>NC_092631.1:22307304-22929804 GCF_039555335.1 Amphiura filiformis | reverse complement strand
TACCACTGGAAACCTCTGGCTACATAATGTTTATTTACAAAATATTTCTTGCAGATTAATTCGTTTTGCAAAGATATCGTGAAATTTGAATTTTGTTCTGGTATAACAAAACGAAATTACAACACATTGTCTATGGAGCATTGTAACTCGCAAACACAAAATCGGAATCAACTGAAATTTTTGGAATAAGCTTTTTTCGTGGATATGTACTGAAAAATGTCACAAAAGAGGATGCTAGGATCACAAAATACTCCTTTAATTCATACCTGTAACAAACTGCTCAATTGAAATCACATCATCCGAGTTATACAACAATCTATATTCAGACAACCTTAAGAATGTTTGCTACTTAAGGGATTTCACTATCAATTCATAACTCCATATCTCTGTTCTTTACCTCTTCTGTGTTTTACCATTATTTTTTACCATTTACCAATGTTTGGTAAATTACAGTTAAAAATCCATTAAAAACATGGTATTTTATTTGAGATATTTATTCGCAATGTATAGTTTATTGGTAGTTACACTGATCACATTATAATCAAAAAGACTGATTACTCAATCCCAGGGATTCCTGGGCTCAAACCAATCTTTATAAACTGTCCAGTTGCTATACCAAAAATGTGCAAAACCAAAGCCACTATCTACCCCCAATTCCAATTACTGGTATTTACCCCCCACCACCACCACCACCACCACCATCACCACCAGTGTCACTCCCAACATCAATTAGTGATGGTAGTAGCCTTCTGCACTGTTTATACCCAGCTTGGTTCCTGTCTGGTCAGATAATTGCTCATTATTATCGTTGAATTAGTGATCACACTTGTTGACAGCTTGTCAGCAGCCTGGACCAGCGGTGCAATTATATCCCTTTTTTCATAGAGCAATTGTTCAAAATGTTTAATGTCAAAGTTCCTAAAAACCTTATTTGTGAATGGATTTCCATCGTTGAAAAAACAAAATGTATGTTTAATATATTATTTATTTCATTGACAGCAATTTTCTAAGTTTCCAACCATAAATAATCATAGAGTTTCACCTGTTTACAAAATAAGTGTTATTTCAGATTTCCAATTAATTATGTTTAATGTTATCAGTAAACCTGATAGGAGGTCAAATCCAAATCTTGCTAATATTTACATTGTTATAGTCAAAAACAATACTTTGGTCCTGGTAGTCCCTGGCAACCCAGTTTGCATGTAGCTCATTCGTAAACATACACGACAGAAACCGGCTGTGAAGGAGCTTACATGCACGTAAACAACTTTCTAGTATAATAAAATCCGTTTTTGAGTATAATAAAGAAAGTCATGCATTGGCAACATGAAGGAAATACCTATTGCCCACTTGGTAAAATGCATACTCGTAGCCCAATCTTGTACATCATCATGATCATAGCACCCAGTTTAGGTTTGTGGTTTCGAAATGTTGCGATTAAACATTAGTTCTTTCAAATATGAAACGCTAAAACACAAATCTAGAACAAGCACTCATTATATTTAGAAAGATATAGCAAATTTTCCATGATAGAGATTGGACCCAAGACAAAGTACACCCAAATTAGGTGACAATTCAGAATTAAGCCATGGCTGGAATAATGGTCGCAGTTTGATACCGCAAGGGCCTCAGCACAATGAACATAAATTGTTGATACGATCATAGTGGTCCATTTCGCCATAGACCATTGTTTTAAATGGTCTATGATTTCGCGTATGAACATGATGAAGGCGACAATTAAAGCATTATCAGAAATCTAATTATATAAAGCTGACTGGTTGGGACCAGGATAGCTAATGTGCAGGCAAGGCATTCCAAATACATGCAGCGTATAATCAGATCTAGATATGGGACAAATGATTATCTGATATAATAAATGTATATAAATACATTTTTGTGTGACAGTGAGACTGACAAATCAACATTATACTTACTTCTTCTTGCATTTGTCTGAATGTTTTTCGTTCTTTATCTGCATAAAATACATACATCTCTTTGTCCGGGTTCTGATTGGCCACTTCGTTGAATCTCTGCCCAATGCTCTTACCCGAAAACGGTGTTTTCTCTGGCACATGGATGTAACTTTTTGTTAGCTTCTGTGACATTGTGACACTAAATTGATTGGAATAAAAAAAAACATATTTGAAATTTGGGTGAAAATCAGGCTTTTTATGGTTTGGGGGAAAAATTGAATATTTTCTAACCATTTTTGGTGCAAACAAATAGAAATAAAAAATTGGTCAAAATAAAAATAAATAAAAAAACGTTACTAGATATTTTTATCTAGTTTTTAAAAGTTAATAAAAAATTACTCAAGAAATGTTTTGTTACGGTGGCTGAAATAATTCGGGTCAAAAAACTGAGCATTTTTGCCCAAATTTGGCCTCACAGATGGATTCATCAAGTCATTTCCATTCTAAATATGTATACTTTTATATACGTTAGACTAACAATTTAGAAGTAGTTATAAGGGCCACAAGTTTCCGTAATTCCAGGGTTAAGACATGCACCCTGCAGGGCCGGATTTACCTTTTTGGGGGCCCTGGGCCAGGTCAAAATTTGGAGGCCCCAATCGCAGCGTGAGGAAGGCATGTGCACTCAAGTGGCCAAGTTTTTATCTTCTAATATGACATTTGCGCGCGGAGCGCGCGAAAATTTTTCAATTTTATAGGGGCCTACTATTTAAGCCCAAATTGAAGCTGACCTTTGCTACATTACAGGCCAGTGCGCGCAATTTTTGGCCCAAAACATGGTGTTTTTCGGCTAAAATGGAAGATGCACACTGCAAAGGGCAATTTTGGGGGCCCCAAAAATTTGGGGGCCCTGGGCCCGGGCCCATCTGGCCCTATGGTAAATCCGGCCCTGCCTTTGGTCACCGATGAGCTTCGCATTTAAGGTTATAGACTGGTTCTAAAATTTATTTTGGAAATAAAAAATTATGTGATTATTTAAGCATCAATGGCGTAAAAGCTGGCAACAAAATTATTTTGATTAATTCGGACATGCTGAATTCAAAACTTTTATCTGGCAAGCTATATTGGAACCCCGTTACCCTAAATAAAGACCCCAACCCCCAACATGATCATACAGGGGGCAAACATTAAACATGCTCCAAATTAACTAAAAACTTGTCAAATTATTTGTCTGGGTCTAAGGATCACAAAAATGTAACATAATTTGCGCGTATAACACATAGTTACCAAGTTATGAGGCTCAACAGGTCCAAGGTCAATTTGCATGTTATGCAGGGGTGAAAAATTAAAGTTGCTCCAATTTTCGTTAAGGGGGTACTACACCCCTGCAAAATTTTGTGCCTATTTTTGCATTTTTCTCAAAACTTATAGCGCATTGGTGACAAGTAAGATATGTATATTTTAGGGGCAAGGACTACAACTACTGCACTGGAAACTTTATTTCAGCACAGACAACAGCTGTGGAGTTACAGTCAAAAATGAGG
This sequence comes from Amphiura filiformis, assembly GCF_039555335.1. NCBI lineage: Eukaryota > Metazoa > Echinodermata > Ophiuroidea > Amphilepidida > Amphiuridae > Amphiura > Amphiura filiformis. The sequence goes on along the minus strand of NC_092631.1, from coordinate 22,926,347 downwards.
GAAAACCAATATTTGATCAATAAATCAATAACTACTTACCTTGAGTTGCTGAATTTTCAGTGCAGTAGTTGTAGTCCTTGGCCCTATAATATACATATGGTCGCATGTCATAAGTTGGGTACAATTTCCATTACATGGTCAAAAATGACAAAAAATATATTTTTTAATATGTTGTATATATTGACAATCTCTAATAATTAACACCATTTTTAACCTTAACACATGCTTAATTTTTGAGATAATGCTTAATTACTAATTAATTAATACACAGGCGTCTATGTAAATCTCAATTTTCAAATGCGTTTTTCTCAAATCGGACCTCAATTACAAAAATGACTGTAAAAATTTTATTTTCTGCAAGAATGTCATCAGATTTGGAGGATATGTTCTCAATACATTAATGCTTCAAATGAACTATTTAAAATAATTGTATGTATGTTAATTACATTGTGAAGGTCAATGACCTTTTTATGAGTAATTAGCGAGATGGTTATTCTATTATTGAGGAAATGAATATCAAGAAGAGAAATGTACATTATTATATTGCTAAAAATACTGAAATTCAACTAGGACTTCATTAAAAATTTAAAAAATGGTACATATAACACTTTAAGGTGGTACTACACACCTTCATGAATTTATGACTATTTTTGCATTTTTCTCAAAAAATAATATCACACTGGTAAAAAAAGTTATGTATATTATAGGGGTAAGAAAATCCAGTTACTACACTGGAATTTTAGTGATTCAAGACAAGCGGTACGCTATTTATGATAAGAAAAGAGGTACCGCTAGAATGTGCCTCATTTCTTACCATATAATGAACCCCTTGTCTTGAATCACTGAAATTTCAATGAAGTAATTGGATTCCTTGCCCCTATAATAATATACATATAACTTTTGTTACCAGTGTGTAGTTACTTTTTGAGAAAAATGCAAAATTAGTCATAAAAATTTATCAGGGGGTGTAGTACCACCTTAAGTAGTAAGTAATTGTTTTAGTTGTACAAATTTAACATTCAAAGCTGTCAATACATCATACCCTCCCTAGATTTGAAAAAGTAACCCATAGTTTTGACATGCTGACGTGTTTTTAATTTTCACATAGGCCCTATTGCACACTCCCGCATCCGCCTGCTCCACATCCGCCTGCTCCTCCACCCCTGGCATTTTTCATTTCAACTGATGTAATTTTTTTACTGAATAATGTATAATTATATGCTTCAGTAGACTGAAAGAGTATAATATTAGGCTTAAAATGAGGTATCAGCCACTGCTGTTGGATATGGGGTTACGGAAAGCCAATCAAATTTGTATCGCAATTTTCAGAAAAGTGTAATCCCTCCACCCTTTTAGCATACCCAACTTATGACATGCGACCATATCTTATTTGTCACCAATGCGCTATAATTTTTCAGAAAATTGCAAAAATAGGCACAAAATTGGCCAGGGGTGTAGTACCCCCTTAAAATGGATACAAATTGTTCCTCAAGGTCAAGGAATTCAGGAAAACAATAGTTTTCACTATCTGCGATATCAAGTTCAGAAGACAGATGATAAATAAATAAATACAATTTCCATTGGATCATAGGGAATTCTACATATGATTTGACTCTTTGCTGTGTAACATGCTAACTAGACATCGCATATAGTGCAAACTATTCTTTTTCTGAAACTTCTAAGGTAGGCGAACAATTTGCCTCAACTTTTACTAAAATTGGAGCAACTTTGACTTTTGACCTATACACAAAAATAAATCGACATGTGACCTTTTGTGCCACATAACGATAGGTCGTACAGGTGCACGCACAAACATTACATTTCTGGGATCTGTGGGGCAAGACGCATAATTTGACATGTTTGAAAGTGTCATTGGAATAAAATCATGTTTGCCCCTATACGATCCTATGAGGTCATTTGGGGGTCTTTTTTACGATCCTATGGGGTCATTTTGGGGTATTTTTAAGTTAAATATTGCTTGGCAGACAACATATTTGAGTTCAGTATACCCAAATGAACAAAAATAAGCTGGTTGTCAACTTTTACGCAAATTTGCCGCTAGAAACACGATATTTCCAAAATGGTACTAGAGACCACTGCATTCAAATTCTAGTCGGTGTCGCTGAAGCATGACACCGTCATTGACCGTGTAAAGCAATGGAAGTAGGCCTACAGAAGTAAACACAGCCGATCACGACGGGCGATCGCATCAAAAATGTTGGACTGTTTAAAATAGGCAATCTTTACAGTTACAGATACAGTTGACTCATCAAAATAACTTTCGTTCAAATTTCAACATTAACAGAATAAATAACATCCGTTGCAAAAACATGTCAACGCTTACCGACCGGAAAACGATAGCAACCAGTCCGTGGATTCAATCCCGAAACAAATGTTCATAACTGACATGATCGTATTCTGATAGCATCGAATGCGTAACTAATTGTTTTCTAGCTAGAATTCTCGAGTAAAATTGAACAAACATGCACAATTTACAGAAACAGACAATACTTACACTTTCCTTAGGAGGACTACTTTTAAGATACCTTATTAAAATAAGGCGAGCGCGATCTGATACAATGCTTGCTGGAATCTTAACTCCTTCTATTACTATATAGCTACGTTGATTAAAAAGGTATACTGATTTCAACTAAAAGACAACTATTTAATAAAAACAGTATCAAATGAAATCAATGTATTGTCCAGTTAAAATGTCGGGTACACAATGGTTGTGCATTCAGGAAATGCTGACTTCTATTGTGAATTAAAATTTCTGGATGAGCACGCATTCAATTCTCTCTCACTTCACTGCATTACGTCAGATTACGTTTGGGTTTTGGAAAGAACCTTCTGTTAAATCATGCATGACTCAATTACAAATCTCTACATCCCTTTCTTCTTGTCTATTGATATTTTGAATATAGTGTTTATCTTTCCCTAATAGATAGCACCCTGATCGATTCTTCCTGCATATCAATATGCTTCATTTACATTACATTACAGAGATCGGACACTAATCCCTACCATAAGGCTGCGTTCACATAGAAGTATACTATTCGGGTATACGGTGCACGTTTTACAGGTGCACGCGTATATAGTTAAATCGAGCAAGGCAATATCATAGTACCGGGTCACATAAGGCTACGATCGCATAGAAGTATACTATTCGGGTATACGATGCACGTTTTGCAGGTGCACGCGTATAGATTAAATCGAGCAAGGTAATTTCATAGTACCGGGTCACATAAGAGCTATTCGAAAAGGCCGTATACCTGCGTTTAGTATAGTATAGTGGGAATCGCGCGTGTTCGATTTTAGTGCATGCGTATACCGTCCAAATTTTAAAAACCTAAACCATATGTGGGCAAATTCATTTTTAATAGATGCACTATCTAATTCTGCACATTATGACACCTCATTGAATGCAATGTGACCTCAAGAAGTAAAGTTACAAGCATTTGATAAGACGAAGAAAATGGGTAAACTGACATACTCGCTATTCGCTATACGAAATACGCTCATTCGACCAGTCTGAGTTCACATAGTATACTCCTATATGAACTCAGCCTGAACGAATGAGCGTATTTCGTATAGCGAATACCGTATACCGTATACTTCTATGTGAACTCAGCCTTACAAACCATGTAAAGGTGATATAACAGGTCTATATAACAGGATTAGATTAGGGATGACCAATGAACCATCAACTTGATTAGAACACTCCCATAGACATGCAGGGAGCTCAACTGTGCACTGCTTGCACAGACATTTATAAATTGAGCTCATTCTTTTATTTTTCATAATTGTTCTGTAAAAATTGGAGATGTTAATGCCAATTATGTTTTGTAACTATCCTGCAAATTACAGCAACATAACTTATTTGGTTTTTCTGTAAGTGTGAGTCAAAATTGGTCCATCGCCACAGTGCGCTTAATTGCCAGTGGCCAAATGCAGCACTGCTCAGAATGCCACAAAATATTCAGATGAATAACAGTTAGCAACCTGGACAACGGATTCTTTTGTTCTGCAAGGCTCACTCAGTCATTTAATGAGGCAATACAAACGATCGAAATTGGTGTTGAAATGAGCAAAATTTTGAGTTACACCTTTTCAGTGTAAAATTTTTTTTCTCAGCCACATGAAAAGCAATAATTTTCATTTTTTCAGTAAATGGCTGGAAAAACTATAATGCTTGATACTGATTTTTTTATAAAAATCCTGGTGTTAAACTTAGGCCTGAAATTCAATCATTTAGTGTAAGATATTCGATTTTTATAGGCTTCAGCTCGGCCCGCGAGCTTTTTCTTGGATCAACCTTTTAGCTTTTCAAAGTAATATAGTTCGCTAATGAAGGATTTTCCCCCGTTTTGATTTCACCATCTTTCACTGTCGGCTGACAAAATTTCTAAATCAACACGTGAAATCTAAAGGCTAGTACTAGCATTTTGGATCGATATCCCTGGGTTTAATAGGAATACCGGCATGGCTATAGTGTTGCCAGAACTTCAATATAGCAAAGAAATTCCCAGACCTATAGCGCTCCTACTGATCATGTTTAACCAGAACACCCAATTGGGGATTTAATCGCTGGTCGGGCAATTTGCTTTCAATGAAAAATTGACCTGGATAACAACAAAGGAAATATCGACTATTTCTACTGGTTGCTCTCGAGATAAAAGTACTCACCATTGCCTACTTTTACTTAGTTTGACATTTTCGGAGCATAAATCGAAAAAGGGTAAAACAAAAACGGAAATTCTGACAAAACTATAACATATAGACCCACACGATGTGCTTTACAGAGGTGGGAAATATCTTTCTTTAGCAAACTATGTTAGTTTGAGACGCTAAAACATGAATTCCGTAAAAGCTCGCAGGCGAATTCAAGGCCTATAAAAATCAAAAATATCACACTAAAAGACACAATTTGATGCTTAATTTTAACACCAGGATTTTAAAAAATGTATATTCAAGCACCAAGTTTTTAACTGACATTACTGAAGAAAAAAAAATATTGCTTTATATTTGACCGAGAAAATTAATTTCATAGCAAAAAGGTGTATCTCTGAATTGTGCTGATTTTTACATGTATCGATCGACTTTTAGCGCGACTAAGCATTTCTAAAGAATTGGTTGTCCAGGCGGCAGACTGATAAGATCAGGTGAACACCTTGACCTACTGAGCTGTAATTTGGCAGAGTTGTCGTTATATTACCTCTATCATACCCTCTGTAAAAAGGTTAAAAAAATGGACAAGTAGATCTCGAGTTAAAAATTAAATCACCAGCTTCCCTTTGGAATTTCCATATACCTTTCGAATCATGTTAAATAGACACCTTTCTGAACATAAATGTGAAGTTTCGTGCTCATTTGATGTATTGTTCACCTGATCTCAACCCTAAACATTTTCTTATATTTATACCATCTGCACTGACTTGCTGCTATACACGCACAGCACGGCCCTGCAAAGTGCTAACACTTCAAAGTGTTCATAGTTCTGCTCGCTAGGGTTCAACTCCCCGCACAGGCATGGAATACTACGTAATATGTATCATGTTCGCTTCCATCCAGCGATCAATAACCTGAAAAACCCATATGTAATCCAATTCATTGCACAAGCTCATACACCTGTGGTTCTTTGATGTTACTGCTTACAATAGAAACATTGATCAATAATGAACGTTGGTCAAAAGACGAGCTTACTGAAGTGAAAAATTATGTACACGTAGAATCATCATTTATGCATATTGCCTTGAAAATCATAAAAAGCGATTACTTGATCAACTCAAATGATTTTATTAGCGTTATTTATAAACCATATTTCAATATTTCTAAATGTTTTATATGTCTTTTGACCCAGAAATGTATGTATTTGATGCGAAATCGTGATGAAAAATAATATTTTACCAGTCGGATTCAGAAAGAGAAAATCTCATTACACTCGTTAATTACATCACAATCCAAACATAGATGTTCAAGTTCATAGAGAATGTTACAAACTGTTGTATGTTTTGCTATTTTGTTTTTTCTGTAGGGAATGTGTTTTATCGTTAAAATCGGATATGAAAAACTATCATAAATACAGCACAAACGGGCATCACTATTTGTGTGCATAATACAAATTTACGAATTATATAGAGGTGACATATGACACTTATAAAAGCTGTATCTTGAAAAGGAGATTACTCTGATGCTAGAATTTCGGCATGGAGACTCGTGTGAAATGACGAAAAATATTCCTGATTGATTTTATGTGTCTTTTGAGCTTTAAATGTTTCAAAATGTCAAAATCAACAAAATTCGAGTAATTATGATGTCATCAAAATGACATTAATATTAATGAGGAATAATTATTGCTCCCTCAATTAAGAAATGATTAACAAATGGTTGGATTTCATCGCACGACCTTCTAGTAACTGTATCTAGAAATTTATAATAGTCACTTGTCAATTTTTGCCGGAAACAAGCTTTTTCTATGGTTACTGACCAGCTCATTAGTGCAGTTCATCAGACATTGGGATATTCTTTACCGTGGGATTAATACCGCCCTCTGTTGATGACAGGGCTTCGAACTCTTATCAAGGCGATATAAGAAATGCAGGGCCTGTACAGGAGCTGTACTTTTAAAATACGCGCCTAATCAATAATGAGTCTTTCACTCCATTGTTAAAGTACTGTGCTCCCTGTAGCATATTGTAACGGGACCGAGCTTGCCCCTAATACTTTTGTAAACGACTGATGGAGAAGACTAGCCTTATAAACATACAAGTGGTAGCGTAGTATCAAAGACTAGAATTCTATTGTTTGGTGACAGGCTGACAATAACATTGTAGTGACCTCGTGACCTCAAAAAGTTTTTCAAAATTAATTGGCTATTTGGCAGATTTACAACTACATACATTATAAAAAACAATTTCATTTTATATACAGCTCTGTTTCACGTGCAAATTATATTATTAGGTTTACAAGTTTTATACAATTATTTCACAGCATCTCTGGCATAAATTATTTATCACCTGGTTTTTATGCATAGTCTTCTTCACCAATAAAATATTAATTTACCAGAACCATTTAATTGACCTTGGTGCACATTTCCATCAATTTCATTTTCAAATGAACAATACCAGTTTTAATCTTGACTTTCGAGCTAATGAACAGAAGTCTGTCTCTGCATCAAGTTACACAAAACATCAGTTTAACATTTTACATTTTTGCTATCAATTAACGATCAATTTATTTAAGTTGAGATATTATAAAAGTTCTATATTCCTCAGCGTCCTTTCTTCTGATGGTTCGAGTCTTCATTTTGATATCTTCAACATCTGAGAATCTACATTATCATACCTCTTTCGCAACTCTCATGAGAAACTGCCAGATTGGTTCACCGTCGATCATGAGAGGAAATGTTGACTGCGCCGCCCTTACATCAATTTTGCAAGGTGTAAAGAAACAATACATCATCTAATAAAACATTTGACCTGGTAAAGAATAACCATTGACTAGTCAAATATCACTTTTGCCATTCACTCTTGCACCTGAGTTCTAAAAAAGTCCTTGAAGACTTCTCAGTTGGCAATCCACCCAAGAGCGAAACTTGATTTTCTGTTACCAATGCGCTTACATAGCCTGACATTGCTCTGAAAACATCATGACTGCAATCAGTGAGTCACCGTCGCACCAACCAGAGTTCCAAAATCATAAGATCTGCATAACCGGCCCGTGGTGATGCCTCAACAGTATCAGTAGAAAACAGATGATGAGATCTAGTTAATTTTCATTTGTTAATCTTCTTAAGAGCACATGCCGTATACGACGAAACTTAGCTATCTTCAGTAGATAGCACGTACACATCTGATGGCTATTCAATGAAGCAACCATTATTGTAGGCTTTGATGTCTGTTATTTAACTGTAGCTATCTCCATCTCCATCCATTTTGTTTTGCTTCATCTGTCTTCGTAATCTTCAAAATCTGACATTCAATTCAGAATTATAGGCATGAAATCTCATGTAAAACAACATGAGTGCCCGACAGTCAACACTGTCCATTTTTTTTATGGTGATGTCCCCATATCCATCATTCCTAATGATTGCTAGAATAGTTGTGTCGAAATAGGGTGAGGTGTCTTTCACTTTATCTAAATTAAGAAATCCAGATTATTTCTCTTTTAAAAAGAACAAGAATTTCACAGAGACAAAACTTGGTCAAAAGATTGGCATGACAATACCGCTGCAGTCAGTAAAGTCATATCAAACGTCTAATCACGTTTTGGCTGAAATAAAATTTCATTCATGAAGTTCTTTTTATTGGAGGCTGTTCCTCTCAGAGTCAAGTTATTATGATTACATAATAACAATTCAAATGAAAACAATTTTATATAGGGCCTACATGGTCTACATGGAGAGTAGACAATCCGTTATAAAACACGTTTATATGATGATGATGTCGGCAAGGCCTATACCTGACTTCAACTTCATAAAACAGTAATTTCATATTTTTGCGGCAAGGAGTTGTGAGCAGGCAGTGCAAGACGTCGGTGAGCCCTTTTCCGGACTTCATACACCACAAGGATCAGTGACTATACGGCGAGGGCTTTTCCGCATATCATTATCCCATAAACACGGTAGCTTTCGTCTCCTTGAATCTTCCTCGTAAAGCTATTTACAAATTATATACCATCAGACATCATTGCATGTCTGCATGATAATGATAACTGGTCACTCTTCCAGAATCATTCTGATGATGGCAAGTCTCCTGGTGCCAATGAGTTGGTGCATAGGCCCGACCGTGTGCCTATACCATCATGACCGTCATCAAGTAGCATAGCTGACCTCTTCCAAAGACTCATCTGAGATGACAACTTTCTCAGAGTGTCGGCGTATTGACCAGATGAATTCCATTCACCTACGCCTATACGGTCAACTAATACAGTCTGATTATCACTCGGGGTATCTGCTGGTTGGCAGTCTTCCCCATTTATCAAGGGAGTGTCCTGACCACCAGTTAACTGTCTCCTTATAGCTAACCGTCTCCTGGCTCGCCTTCTAGATGATGGAGACTTCCGTGTCCTCCCATTCTTCTTTGAACTGCTTGAGCATGCCATTTGGCAGGATGGATCATCACAGTCTTTCCCAATTACGGGAGTATGCGGCCTGGTTAACTTTTTCTGGATCTTTAAGAAAGCTAACCTTCTCCTGGCTCGCATTTGTGATGAGGGAGACTTCCGGTGTTTTCTCGATGATCTCCTCTTCTTTTTCCCATCTACAAATTGCCTTTCAGCAATTCCATCTGCACTATCTACAGATACATCATATTGATGCTTCCTGTACTTCTCAGCTTTGTAAACAGCTTCTGTTTCCATTGCAAACTTGATTGCATCATCAAAAGTAGCAGGTTTTGCACGCAGGATGTTTAACCACAACTCGCTTTCTCTGATAGCACTTATGAAGTATTTCTTTGCTATCTCCTGTGAGAAAGGACTTGGTATTGTTGGTAAAGCTAGCTTGACTAACTTTCTGATGTTGTGAGCTAGGTCAGGCAATGACTCTTTTGGGTGCCTTACTCTGTTATTGAGTTTCACCCAGAATAGCTCTTCCTGATTTTCGGTTCCAAACCTCAGGTTCAAACAGGCCACAAGTGAGTGGTAATCATGCCGTTCAGTCGAATCCAAATATCCCAGTACACTCTGAGCAACACCTCTCAGACTAGTTGCTAAACAAATGGCTTTGGTATAATCATTCCATTTATTCCATTCAGCAACAAGTTCGAATTGTATCAAATAGTCTGACCAGGAAGTGGTCCCATCGTAAGTTTGAGGCTTTATTTTCACTCCAGACTGAGTGTCATTTCTAGAATGTTTACTTCTCACTGACTCATCACTTTGATGAACATTAAATTCATCACCAGCTAATATTTCTGAGCTGGTATCGGTTGGAAAAGTACCAACACTATCTTCAGTCGCTGCCATAATAAATCGTGAGCCAAAATCTGTTAAAATTTTGAATTATCCTACCGCCAGACACCAGTTGTAACGGGACCGAGCTTGCCCCTAATACTTTTGTAAACGACTGATGGAGAAGACTAGCCTTATAAACATACAAGTGGTAGCGTAGTATCAAAGACTACTGTCTGTTCAATTATATAGATTCTTGAATTTTTAAGATATTTGAAAAAATACAAAATTGTGGTGAAAGTCATCAAAGAAAAGTGTTAGCACAGCCTTAGACCTAACGTGATTTATATTTTTCAAATTCTAAAGTTCAATTTAAAACCCCATTTCTTTTCAATGTTGGTCTTTTCCCGCGATATTTTTATAACAAGCCGTAGAACGTCGGGTACCATAAACTTTTTTGAATCAATCCATTTAGAGCAATGGGGACGAATGTCACAATGCGCTGAGATAGTATTTATTCGACCATCCGCATCAAGAAGTATTGTCCAGCAAAATAGCTATACTACTATTTGCCAGTATGCCTATTTGTGTTGAAATCTTACTGTTGAAACATTACGATATTATTTATGAACTAATCAGTCAGCTACCTGCACAACATATTCTTTTGTTCTGCAAGGCTCACTCAGTCATTTAATGAGGCAATACAAACGATCGAAATTGGTGTTGAAATGAGCAAAATTTTGAGTTACACCTTTTCAGTGTAAAAAATTTTTTCTCAGCCAAATGAAAAGCAATAATTTTTTTTTGTTCAGTAAATGGCTGGAAAAACTATAATGCTTGATACTGATTTTTTTTTTTTTTTTTGGTGTTAAACTTAGGCCTGAAATTCAGTCATTTAGTGTAAGATATTCGATTTTTATAGGCTTCAGCTCGGCCCGCGAGCTTTTTTTTTGATCAACCTTTTAGCTTTTCAAAGTAATATAGTTCGCTAATGAAGGATTTTCCCCAACTTTCTAAAGCACATCACCGTGAGCTATATATCATAGTTTTGTCAGAATTTCCGTTTTGATTTCACCATCTTTCAATGTCGGCTGAAAAAATTTCTAAATCAACACGTGAAATCTAAAGGCTAGTACTAGCATTGTGGATCGATATCCCTGGGTTTAATAGGAATACCGGCATGGCTATAGTGTTGCCAGAACTTCAATATAGCAAAGAAATTCCCAGACCTATAGCGCTCCTACTGATCATGTTTAACCAGAACACCCAATTGGGGATTTAATCGCTGGTCGGGCAATTTGCTTTCAATGAAAAATTGACCTGGATAACAACAAAGGAAATATCGACTATTTCAGCTGGTTGCTCTCGAGATAAAAGTACTCACCATTGCCTACTTTTACTTAGTTTGACATTTTCGGAGACTGAATGGAAAAAGGGTAAAACAAAAACGGAAATTCTGACAAAACTATAACATATAGACCCACACGATGTGCTTTACAGAGGTGGGAAATATCTTTCTTTAGCAAACTATGTTAGTTTGAGACGCTAAAACATGAATTCCGTAAAAAGCTCGCAGGCGAATTCAAGGCCTATAAAATCAAAAATATCACACTAAAAGACACAATTTGATTCTTAATTTTAAAAAAAAAAAAAAAAAAAAAATTTATATCCAAGCACCAAGTTTTTAACTGACATTACTGAAGAAAAAAAAATATTGCTTTATATTTGACCGAGAAAATTAATTTCATAGCAAAAAGGTGTATCTCTGAATTGTGCTGATTTTTACATGTATCGATCGACTTTTAGCGCGACTAAGCATTTCTAAAGAATTGGTTGTCCAGGCGGCAGACTGTAATAGGCCCAGCTTATATAAATATAAATATAAATACATTCCTTGCGTATTTATTTGTTTATTTATTTATTTATTTACTTTGCGAATGGGTCTGAGAAGGTATAGGCCTATAATATAAAACTACACTATAAAAACTATTTATTTTCAATTTGTTATTTCGTTTTGTTTGTTGAATATATACAAACTATGAGAAGGACATTTGGAAACAAAAGAACTTTTGTACAAGAAAATGTTATTTAAAACAATCAGGTTACAGAAAACAATTCTTGTAAAGTCACTGTATCTGAAAATGTCAAGCGAATGATGATATTCTTGGGAAGGAATGATGGTATTAAACAAAACTCAATTTACATTGTAAACCAGTTGAAATAAGAACGAAATCCATAATTTTAATGTCCTTGTTTAGGAAAAAATAATGCTCAGAATAATGTTATACATAAAACGTAATCGCGCCATATAATTTCGTTTAACAAAAACCGGTGGACCATCATCACCTTAGAACCTATCCAATAACCGGAACGGTATAACAATTGAAATGGCAGGACAGATTGGTTGGTGGACAGATTGTTTTGCTAAATTGGATAGGGTCTATGCCCTAAGTTGAGAATGGACCGTCCTACTCAATTTGTAAAAAGGTCGCGAACCCTTTTGATGGACCCAAGTAACTGCCTAAAATGAGGCAAAATTGAAAAGAAATTGGGTTTTAAATTGAACTTGGGAATTTGAAAAGTATAAATCACGTTGGGTCTAAGGCTGTGCTAACACTTTTCTTTGATGACTTTGGCCACAATTTTTTATTTTTTCAAATATCTTAAAAATTCAAGAATCTAAGCTAATTGAACAGACAGTAGAATTCTCCCCAAGACAGGTTGAATCAGTGATGCATGAAAGGAGAAGTAACAGGTAAAAATGAGACTTGACAATTCTGTTTTATATTTGCTTCTTTTGTTATATCTTGTATTGTTATTTTGCTTTCATATTTGTCTTGTCACATCACAACATAAATACAAGTTAATACAGGTAAATACACAATCTCTGTTGATGATCATGACGATATTTCCTTATTTCTCTCTTTTAAATCCAAATAAATTACCAATAAAAGCTGCCGAATATACTATCTGCTTGAATAATCAAGAAGCATAAAAATACAATTTAATCAACAGAATCTGTCATCACATGACATAGTCGTAGGCTAGGCCAAGGCCTAGGCCTACTTCAGGGTATCCATGCCTATAGTATACACCAAATACGAGCTTGCCATGCAACAGTGAATGCACATGAATACAGTGCATAATTTTCGATTGGACTTGTGCGTGTGTGCGGCAAGTCACTTGCCCAAATTAGGCATAGGCGCTAGGCCAAATCACCGGAGTGTATAACCACCCTGGTGTTGCCACTATTGTGGTAGCCAAGCTGCCCCTAGCTCAATCTGAGCTCCTGAGTAGGGCGTATTTGCTTTGGTTGGCAGTGCTTACCCTGTGGTTTCCCTTTCAGGGTTCGTGGGTGGACTTATTGTCCACCAAGCAATCTGATTAATTTGCGTCGTGCACAGCCTTTATATACTCTCCTGAACGCGTTCATGGACCCTTTTGGCGGCTGCGTTCAAAGCGTAAGCTCCGTTACTATGGATATCGCGCAGTCACTCCGCGTCAGGCGCTCAATTTCGAACGCCGTCACAGAAATTTCGAAATTTAATAACTAGAACAACTGCAACTGCTAAAGTGTTTTTAAATCAGGAATCAAACTGATGACCCCCTTTTTGACCATGTAAAACGTGAAAATACTCAAAATTATCTTAAAATTCTACATCCTTAAACAATTACATCTTAAATAATCCAAAGTTTGATCAACAAAAGTCGTTTTAAGGAAATTTACAATTTTAGGAAAACTTGTTTACGTTCCCAGACGATTGCTGGCCGGGGAAATTCAAAATGACAAATCCAAAATTCTGTACACAACACAAGGAAAACGTGGATTTTGTGCTAAATATTTACTCATCGACAGTATGTAATACCTTATTTTGTTCCTGACAAAATTATTTACACAATATTATAAGATCTCTGTACAACTTCTAGCAGAATAGTGACATTTGAGGCCAATTTCGCACGCACTTTATGACAAATTTTCTCTGCCGTATTTTCAACCCACGGCGACAACAGACGTTCGGCAGGTAAACAAATCCAAATATTTACAAAAATATACCCTGTGCAGAGCCCTGCAATCATTTTTAAATGTATGATAACGATCAAAAACTACCACGAACACGTAAGCATCGTGACTTTTCTCTAAATATGAATTTGACAAGAGCTAAAATTCGGCCATTGACAACACACGGGAGGTAAGCTTAAAAACAGGCCAAAAATCTGAAATCGCATTTTGGCTCTCCGTTTCAATATGGAGTGACCAGGTCCTAGAGTGTGATAGTTTTGTAGCAGATGACAGTATTCATTCAAGCCTATCAAGGTCAGTTATTAGCCACTTGCTGATTGGCTGGGCATTATCAGCTATCAAAGAGATACCTTATGCTGCTGCCAATAACAATAGAGGTTAAACATTTTGTTAAAACCCCAGAAGTGATATCAGGACAAAGCTGTGCATGTTAGTACTTGATTGTTTGGATTCCTATGTTAAAAATCCCTTGTAGTACATTAGTATTTTTCTTATGTGTAGTGTATATTGTTGTGGAAAAAAGTTCACCTGGACTTTTGATTTTGTGCCACTTCGGCCATTATGGATGCTTTTGAGCAAATGTTTTCTAAAAGCATGATTTCAGTGCCTCGGTTTGAAGAAATACTTAATGCTATTGACTAGTAAAGTGCCATTTCATAAGAAACCCTTTGATACTTTCACAATATGCTTGTTTCATGTTTGCATTATATTAAAATAAAGAAATATAAAAAGGTAAATATATGCTTATACCAATTTTGCTCACATTGCTATTTTTAGACTTTGTCAATTTATTTCGTTCCAATGACCGGTCAGAATGGGAAACTTTGAAAATTCATAATTCGAAAAGTTTTTGACCGATTTTGACAATTTAACCACCAAAATACTTCTGTTGATGAGTTCTTTCCAGAAAACAATCTTTTGTAGCAATAGGGGCAACATGAAATTATGATGGTCATCCCTAATTAGATTAGTAAACTATGATCTATTTGCAAGTATTATAATATATTGATTGAGCAGGAAAGATGTGATACTATTTTTTTGTATAGTAGTCTAGTTGCCGGCGTCAGGTAGGCCTATACATAGAATGGTTTTTTTTTTATGATGATGACATGTATGATGCAAACTCATAGGTGTTGTGCGTTTGGCAATTTGGGAGGGGTGGGGGTTCAAAATGACCCCATAGGATTATAAAATCAAAATTTCAATTGCTCAAATACCTCTTTCAAATATATCGAATTATTTACATAAATAAACAAAAATAAATAAATAAATAACGAAAAAAATTGAACAAATTGTAGCGTAGTATTAAAATCATAAATATAACCATTGCTGGCAGGAGGACTCGAACCAACGATATTGACATTAGCAGTCTGATGCTCTACCATTGAGCTATGACAGGATCTAGTGATAAGGGTCGAATTTTTAGCTTATACAGTGTTTGTCAGGGTTTGTCCGCCTCGTGAAAGAAAGAAATATAAAATCTCAATTTTTAATTTAAATTTATTTGATAATTTTCTAACCTATATTTTCTTTAGAGCAGGGACAAATATTTCCCCTTTTATCCAATTTGACCCCTAAATAAGAATAAGAATATATACTTCTTTTATTACTAATTTAATTCCGCGATTTGTTCCATTAAGCAATATCAAAGATTAATGTCAAGCATCTCACAACAGATATTTAGTTGGCTTAGTGGTCTTGCACAGTGCTTTTTAACCGGGAAGTACCGAGATCGATTCCCACCTCTGCCTGTAATTTTGTTAAAGACTGGGAAATAATAACCTGACATTCGCCGCTGACATTCGTACTGCAGAAGCGGAGTTATAAATTGTTTAAACTTTGCTCCTTCCGTAAAAGGGTGTATTTTGGCACTACATTTCTTTTTTTCCACATTGCTGGTATTAAATATCAAATGGTCGTAATTGGCGGTCACTTCAAATCATCCCCAACTGAACGAGGTTCAGGAATGTCCTCTCATTGTTAATTGTTGGTTAGCCCACCCAGCAAACAAAGACTTAAGCTTTTTACTAATGATATACATAAGTATAAGCTTATTATCCTCTTCAGCAATAGGATTAAAGTTTGGTGCTTGACTGGAATTACCTGCTAGTGTCATTGGTTATTGTTAAAAGGCAATAAGGTGTGTAATTGCAATATTTCCTCTGAATAGGACAGACTCTCTACATCGAACCATGGATGCTGAAGGTTCGCAATACTGTTATTAGCTGTTATTTAGGGGAAGGTATCTTCCAACCCCAATTTCAAATGGTGTGTGTAGAAATGATAGCCATCGAGGTCGCAGTCACTAAAGTCATGAAAAGATTACGTGTTTGTATTGTTCTCAGTAAAAACCGTGTGGTAAAAAGCAAGATAATGTAAATGTAAATGCAAACTTGTATTTTAGAGTATCTCGAGCTATAAAACTCCTCAGCAAAAGTTTGGGAAGTTTTTTCGAGCATCTATATCTCAGATTATTTGTGACATGTTCATATCATGTTGCATATAAATGAAAAGCTACTTTATTCCCCTTTACAATAACACCAAATTTGAAACAATAACTCTCTTCATGGCTAAATACACATCTTGTGAATGTAGCGGGGTCTGAAACAGAATGTGTCAAATTTACCATTATTCTGTTCTCAACCACAGACCCTAGAAAAAATTTCTAGGGTCTGTGGCTCAACCAACACTATTCACTAGGAAAAAGCTATTCTAGCACGCGCAGCACGATGGGTTGAGGTCTGGGCTGATGGCAGGCCATCCACCCGGCCATCCAGTTTCACTACTCCCATATTCTGACTATCCAGGCTCTATGGGGCGAGCGTTGTCATCTTATTGGATTTAGGTACGAAGTCCCAGATTGTAAACTAAGGGATTGCAGCCTGCTGCACAGAATAATGGTCAATTTGGCACATTCTGTTTGAGACCCCACTACATGGGTCCACAATGAAACTCAAACCTGCCAAATATCGTTCTTTGTCACTTGTCCGTGGCTCGTCATCCGATTTGCTTTATCAGTTGGGTGAGACTACTATCAAAACTGAATCCCATAAATTTTTAGGGTCTCTTATTAATAACAAAGAATCTGATATTTACGAGTATGTCAGACAGATGTTGACATCGGGCCTAGACAACATCAAAAACTCCCCATTCGTATGAATACAAAATTCGCATTTATGTGCAATATTTGCTTCCATCCTTGAGGTATCATCTTACTGTGAATGACATGTGCGCAACCCATCTTGAAAAGCTGTATGCCATTGCTAACAGGTATTTGAAGACACTTTTTGGTATTCCGCACCATGGCACCATGGCTTACGTTCACATGCCAAAAGGTTTAGACATCAAGTCTATCTCGGATCTTTACCGTGAAGCTCATTTAGCAGCTTACATCTCTTCTAGAGTTAAAGGAGGTCCCCTTGTCAACCACTGTCTTAACACTCGTCTCAATAGGAACAATCCTGGACTAGGAAAAAATCTATAACTCATGTAAGTGAATCGGTTTTTTTAAATTGTAAATAAATCTGTTGACACTCCTCTCAAAACTATTCAAAAAATTGCTAAAACCTATTTGAAGGATCAAGTTCACAAAATGTGGCACTCGCATGTTAAAACCCTCCTCGTTCAAAGGCGATTTTTCGATCTTCTTGCTCTAGAAACAACATGTCACCATTGGAAGAGCATTATTTACCATCTTACCCATGGTGTCCTGCATTTTTTAGTCAATGCCCATGGTGACACAATGAATAATATAAGACCAATCTTAAACGATGGTGAAAAGCAGCATCTGATAAATGCAGAGCTTGCGGGAACCGTGATCGAGACCCTCCACCACGTGCTTAACCATTGAACAAGGTCGGTTCACATGGAGACACAACAACATTCTCAATTATATTGTCAAAACCATTAAATATTATAGAGCAGGGTCACGTGACACAAAGGTTCGGACGCTCTGAGAGGCTGCATATAAATCTTCCGTCACAGTTCCATAACAGGGATTAATGAGTGAAGCGAAAGCAGCAGGCGGAGTTGGGGTATGAGGCTATTATTATCTAAGTTTCCAATATTCTAATATAGTTTGTTTATTTCTTCATCATGCAGGCTTACTTTTACACAAAATAGGATTAGAATTAAATATCTTCCAGGGTCTATGGTAAGACCGATGTGCCTACTAAGCATGTCGGGAAATAAATTGACCTATGTCAATTCAGATCGTAGAGATGAGATCCGACTTGTGTGAATCATGACCTTTTTCAGTCGTAATTCCCGGAGATCTAAGTTCCCTGTGTCTATACGGATTGATCACAAGATTCTATACGCCGTAGAAATGACGTAGTTAATCGGATTAACTACCATAGCAATAGATGAATACAATAAGGCTATATCGCCCCGCACTACAACGTTCATGTAGGCCTAGCTCTTGATCAGAGCCCTCGCAGTACCTTAGAAGATCCAGTGATCCCCAAGTAAAATAAACCCAAGCAAGTGACTAGTATTAGTAAAGAAAATATATAGGCCAATCCCTGCCTGGTTTAGACCATTCTGTAAAAAAAATTAATACCACTCCCTGCAGTACATGTACATGTACAGAGCTTGCCGAAGGCAAGCTTCACTATAGGCAAGCTAGTAAGTAGGACCACTATATGCAGTAGGACCACTATGCAGTAAAGATCACTGTCTACCCACCGAGAAGTCCACTCACCGAGCCGCCAGGCGGGGCTACAGCTGGTCTTTACTATTAGTGTCAGAGGGCATATGGCATGGTTTTTCATTTTTTCTTTCAATTGGATGGAAAATAGGTTGGCTTTGGAGCAAGGCTACGTTCAGGCGGTACCGATGAAAAGAGCGGTACTGTATTCAATCTATTATATGATTGAAGACAGGTGATGAGTGCAACCTGCTGCAGTGCAGCGCGGTATCACAGAGTATTACATTTGAGAGGACACTCTATTCACGTGGTTTTTTTCAACGCAAAAAGATTACGAACTTTGATGGTTTGCAAGTAAAGAGTGTCCGCACTATCGACTGATTACGTAACTGTTATAAATAATTTATTAGTTTTTCAATGCAATCGCCTCGGCCCATTAGTACGTATTATATGTATATGTCTGTATTATCAAAGTACTGTGGACTAACAATCCGGTGAGTTCAATGAACTACGCCCTAATACCGATGGAGTTTCAATGGCGTCTTCTCTCCATACACAGATGAACAAATACAATAGAAGAAGGTCAGCACATAATGACCTGCTTTAATGACATGTTATATGAGTTGTACAAAAAGCTCAATATCGAAAAGATAAGTATTCGTTTGTGCATATGGACTGCACATTGAACAAGCAAAAAATAAGTCACTATAATTTAAACAAGAAGTGGGATTTTGACATACTGTAAAATCATGGAATAAAACAACTAATAAATTCTGCCATCATGGCGTGAGGTCGATGGTTCATTATATCCCGTATGTTTCTTTTAATTCATTAATATTCGAGATCAATTTTGCAACCCATTTATATGTACACAGGCAGATCTGGATTTTTTGTATTTTCGTTTCTTTTTAAACAACAAATTCTGGAACTGGCTTAAAAATAAAGTTGCATAAAATCACACAGCCACACTTGTCATAAATATGCAATGCCCATTTTGTCCAGGCCCGTTTTATAAATGTATACTTGCCAGAAAAATTTGATCTGATATTGGCAAAACTGTTGGCTTCTAATTTGTAAATACGTGGCGCTGGAAATGAATACAAGTTTGAACACAACTTCCACAGAAAATACCATATTACTCGAGAAAGACATCATAATCGTAAGTAACACTTTAAATAAAAATACGTAGCGAGTATTCCGATAACATTTGTGCCCAATTTCATACATACAAGTTGATTGACAAGTATATAATTCACTGTCTTATAATAAAAAGCTCTGTAAATCATTTCGGTTGATGGATGCTAAATGCAGCAACCCATGTCTTTGGCTAGTCCGAATAATCAGACCCAGAACAAAATATTAATTTCTGACATGATCCTATACTGGGTCTGAACTGTTTCCATATGAAATCTTGATGGCAAATTGGACAATAGAAGCACATGGTTCTACGCAAAGAGCTTTTAAATAGAAATAGAGTCGCAATAGATTATATAATCTTTTGTTCGTTTGATGCCGATTAGAAGTTGCGACAGGCTATTCATAAAAGTGGTACCATTGTTTCGAATAAAGGGGTTCCGCCATTAAATTGGTCACTGATCCGGCATCATATTAACGCTCTACACAACAGGCGAGTATCAATAAGTGACCACACTACAGTCATGTGTAAGGGCAGTCATGTGTAAAGTGGTACCATTGTACTCACGTATCCCAAATGTGTGCTTGTGTGGGTCTATAAGGAGGCTTTAGCTGTCGATGCAATCATCTTTACCACCCACCTGACATTAGGCGTTTCATTTAAATAAATTGAATGCTCTTGCTGATCGATTACACATTAGAATGTATGAAGGCTGCCATGTCCAGTCCATATATCTATATTACACTATAATAATGGTAAAATCGCTATACGTATACATGTAAGTATAAGTATAGGCCTATAAAGGTTGTTTTTAAGAAATTTCCATTTAATTTATTTTAGGGAGATTGGTATAGAAATAGTGGCGTACCCAAAGAGGGGAGGGGGTTGGGGAGGGGCAGATTCACCTCTGTGAGAAGTCTTGGGAGGGGAGGAGGGAGGAAGAGGGGAGAAGGGATATGGAGAATTAGAGAGGGCTGGAGGAAGGGAGAAATAAAAAGATATAATAAAGACAAGTAGATAAATAGAAATATAAGGAAAATGATGGAAATGAGAGAGGGAGGGTGAGAGGGGACAATGAGAGCGAGGGAGTGATAAAGTGTAGGCCTAGGAAAGAATAAGTACAGAGAAGGGAAAAGAAAGGAATGATGAATACATTTTAATAATAATTATTAGGCCTATATTATAATAACTAAACACATAACAGCACTGGGCAGCCATTCGATGATGTCAATGCCTTTATTCGTTACGTAATTAAAACGCCCAGTCAGATGTATTTCACACCTACCAAACACAACTCACCCAATTTCGCAAACTGGACGTTGAATGTACACTCTCATGAATATTGATTGGCAACATTTTCCAATATGTCAGCGCTCTAATCGGAAACAATAGAACAATAGATCCTGCAGAGCGTTGGTTCTACGTGACAGCTTTTTAATCCCTATTCATGTTACGTGAATCACGCTATTGTGGACCATCCTTCTGATAATTGAGTGTTTGGACAAGCGGGACGGTCTTTTGTCTACCTCTCTGTTTGTAAACAAACCAGGAGGTCGAAGGTCGAAATCGTCCTCCTCGCCGAATAGGAAAGTCAGCGTAATAGTACGGCACTAGTCTTTGGCACACATATTTTGACAGGGAGCATGTAACATACATGTACACACATGAATTTGGTGTACATGCTTATCTGAATATTCGTAAAAGTCTTTTTCGTTAAAGAAAAGTGGGATAATTTGTGAATTTAGATTGACAAAATATCAAATGAAAATAGACGTTTCCGATCGTGTGAAATCACGTCGAATTGTCTACATTGACAAGATTCATAAAGGAATAGGTTGCGCTCAGAAGTTGGAAATAAGTACCTTAAATCTTTCTTTAGAGTTTTCAATACACGTATTCAAAAATATTAGGATATCGGCCCGTTAAAAAGTTATGAAATGGTGTCTGGAAAAAAAGTGCGTGAGTTGGAATGCAACATCACACACATGTATATCCCTATTTACATAATTTCCTATGAGCTTACACAAGTGATTTTTTTTTTTTTTTTTTTTTTGACAGCCATGGTGTTACTGTCTATGGTTTATTCCCTGTACTTGAGTCCGGTGGGGGAAGAAAACATACAAAATAACCACCGGACCCTTCACAAAACTTTCCTGACAGCAAAGACTATAATAATTATTGTTATATATTATTATATATTATATAGTTATACATATAAAACCTTTAAATAGGGCCTATACTATAATTATTAGACATATTTTACTTAAATGATTAACAAAAAAAGATTAACAAAGGATTTTTTTAACCAATTAACCAGTGCAGAGACTTCGCCATAGTTGCCATTTTTTCGAAAACTTGTTAAGCTCTAAATTACATGCTGCTTGATATTTCAGGATATTATAATAATGTTTAATTTCTTCTTTAAAAGCTTTTAAATCTGGGTATTGTTCCATCATCTTTGCTCTATAGATATGGAATTTTGCCTTTGTCATTATAAGGGTTAAAGTCAAATCAAATTTAGAACCAAATAGAATTGTCAAAATAGACATTTCCAATTCCACATTAGTTTGTTCTTTTATCCATAATTTAATGGTATTCCAAAATATTTGGGTGAACTGATAATTTACAATCAGAAATTTAATTGTTTCCGGGTTCCCCTTACAAAATGTACATAAATCATCCTCCCTTACATTAAATTTTAGCAACAGGCTATTTGTTCCTAAAATCCTTTGGTTAATTCTATATTGGAACCATCTATACTTCGAATCAACAGAAAACTTGAAATTTAAAAGACATAATTGTTTCCACTCCTCATTTTCTATATCAACATCTATTTTCCACTTATTACCCGATTGCTTCATTCTCTTAGCCCCTACAAAGACATCGTAGAATAACTTACAACCTTTACGATATTTGAACAATAAGTCCATATTACTCGATCTAAAAGGTGAAACTAATTTTGTCCCTTTTAACTTGTTAATATTGAAATTTGACTGAATTGCTCTTATAATACCATTGTATTCAAGGAAGTTTGTTTTCACCTTATACATTTCTTCAAAATCATCTTTTGACATAAAAGTCCCATTTTCTGACAGTAAATCATTTATAAAAAGAACACCTTTTTCCTTCCAATGAACATAATGAATTGAATTACCCCCAATTTTGATTTTATCATTCCACCACAGGTACTGCTTTGCAATACGATTGAAATCTAATTCACCATAATTAACAATATTTATCAAAGAGGACCAAGAAAAAAATACGTCATACCAGAACTTATTGTCTACCTTATTTTTCGTTGCATTAAATCGGAGTAGACATGTACAGCAAATATCGGTAGTCTTCACATTCAAACATAACTTTGACAATTTTATCCATTTTTTGTCACCTTGAATAACCCTGCACAAGTGATTATGCTTAAATATAAAACTAGAGAGTTTGGCTTTTGATATGCACCATCAACATGATCAATGTTGTACCTGTGATCAATATTTTTAGTATATAGTATAGACGAATCCAATTTCACGTATTCCTACACCTCGGTGGCAGCCATTGGCTGGGTCCCCGCTGAGTATATCTCACCTGAAATGTGAAATGATGCGTCCTTGGCGGGAATTTTAAACTGCATTCCATCATCCGTGTTACACGTAGACAAAAGAATTATGAAAGTTTGCAACACAATACAATATAATAACGATTTTAAGCGGCTTTAATCCACCCAATTGGGCATTCACAACACCAGCTTGGTGCGCCGGGGACCCAAGAATGGCCGACCAAATTCTGACTATGACTTGGCTCGTTGGATTCGTCTATAGGCAGAAAACATGGAGACTATCAAGAAAATTTTTATTATGTAGGCCTACCCAACTAATCCAAGAAGTAAACATAATTTTTCACCAGGTTCGCCGTCGCAGATTATAATAAAGGAGACGAGTAGAAAAGTGATCCCGCCTGGGAATCGAACCCAGGACCTCAGATTTACGAGACCTGCGCCTTAACTACTGGGCCACGGGAGCTTCATGATTAGGCTGGTTGAAATTCGAACCCATAAGCGGTCACTTAAACTTATCTCCTCCCCGCAGTGGTTAAGGCGCAGGTCTCGTAAACCTGAGGTCCTGGGTTCGATTCCCAGGCGGGATCACTTTTCTACTCGTCTCCTTTATTATAATCTGCGACGGCGAACCTGGTGAAAAATTATGTTTACTTCTTGGATTAGTTGGGTACATAATAAAAAATTTCTTGATAGTAGACTTTTTGCAGGGGCTACGGGACTGGCCATAGGTATAAATGTGCAAGGTTCCCTCCTCCTTTCACATATTGTCCTACAATCCAAGTATTGTTTTAGCCTGTTCAGCTATCTTCCTTCTGGCAAACTGAAAAAAACATACGAATAGATAGATATGAATGATAATTTTGGTCAAATTAAGGGATCTAGAATGAGCGTTTATTGCGTTTCGACAGTATTTTTTGGGACATGAGAGCACCTCAGACGTATCGAATTGCATTCTGAATACGAAGCATGTCTTTCTGATATCAAATAATTTTCATTTTTGAAATTCACGATATAATACAAATTTTATGACAAATTATTAAAATTTGATATTTTTCAAATTTTGATATATAACAGTCCTCGAAATAAATTTTATAAATCTAATGATATATTCTTAAAGTGTATGTAGCTGGGAGGAAAAGCCGACGATCAATTGAAAATGTTTATTTTTATATTGAAGATATGGATTTTTTTTTCCCAAAAGACCTATTTTTTGGTGTTTTTGGGGAAAAATCCATATCTTCAATAAGAAAGGTCAAAATTTTCAATTGATCGTCGGCTTTTCATCCAACCTACATACACTTTAAGTATAAATCATCAGATTTATAAAGTTTACTTCAAGTACTGTTAAATATCAAAAATATCAATTTTAATGATTTGCCATAAAATGTGTATTACATTGCGAATTTCAAAAATCAAAATTATTTGATATCAGAAGGACATTCTTCGTATTCAGAATGCAATTCGATATGTCTGATGTGCTCTAATGTCCCACAATAAATACTGTCCAAACGTTCATACCCCTTCCTTAATGTGCTCCAGTTTGAAGGCCTATATAATGTTTGTCTGATACGATCATAATGCAACCAGTTCAATTCGTCTGCTCCAACCAAATATCAGAACTTGAATAAATCGACTGGTACTGAGCAGCCAAATTAACCGTGTTGATCTCCCCCGGCCAGTGGCGTAGCGACGGGGGATGGTGGCAGAGGGGGGGGGCACGTGCCCTGGGCGCCACATTGAGGTGGGCGCCGACTTTATCAATTCAGCACCGATTCTGCGCCTCCTCCAAGCGATGAAAGACAAACTTTTCGCGCGCTTCCCTCGCAATACTCATTTAAAAGATCAATCAAAGACCGAAATGCACTGAACTTCATTATAACCAAAATTACTTAGTGGAATTTGTGCTATTGTTTGCGCGTAATTGTTTCAAGAATTGGGGAGAGAGGCGCCATTATGTATCCTTGGCCCCGGGCGCCTCCACCCCTAGCTACGCCACTGTCCCCGGCGACCGCCGCGGTGGCGTCTCCGCACGGGGCGACATTTTCAACAAACAAACATATAAACGTATTTTGAGTAAA
This sequence comes from Amphiura filiformis, assembly GCF_039555335.1. NCBI lineage: Eukaryota > Metazoa > Echinodermata > Ophiuroidea > Amphilepidida > Amphiuridae > Amphiura > Amphiura filiformis. The sequence goes on along the minus strand of NC_092631.1, from coordinate 22,901,021 downwards.
ATTTACTTACTTTACCCGTCTCCGTTGTTGGAAAGGCATCCTCCACGAAGATTATGTACTTTGGAACAAGAAAATCAGACACCTAAAAACAAAATAATGATTACATTTAAAAAATAATAATTATCATAACGCCATATTGATCATACATAATAACTGTAGACTCAAAGCATGCGGATATTTCCCGTTTTTAGTGTTTATATTTTGTTTTGGTATATTTTTCGAGCTATATTTTTTTTCTATCTCTGACCCACCTTGCCTCTGCAAAATTCCTTCAACTCATCTGAGGTAACTTTGGCGGAAGGATGAAGTCTTTGAAAAGACAAATTAGAAAGAAAAATAAAACAAAAATAAAAACAACCCAAAAATATTACAAGTAGGCCTATAATAATGTCCCTCCCAACTGAAGTGCAATAACAAACCTAATTATTGCTCAGTAAACACATTACATAGTGCACTTAATGTCCACGGCAAATTCAGCGTGACCTTTCCAGCCATAAACCCGCTTAGTGAAGATTAAACCGAGATATGCAGTACTAAACCATTATAGTAATCAATTGTCCAACGCAAATTTATTACCACGTGATAATATTAATCCAATGAGCGATCGAATTGTCCGCTACGGTCGACTAATCCAATCGATAATGACGCTATTGACATGTACGGGCGGAGCACCACTGACTGAGTTTTGGGGTATTTTTCACTGGTTTGCTGTCATTTACTCATCAAGGCGGTCCACCGTTATCATAAGGACTATGCTAATGATTTAAAGATTGACATGTAGAGAATAAACCATACTTGATTGACAGAAAGTACTAAATTTGTACCTATTACGGGTTCGTGACACCCATTCTTGCAAATCCGACCAAGCCAGGGCGGCCCGGTGAAGCAAAATGTGCATTGGACTAACACGGGATATAGATATTTCTTTCTCATACAAATGTATGGTCCCCCGTTATTAAAGCTTGTACCGGGTTGAAAATTCAGATATTTTAAAAAGAATAAGTAATTGAAACATAGAGAAAGTACTAACATCATAGCTTTTATACTTTTTCATATATGACGCTAACTAGTTCATCTCCTATACCTACAACACAGCGCTACCAGTAGGGTTCAATTGCCTATTGTGAGTGTCCCTGTCTTGTGTACATACATGCAGATAACAATAACTGCATGATGAGGAAAAACAATCAGGCGGACCAGTGTATAGGGCCTGCTACAACTTATTTACAAGTAATTTATTCAATAATAATAGGCATAATAATAATAATAATAATAATAATAATAATAATAATAATAATAATAATAATAATCTCTTTATGATAATAATCCAATTTAAATCACAATGATCCCCTCAATACACTTTGTTATGAAAAACGGATTAAGGGTATTATTGGTCGAAGCAGCCAAAAAATCGATTTTCATTATCTGAATCAACAACTTATAAGTTCCCCCCTAAATACTTTTTTAAATAAATTTGACCAAATGCAAACGTGTAAAAAGGTATGGGTAGCCGTATTTGTTTTACACATATGGACCAAATTATGGCGTCACACGTCATTGCGTCAATCATCAGAAACTCTATCACAGTTGCTTCTTACAAGAGCCAAACAAAAACTCATTTATTCCCGGACTAATTCTTCCACCATATTTCATGCTGCTTTGTTTTACTTTGTTATTTATTAATGTAAGATGTGTAGTTTAAGATATTTTTTGTAAAGCGCCGAGGTCGTGGTTGCTCATGTTACGGCGCTATATAAAAGCTGCTTGTTGTTGTTGTTGCGTTCATTAGGTAAAAAAGAGACCGTTTTAAACAGTGTTAAAAGTTGCATCTGAGTCCATAGTAGGCAGCTCTCAAACAATACAGTAGGCCAGGTCTATTCATGTGTTTGTTAAAGAAAACCTGACTGCTATGGACTCAGATGCAACGTTTAAAACGGCCTCTTTTCTTTCACAATTAACCATTGTGACTGAATGCAATGAAGTGTGACGCTATAAATTGGTCCATATGTATAAAACCAATAGGGCTATACATATATTTTTACATTTTTACATTTCATAAAATATTTTTTGACTTATTCTAAAATTAGTATTAGGGGGAACTTATAAGTTGTGGACCGTATATTATTGAAAAATAACACTTTTGCAAAAGTGCATTCTACAAATCATATATTTTGAAAACTTGCTTAATTTATTGTTGTTAATGAGTAATAATTATACGTTTTACAAAAGTTGTTGTTTCAGCCCTCTTTACAACATAACTCAAGAGCCACAGGACCTACAAAAGTATCTCTGTGATATTTGAATTCTTCTACATGCTATGAATTGATCAATGCAATTTTTGCTAAAGCTCACAAGATGCTGTGAACTACATTTTTTGTTGCTTCTTCGACCAACAATACATAACCTTAAGTCCACAATGATATGGATTAATTAATTCATGAACATTCCAAATTTTGTCAAAGGCCAAGCATACTTTTGATTCCAAAATTCAAATCCCAAATATTTCCAAAATACAAATGTAATCTTTGTTGAAAAATCAACTGGAAAATTATATAAGTCTAAATATAAATTTTGATAACAAATCAATCTCAGAATAAAAATTCCTTTAAAAAAGGAATGGGGCGCCCAATGTGAGCTGGACGGGATATGGTGAATTCCATGGTGATTAGATTTGGTATTATAACGATTTTTAGGAAGAGTAGAAGATGATCAAATATGAGAGAAATGCTTCATGGAATGAAGCTTTCGTGTCAATTTGCGATTATGTGGGGTGGGAGTTCTGTTTTGGGGGCCTATTGTAGTGAGGATATTGCTTTGGATATTGAATATTGTTGAATTTCGTTATGCAGGGCCTAGGGTATATGGTGGATAGTATAGAAGACACAAATAAGTAAGCTTCCCCCTAGTCATCTATACACTCATTCTTGTCACACGACGAATTTCGACAAAGTCATGTTAACGTAATATCGTTTTTCACCCGACCTCCGTCCAGAAACAATCCCGAAATGTGACATGGGGTCGGCGCACTCATGCCAGTTTATAGGTATACTCATCAATCTCAGAAAAAGTCCAAATGTGAACTTTAAATTTGTATCAAAACACCAAGATCATTTATTAATGATACAGGCATAAAGATGTTAGAAATATTAAATCCTACATAAATGATTAGGGAAAAATTAAAAATAAATCTTGGATTTTATTTACGTAGGCTACATGTATGATGTATATATAATAAATATGATGAAGCCATTTTAACGTCTTTTACCTAATACAGGCGCAAACCTCTTCAGATGTCCGTTCATCGGGAACGCCCACAACCTAATTAAACAGATTTCGACAAAACAGTTTCACCTCAGTTTAAAAACTGAGGTGAAATTTTGGACACATATCAATAAGCGCTCTTTAGCAAAGTCATAGTTCATTGAATTTACAACCGTATGACAAAACTTTTTGTACAAGATTTGCAATTTAAAGAGAAAACACACAATGCAGACTATCGAATGGAGTAGGTAAGATAGCATGTCCATATCGTCGCAGGAGTATCGGACTAACAATCAACACATTCAGAAAAATGCAGTTTAAAAGTGAAGAAATTAAGCAATACAAAGGACAGTTTATAGTTATGTACGTGATTGTTCATCAGTATACAACTTCTTACCATGACATTACTGACTGCAGGATGTTCGTCAAAGACTTTCTCCAAGTTACCAGGCGCTATGTTTATTCCTTCTTTGATGATGCGTTCCTGCATAAAGAAAAGACTTTTAAAATAATGCTATATTGTAACATATAGATGAGTATTAATCTTTTCCATAAAATGTTAGTTTTTCCTGTCAGATATGTCCCCTTTCATTTTGAGCCGAACAAATGTGGTAAAGCAGAGAAAATTGGAATTTACTACCAGCGCAGATGTCGCCCATGTAACTCGAAAAGGGTAGCTAAAGTCGGCATCAAGATGCCGACAAGTACCAAAACAGTTAAACGGAATGAAGGTAAAATTTCGGGTGCAATTGTACTCAAAATATTCATTACCGATTTTCTTCCAACAACTCGAAGATACCCATTTTCATCTAACGTTCCCAGGTCCCTAAAAATGGAAATGAACAAACATTATACAGAATTTGACTTAAAGCCATAACATTTTCATACAAAATAGATAGCATTTCTGTCATAAAATGTTCGCTTTTACTATTAGACATATCCCCTTTTATTTTTGAGCCGAACAACTAAGGCAAATCAAAGAAAATTGGAATTTACTACCAGCGCCGATGTCGCTAATATTTATCACTACTTCGGTCGTGTTATGGTACGATCTTTTGTTGTGTAGATCACCGTCCCGCACGCCATGTACGTACTGTGTTATGAACATCGTGTATGCGTTCGACTAATAATTCCATCGTAATAATAAAACGACGGTTCCTGTGTTTTACTCAAAATCTCGGATTTTGACAAAACTACAGCACCTAATTGCAGGGTATGTTGGTTTTATAAAGTACAATATTATCGTGTAAAAAAAAAGAATTTTGAAAAATATTGAGGGACCCGTAAAAAGGTTGACATTTTGACCATATTAAGAGCTCGAAGAGGCACATTAATATAAATCGTATGCTATTCATCTTACCCTGTGTGGTACCATCCATTTGGTTTCTTGACTGCAGCTGTCTTCTCTTCTTCTCCCCAGTAATATAAAAATAAAGACTGACTTCTGAAGCATATTTCTCCAATTTCATTGACTGGTAGGATCTGACCATCATCGCCGATAATCTTCACCTATTTATGGAATGTTATGATTAGGTCTATTATTATTAAAAACAATGGTTGTTTTTTATTTATTTTTCCTTACCGAGAAACTTTTAACTTCATCTTTTAACGGACAATGTCTACAGATAATTATGGCCACTTTATGTGATCGTAATCGACAAAATGAACATCAGTAAAACCTATAATTCGAAATTTAGGTCTTTTATGAAACTTCATGCAAATATTCAATGCGAAAGGTCAAACATTTTCATATGATGGTCGGCTTTTCCTCCCAGGATTGCTAAATAGCAAAAATGTGAATTTTTAATAATTTATCATCAAATTTGTATTATAGCCTGTCGCGAATTAAAAAAAAAAAAAAATTATTTGATATCAGAGGACATTCCTCGTATGCAGAATGCAATTTGTTTTGTCTAAGGTGCTCTCAGGTCCCACAAAAATAATGTGCAAGGGTGGGTGACTGAGGCCTTAATGAATAATACTGTTTTGCTATTGTGAAAACATTAAACAATCATACAAGCCCTCAAAGAAACCAATAATGAGGATGTCCTTAATTTACCTCGGAACCATCCGCAGGAACATATCCAGTGCTATGTAGAATTTCAATAGGATCTGTGGACGATTGCATGGCTGCAAAACCCTCTGTAGCACCATATCCTAGCTACACGTACGTAATCAAAAATATTGAAACAAGTGAAAAAAAGACAATAATTGTTTAATGCGGTCCATACACGTTCAATCTTATTGATCAATATCAAAGACCCTTAATACAAGAGTGGATACAAAATCTACCATTGAACACGCACAATGGTACATTTTGTATCCACTCCTGCATATCATCATCAGTCGGCTGCGGAGCAGGCGACTACAAGCTTTCTCCAACTAATGCGATCTTGGGCACAAGCGAAACAATTTTGTTTGGTTGCAGCATCCCTTCAGTATCTCCCAGGAGGTACTGGACATACTGTAAGTACCACAGTGGTAAGTACAGTGTGCGCGGCCGTTCCGGTTTCCTCTTCTCATGTGGTGGAATATTATACTCCTGCTTTTAGGGTCCCCAATTATTGATCAATATTTTGATCGTGTATGGGCCGCATAAGTTAATGATACGCGGTACCATGCATATGTGTTCTTTTTGTTGTTCATTGGAAAAAGACGAGAGGGCCTATACCTTTCATACGTTTTGCGCAATTTCAAAATTGTATAATGACAGGCCCGTAGACATGATAAAAATAGGGAGGGGTTCCAAAAGGTGAAAATTTTTTTAATATCGGTTAGCATAGCCTTTAAAAGCGGACTGTCGGTCCCTTTAAATGGGGTCTTTTATTCTGTTCAGGCCTTTTTCACTCAAAAACGTGGACCCTGTGTATTTTTCCTTAAAGATTTGGACCTTTATTACACACGAATCCGGTTATCAACAGCCAGTCGGTAATATGAAGTGTCCCTGCGGTGTCCCAAAGTCGGGAATTTATACATACATATACATAATACATAATACGATACGTACATAGATTTCAGTAGTATCCTGATTAGAAATCCACGCATCGCAGCAATTATTAAATGTCCCGCCCGATATCAATTTCAGGAGCCCCCGCTAGAAGGCCAAACACACAACTTTCGATGGATAAGTATAAAAGTCCATGCATATTTCAGCAATGTAGAAACCACTTTGGTGCAAATGTTCAATCCGATCAGAAAAATGCCTCACAATGTCTGTACATTTAATAGAATTTCATGGGCAACTGCACCATTCCTTGATACCGCCACTGTATTTGATAGACCTGTGACTTTATACTTATTTCTATTCTTTTAAGCATTTTTTAATAGACTATGCATATAGATAGCCTGTTTCTTTTCTTGGGGTCGTTTTTTCTTTCTTTTTTTTTTTTTTTTTTTTTTTCTTTCTTTCTTTCTTTTTTTTTTTTTTTTTTTTTTTTTTTTTTTTTTTTTTTTCTTTCTTTTTTTTTTTTTTTTTTCATAGGTTTGGACCCATGGACCCAATGGTGTGTCCCTTACGGACTCACCTAGGTAAACAAGCCAACAAACAGAAGGAATTTGACTTATCATACTTTGAGCCGATATAGCAACCTTAAAACCATTGTGGGTATATAGATGGTGCTCTGTAAGTTTTTGGACATAATTTTTCATTCATATAGTTGGGGAATTATACATACCAATATATGTTTAGTGATCTTTGCAGCTCTTTGACGTAATGAATAGGGAATGATGCTACCACCTGACATACCTGTAGATGAAAGGCATCGAAATATTTATTAACTCTCATCACGCGGGTGTCGACTGCAGACGACATGTTTCAATTTTTTTTTAATGTCAGAAATGTAAATTGTCATGACCATATTTGGAATCAGCATGAAAAATGCATTAAAATGAGTACAAACAAGCCTAGTATTGGTTCAGTAGTTCTTAAGATAGCTCTTGATATTTTGAGAAAATATTTCAAAAGCTTCAACTTTTTCCGTTGAAGCGCATGACTAGCACCATTCGACTGTCTCAACTTTTGAAGATATGCCTTTTTAAAGAAATATACTCGATTTATTGGTTGGGATGCGTCATGCTGCAAGATTACCAGACCTATGACTACCGCTTGATTTCTTCTTTTGGGGCAAAGTCAAAAGCGACGTCTATGAGCGAAGACCACCAGCTATAGGCTCCAAGATCTTCCCAAACGTATTGCTGCTGCATCCGCAAATATCCGGCGCACATGGTACGCAACGTAATTGATGTAATAATCAGGGCTGAAACCTGAATTTCGCCAAGGAGGCAACCAGGTAGAGGGCAGAGAACTGTAAACTCACTTCAGAAGAACCAAAGACAAACCAAACATTACTTTTAAGGGCTACCTTTTACACCCAGAAGAGAAATGACTTAAGTTGTCAATAAATTGAAAGCAAGAAACAAGAAAGTAAGAAACATAATAAAACAAAGAGGCATAAATAACCAATACAAGAAAAAAATAAGTAACTGCAAGTATAGCAAAAGAAGTTCCATCCCACATCTATTTTATCCACAAATTAATGAGACTTAACAAATCCATAGCCCCTAAGCCCACCGGTAATGTCCATTCCCTAAATAAAGTTATTTTATAAAGTTATTGACGAATGTTTGATATTTATGTCTGATACCTGTACTACTTTTTAATCTTTGAAGTAACTAAATTAACCTCCTCCTTCGACAGAGTGAAAAACGGGTACATTTCATAAACGGAGCATATCTTCAAAAGTTGTGAGCCGATTGAAATATTTTTTTGGGTTTATTAAAGCTAACGATTACAGGTTTCTGATACCAAAATATATAACTTCTCTGAAATAGGGAAAAAGAGAGCGCAATGTGGGTTCTGCTTTTTTTTGGGGGGTTACACCCTGTACTTACAAGCTTGAAAAGATGAAAAATCATAGTCATCGAAGTTTGGCAAATTCAAAATGTCGTTCAAATGATGAATGAGCATGGTAGATCCGGTAACTCTATATAAAGAAAAAAAACAATAATCGTAATGACGTATCCCAGATAACTAGAAACCGTTCCTTTCGTATTATACTGATTATAGAGGGCGACGTTATCGATTTGTTTGTTTTTGTATTCTTTAATTTCATGTTCTTTCATTCGACAGCCGTCACTGTCCTACATTCGACAGCCGTCGCTGTTTTAAAATCAGAGCCTGCCACCACTTAATTAAGAAATCCAATCACCTCCCCCTCAAAAAAGAATGAATTAAAGAAAAGAAATGAAATGAAAAGAAAAGTAGAAAATGCTGACAATTCAGCTCAATTTGAACTTAAAATTCTGCCTGCATGGATATTTTTGGTGAACAGTGGGGAATTTTTCTGTTTATTTTCTTAATGTTGAAAGGATACCAATCGTGTACTTTTCCTTCGTGTATTATATTAAAATCCAGCATGACGCATTGCGCAATGCATTTGTTTTGGTATTCAAAAATGAAAAATAAAAAGACCGCACTGCCCATTGCACTTTTTAGACATGCTATTGGAAACAAATTGTTTTCTTGGGTTTTGGGGGGTGGGGACTAATATGATCTTCGTCACGACTTTTGCCCGCTGTTGTAAAAACTCCTGTTTAAGTATATGTAAAAACATATCCTTACCTTTCATCCTGGATAACATTTGCCAATAGTTGTGCATCATACGTAGGACCCACAACGATAGTAGTCCCGCTTTTAATCATGGGCAGTACTGCTCCCATTTGTGCACCTATACCTCCAAACGACATGATCAGGGCATACCTGCATGACTAAAGATGTGTATTTTAAGATGGTTAAGATATGTGGTGTGGGGGCAAGGAGTGGAGCTGCGTCCTGTAGGACATCTTGCCCCTTCTATCCCTCCCTGATGTATGATGCTGACCGCCACGATATTTGGCTTTTTTGTGTGTGTATTTTGTAGCCCAATGTTGCCCATTTTTACCAAATTTCGCCCCCTTCAAAGTTGCAACCTTCAAAGTTTGCACTTGCTTTTCACCCACCCCTCTGAAAAAGGCTATGCCACTGGATCACTTGTCTTCCCGGAGAGGGGTTACCACCCCCAATATTCCTCCGCTGCGATACAATATCAGTTATGCGTGTATTCCTATAAATATACTTACAAATTGTATGGGAATCCCGTCTGCACCTTCCTCAACCCGGCGCGAGAAACCCTCAACGGTCCGAAGCAATGATAAGTGTGTATGGGTCCCACCTTTGGGAAATCCAGTTGAACCCTGTTGATTAACAAATAATGGTTTGCCATTGATTAGTGGCCATTAGCATGATTAGTGCGTGATAAATGACTGGAGGCTCCGTTAACGATTAGTCCGCCAAGAAGTACGCCAACCCTCGGCAGTCCGTCAAACCGAGCACCGGTGCAAATAGATATGATAGACGAGGAACAGAGGATGATTTAAGGAAGCCCCATCATGCACTGTAAAAGTGTTATCACTAGAGTTTCAACTGCCACTTTACTTTTCAAATCCCATTGAACTCTATGCAAAAGATGTTGTTTTGGAATTGCCCGTATGTCGTCATTACTTGGTCGATTTCAGATCTAAAGTGATGTGTGCATGAAGGATAATTCACACCTTCTGTAGATAACATAAAATGTGAAATCGACCAACCGTTTGAAGGTGTTTTTATTGTAAATATATCTGTCCAAATTCAAATTTAACCATGCACGTGTGTATGCAGTGGGCGGCAGTGGTGTCATGTTTACTCACACAGCTGTGCTAACCGCAAGACTTGCTGGGAAGTGCTTAAATCATCCTCTGGACGAGGAAGCAGGTACTTGGTTGCTCGGTTGGGCCCGCTGCCGAGTATCCTTCTTGCACCCATGTGTGATTTTCCCTTTGATCACCACCCAGGTCTCTACCCAGATCCCCACCCAGACCCTCCCTGGCACTGACCAATTGCACGCCAGTCACGTCACCAACCTCCCTGGCACTAACCAATTGCACTCCAATCACCACCCAGACCCTCCCTGGTACTGATCAATTGCTTGCATTCAACAACCAGACCATCCATAGCACTTATTAATTGCACTACAGTCACCATCATAGTACTAATCAACCGCAGTCCAGTCAGCATCCAAACCCTTCATAGCACTAACCAATTGCACTCCAATCACCACCAGATCCTCTCTAGCACTGACCAATCCAGTCACCCCTCCAGACCCTTCCGAGCACTAACCAATTATGCCAAATGCACTCCAGTCACCATCCAGACCCTCCTTGCCAGACACAAAACGTTTTACAGCAAACGTCTAAATGTCGGGTATAAAGGGTATAAAAATGTTTTAATAACATCTAAAATAATATTTAAAAAAACACAAGGATATTATTTTGTAAAAATGTTTTAAGAATGTTTTAAGAACATTTTTGTGTTTGCTGGGACACACTTATCAATTGCACTCCAATCACACTCCAGACCCTTCCTAGCACTAACCAACTGCACTACAGTCACCATCCAGACCTTATCTGGCACTACTGGCACTAACACTCGGCAGCTCGACACCGAGCACCCGAGGACTGGCGGGCTCGAGTGATCAGAGGAACTGAGGCAGTTCTAGGTCATGCCGATTGTTTTGCCAAGGAAAAGCCGATGGTTTCTTTGGAAAGTATTATTCCCGGGATATTATCTCTAAACTTCTTACCGAAGTGAATATAACACCAATAGGATCGTCAAAATCAACTTGGTCTATAGCTTTCGTCACTGTACTTTTGTCAAATCCTTTGCCCATTTCCATAAAATCCGTCAATGCAATCATCCCTCTTTAAATTACCAAAACAGGACAGATAATATAAGCGTAATGGCATGCAATAATTCATCATGATTACCGTATTCTGATATCACTCAACGATCGTTGATCGTTCACTTTACTTGTATTAGCGCTTGGCCTTAATAGGGCCAGTTTAGGTCTGTTAGTTCAACGACTTTTGCCGTTGTGACAAACGAAGCGACAATGTTACCTCAGTTTGTTGAGCCAAAAATGCGCCGCATCGTCAAACGTCGCCGATTACAATAATTCAGTGATTTACTGTAGCCCTGTTTAAAGCGAATCATGTTTTTTTAAACAAAATGAAAATAACGTTAGTTTACTCACTTGCATGGATTGGTTCCTGCGTTTATAACATACTTCAAGTTTGGCGTTCTAGAGATTAGATAACAATAGAATATACAGAACAATAGAATTTTACCTTACGAAAAACAGTGACCTGCCAGAAGGTCTATTACGCAATATACTAGTCAAATAAATTGCATGTATACGCGTTCGAACCGATATATCATCACGCTCGTCGAGATTCAGCATACACAAACCATCCTTATATAATCCTTGAAGTGCGATTCGCGTAGCGCGGGTAACGACAATGGCACAAATGACGTTACAGCTTTACATTTTAAAAACACGAATCATACTGTCGCCCTCTATGATCAGTATAACGCACACTGGGCACGGTTGATAGTTATATGGACTCGTCAGTATGAAAGAAAAACCCGATTCATTATCATCAAAAAGAGTATGTTAATTGATTGCATTAAACAATATCTTTGATTAGATTTTTTGATTGTCAAATCCAAAAATACTCACTAGTTTTAGACCATTGGGATCCACTTTTCCCGCGGGATTGGCCGCTGCTTCCGGCGAGGCGATTTTCGCATCCCTCGGTGGCTTAGTTCTCCTTAGTGGATCAAAGAAGAAGGATGGAGTGGTTGGAGTGGATGGAGTGGTTGGACATGTTGGAGATGAAGGCCACAGCCACGCATGGCCATTTTGTTCCGACCTGTTTAATAGTTTTGAGATGCATAATGGGCCGAAGGACATCCGACTAAGGTTATTGACAATAGCCTTGTGACTGACCTCTGTAGATGTCAGTGAGCATGGTATGTCATCTGCTTTTAGACTGCCTCCACCAGTGGCCTACGCTGCGCTATAGTACTGTGTATCTTCCGTGACCCGAGTGTTTACGAATGAGGGCAGCTGTTATTTTATACCCCGGTATCCAAAGATATATTGTCTGAATATCAAATCGTGTAGCAGTTACACCTGTATTGATCCCGGGTATTGATTTAGTTTCGCTGTCTGTACAAAATAATTATTTCCCAGGCGTCGTCGACGTGTGTAGACGATCCACTAATACGCTCGTAAGAACTGAGCCACCGAGGGATGCGAAAATCACCGAAAGCAGCGGCGAATCCCGCGGGAAAAGTAGATCCCAATGGTCTTTCTGAAGAAGCCATCAGCCAAGATGGCGAAAGTCTAAAACTAGTGAGTATTTTTGGATTTGACAATCAAAAAATCTAATCAAGTTTAATTTCTACAATCCTATAAATGCATCTATTTCAAAAATATATCTTTATTTGTTCCTCTGGGTGGCGATTTCGTGGCGTTACCGACTGCAATAAGCTTTCGAGTTCACTTGTTCTACATTAGGAAGTAGGACATTGAGGGAAGATGAAGGGCATTGGGAGGGGATATGAGAAGGGTGATGATGGATGAGGAGGAGAAGGAGGAGGAGGAGGAGGAGGAGGTGGAGGTGGAGGAGGAAGAGGGAAAGATGAGGTTTACTCTTTAATCTTACATTTGGCAATTGAGATTATCGGCAGAATTTGTCAGTAATTCTGGTATAATTTGGCTGGCTCTGTCACACATATCAGACGGCGATCTCATCAAAACGACGACTTTCATTCCGAGCTAGAAAGAAGGAGCAATGGAATTTCATGACACGATGACGATTATTATTTTGATGGTTGTTCTTGATTTGTCTGTCTGTTTGTTTGTATGTCTTCTTCTAAGTTCCTGTAATAGGCATGTTAGGTGGTGAGAGTGCATCATGGTTATGGGAGTATATTCTATATCCGTGACTACATTTTTTTGTCTTCAGTTAACAATGGTTAACATTAGAGAATGAATTTGGAGAAAACCTTCTGATAATTACAAACACTCGCTGAGCAGCAAGACCTTTCCTCTAAGCTTTTAATCCGATAAGCTGATTATCTATTTGCTTTCATGAATTGGAAGACATTCTTTGATGTATTACTGAGCTCAATCTGAAATTACTGGAGCGTGAGCCACCCAGGCTGGTGGCTCAGCATAGTATTTTATTAACAGAAGGTTTTCTCCAAATTCGTTTCCTAATGAGCACATTCTTAGATTCAGTTGCAATCATTGCCGGGATATATATTTTTGTATATGTGTGATTTGTTATCTATTTATGAGCCATAGCCTAAGGCCTATATGTTACGCCTACCTTTTGAATAGCTTCTTGCTGAACACTCAACGGAAAGTCTATCCTCATATTAACCTTAAGGAGAAAAAAGAGAGGAATTTCGTTCCAGACATTTAAATAAATTAAAGATCTAATTGACGAAATGTGTGGCCCTTAATAATTTGGGGAAAAAGTAGAATCAAAAATCTCAGTGGATGCAAAAATCATTGCGGAGAACCGAAATGCAACGTTTCCGCAACGGAAAAATGTTGGACTACCCGATATAATAATTATACCGGCCTTTATGCATCTTTCCGGCATGAACAACGGCTGGTTTTATTTTGACGTTTTTGACGATCTATGGTTAAATTAAAAGCTTTTAAGGTCAGAAATTGATTACGTTTGATAACAGTTTGTCCAACCATGTATAGGCTTACTACTTCTACTAGGCCTATCACAGATATACATTCTTCCCCCTTGAGCATGTGCTGTTACCATACACACCCACGCCCCGCACCCAACCCAGCCCGCAAACCCCCACGCGCCAACACACCCCAACCCTACAACCACCCAGTACGGCACCCCACAATATGCATTCACACACCCCTACACACTGTCATCATCCCATCATCCCATCATCCCCACCGTGACACCACCAAAACCCCACATACCTACTCACCGTGATGACACCAATTTGCAGTGAGGCTAGGTATGCCAGTAGCCACTCGTAATGGTTACCACCCCAAACTCCTAGCGTATCTCCTTTCTTCAAACCCAATTTTAGCAAACCCCCGGCAAACTGCTGACTCTGTTATAAACAGAATATCGAGTATAAACAATGGTTTACTTTGGAAATACAGCCTGGTGCCTCATCACAGTAATTGCTAATATGATCATGCTGGTCCTTGTCACCCAATATAAACAATTTCAATATTTTTTTCATGTCAATGACAGCAGATATCTATTTAGATAACACTGACGGGTTAGCGCCTAAGTTTGATAGCAATATTAACCTCACTTTTCTGGCAGGGCATTCCAAGTGCCTGCAGAGAATGGGTCAATGAATTATCGCGTGTGGAAGACGGGTAACGGAAATAATAAGAAGTGACACCTTTATCCAAGAGACTAGCTCATTTAATTATTTATATACATTTTTTTGTTAGAATAAATGAACATTATATATACTTACTTCATCTTGCATTTGTCTGAATGTTTTTCGTTCTTTATCTGCATAAAATACATACATCTCTTTATCCGGGTTCTGATTAGCCACTTCGTTGAATCTCTGCCCAATGCTCTTACCCGAAAACGGTGTTTTCACAGGCACATGAATATAACTTTTTGTTAGCTTCTGCGACATTGTGACACTGAAGTGATTGGAATGAAAACATTTTATTTGTTTCATATGATAAGGATAATGAACTGAGTGCAATGCATTCGTCAAGATAATCGCACGCGCCGTGGAGTTATTCAGTATCGAAGTTACGTAATGTTACTATGTCAACGGGATCACGCGCTTGAGTTATGAACCACGATCGAAACAATCACCACACAAAGTATATGGCACTTGAAGGCATATCAAAATAGCGTGATCCGGTAACCAAGAGAATTACGTAACCACTTCGATGCTGAATTGCATTTAGCTCGAGAGCCGATAGGCTCGAGAGCTAAATGCAATAACTCCATGGCAAGTGGAATTATCTTGACGAATGCATTTGCACGAGTACATTATCCGTCATACACTTTGAGTGTATTAAAACAATAGGCAATATTAATTGCTGCATTCATTATATTAGTTTTAATATTAGGGAAAATATCTTACATTTTAAAAACACCGTCAGGTCATTGACCAGCTAGGTAGCATTTAACTGGTAAAGAAAATCAATCCCTGTATAAGTTAGCTATCAACGGTATCGATTGCGTCATACGTCATACTTTAGTAACTTATTCACGCATGGTTGGTAACCAATTGACTTTATGTTGTGATCATTTAATATCGTGGTTTCGAACACAGAGAGCACTGAAGCAGTTCACCTGGAAACGATCGATTTAGATGTCCAACTAGTAGGCCTACTACGGTGAATTGAGATGAGAAAAAAGACATATCAATATCAACTGGACTTTATAGCTCTATAATTTGAACTTTAAAATCTATTTATATTAAAACACACGACATTGGGATTTTACAATTTGTTCAGTATTATAAAGCATGATCATGATATTATGCGCTAGTGTGTGTTTCCAGGCCCGGCCATGTTATTTTAGATATAGGCCTACATGTATTTCATTTGTAAAATGCTGAATATTTTGCAATGGTGTCATCTTGTATAATTATGATCCACCTGTTTTTGGCCCTTTTTAATTAAAAGAAGCTCGATTATTCTCATTTGATGTTTGATTTATTTGAGGTCATTAATCATAATTTATGACAATGATATTTGCAAAATAGAACACCGTTTGTAACTATACCATTTTAACACCACGGAATGTATATTCGTACTTTTTTGATGGTATATATGTCGAACAGACAATTATATAGTTATGTGACCTCTGTGTCGAAAGCGCCACCTAATTCTACTATATAGTTATGTGAAAGTAGTATTTCTAGTATTTGAGCGTGCACGTATTATCTAGAATCTATTGTTTAGCGTGCGGGTTTTAGATAATGCATTGTTTAGCGTGCAGGTTTATATAATTTGGGCTATGAAGGGTAGTTCGCGAAAATAATGCACGGGAGAAGAATACATAACGATGAATAGAAACGGGCACTAGAAGTGTATTCAAGGATATAGACACGGCAAGACAAAACCATAACTGGATTTATTAAAAGCCGGAGTTTCCCATATCAACTTTCTTCAACACATTTTTTCAATCAATCGATCAATCAATAGATAAATCAATAAATAAATCGATCGATCAATTATTTGAGTATGGGCGAAATTTGTCTTAGTGACTTTTGGCCGAAACCCTGAGCATGGAAGGGTGGTCCGAGTGATAGGGTTTAAGGGCTCGGTCACCCACCACCTTTGCACAGTATTTTTGTGGGACCTGCATTCTGAATATGAGGAATGTCCTTCTGATATCAAATAAATTTTATTTTTTTAATTCTCAATATAATACAAATTCTATAACAAATTATTAAAAACACTGTGCAATGCCTTTCTCCCTCAGTCCCGAGCCTTACTACTTTTGACTTACGTATTACTTTTGAAACTCATTCTATTCATACGGACTGAATGGGACCAAATCTCATATCAGGACTCAGTGGAATTACGTGGTGTAGGCCGTAGGCCTATATCAGCAGTGGCGTATCGACGGAGGCAGAGAGGGGCACGTGCCCTTGGCGCCACCTCAGGGGGTGCAGAATTGACCAATTCAGCATCGATTCTGCATCCCCTCCAAGTGATAAAAGTCTATTTTCGCGCGCTTCACGCGCATTTCAGCACAGATATACTCATTTGAAAGACCAAAATTCACTGAACTTCTTAAACCAAAATAATTTTAATACAAATGGTATTTCAGCGCACTCCTAATAATTGTTTCAAGAATGGGGCGCCATTATGTATCCTGAGCTATGGGCGCCAACAACCCCTAGCTACGCCACTGTATACCAGGATGCAAATTTACTGTCAGAGGCTTGGTACTGTCATATTATTGGCGAATAGCAATCTCACAATTGGCTAACTAGCTAAGATGTTAAATTTTCACAAACAGACAATACTTACAGGTTTCTTGATCGTAAGGCCTACTTCTAATTAATAAGGCAATCTGACACAGTCCTTGCTGGAATCCGACTGAGTGAAAAAATAGTGCAATGTAAACTTTTGACAACGGGTGTTTTCTGTTTTGTTCCCAAAATATAAATACTTGAACCTTCTGTGATTTACACGATAGTAACGTGACCCGACTATTATTATCATTTATCAGTATTATTAATATTATTATTAGCATACACATTTTGTGTTGAATTAGTGATGATACTATTATTGACCATCAGATATGATCACTGATGATATTGGCCACAATAAAGTAAGTAGGTCTAGACCTACATGACCTAATATTTCAATCCATTAAAAATGAAGCAAAACATTGCCAAAGCGAACAAATTAAAATTAATATTTTAATCAACTTTTCGATTGTCAAATGCATATTAAAATGAACACAAGAAGGACAGTTAAGAAGTTCTTAGAAGAAGAATGAATAGTTATTCTTTCTTTCTTTTTTCAAACAGAAACTACTGAAAATACTGCAATTACTCATAACTGAAAAGATTATTTCCACGAACTTTGTACCTTGTCATGCTTGTGGAAAAGCCTTTGTCTGGTTAAGGTTGTCCAGGGTAAGGTTGTTGTATACATTTTATCTAAATTTATATCAGAATGATTTGTGATATATTATAATACAGACTACGGTACACACCGACACCGCCTGGCTAATAATTATTTGGTGCAGAAGGGACACTAAAATGAATACACGGGATCGATACACGTGAATTGCTATGCACGATTTTGATATCAGACGAAAATCTTCTGATACCGGGTTAGAAAATGATGAATATCTCCCGTCATGATTTTTTTCTCAAGAAACCAGATTTGGTCTCATAAACTTGGAAATACGTGTTGAAAAGATATGATAGTCGCTAGAATGCGCTTTGAAAATTGGCCGTGCGCTTTGAACTCAAAATTTGACCATTTTATATTGCGTTGGTCCTGTTATGGACTACAGCGTGCAGCGTGTAGTACAGCTGCACTCACTGTAGGCAGTATAAAAGTCGATGACCATTGACCTCAATGGGGTATACAAGCTTAATCACGCACAACCAAGATCGATTACCCGGCTATTAATTGTGAGTAGCCTTAGTTATGTCCCTCGACTAATTATTAGTTTAAAAGAGCTTTAAAGGTTTGAACCAAATGGCTAATCGTGGCTGTGGATTTAACCTACCATGGCGATTCCTGCCATGAAGATATAGGGTCGAAGACACTGTGCGGTATAGAACACATGACGTAAACTACAAGGCTGACATGACGGCCCGTTCAGTTACATAATCGAACAAGGATCTAATGGTGTCTCAAAATATTACCAGTCATACTGTAATCATGGTAATCAGGCTAGTTCAACTTTTAGTCGATTCCTCATATTATGTAACATAAAACAAAGTAAATAGAAAGCAAAATTAAACTTGGCACTACTCAAATTTGGTACACTCACCGGAGCGCTTACACCGGTGAACCGGCATCTTCAGCGGATGTTATTGCTCAGAAGATTTGTTGTTGTCAGTGATGTTGTTGAGACATCTTCGATGACATCACAGATGTACATGTAGATGACGTCAAACAAGAAGATGTTGTGGTGCCCCCTTGGTTCCGGGGGTTCAGGAGGTTGTCCCAAACAGGATCGATGTCTAACCCTTTGTTCTGATTAGTCTTTTAGTTCTGATATGGATTGCTTAATTCCAAGACCCTACGAAGGAAGTCCTTAGACTCCCTCTCTAACACTTTTCCCAGTCAATCTGGTGCCTTTTACTCCTGCCAAAATGTTCTTGGAACTGGCCAAAACATCTGCTTGTTTGACGTCTTCTACATATGTGACATCCTCGGAGGTGTCTCAACAACATCACTAGCAACAACAAATCTACAGAGCAAGAAGACGCCGGTTGACTAAGTGAAACTCCGGTGAGCATGGTGAGTGTATCAAATTTGAGTAGCCTAAATAATAAAACGAAGTAATTTGCTAAAAATCTACAACACTTACGAAGTACTTATTGTTCTGCAAGAAATTCATTACAACAATATTTGAATAGACTTTCAAGAGTCATGCATGAACTGGCCCCGGAATTGGCTTCTTGGTATGGGTTCTTGCAAAGAGCTTCAATAGTCGTAGAGTAGCAATAGATGATGTAATGCTTTGTTCCTTTGATGCCGATTAGAAATTGCGACAGGCTATTCATAAAAGTGGTACCATTGTTTCAAACAAAGGGGTTCCGCCATTAAATTGGTCACTGATCCGGCATCTTAACGCTTTACACAACAGGCGAGTATAACTAAAGTGATCACAATACAGTCATGTGTAAGGGCAGTCATGTGTAAAGTGGTACCATTGTACTCACGTATCCCAAATGTGCGCTTGTGCGGGCCTGAAGTCTATAAAGGAGGCTTACGTTGTCGATATAATCTTTTTATCACCCACCTGACTTCAGGCGCTTTATTTAAATAAATTGAATGCTCCAGCTGATCGATTACACATCAGAATGTGAAGGCTGCCGGGTCCACATTTCTATAGTACTCTATAATGGTAAATGCTGCATATACAAGTAAGTATAAGTATAGGCCTATAAAGATTTTTTTTCAAATGTCCATTTAATTTTATTTTAAGAATGAGATTGGCATAGAAATATCGGCGTACCCAAAGGGGGTGGGGGAGGAGCAGCTTCGCCCTGTGAGAAGTATTGAGAGGGGATGAGGGAGGAAGAGGGTATTAGGAGGGATATGGAGAATGAACAGGGAGAGTGAGAGAGGACAAAAAGAAAGAAAGAGGGGGAAGAGAGAAGGAGAGCGAGGGAGTGATAAAGTTAGTGTAAGCCTAGTAAAGAATAAGTACAGAGAAAGAAAATAAAGGAAAATAAATGTAATAATAATTATTATAGAAACTTAACACATAACAGCACTAAGCAGCCATTCGATGACATCAATGCCGTTGTGCGTTAGAGAGTAATTAGAGAGCCCATCAGATGTAATTCGCACCTGTCAAGCACAAGTCACCCAATTTCGAAAACTGGACGTTTAATGTACACTCTCAGGAATATTGATTGGCAACATTTTCCAATATGTCAGCGCTCTAATAAGACACAATAGAACAATGAACGTTGCAGCCCGTTGGGTTCTTGGGTGTGTTATTATCTCTATATTTTCTCTAAATGGATTAATCGGTTGGTATTCATACACTGTTAATTCTTCAAGGCAACCTTAAATAATTACACGAAGGATACAGCCATATTGCCACGATTCAGATCTACACAATCACATCATTGCAAAAATCTTACAATTTTAAAATTTTACATACAGCTGGCCCGAATGACATTTTCTACATGAAAGCATAGTCGACAATACAAACTCAACAACAGTACTGATCTATAATTAACAAATTTATCCATAAAATAGACATTATCAAAGTATTTAATTGATCATTAATGGGTTTTATACTCTTTATTTCTACACGTAACAGTTGTTTGAAATGATCTTTGATGTTTAGACTACAGCATCATTTAAACAAAATTAATGGTCAGCATCTCGGGCAGCATCTGTTGCGTGATACTGTTCCAAAGCACGTATGTAGATACATACTGCAGTTACTGTCCGTTTTCCTATACACAATACACAGAGCTCTCACAATTGACGCGTGACCTCTACATTAAGTAGTGCCAATATTTAAAGTATTCTCTGAAATTCTAGAAAATATAGTTTTGTAACATGTCATAAATTTTTAGCTAATTTAGGTGTTTGGAGATATTCGCACTTTTGTCTTTTAGGAAGGATATGTAAACGACAGATAACACCAAAAATATGAAGAAATTATTTCCAAACCGTGTTAAGTCTGCAAACCATTATGCTTCTCATTTTCAAGAACGCTGGTTAACAATAAGCACACTATTGTCTCGTTTCGTAAACAAAAGCCCACACAGTATTATTAGCTTTATAATCGTTCACCCAACTGAAACTATAATACCAGCTCATTGCTCATTGCACGAAACATGTGTAGTGTGGATTTAACCAGAGAAGATCTGATTTAATCAGTTGAGCTGTTGTCAATGAGTGTTATCTTGGTTTAATAGCTTTTAATGGGGTTTAAGTCCTGCAAAGGTCTTGGTGAATTCTACTGTAGACATGACTGCATCATGATCGAGTTAGAACTTTTTAAAGGTCATTATATTGCTCGGACAACATCATATCATTGGCACGCTAATATTATGAGGACAATGAAAATTACTCTTTTTTTTGAAAGACATTTAAAAATTGATATTCCGTAAAAACCAACCTAAGCGATGAGTTCCTTCGAACGAGACAGATTTGACCTAGAAAAATGTTGACGTCATGAAATGAATGTGCCTGCTTTGTGAGAAGGGACTATAAACATTCTCAATGCACAGATCGTATACTGTTATTGTTCACAGAAAAAACTCTGAATTAAGTATTACAAATTTAATGGTTTTTAAAGATATGGATAAAATCAGCCGCTTCTTTTTTTATATATTAGTAAATTGTGATATTACAATTCATATGTATATCAATATCATGAGAAATATTTGCGCTAAAAAAATAAAAAAATAATTTGAGCTTAGAATTTCAGTGTGATCAATCTGAGACTAGCATATAAACCGTGTTAAGTCCACAAGCTCATGTATCTGATTTCCCTGTGCGATATTGCAATGCTATAATAGTTATTATAGTTTCAGTTGGATGAAATATTTAATACAAAGCAAATGGCATAGTAACAATACTGTGTGAGGCTTTGTTTCCGAAATGAGAACAATAGTCTACATATTGTTATGCAGCATCGTTATGGTAAATAATAGTACAACTCATTGTTGCTAATGTCAAACTTGTCAAAGTGATTGTGATTGTGTCACACAAGTAAATGAGAGCATGATATAGTGTCCGCTTCATTTAATTACGTCATCAGCCTGCTGCCTTGAAAATGGATTACGCTTACACGTACGAACCCGAACTTTACCCACACAATTTTCTTTTTTCAGCATAAAAATGGCAACGAGTGTCAACTTGTAATGTAATAATTAATCGAATAGAGATAAACTTGTTTTTGCAATAGACCTGCCCTGTAACAAACTGTGACGGTTTATCACATTATCATCGCTGTATAGCATTAAAATTTAAATAAAAAAATAGACTTTAAAAAGTTGCAAAACTCACCAAAATATGTCAGATTAATATATAATAAGTGGCTAGAAAACCATTGAATAAATAATTTTAAAAAAAAACCGTAATTTTCTCATGTACCCAGCAAACACAAAAACGTTTTAAAAACGTTTTAAATAAGTTATATTTTGGCTTTTGGTTTAGGTAAAAACGTTTTAATAACATTAATATGTCGGGTTATAGAAAGGTCATGATAACGTTTTAAAACGTTTTGTATGAAAACACATTGCAACAATATTTTTAATGTTTTCAAAAATGTTTTTGTAAACTATTTTTGCAAACATTTTTGCCAAATATTGTGTCAATACTTAAATAACATTATATCAAAATATTTGAACCCAGCAAACACAGAAATGTTCTTAAAATGTTTTTTCAAAACCTTTTAATAACATTTAAATGTCGGGTTATATAAAGGTCATGAAAACGTTTTTAAAACGTTATTGAAAATATTTCAGGCAAACATTTTTCGCAAAATATTTTTCAACGCCAAAATAACATTCTGTTTAGAATGTTTTGTATCAAGTTTTCAAGAATGTTTTTGGAATGTTATTAAAACGTTTTTATACCCTTTATATAACCCGACATTTAAACGTTTTCTGTAAAACATTTTTGTTTGCTGAGCAGTAGATTATCAAAAAATATTTTTTAAGGTTATGAAAAAGTTTTATACTCTTAATATACCCTTTATATAACCCGACATTTAAACGTTTTCTGACAACCTTTTATAACCTTTTGCGAATGATGTCGAAAACGTTTTGTGTTTGCTGGGTACTGTATACTGACATCTTTCCCGTTTAATTTCAAGACATAAAGGCGCCTGACCACCATGGGCGGCGATAATGTATAATCGTTATGAATACGGCAGAGTGCCGAATACGCAAAATTGCTGTTCTGAGTAAACGGCGTTTAAAAATCTTGATACCATTCCATTGAGCCTTCTAAAAATTTAGAACATTCGTGAGCACTCATTTGAAATGTATATTATAGAAGTGAGTGTACACTAATTATTTGCAATACTTGCATGTTCTGAAACAATCGATATATCCCTCAAAACGCGTTTTAACAGCTATTCGGCTTTATGCTGTAGCCAAAATGTCTCTACCACTGCGCAGAGAGAGGTCGAATACGCATTCAACTACGTGTAAACGATAGCACGCATTCTGGATTTGGGGCTTTTGTGTAGAATTTACTGGTTGTCCTAAGGCTATGTAGACTTAAGTTGCTATATAAGTTATAAATAGTCATCCCTGTAATATTTAGCAAAAACTCGGGGATTTTGAAGCAAAAGTAACAATATTGGCTTATATTTTGCGTACGATTTTCCGGTATTTTCCAATTTCCCGGGCGCGCACTCACATTATTAAACCACAACAATATCATGTGGGGAATGTTTGTACTTATTTTTGGTATCACTGGATAGAAAATACCTACAGCTATACGTTGGTATCAAATATATTAGTATATGACATGTAATATAGAAAATTCGGGGTTTCCGCTATACAATACTATAGATCAACATGATTTGTACAGCTAAGTATACGATTCGTCTCTCTGCCGAATTCATTTATGGCACTTACTTAGGCGCGATTCGTCCAAATCAAAATTTCAATAACTACGTCGGTGAGTAAGATTTACCATTAATTGTTGGTGGAAATAAAAGATAACTTGAAACATAATAATAAGCATACAAGAACTCAATTTGCTCAAAATTCTCGATTCGTCACTCTGCCGAATTCATAACGCGTTATAGCCGGTTTCTATTGTTCTAAACAATATGGAATTCGGTTCAACCACCACTAACTGCTGGTCAACCGGCTATTAAATGAACATTGTACATGTTGTATGAATCTTTTTGATCATGAATGTATTTGACCAAAGACGAAATTTAAGTTTTCAAACAGACACTTCCAAATTTTATGGACGAATTCAAACTTAACGGGATATTAAATACAACGAAAAATGTGTTAAATTAACTGAGAAAACCTATACTATATTGAAGTTTGGAATTAAATCAAAATACTGGACTTACTATTTTTAGCAAAGCTACGTTGCGTGTGATACCATCACACTTCATCAGGCAACTGACCCGCTGGACTGGTCATGTGACAGACGGCTAGGGATCGGCTTGATGGCTCTGTCCCATGCGTGAGATAGGTTGTATCGTAGGCCTCCCTTTATTGAGTGATGGTGAATCTACTCTCTCCCAAATAGCCTCTTTGATGCCTCGGCGGTGCCACTGTTCCTCCCTGTCTAAAATGGTTGCATCCTCAATGTTTATGGAATGACCACTTTCTTTGAGATGTAAATAAACAGCGGAGTTTTGGGCTTCGTTGGTGCTCGGCCGCCTATGTTGGTTTACTCTGGATTTTAGGGCTTGTTTGGTTTCACCCACATAGGATTCAGTGCAGTCTTTGCCAGCACACACAAGTCCATACACAAGATTAGAGGATTTCTCTTTGGGTTGTTTGTCCTTGACATGAACAAGTTTTCCACGGAGGGTATTTCCAGGTTTAAACGAGGCTGCAATCCCGTACGCTTTCAGGTGTTTCTTGACGCGTTCCGAGGTTCTCGAGATGAACGGTAGCGTAGCCCGCGCTTTAGTAGGTCTGCCACCCCCGTTGGTTTGTTGTTATCCTGGCTTTTCTTCTTGTTGGCTTTCAAGAATGCCCAGTTGGGGTAGCCACAATTTTAAGTGACTTTTCAATGTGGTCTTTCTCCTCCGGGACTTGTTCAGTTTCACTTATGATAGTGTCCGCTCTATACTGGAGTGGAGAGTTCGTATGACTCCTAGCTTGTGTATGAGAGGATGGTGAGACCCAAATTGTAGATAATGGTCTGTGTGTGGGGGCATAATTTTTGAGGCACTCTTTCACTACTTTGATAGCAAAGTCTGGTGGGATACAAGTGAAGAGAGCACTTACATCATAAGAAGTTATGGTCTCACTTTCACGAAGCTTAATGTCTTTGATTTGATTGACAAAATCCTGCGTATTTTTAATGTGGTGCGGTGACTTTCCGACTAAGGGACCGAGTATTTCTGCCGCGTACTTGGCAAGATTGTATGTTATGGACCCAACAGGTATTGGTTCGGCTTTGTGAATCTTCGGGAGCCCATAAAAGGCAGGCACACTTGGCTCCGAGGGGGGATCTAGTTTCCTCTTTTGGATAACGTTCAAAGTACCCTCAGTGGTTAACTTAGTTGTAAAATCAGTCACATGACCAGTCCAGCGGGCCAGTTGCCTGATGAAGTGTGATGGTATCACACGCAACGTAGCTTTGCTAAAAATAGTAAGTCCAGTATTTTGATTTAATTCCAAACTTCATATACTACAACTGGATGACTGAAAACATTTATCAATTTCCTATACTATATTGTTAACTATTGTATTTTTATATCATAATGGCGAAGTGGTGTACTAATAATCGGATTAACTATCATAGCAATAGGTGAAAGCAATGTTTGAATATACCGCGCTGCACTGGTGCGTTCACGCTGTACCTCTGCATTGAACCATATCATGCTGATCACTCGCACCTGTAAGATTAGTATCTCAATTTGAAAAGATCGGTATTGTATTCAATCTATGATGGCATACATACACAGGTGATGAGTGCAACCCATGGAGCAACCTGCTTGTAGTGTTGGGCGATACATTCACAATTGTTTTCACCTATTGCTATGGTAGATTTATTACTTCACTTCGCCAACGTATTCTTTTCTGTTCAATCATTGAATGATTCGTTATATTTTGTTTAAAAATTATTGCTACAGTTCCCCGTATTATCTTTGTTTTAATTGTGCAATTTAATTATACAGTGGGTTCAACATTTACAGGCTCTGCTTTTTGTTCTACCTCCACCACAGTGCTGGGGCTTTTTTTTAATAATAATTATTGTATTTTTGTTGTTCATCTTTGATGGAATAAATTTCATTCATTGATTGATTGATCTACCAGGAAAATTAGCATTCAAATTTTGAAACATTCCATTTCAATGAAATTTTATTTACCAGATTCATGATATGAAAAAGTTAGTGTCTGATTCAGGTATTCTTGGAGTTTCAAACTGTAGGGTGTGAAGAAGTCTGACATCTGTTGCAAGAGATGTTGGGGTACCGTCGGGTGTGACCTGCCTTTGTTGGGTGTCATGCACTTAGTATCTTCTCTACCTGTGACATTCGCGCAAAAGAATCCTTTCTTTGAACTGAAATAGAAATGTTCATCTGTAAAGAAATCTGAAAGTCGCAGAAACTTTTCCACTTTTTTCAAGGCCAAGAGAGGATTTTTCATGAATGCATCTCCATCAATAATAAGAACACGATTCCTGTCAACATTTTCAAAAAGGTTTTTAATATATTCAATGTAAATTCCTTTTCGAATAAACAGATGCGATGTATTAAGGTTGCCATGGTTATCGGTTATTGTTTCCTCAAAGTTTCCCAGCATCTCGTATCCTTGATGGGCCGTAATGTTTTGTGATGATCGTTTAGATGATCTATAAATTGCTAACTCTTTTAGGTTTCCCGTTTTTCTTAACCATGTTATCTTTTCTGATACATGCACATAGTCAGATATAGCTCTCTTTACCGGATCACGAAGTATCACAATCAATTTTAAATCATGAATGATATTACTAACCATATATTGCAGTAATTTCGGATCATCAATATAGCCAGGAAAATCAACTATGGAAATTTGATCTGATGTACTCATTGGCATTTGTTTCAGCCAGTCTTCAACATTTGGATTAAAATCTAATTCAATTCGAGTTTGTATTTCAGGATGAAGATCGAGAAACAGTGAAAGAGTTATAGTACCACATTTCTTTACACCGATAATAAGAACTTTTGGTAGTTTCCTCTCGCAGCCCATTTCTTGAAGCTCTCGTTGCGATTTCAAACGTTTTTTCCCATGGTAACTGTAGCAACTAGTAATGTTCCATGTAGGTTGAGCTTGTTGAGTTACCACAGAAGATGACCTTTCTTTTACGTTATATTCCATTCTGCCGTTACTGCTCGATAAAATGGCTTTGTCTCCATTTGTAGATTCCATTTTTGAGTTAGCTGCGCGATGTTGTGAAGGATCCTTGTACACGTATTGTGACCAGCAATAGCATAGCAGCATTGACAATAGGCAAATTATTACCAACATTAATACGGACAAGCTTGTAGGTCTATATGTTCTAGCAGTATATGCAGTAAGCAAGTTAGTTGTCCGTCTAGTTTCTAGTGACTTCATTTTCAGTTTACAATTAAGTGCTTCAAATGCTTAATTAAACGTAAAATCTGATATTAAACAAAGCTGAAAATACGTCACAACTCGCAAGTTTGGTTGATGTCGACTTTTCTGTTCAAGAGATACTACCAGCTACTACCCGTAGTAAATCATATTCGCGTAATGAAATTGGTATCTGGTTGGGTTATTCAATGCATCGTATTGCGCATGAAAAACTTTCGTGCATCTGCCAGGCTACTTCAATACACGGCAATGCAGCTGTTGAGTTCCCATCGGCTGTTCTGTCATTCGTCAGTGTGTCTTTACTGTGCAAAAACCTTATGCTCAACGTTGGGAGTTTCCATAACCTGACCACCTTTTCTGACACTCTTTTCTGACCACCTTTTCTGACCATCTTTTTTTACCATCTTATTTGACATTATTTTGATGTTTGCCATGATGCAGTCATGTCTACAGTAGAATTCAATTCGACCTTTGCAGGACTTAAACCCCATTAAAAGCTATTAAACCAAGATAACACTCATTGAAAACAGCTCAACTGATTAAATCATATCTTCTCTGGTTAAATACACACAACATATGTGTCTGCTTTACACGTACAATGGAGCATTGAGCTGGGATTATACTTTCAGTTGGGTGAACGATTATAAAGCGAGCGCTAGAGAACAATTGTGTGTGGTCTTTGTTTACGAAATGAGACAATACGTGCTTATTGTTAACCAGCGTTCTTGAAAATGAGAAACATGGTGGTTTGCAGACTTAACACGGTTTGGAAATAATTTCTTCATATTTTTTGGTGTTATCTGTCGTTAACATATCCTTCCTAAAACACCAAAGTACGCATATTTCCAAACATCTAAATTAGCTAAAAATTTAGGACATGTTACAAAACTATATTTTCTAGAACTTTAGAAGAGTACTGTTAATATTGGCCGGTTATTTTTCACACAGCGACGTTAACTAGGCATATCCCCATACTTTTAACGTAGGCTATTTGTAGAGGTCACGCGTCAATGGGAAAGAGCACTGTGTATTGTGTATAGGAAAACGGACAGTAACTGCAATATGCTTCATTTTTTATTATCTTTACACTTTGCACAATAATGTTGTACCATTCTGGATGTTAAAAGTGACATAAAATTGAAATTACTAGTATCAAGTGAATTTTTTTTTTTTTTTTCACAGGGCAGTTTAGAGAGGAGACAATTATCATTTCAGGTGCTGGGTCAATAATCAATAAAGTAAACACAATTACCACTTCACAAGGTCATATTCATGGTATTTGTCATACATGCCCTGATATATTAAGGGTGCAGCACAGTGGGTGCAGCATGAATGTGAATATGGGTTTAAGGGAATACGAGGTATTGTTGGTCGAAGCAGATTTTCATTATCTGAATCAATATATTATTGAAAAATAACACTTTGGTGTTTTGCAGAAGTTCATTATACAAATCATATACTTTGGAAAACTTGCTTAATTTATTGTTAATGAGTTATGTACGTTTTACAAAAGTGTTGTTTTTTCAGCCCTCTTTACAGTACAACATAACTCAAGAACCGCAGCACTTACAAAAGTATATCTGTGATATTTGAATTATTCTACACGCTTGCTATGAATATGCCCAATCGCCATTGTAACTTTCGGTTTTTTGGGACACTTTGACCTCTGACATATCTGGAAAATTGCTGTAATCATTAATAATTAATTTATCATTGTAATAATGTTATCATTATAAATAATAAAATAATTAATTTATACAATAATCAAATTTTTGGGTTTGTTTTTATTCTAGTATAAACATGTTTTAAATTATATTTTGTACGCACAAAACACCAATTTTTCTGAATTTTCCCGATAGGTAAAAGGACAAAGTGTCCCAAAACTGCAAAATGTGTCCCACAATGCATTGCAAACTTCCAATGCCGATTGTGCTTATTGAGCAATGCATTTTTTGCTAAAGCTCACTACCATTTGCAAGGTGCTGTGAACTACTTTGTTTTCTGCTGCTTCGACCAACAATACATCGTATACCCTTAATTGTCCATCAGACAGACAAAGTCTGAACAGGGAAGTGCTGAGGGTAACACAAGGAGCACTCGTTCGAATGAAGTCAGGAAAATTGGATATGTGTGCAAAATTTTATTTTATTTGTTTTAAATAATTTCATTTACCATGAAAGTGTTGTAGTTTTTAAGTTTCAAGTTTTTATTTGGAAATTGCTTTTACATCAGTGGCACTCGATCCGATGGTGCATGACATTAAATATACAAACAAAACTGTATTAAACAAAACAAAATCAAAGGGTAGGCCTACTCGACAAGCAAAAGGTACAAATAAATAATCTAAAGTGAGAAAGAAATATAAAACCATGTACCCTTAAAAATGTTGTTTATCTATTAACAAGTCCGTGAGAGAAAAGCTTGCAAATTATCACCCAGCATGGTGTAAAACACTACTAGGATCCAAAACATTCTCATCTATTAGTGCACAGTTCTTTAACTCCAATACATTTGTACATTCATGAATTCTTTTGAAAATTTAGGTACAAAAACTCATACTCTGCAACTTGAGGTCAACTTTTGCACTATGATTGTTGAGTTAATGTTATTGGACTATGGCATTGGGATAAGGCCATTGTGGTCTATAGTGTAAGAATCAAATATCACAGGGCTCACTGTAAAAGCTGGTCAGAAAAGGTGGTCAGAAAAGGTAGTCAGAAAAGGTGGTCAGGTTATGGAAACACCCCTCAACGTTTATGATGTGAAAGTTAAAAGCCTATTTGAAAACAAAAACCTTACTTCAAACATTTCTGTGACTACGAAAAGTATATCGGTCATGCACCCTAATTGTAAACTAAAACCTGGTCACTTGAGTACACATGCCTTCCTCACAAATTTTGGCCTGGCTCAGGGCCCCAAAAGAGTAAATCCGGCCCTGGCCATTTTGTTTAAACGAATGGTTCCTTGTCAGTCATTTATAATAGACATAGTATATCATGAATATGGACCACGTGACTCTGTGTGACCTTGACTGAGTCGTTTCCCTATAGGTTCCAGTATGGTAAGTTCCCTGACATATCTTGGTCGGCTCCGGGGGTCTGCTACCGCGCAGGGTGTCAGTCCGAAACGTCCTTAGTCCGAAACGTCTTCAGTCCGAAACGTCGTCAGTCCGAAGTGCAAATTTACTATATCTGGGGTTCGTCAGTCCGAAAGTCATTTTAGGTTCGTCAGTCCGAAAAAAAGCTTCGCTAGTCCGAAAATAAAAAACACGTCTTTAGTCCGACACTTCATCAGTCCGAAGTCTTCAGTCCGAAACGTCTTTGGTCCGAATCTGAAAAGCACGTCTTTAGTCCGAATCTGAAAAGCGCGTCTTTAGTCCGAATCTGAAAAGCACGTCGTCAGTCCGAATCTGAAAAGCACGTCGTCAGTCCGAATCTGTAAAGCACAGCATCAGTCCAAATTTGACAGCCACGTCAATAAAATAAATTAAAATAAAATAAAATAAATGGAAAACAAAATTGAATACGAAAGTCATTCCTCGCTTAATTTTTGTATTGAGTTCATAGATAAGATATGAAACATTAGCCTAACCCGAACCTTAACCCTGCCCCTAATCCTTACCCTAAACCTAACCCTAACCCGAACCTTAACCCTGCCCCTAATCCTTATAAGCCTAAGCCTAAACTAACCCTAAGCCTAACCCTAAGTATTATCTAACCCTAGGTTCTTAGGAGTTGTTCCGGTGCCTAACCCTAACCCTGACGCGAACCCGACCCCTAACACTAGACTTAACCCTAACCCTAAACCTAAGCCTAAACTAACCCTAAGCCTAATCCTAAACCGAAGCCTACCCCTAACCCTAAGCCTTCCCCTAACCCTGAGTTTTTAAGAGTTATTTCGGCGTCTAATCCTCACCCGAACCCTAAACTTAAGCCTAAGCCTAACCCTAACCATAACCAGGGTACACCCGTCAATGCGAAACACCGTCAGTCCGAATAACCGTCAGTACTATTTTTTAGGATTACTAACCCTAACACTAACCCAAAAAATCCGGATTGACGGTGGTTCGGACTGACAAGGAGACCCCCATATAACCGATAAGCCTAAACCTAACCCTAACATTAACCCTAACCCTGAGCCTTACCTTAACCCTAGGTTCTTAGGAGTTGTTCCGGCGTCTAACCCCAACCCTGACCAGAACCCTAACCTTAACCGTAACCCTAATCCTTACCCTGACCCTAGTTTCTTTGGCGTTGTTCCGGCGTCTAAAAATAACCCTTACCCGAACCCTAACCCAAACCTTAACCCTAACCCTAATCCTAAACTTAAGCCTTAACCTAACAATAACCATAACCATAACCCCACGCCTAACCCTAACCCTTACCTATATCCTGACCCTAATACTAAGCCCAACAATGAGCCAAACCCTACCCTTAATCCTAGTCCTAAACTTAAGCCTAACCATAACAATAACCATAACCCTCAGCCTAACCCATACCCTAATCTTTAACCTAACCCTTAACCCTAACCCTAACCCTAACTCATGCCCTAACCCTAATCCTAACCCTTACCCGAACCCTAACCCTAACCCGAGCCTAACGTAGGCACCATCGAGTATAATTGTGCCTATAACACCAATTATAAGGCTATCAGTATTAAGGTCAAGTTTTGACAACAGGTTACGATTCTTAGGGGTTCTTCCGGTGTTAAACCCGAACCCTAACCATGACCCTGATCTTAACCCTTACCCCAACGCCAAGCCTAACCCTTAGCCTATAATCCTAACCCATAGCCTACCCCTAACCCTAAACCTAATCCTAAACCGAAGTATTACCCTAACCCTAGGTTCTTAGGAGTTGTTCCCATGTCTAACCCTAACCCTGACCCGAACCCGAATTCTAACCCTAATTCTAAACTTAACCATAACCGTAACCCTAAGCCTAAACTTAAGCCTAAACTAACACTAAGCCTAAGTCTAACCATAATCCTATACCGAAGCCTAACCCTAAGCCTTACCCTAACCCTAGGTTCTCAGTAGTTGTTCGCGTCTAATCCTAACCCTGAACAAACCCAAACAAGAACCCGAACCCTAACCCAACCCCAACCTTAACCCTAATTCGAACCTATACCCTAACCTTAATTTAACCCTAATCCTAAACTTAACCCTAACCCTAACATATACCCTAACCCTAATCCTAAACCTAAGCCTAAACTAACACCAAGCCTAAGTTACCCTAACCCTAAGTCTTACCCTAACCCTAGGTTCTCTACCCTAGGAGTAGAGGGGTGATCTCTGACCAAAGTTTTAAAATACTTGTGGAAATAATTGTAGTGACATTGTGTGAGTGGGAAAATAACCTTTAATTCGTTTGATTCGGGCATTTTACCCCCTGGACAGGGCTACGAAATCCCCGGTATCGTGGTACCGGCGTTCCCAGAAAAAAAATCAGAGTCGCAGAAAAAAATCAAGACGGGAAAAATAATTTAAAACATTTGAACACTACCACTCGTGAAAAATTTTCTGCGAACTTGGACGATAACTGATAAATAAAACCAAACGCCAGTGACAGGAATAAATATGTAAACAAACATGGTAAAACAGATACCGTGTGTTGATTTTAATTGCGTATGACTCTCTTCACTGTAGTCTCTAACGCTGCTGCGTCAACTTGAACTCCATACCAGACTATCGTACACACCGCTGGGATCCCAGAAAGTAACATGAGGTAGAGCCTAACTGGGATTCGTTCCCCAGAAAAGCAGGTTTTTCATTGATGGGCCTAGCTGAAATTGAAGTTGCAATGAATGGTCCCAATATCAGATATAAGCCACTGTACTGATGTAGTTAAAGCGGCCATTGATACATACTGGCGAAATAAGACACAGAAATGGCATTTAACCAAAATAGGGTAATAGAATCTTTAAAATTCCAGGATTCTAGCAAAGTTCTAACTAGAATTGAACGCACTAGGTCAAAACTTCCCTTCACAGAAACGAGAATGTACAGTAAGGGAGACATTCATTAACTTACAGTCCAGACTAGAACTGATGTGGTATAGGTGTGACTGTGATAAGTGAGTGACAGTCAATTAAGTAAATCAAAACTCATATTTCTCATCCATTTCAAAAGCCGATATACTTTTCCATACCCACTTGTAAAAAGGTGCACTAATGCAGGTATATATATATACACGTTGCTCCCGTGGCATCTTTCATTCTTCACTCCTCTTATAGTATGTTCACATTCGGAAACGAATTTGGAGAAAACCTTCTATTAATAAAATACTATGCTGAGCCACCAGCCTGGGTGGCTCACTCTCCAGTAATTTAAGATGATTGAGCTCAGTAATACATCAAAGAATGTCTTCCAATTCATGAAAATAACAATAGATAATCAGCTTATCGGATTAAAATCTTAGAGGGAAGGTCTTGCTGCTCAGCGAGTATTTGTAATTAGCAGAAGGTTTTCTCCAAATTCATTCTCTAATGAGTTCATGAGTACATGCATTATGCACTTAAAATCAAAATACATACATTCATACAACATTGTACAATATTACATTGCACAAGTCACAGGTATTTATTGTCACAATATCGAACCTAAATTACCTATATGACAAAAACTCCAATTCTGTTAGAGTTAAGGGCTGGGGTATGAGCGACCTTGAAGTTCCGGTATCTGGAGAGGGGAAGCAATGAGTTACCCCAAATCACAGCGGCAGGTAGTGACTGGGCCGCCGAGTGCTAATATATATTTATTTTGGAAGGTTCGTGTTTGTTTTAAATTTTGGGGCGTTTTTCCAAAATTTGATATTTTTGGTCATATTTCAAAAAAGCGACATGCCAAAGACAACTCTTTGGGCACATAGTTTGTTATTGTTATTGCAGTTCTTTTCCACATACCTACGTTAACATTCGATTGGGTGATTTACTAATATTATATATTTTATGACTGGAATTTGGCGTTTTCAATGCGTTTTACACGTATCATGAAATTAACGCAAATATCTAGTCACGCTGCTTTTAGAATTTTTACCTGATCGTCGGCTTTTGCAGGCAACAGAATGCAGATTGGCTCACGATAGATGTCGTATTCCTCTATGTGGTTCACTCATTGATAAAATGAGTTTGCGTTCCTTGTAACAACACACACATTGCCGTCTGGAAACCGGGTCTGGTACTGATTTTGGGACAGCCAATAGACTTCAGCGCCGTATCAAATCTCATAAAAACCACACGACTGACGACTATGTGTTTATGTTTCCCGCACGAAAGCTTGTGTCTACATCTATTACTATACTTCTTTGGAAACGTTGACCTTTGACCATTCTTTGTATAACGCCCTGATATGACCTTGATATGTTCGCTTGATTGGGTACGTTATAGCATCAATTTCATTGAGGTGTTAGGACTTGGTCAGTAGATAATACTTGCAGGGATACAATAGTTTAACATGGTGTGTGAGCATGGTGAAAGACTCATTATTGATTAGGCGCGGACATATTAAAGGCACAGGTCCTTTGCGTGTATAGCAGAAAATTATAATAGAATGTGTGAATAGAATGTTTGAATTTTGCAACTAAAATACTAACTGCATTCTGCATTATGTATTTATTTATTTATTTAGGCCTATGCCTATTTATTTATTTACTGACTTATTTATTTATTTTATTTATTTGGTATATTAGTTAGTAGGCCTAGTTAGTAATATTCCATGATAGGCCTACGTCGGTTTATTATTGATTGTTGATAACTTGACAACTTGATTGATTGATCGATTGATAGTCATTTCACATTATATTCCTAGTTTATAGGCCAATTTGAATAACATCGTACATTAGATAAATAGACCTATCAGTATTGATTTATTCTATTCAGCAATATCAAGGATTACTATCAAACTTCTCATAGCTGATTGTCAGTTGACTCAGTGGTAACGCAGTAGGTTTTACAACACCGAGGTCCCGGGTTCGATTCCCACCTCTGCCTATTTTTTGCAAGGCTGAGAAAAAATGAAATTTCTGGACTGCAAACTTATTTGGCGCGCGATCTGAGCTGGTCCTTTTCTGGTGGCTGTGTCTGTTACAGGCGCTCCCTCTGCATCCAAACCAGGTTCACGCTCATTACACCTCCCTTAAGACATTAATTAATGTCAGTTTCAAAACATTCATTTCAACATAATGTGATGTGATAAAGCAAAATTAGTCAGAAGTCGGAAATATTGACTTTCAGCCATTGCCAAACAAGGGAACTAATTTCTTTTGTTGCATATTGTTTTGGAAAAACTTCAACTTTTCATATCTTTGGAACTAAATTAATGTTCAATTTCAATGGGGTTTTCTGCAAAATGTAGCTTTACAAATGATTGATTAAATCATATAGAACACTGAAAATTAAATATGCCTGACTTCAGACTGATTTTGCTTGATCACACCACATATAAAATGGTCACTCAACTTAATTAAGTAAATCATAGTTAAAATGGTATTATCTGAAGATTTTTGCCCACAATGTGACATAAATGCCCGGGCATAAATGTTGTTAAAAAGTAAATGAAAGTGAACTGCAACAAAGAGAGATTGTGAGTTTTGTATCTTTATTTACATGAAAA
Source organism: Amphiura filiformis (assembly GCF_039555335.1). Classification (NCBI taxonomy): domain Eukaryota; kingdom Metazoa; phylum Echinodermata; class Ophiuroidea; order Amphilepidida; family Amphiuridae; genus Amphiura; species Amphiura filiformis. The sequence continues at coordinate 22,864,770 of NC_092631.1, read as the reverse complement.
TAGTCAGTCACTCATTGGGATGGTCAACCAATTCATTCAAGTTTTATTATTTCAATAATTACTAGTACTGTAACAAACACCAATACTTAATATTTTGTAACAGGAGCTAACTGTTTAAGGAATTGAAAATGCAAATAGTCTCCACTCTTCAGAATGCTGATTTTTGCCCATAAAAAATCCACTAACCCCTGCCTGGACGGCGCTGGGGCTTCGCCCCTGGACCCCACCTGTTCAATAATTATATATTGATGTACCTAGCTGTATACAACCATTTTTGTGTCAGTTCCTGCAGAACTGACACCTTTAGTACAGGTTTGACGATCACGTGACAATTCGAATCATCATATCGAAATATCACGTGGGTAAAACTATCAATATCGATATCAATAGGCCTACTATTCGTCAATTCAGCCCCAAACCAATTCGCCCACATGCTAATTCGAACCCTGTATATTGATGTAGGCCTACAAAAAAAGTTGGCCAAATTTAACTATTTCGTGATTTTCTCCATAACCGTTGTTCTTACACCAAATCTGTATATTTAGATGCCTTGATGTCTTGCATTCGGTCACAAACCAATTCGTTGTACTTTGTGCACTTAACCCTCTATCTTTTAAACCAAATATCCTAAAGAGTCGTGTGATATGTCGAACTTTTCCTCAGGTCATAAAGAACAAAAAAAGTCAGCGTTCGCGTATCTCTGTACGTAGCGGGGTACGTAGCCGCAGTTATTGTGGCCCTCACAACACGGGCTTCCGGTGAGCTGCCGGTCCTAGGAAATGGAATATTACTGATAAATATATAAAGATGGCAAAATCAGTAAACCAGTTTAAGTTACAAATAAAGAAAAGTCTAATAAAAAATTACATCTAATATTTAGGCATTATTTAATGACCTCACCCATCCCCACCCATCTCCACCCCAACTATCAATTTCTTCTGTGAACTGTGGAATGTCTAGATATGAAATGTTATAAATATTTATATTGCTTCTTTCTTTGCATGTTCTTCTCCTCTTTCTTTTATTTGTTAGCTTTGTGTAATTGTATGTTGTAACTTAAGGCAGTGTAAGGGGTGCTCGCTTCAGGCCTTTTGAGCATCTCCTCATTCAAATGTTGTGTCTTTTATATATATTTTGTATGTCGATTTCCGGGGTCAATTTGTATGAAAATAAAATGATGATGTATGATGATGATGATGTACATCATTTCCTACAGAGTCGTGAGATATGTCAAACTTTTCCCTTAGTCATAAGGAACAAAAAAAAGTCAGTGGTCGCATATCTGTAGGATCATTGGTCAATAAGATATAGTCACTTTTTTAAATTTTTAACCAAATATCTTAGAGAGTCGTGCCATATGTCAAAAAGGAACAGAAAAGTCAGTGGTCGCATATCTGTATCGGTTAATGAGATATAGTCACTTTTTTGTACGTTGTGCACTTAACCCCCTTGTTTTTTACTTCTGGGTATCGTTTGGAGTCAAATGATTTTTCATTTTAAAGCTTATGATATATTTTCTAAACACGAAATAAAACAAAATTGACCGCCAGCCGACTTTACAGCTGTTTCGTGATGGACGGTCACATATATTCATTAACATATTAAATCGTTTATCCCTTTTGGTCAATATCGAATTGGTTTGTGGCTGAATTAGCTTGGGGCCAATGCATGAATTGGCATATGGCCAAGTCAACTGTGGACGAATTGGTTTGGGCCGAATCGACCTGATACCAGGAAATGCCGAAAAATTACGTACTTTTACAAGGCAAAAAGCAACTTTTCTAGGCATTGTTGACATGGTGCCCCCGCTAAAGAAAGTTTCCTACTATAAAGACCTAACTTTTGAGATGGTTTGTACGGTTTGAAGGTGCAAAATTAACAATAAGCTTAAATAGGCGTCGTTACCTCCGGGTCATCATCAACAACTTTGACAGATGACGTCATCAGACGCAATCTCTGTCTTGATAATATCGACATGGACCAATATAGAGCACGTAGTGTGATGGACTGGAAACTTCACGCATCGATCTGAGGACAGCTTTCAAACATAAGTCTTGATAGTAATACGCTGTTTTAATTAGCCTATATCTGGTGGCAGCCCGTGGCAGCAGCATTTTTCTACAGTCACGTGATAATGGCACCGGCGAATAATACACGGGGGAAGCCGACGGTGTCCACATCTTTTTTTTTTTTTTTTTTTTTTTTTTTCCTTTTTCAGCTTTTTGTATTTTATCTGTACTTGGAGCTGGTGGGGGAGAGAAAGCATAAAATACATTCAGGAAAAAATACAACTCGAACCAAAGATCAAGGCTCCATTTCAAATTTAACCCTAAAAAATCACTCATTTTTGAAACCGACCGCACCTCCCCAAATTTGCAAAAGTATACAAAAAGTCCCACAATTGCAGAATTTGCGAGCGTAGCGAGCAAAAAAATCAGGTTTTTTACGCTTTTTTGGTCAAAAAAAGTCCAAATTTGGAGAAGAAAGTCCACTTTTCACAAAATCGCACCCCCTCCTGGGAAAAAAGTCCACTTTTTCAAAATCAGCACCCCCCCCAAAAAAAAAAATCCTGCGTACGGGCCTGAGTGCTGGTAACCTCTCTTCTCCTGGGTTACCATTTTCCTGTTATCGTGCTGGTCACGCGTCTTCACATTCCCAAAGTTATTTTAATTTGTGCTATTTCTGTAAATATGATACTTTTAAATATGTACTTTGTTTTTGTATATCCTAATTTATATTGTTGAAGTAATATTTGACTCAATATACTCGTAAATGTAAATTGGTTTTGTATTATCTTGCTTATCTTTTAAAAGTGTTTAATATATTGCTTAAGGTATTTTATTTGTTAATTGAATCAACTCACATGGTGCTGGTCACGCTCTCTTTGTATCTATGATTTGATATTTGAAACTATGTGCTTTGATCTTTTATAATGTTTTTGCTTGTGTCAGATATATGCTTGTTATTATCATGTTTAAGTTAAGTATATCTGTAATAAGATATTTTATTTGTTCAGCGCCCAGAGGCTATCAGCGTTGGGCGCTATATTAAGTCTCTCTTATTATTATTATTAATTGTGTTCATACTCGCGCTCCGGCTCCACGCTCGCAGAAAATATTTCAAACAACAGTTCAAGTTCCCAGAAAGGAAATTATTTTTCGCTGCCCTGCCAAGGACTTCTCCTATAAATTGCAAAAATCCAGACCGTACGAAAAATGGTAGGCTCCATACTGACCCGGTATAATATAGGAGTATAGCACGTGCGTTCAAATCGTAAATGTATTGTGCATGTATAGCTGCCCATTTTATTGTCGGATTTCTGTATGTAGAACACGCAGTTATCAACAATTGAGCGCTATTAATACACATTAATGTTTTTAAACATATAAAATTCCAAAATATGGTACGTTACTGCATACATGATAGCGGCGCAGTGCAGCGTGGGTTCAACCCCCACCTCTGCCGAAATTAAATTTCCTTCTTTTTTTTTAATTTCATATTATGTTAGGGAAATATGGCTGCGAGAATTTATGTATGACGAAGAGTGGTGTGCTAGAAATCTATGCTTTCCTCACCGGCTTACACAACCTGAAATACTGGTACTTGAAAACTTACGACTCTCGTTGGTGTTGATATGTCGACTATTGTCAACTGAAATTAAATTATAATTATTCCGTCTGTGATGAGCATTATCATGATAAAATATTCTATGCATGGCAAACTTGAGAATAATATGGTTGGTTTTTCTTTATTTGATTTGTGATAATTGTGTAGGCCTGAAATGAACGTTTTTTATTGCATTAATTGACTTGTTTGAACTGACGTAGGCCCTACACTTCCAGGCTGTTCTTCAGCTGTAACTTTTTTGATAAATTTAGGAATACACTAATTAATGTAAACAAATATCTGGACTGACGGTTTATATCATTGTGTTTTTAATACAACAAATTAGTTAATAATTATGCTTATGCTAAAATAATTATATAATGTTTTATAAAGCTTTCTTTATGTCTTTCAATTATATTAAACTGGTAAGAAGTATACAGTGCATGAGAAAATTGTGGTGTTTTTTTTTTTTTTTATTATTATTTATTCTATGGTTTTCTAGCCATTATAAATCTGACATATTTCTGGTGAGTTTTGTAACTTTTTTAATTCTATTTTTTGATTTAATTTTTAATGCTATACAGTAATGATAATGTGATAACCGTTACAGTTTGTTAAAAAGACCTGACTCAATATGTAAGACTCATGTAATATGTCATGAACCCATGCACGTTGATAGGGAAAACAACCCTTCAACAAATATCTACGTGCGTTCTTTTTGACAATAACACGCAACAGATGTTGACCATTAATTCTGTTTAAATGATGCTGTAGTGACATCAAAGACCATTTCAAACAACTGTTACATGTAGAAATACGAGGGGGTATCAAAAGTTTTAGAAAACGCCCATAAGTGAAAGAGCTATATCAATGAAATTTTGTCAGTGCAATCAGTGGTCCTTATGTACATTATGGTGCAAAAATGGTCTCATAGGTATGTTTACTTTTTTTACAGGTGGTACTAGATGCCAATAACCCGCTGCCCCATACTGCGCATAAACTGCAAGATTGAGAAAATGGAGGCAAGCAGCATTATTAAGATCCTGCTTTTGAAAGGTTGCAGTGCCTAGAAAATTGATGATGAAATGAAAGTTATCTTCGGTGGTGATTGTGATATGTCACTGTTGCTTTTTGGAAAAGGAATTTTTATTTCATCACAGATTTTCTGGGCACTGTAACCATTAAAATGGAACTTAATCATGCTGCATGCCTCAATTTTCTCCATTTTGCTGGTTATGCGGTTACATAGGTAGGTAGTGACATCTAGCTCCTGTAAAAAAAAGTTAACATACTTATGAGACCATTTTTGCACCATAATGTACATAAGGACCAGTGATTGCACTGACAAAATTTCATTGATATAGCTCTTTCACTTCTGGGCAATTTCTAAAACTTTTTGATACCCCCTCGTATTCACATAAACGATCAATTGAATACTTTGATAATGTCTATTTTATGGATAAATTTGTTAAATAATGTAAGATCCGTGTTGTTACCTAGCTGGGGGGGTTTACAACCCCCCCCCCCCAAGCTAGGTACTGTTTTGCTATCCGATTCTTACCTAGCTGGGGGGTTTACACCCCCCAGCTAGGTACTGTAATGCTCTCCGATTCTTCTTTCTTTCTTTCTTCTGGCAACAAAAATTTCAAAATGCTTCTCCTCCTACATGTTACACCCTACAATTACGTAACTTGCACATATGTATCGGCTATATCCAGTGCCCATAGGGTGCAAACAGAATTGGGATCAAAGGTCATTAAAGGGGCATTTTTGGTATATAACTAAATACCTTCAAAATGCTTCTTCTGCCACAGTATTACATAGCACAATGACGTCACTTACACATGTGCATCGGCTTTACCCAGTGCCCATACCTTGCACTCAGAATTGGGGTCAAAGGTCATTAAGGGGGTAAAATCTTACAATTGCCTTATCTCAACATCTGTAAGGGGTGTGGGGCTCAAAATCAGTGACAACAAATCTCATGATCAGGGGAACATTTTACAGGGGTCAGGTCAAAGGTCATGCAGAGGTCAAATTTTCGAAATGCATTTTCTGGACATCTGTAAGGGATACGGGGCTCAAACTCTTGTGACAAGAAACTTAATGACCAGGGGAACACTTTGGAACGCTGTGCAGGGGTCAGGTCAAAGGTTATCTGGGTCAAATCTTATAATTTAATTTTCTGGGCGTCTGTAAGGAGTATGGGACTCAAACTCGGTGACGCCAAACCTCATGACCAGGGGGACATTTTTGGAACATTTTGCAGGGGTCAGATACCTCTAAAACACCAACATGCCCCAGCTAGGTTTGTGGTCTATGACCACCATTTGCCACTAGTTCTTTCTTTCTTCTTCTGGCAACAAACTTCGAAATGCTTCTCCTCCTACATGTTACACCCTACAATTACGTAACTTGCACATATGTACCGCCTATATCCAGTGCCCATATGGTACAAACAGAATTGGGATCAAAGGTCATTAAAGGGGCATTTTCGGTATATAACCAAATATCTTCAAAATGCTTCTTCTGCCACATATTACATAGCACAATGACGTCACTTACACAAGTGCATCGGCTTTACCCAGTGCCCATACCTTGCACACATAATTGGGGTCAAAGGTCATTAAGGGGGTAAAATCTTACAATTGCATTATCTGGACATCTGTAAGGAGTATGGGGCTCAAACTCGATACAATTAATCTCATGACCAGGGGAACATTTTGCGGGGGTCAGGTCAAAGGTCATGCAGAGGTCAAATTTTAGAAACGCATTTCCTGGACATCTGTAAGGGGTACGGGGCTCAAACTTGGTGACAACAAACTTAATGATCAGGGGAACATGTTGGAACACTTTGCAGGGGTCAGGTCAAAGGTTATCTGGGGTCAAATTTTTATAACTTCAATTTCTGGATATCTGCAAGGGGTATGGGGCTCAAACTCAGTGACAACAAATCTCATGACCAGGGGAACATTTTGCAGTGGTCAGGTCAAAGGTCATGTAGAGGTCAAATTTTCTAAATGCATTTTCTGGACATCTGTTAGGGGTACGGGGCTCAAACTCCACAACAACAAACTTACTGACCTGGGGAACATTTTGGAACACTGTGCAAGGGTCATGTCAAAGGTCATCTGGGGTCAAATCTTAGAATTGAATTTTTTGGACATCTGTTAGGAGTACGGGACTCAAACTCGGTGAAAACAAACCCCATGACCAGGGGAGCATTTTTGGAACATTTTGTAGGGTCAGATACCTCCACAACACCAACATGCCCTAGCTAGGTTTGTGGTCTATGACCACCATTTGCCACTAGTTCTTTCTTCTTCTTCTGGCAACAAACTTCAAAATACTTCTCCTCCTACATGTTACACCCTACAATTACGTAAATTGCACATCGGCTATATCCCGTGCCCACAGGGTGCAAACAGAATTGGGATCAAATGTCATTAAAGGGGCATTTTCGGTATATAACCAAATACCTTCAAAATGCTTCTTCTGCCACATATTTTATAGCACAATGACGTCACTTACACATGTGCATCGGCTTTACCCAGTGCCTATAACTTGCACACAGAATTGGGGTCAAAGGTCATTAAGGGGTAAAATCTTACAATTGCATTATCTGGACATCTGTAAGGTGTATGGGGCTCAAACTCAGTGACAACAAATATCATGACCAGGGGAACATTTTGCAGGGGTCAGGTCAAAGGTCATGCAGAGGTCAAATTTTAGAAATGCATTTCTGGACATCTGTAAGGGGTACGGGGACCAAACTCAGTGACAACAAACGTAATGACCAGGGGAACATTTTGCAGGGGTCAGGTCAAAGGTTATCTGGGGTCAAATCTTATAATTTCATTTTCTGCACATCTGTAAGGAGTATGGGGTTCAAACTCAGTGACAACAAATCTCATGACCAGGGGAACATTTTGCAGGGGCCAGGTCAAAGGTCATACAGAGGTCAAATTTTAGAAATGCATTTTCTGGACATCTGTAAGGGGTAAGGGGGCACTGAACAGTAAGCGTCGCCATTGAAAATACATGCGCCGAGGGCCTAAAGAACGAGCTATTGCCAAGTCCGTGCAATAGATGGGGTTATTTGAACTGTTTGGTGATGGAGCAACACTCTTTAAATTTAATATATCTTTTTTGCACATAGATCGACAGTGTCAGTTTTTCACAAATTTCACTTTTTTAACTCAACCCGTATTTTGTAAGCGTTTCACCTCTCAAAATCGGGTTCTTGACGCATTGCATTGTGGGATATCTTACACATCACGAAACAAAATTCAAGTGATTTTTTTCGCATCCATGGGCAACAAGAACATCTCAGCTTAAACATAACACCCTACAATGATGTCATACGCACATTTTGGTGGAAATACACACATATTTGGCCTAAATTTTATGTTTCTAAGGTACTATACAGACGTTACACTTCCGGTCGCGGAAGGTTACTGTTCAGTGCCCCCGTAAGGGGCTTAATGCCAGGGGAACATTTTGAAACACGTTGCAGGGGTCATGTCAAAGGTCATCTGGGGCCAAATCTTAGAATTTCATTATCTGGACATCTGTAAGGAGTATGGAACTCAAACTCGGTGACAACAAACCTCATAATCAGGGGAACATTTTTGGATCATTTTGCAGGGGTCAGATACTTCCACAACAACACGCCCCAGCTAGGTTTGTGGTCTATGACCACCATTTGCCACTAATTGATTTTGTATTGTCAACTAATTTGTAGAAAACGTCATTCGGACCAGCTGTGTACAAATAGTTTTGCAATGATGTGATGTGTAGATCTGAATCGTGGCAATATGAGCGTGTTTATATTATAGTAAAATTGCTGAATTTTAAGTACATCTTTGACGATTATCTTTAATTTATCGCTACGGCTGCTGTTTATAGCGAATCAAATTTACCAAATTTAAAATAACTATTCCTCCCTCAAATGGTGAGATAATAACTGCAAACATGGGCGTCAATCCCGGGAGACAGGGAGACATAAATCCCGGGGGACAAGGGGAGTGGAACAGTGGATATCCCTCATGTTTTTAGATATATGACACAATATCTAATCCCTCCATGTTTTGTCCAAATGCAAATTTCATGTCAGTATACGTATACAGAATTACAGTAGATCAACCGATAAGCAAACATTTGGAAATTATTTGTTAGTAATGACAAAAATTCACAAGCAGTTTCACATTTACAAAACAGAAACATAAAAAAAAAATCGAATTTATGTAAATTATGGAAAACAGATGCATGTGGCATGATAGAGGCAATGCTCTTGTATTAACAAAACTGTCTCCTGTCATAGCATAATTACAACTAGAGCTGCTGTGACTCACGAGCCACGAAGTTTAGGCGGTGGCTTCTGACTTTGATGACAGCTGCTTGACATTGACCTCAGATGCGGATTTAAGGAAAAGGGCCCTGTCAGAAAAATATCCCGGGGGCCGGGGCCCAATGGTAAAGAGTTGAAATCAGGAACGTACCTGAATTTTTGTCGGGAGGAGAGTAACAACAAAATTTGATAGTGATCATTAGTTCGGCCCAATGTTATGAGATACGTGCGCGTAGTGCGCAAACATTTATTCCATTTCATACTATTTGATGTAAAAGTTGATGTAGGCCTATATTATTTCGGTAAATAAAGAAGCGCGCGAAAATTTGCAATTTCACACTATTCTATACCCAATTCGAGGGTTTATCAGATTTGTGAGTGTTTCATACTGCAGTTACTGTCCGTTTTCCTATACACAATACACAGTGCTCTTACCATTGACGCGTAACCTCTACAAATAGCCTATGTTAGAAGTAAGGGTAATTGCCTAGTTAACGTCGCTGTGTGAAAAATAACCGGCCAATATTAAAAGTACTCTTCTAAAATTCTAGAAAATATAGTTTTGTAACATGTCCTAAATTTTTAGCTAATTTAGATGTTTGGAAATATTCGTACTTTGGTGTTTTAGTGTATGTTATATATAGGTAATAGTACATTGCCTAGTTAACGTCGCTGTGTGAAAAATAACCGGCCAATATTAAAAGTACTCTTCTGAAATTCTAGAAAATATAGTTTTGTAACATGTCCTAAATTTTAGCTAATTTAGGTGTTTGGAAATATTCGTACTTTGGTGTTTTAGGAAGGATATGTAAACGACAGATAACACCAAAAAATATGAAGAAATTATTTCCAAACCGTGTTAAGTCTGCAAACCACCATGCTTCTCATTTTCAAGAACGCTGGTTAACAATAAGCAGAGTATTGTCTCATTTCGTAAACAAAAGCCCACACAGAATTGTTCTCTAGCGTTCGCTTTTTAATCGTTCACCCAACTGAAACTATAATACCAGCTCATTGCTCCATTGTACATGTAAAGCAGAAACATATGTTGTGTGGATTTAACCAGAGAAGATATGATTTAATCAGTTGAGCTGTTTTCAATGAGTGTTATCTTGGTTTAATAGCTTTTAATGCGGTTTAAGTCCTGCAAAGGTCGTGGTGAATTCTACTGTAGACATGACTGCATCATGTAAACGGTACTAAAGAACAAGGAATATTTCCTTTTCTGTTTTTGCTTGATAGTCAAGAAGCAAGCAAAATCCCAGATTAATGGTCATAATCTGATCTCAAGGAATACGAAGCCAATACGTTGGTACGCGTGAATTTTGACATTAGGGGGGATGGGGTTGGAAAAAAATCTTAAATCCGGGGCTTTTTGGCGAAAAATTAAATTTATGACACAAATGCGCGCGAAGCGAGTGAAAAATGTTGCCATTTTGAAACAAAACTGTTAAAATGGTGCAAAAGGGGGATTTATCCCCATCCCCACACCCCCGGATCTACGCCTATGCACTTTAGGGCCGGATTTGCCTTTTTGGGGGCCCTGGGCCCGGCCAAATTTGGAGGGCCCCAAACTCACTGTAAGAGAGCGTATGCACTCAAGTGGCTTAGTTTAATTTGATTTACGTATAAGATTGCGGCAGAAGCATAACAATTTAGAGAGAGTCGGGCATATTTTGTTTTCGATTTTACTATGACATTTGCGGGTGATCGAAGCACGAAAAAAATGAAGGTGCATTTTGCTGTAATATAGGGCCGGTGCGCGCTTCGCGCGGGCAAAATTATGCAATTTTACCCTATTTTGGCCCAAAACATGGTGTTTTAGGTCTAAAAAGGAAGGTGCACAGGGCAATTGGGAGGGAGGCACATTTTGGGGGCCCTGGGTCTGAGCCCATTTGGGCTCTGTACCCAATAATACTTGACATTATGAGGCTCATATACCCATGTAAAGGTACACTGCCCAAGTGCTGAACCATGAACTCTTATTGCTTTAAATTACTTTTTATAAACATTTTAGACCCCGGGGACCTATAATGTTTGACCTTTGGAACTCATGAATAGTTATTGAGAAACGACAGACCCTTTGTATTGACTTACTTCTCAGGGGCATTCTTTTACATTTTATTATTTTCATCTAAATTTGGACCCCCCTCCTTCTGACTGCTCTAGATACACCACTGCTCCAAAAACACACACATTTTTTTTAAATGTCTTCAAAAATGATATTATAAAAATACCCCTTGGGCAATGTTTTTGACCCCTTCAGAGGAAAAATTCATAATTGAAAGGGTAAAAAAAATTGAAAATACATCATTCAGCAAAATGCTTAAAGAAAACCCTGCGTAACCATGACCCAAACACGAACAAGAACCCGAATCCTAACCCTAACCTTAACCTAAGCCTAACCATAACCGTAACCCTAACTCTAACCTATACCTTAACCCTAACCTTAACTCTAATCCTAAACTTAACCTTAACCCTAAGGCCCTGGTGCTTAATCTCGCCGATTACCTCTGCATCGTCTCGGAGCATTGGGCTATTCCATTTGAAATCCACCCCCCCTGTGGAAGATTTACAATGCTACCTAAATTCCAGTTGGGCCAAATGTACAATCCGGTTGGAAATAGTCCCATGTTTCATTGTAATTCCAGCTGAATCATGTAGAAGATTTACAAATTTAACGCAATTCCAGCTGGATACCCTATGGAAGATTTGCATTTTGACCTCAATTCCAGTTGGAAACATTTACATGTTTTGTCAGTCAGATACCCTGTGAAAGATTTTCATGTCGACTTCAATTCCAGTTGGAAACATTATCGGTGGAAAATTTAACTTTCAGTCGGATACCCTGTGGAAGATTTGCACTTCTACCTCAATTCCAGTTGGAAACATTTACATTTTGTTAGAATTCCAGCAGAGAAGGTCTAAAACAGGGTAGAAATTCCAGGGGGGGTCACTCCCATTGTGGCATGTACACCAATTCACGATATTAATCAACTTTTGAAAAGCACCCTAAACAAGGATTTAACCCTTGGCTAAAACAATATCCTAAACAGGTGTTTTATATGTTGATAACAGATCTAATAATGTTGTAGAATCAAAATCTTCATTATATGGACCACATTGAAGTCAAAGTAATTATCTATCCTATCCTGTATCGTTTTATGGATAAATTTGACTCAAAATGTTATTGATGATATTATTGCTATCTTTAACATCAGTTTTGTCTTTTCAACGGGAAAAATCTGATGGAAAATAAAGTTTTTAGGGGCTAGCTATAATATTGAACAATATATCCCATATTTTGACATGCACTTATAGAAAATAAATAAATTATTGTCTTACTTTATAAATTATAAATACTGTAAAATGACACATAACTAAAGTGAGGCCACTTTCTATCTTTTTTATTTGATTCATAAAATTACATTCAACAAAATGATTGAAGACTGAGAAAACACACAATGCAAACTATTACAGAATGGAGTAGGTAAGATTCCATGTCCATATAGCTTTGCAGGAGTTAAGGACTAATCAACACATTCAAAAAATACAGTTTAAAAGTGAAGATTGTAGTGAATGATCAGTCCTTTATCATGTGCTTGCCACTATCTACTTTATAGTAAACTATACATTGCGAAATAATATAAAATCATTTTAAAATAAAATGTGCATGTAAGTTGAGTTTACATAGCGAATTAACTAACAACTGCAGTGTATTTCTTGATTTTAATAATAAGCATGGGTAAAAAGCAGTAAAGACAAAAATACAGAACAATTTATGAATTAAAGAGTTGACAGGAGTTAAGGGGTGGGGTATGAACGTTTGGACAGTATTTATTGTGGGACATTAGAGCACATCAGGCATATCGAATTGCATTCTGAATACGAAGAATGGCCTTCTGATATCAAATAATTTTGATTTTTTGAAATTCGCAATTTAATACACATTTTATGGCAAATCATTAAAATTGATATTTTTGATATTTAACAGTACTTGAAGTAAACTTTATAAATCTGATGATTTATACTTAAAGTGTATGTAGGTGGGATGAAAAGCCGACGATCAATTGAAAATTTTGACCTTTCGTATTGAATATATGGATTTTTTTTCCAAAAACACACACACAAAAAAGGTCTTTTTGGGAAAAAAATCCATATCTTCAATATGAAAGGTCAAAATTTTCAATTGACCGTCGGCTTTTCCTCCCAGTTACATACACTTTAAGAATATATCATTAGATTTAAATAATTTACTTCGAGGACTGTTATATATCAAAAATTTGACAAATATCAAATTTTTATAATTTGTCATAAAATTTGTATTATATTGTGATTTTCAAAAATGAAAATTATTTGATATCAGAAAGACATGCTTCGTATTCAGAATGCAATTCGATAGGTCTGAGGTGCTCTCATGTCCCACAAAAAATACTGTCGAAACGCCATAAACGCTCATTCTAGATCCCTTAATGCTTTTTGCTGTTTCAGTGTGCATGTTCTCACCATTGATGGTTTGGTGTCATGTAACATGGATGTAAGCGTGATCCTAAAAAATGCCTTTCACGGTGACCCAAACTATTTACAAGACCTCTTCTGCATTGAGGCTGGCCTTCCCTTTTAAATGGAATTTTTATTACACCCTAAACAGGGATTTTATTCCTTGCATCAAATTTCATACCCTAAATTTCATTTCCGCGTATTTAATAGCAATTGCAATTTTGCTACCCTTTTTTCCAATATTTCATGTTTTTGACACCCTAAACGCGTTACGCGCGTATCGTGCTTACCCACGAAAAACTACCCTTTTTACGCGTTTTCATTATCGCGGATGGTGTACAGGCCACAATGGGAGTGACCCCCCGGGAGAAATTCCCTGTGGAAGATTTGCTTGTTTTCTGAGTATGGTGGAAAAAATAATAGAAATAATAAAAACTGTTTGACGCAAAAAACATGTTTGCTTAAAATATTATCATGCTGAAATTTCCAACAATAACCGACATGCACATTTTGAGTTGGACCATCATGGGAAATCCCCCCAACCCATGCATCATGTTGATATCTGTATGCGGCTTTTTGGCCTAAAAATAGCCTTTGCGTCTATTTATTCTATTTTTGTATAAACCATATTTCACACAATTTAGCTTCAAAATGCCAAATATTAGGTGCTTCGTGCGAATTTGTACCATAAACTTATTCTGTGGGTAGGTTTAGTTTCACACTTAAAGAATTGTTTTCCAACCCCAGCCCCCTACCATGTCAAATACAAATCTATGCCACTGACTTGGAAGGCCCTGCATTCGAGTCACACATTCTCCCCCTTTTCACTAAATTTCCACAGCTTTATATTTTTAAATCACATTAAAATGGCAAAAAAATATATTTAAAAAAAACCGGATTGTTTTTGTTTAATATAGTCTCTATTCAATTTCACTATATTTTTTTTAATCTGGCAATAAACTGTAGTGATTGTATCTGTTGACTTAAATATTTACAATATTATACCAAAAAATAATTTAGGCCAAAACATTAGAACATTATAATTAGGTGTAGGCCTAAGTTTAACTCTTTAAAACTGTTACTCATATTAAAATGAAGCTTGTTTTCACTATGCAGCAACAATAAGTTTTGTATAACAGTTTAGTCAAGAAATGGCAAATTTCTTGTCTTTACTTAATTTCAAGTCCTTCAAGACATAGTGAAACAAAAGTCAAGAAATTTACCACTTCTTGACAAAACATGGATTTTGTTGTCATCATTTATAATAGTTTAGCTTCGTTTTTATATAATTCCCTAAAAATTTTGATAAGGGGTATTGACAATCCTCCCCATGCATCAAGTTGACATCTATGTAGCTTTTTAGCCTAAAAAGAGCCTTCATGCCAGCCTATTCATTCTATTTTGCACAAACCATATTTCACACAATTTTATATAGCTTAATATGGCAAATATTAGGCACGTCGCACAAATTTGTACCATAAACTTTTGTTTAAGGGATCTGGAATGAGCGTTTTGAGCGTTTCTACAGTATTTTTTGTGGGACATGAGAGCACATCAGACATATCGAATTGCATTCTGAATACGAAGAATGTCTTTCTGATATCAAATAATTTTCACGATATAATACAAATTTTATGACAAATTATTAAAATTACGCGCGTATCGTGTTTAGGGTGTAAAAGCATGAAATTTTAGGAAAAAGGGTAGCAAAATTGCAATTGCTAATATGCGGAAATGAAATTTGATGCATGGAATAAAATCCCTGTTTAGGGTGTGAAAAAACAGGTGCGTGTTACCTGTTTATGGTAACGTTTTAGGCAAGGGTTAAATCCTTGTTTAAGGTGCTTTTCAAAAGTTGATTAGGCCGTATAAAATTAATGTTTTGGTTCTCGTCCAGAGGATTTTCATGAATTGATGAGGGAGGGAGGTGTTTGTTTTTTGTTTGTTTTTTTCAATGTAAAATTAGCATTGTCAGTAGTTTTCGGTCTTCTCCAACAGTGCTCGAGGAAACGATGAGGCCCCCCTTTTTTTTCAAATGTGAGATTCTGAGGATAAACCCCTAGAGTACCACAAAAGACTTGGAAGTGATGCTTGTTCTCTAATAAACTTATTTATATGTATGAAGATTTCATAAATCATTCCAAAGTCTAAAAAATTGAAAAATCTAAAAAAAAAAAAAAATCTGACAAATCCCAGAAATTGAGGAGGGAGGGACGAGAACCAAAATATTAATTTTACACGGCCTTATCGTGGATGGTGTACATGCTACAATGGGATTGACCCCCCCAGGTTTTCAAAGCTAAATGCTCAAACAAAAGAAACCTGAAAGACAGCGTCAAATTGGTGATAAAATAACTCCAATTGGGCTGATTTTTTTTTTTTTAATGTATGAATTTGAGCAACAAAAGTAACTGAAAAGTTTTAGGTCTGGGTCCGCGGATACACGGAGTGTGGGGACTGGGAGCATGCAATCTCATTAGATCCAGCATTTGATGGTTTGAAACCATGATTACTAGCAAATAATAAGATCAGATATAGTGATTTTATACCAATACTAAGGTACTATGAAAAGCTGGAATTCCAAACATGCACTTTTCATATAATGAAAATCTGGAAGACTCAAATTGATGATTTTGGTTGGATTTCCAAAATCTTCCACACCCTTTTCAGAGTCAATCTTCAATTCCAGTTGGAAATTTACATGTTTTTGGGTTGAAATATACATGTTTTTGAATTACCCTGTGGAAGATTTGTACTTTGACCTCAATTCCAGTTGGAATATTGACGACTCAACCTGTTGATTTTGGTACTATTTCAGATGTTTTTGAGTGGGAAATTTAACTTTCAGTCGGATACCCTGTGGAAGATTTGCATTTTGACCTCAATTCCAGTTGAAATGTCGACTTCAATTCCAGATCTGGAATGACTCAAACTGTTGATTTTGGTTGGAATTCCAAAATCTTCCACACCCTTGCCGTACTATTTCAGATGAAATCTGACCTCAATTCCAGTTGGAATGTCGACGACTCAAACTGATGATTTTGGTTGGAATTCCAAAATCTTCCACAGGGGGTGTGTGGATTTCAAATGGAATAGCCCATTTCGATGGCTCTCCTGCGGCTTGCAGTTTCAAGCCGCAGCACGCCGATGAATTAATTAAAAAAGCTTAAAAACATCGGTCGATGTTTTGCCACAAGTTTAAAAAAATAACGGTTAGTTCATGAAAAAGAAGAAGTGAAATTTAGCAAAACGCGACGAGGTTTATTTGCCCGTATTAGAGCTCTATTGTTCCGCTATTGTATCCGCTATTGTATCCACTATTGTAATCTATTCATAAAAGCTACTGCAAGAATCGCGGCAATCCCTGATATTGCTGGTGTCTACCGACGGCGTTTCGCATTTATTAACATTCAAAATGATCCGATACTCTTACATTTATAGACTTATTACCGCTTTTTATATCATATTCAGAAATTGCAATTATGAAAACTACAAACTTTGAAAATGAAACACGATAATGCGATTGATTTTCTTACACGTAAAATACGGCCAATTCAGAGAGAAAATCTTGTTTCACGTATAGGGCCAGCTAAGGGCCTACTATAGACATTTTCTTTTTGTTGGCTGGCCGCTGAGCTACATCTTTTTACTAATTATAGATACGTCAAAACGTGTTCCCATGTTGAAAGTGTACAAGCTATTTCTACTTGCTTTAGAGAGAGCACAATTGAATGAAGACGATTTATTTATGCCAGGATTTCATTTAATATAACTATTTTTTATTTTAATAATACCCCATACCTAACAAGAACATAAGGAAATATTGTAAAGGCCATAAATATACGCACTCATGCATAGGGAGACAAACATGATAAAGTTAATCTGTTCTTTTCATTCTCGTTCATTAACCTTTGGAACATTTTAATCCTTCTCGGCAATCTAGGGCCTCACCTCACCTCACCTCACCTCACCAGGCTGTGTTCGACCATTGTTGGACGTAGCCCTCTTCATGATTCTTCCACTGTTCTCTGTCTCTTGCATTTCTTGTCCATGTAGGTCCCATGTAGGCAGTAATGTCATCACGCCACCTCCTCTTCTGTCTTCCTCTTGATCTTTTCCCTGTTCTTGGTTGCCATTCTGTAAGCCGTTTAGTCCATCTGTTATCTTCCCTTCGTGCAAGGTGACCTGCCCATCTCCATTTCGCTTCTTTGAGTTTCACCATAATGTCTTTGACTTGAGTTTGACGTCTTATTTCAGTGTTCTTAATTTTATCCCTTAAGGGGTATAGTCCATACAAGATCCCGTCCAACAATTTTGCTTAAACTTCGTACCAATTAACTTTCATCGATATACTTCGAATATCTAAAATAAAAAGAGGGGTCACCTGAGCTCGTTTTTGAGAAATAACCATTTTAAAAAGGCTGTTTTTGGGAAAAATTAGTACAGGCGTCTATGGAAAAATGAAAAATTTTGACATATTTTCGATTATAACAAAAAAACTACCCCAACAATTTTGCTGATTTTTTGATCTAATATGCGCACTGATAGGATATTTCATTAAAGCTAATAAAAAATGGGGGTCACCGAGTTACTTTTTTCACAATTTGAGCAGAAATGGCATATTTTTTGGTTCAAAATACCAGTGCGATATCATAGCGCGTCACTAGCAAAAACTTGTCGCAGCTCATACGCGCTAAATTGTCCGCGTATGCAGGTGATATTGCAAACACATGCAACATGACAGTGGGGTGATTTTCTTTGGTTTCATTAACCATTGTTAACCCTCTTGATTCCAAAGTATCCATTAAGTTATATAGTTTCACTCACTATGATGTTCTTCAAAAATCGAAAACCAAAAGTGGTTAAGCCAGCAAACAAAATGAGATATTTTACATGAATCTGTAATTTCAAATTGAATTGAATTTGAACTTTGTCAATACTGCCGTTTTTTCTCGTTGTTTTGCATATAGCAAAAATACTTGTAGGCCTACCTATGACAACTTTAATGACTTATCCTTCACTCCTAGCTATGCAATTTATAAACAATGTTAATTTTTTGCAGGCTATCACTGAATAGGCCTTTAATCATGTTAATTATTAACTTAAATATTAGCGGATCCCGTTATTTATCATGTTTAGAATGATATTAATATTACTCAAATATCCTCTCATTTTAGGCATGTACCCAGCAAACACAAAACATTTTCGACATCATTCGCAAAGGTTAGAAAAGGTTGCAAACGTTTAAATGTCCGGTTATTTAAAGGGCTATAAAGGGTATAAAACGTTATACTGCAAACATTCTAACATAATGTTATTTCAGTGTTGACAAAATATTTGGCAAAAACTATTTGCAAAACATATTTTTTACAATAACACTTTGAAAACACTTTAGAAATATTATTGTAGTGTGTTTTCATACAAAACGTATTAAAACGTTTTCATAAGCTTTATATAACCCGACATTTAATTTACTTAAATCAAAACCCAAATGTTTAAAACGTTTTAACGTTTTTTGTTTTTGCTGGGACAACTTGGTTCGATCTATACTTATCATTCTCGTTTTATCATTAAGTTATATTTATAAAGTCAGTTGCACGCGAAGTAAGTCAGATGTGAAAATAGACATTTTATTTTTAAAAAAATTGACTTCATGTGATATATATTTCAAATGACAGAATTTTACCTTAAAATACTATTGAAATAATTTCATTATATTAATAATCAGTAAAATAAGAAACTACTTTATATGATACTAGTTAATAAGACAAATAAAAAAGGCCGTTTGATATCACCCCTTTTATATATTTTATATAGGTCTATAGTATATTTTGTTATCTTGGTTATTATTTTATCTTTCTTTTCCCTCATTATTTAATTCTGTCTTCCTTCTCATCTTTATTACCTTTCCTTCTTCTGTCTTTGTTTTGTTTTTGTTTCCTTGCTTTAATTCTTTTTATTCTTTCTCACTTCTTTCTGTGATCTGTCGTTGTTATTTATTTGATTGATTCCATTAATTTTTTCAGTTTCCTTTATTCTTAAATTTTCTGTTATTTCACTCTGTCTTTCTTTGTTTATCTTCCTTTTATTCCTTCTCTTTTTTCTTTCTTCCTTTTATTAGTTTTCTTTTTTCTTTCTTTCTTCTTTCTTTCTTTCTTTCTTTCTTTCTTTCTTTCTTTCTTTCTTTCTTTCTTTCTTTCCTTCTTTCTTTCTTTCACTCCTGAACGTTTTTTCTTTATTTGTTTCTTTAGTTATTTCTTTCCTTCTTTTATTCTTTGTTTATCTTTCTTTCTTTTACAAAAATCATTGGTAAATGGCGATGAAAACACGGTACTCCCACGTAGCTGAACTTCTTACCAGCGCCTGGCGCACACTCCACGCAGTTTTTAGTTTGACGCGCGCGTGGCGGCAAGAACTGCGCGGACAAGATTTCACAGAAATTTCAGTTAGAAACGAGTGCGTACTAGACGCGTGGATTATACCCCTTAAGGTAATGTGAAGCATCTTCCTTTCCATTGCTCTTTGGGCTGTTTGTAATTTCTGTTCCAGGTACTTGGTTGTTGTCCATGTTTCTGCCCCATATGTCATTGTTGGCAATACACACTGGTTGAACATTCTACTTCTCAGATACATTGGTAACTTTTTGTCACATAGAATGTCCTTGAATCTTCCAAAGCAACTCCAACCTGCCTTTATTCTGATCAAAGCTTCTTCCCTGGTGTTGTCCTCCATCTTCACTGTTTGGCCGAGATATTTGTAACCATCCACCTTTTCGATAACATCGCCTTCAACTTCAATGACATCCTCTGACTGGTAGTTTGTCATATATTTTGTTTTGCCCTTGTGTATGTTCAGTCCAATCTTTTTACTTCCTTTATTCAGATCATTTAACTGGACCTCCATATCCTTTACTGATCTTGTCACCAAAGCTACATCATCTGCGAATCTCAGATCTGTTAGCTTCTCGCCATCTATGTTGATCCTCTCTCCTGTAGGTTCAGCTTTCTGAATATATCTTCCATTGCTGTAGTGAATATTTTGGGGGATATTGTGTCTCCCTGTCTCACACCACGCTGAATTTGGATTGTTTTTGAAACATCGTTTTCAATGTGGATTTTGGCTGTGGCATTTGTGTATATGTCCTCGAGAATTTGGACATAACCTTCGTTGACTCAACTTTACGTAGTGCTGTAAAGAGGTCTTTATGTTCCACTGAGTCAAAGGCCTTCTCATAGTCTATATATCCAATGCATAGCTTCAAATTATATTCATTTGCCTTCTCAATAAGTTGGTTGATGGCATGCAGATGGTCTACTGTTGAATATCCACTTCTGAAGCCTGCCTGTTCTCTTGGTTGGTTTTCATCAAGCACTCCTTTAATTCTGTTCTGTATTATCCTTGTGAAAATTTTGTAAACATGTGATAACAGGCTGATAGGTCTGTAGTTTTTGATGTCTGTTTTTTCACCTTTCTTGAAAAGGAGGATCACTTTTGCCTCTTTCCAGCAAACTGGTATCCTTTTTTCATCCAGTATTTGGTTATAGAGTCCAACTAAATGTTGAGTAATCCCCTCTCCTCCAATCTTGATAATATCACTAGTAATGTCATCTGTTCCTGGTGCTTTGCTGTCTTTCATCTCCTTTACCGCCATTTCCACTTCTTTTTGTGTTATACTTGGGATGGCTGATATGTCTGGTGATATTGTATTTGGTTTTGCCTCATTTGATTTGGAGCTATACAGGTCTTGATAAAAGTCTGCGCATACATTAAGTATCTCTTGCCTGTCATTTGTTAAGATACCATCTTTTTGTCTCATTTGGTGCATTCTTGATTTCTTCCGGTTCAGCTTTGCAATATGCTGAGGTCCTCTTCCACTTTTGAGAATGATTTCTATTTGTTCTTTTCTCTTCTTTCTGCTCCTCTGTCTACGTTTTTTCCTCACAGTTTTGACGAGCTCCCTGTATTCGCTCTTTTCAGGTATTGATTTGTCGATAATTTCTCTTAATTCTTTCCTCCTTCTGTCCAGGGCCTCAATCTCTTTGTCCTCCTCAGTTGTTTGCTTCCTCCTCTTCTCTTGTGGAGCTACTTCTGCTGCCACTTCCATCACAGTGCTGGATATAGTTTGGTATGTTTGGTCTATATCCAACTCTTCAATGTCTAGTCCCTCAAAGCGATTGTTCAATTCCAACTGGAATTCTGACCTCTTCTCTCTTAGTCGTAGAATGTTAATCTTGCTTTTCTTTTCATTTCTGATAAATTTAAGCCTGGCTAGTCTTTTGCTGATATGAAGTTTAGCCCTCACCATTCTGTGATCACTTCCTATATCTACATTTGTGATAACTCCACAGTCCTGGATAATTCCTTTTTGGCTACTGAGAATAAAGTCTATTTGGTTTCTGGTGTGTCCATCAGGGCTTTCCTATGTCCAATAGCGGTTTTTATTTTTCTTGAAGAATGTGTTGCCTATAACCAGCTTATGCTGTGCTGCAAACTCCAGTAGCATTTCACCTCTTTTATTTCTCTGTCCATAACCAAATTTTCCCATGATGGCCTCTTCATCTGGTTGGCATTCTCCTACTTTGGCATTAAAATCGCCCATTACAATGGTATACTTTCCTTTGTTGGCTTCTATTGCCTTACTCACGTCTTCATAGAATATTTCTACTATCTCATCATCGTACTCGCTAGTGGCCTATGAAAGAAAGAAAGAAAATAAGAAAGAAAGAAAGAAAGAAAGAAAGAAAGAAAGAAAGAAAGAAAGAAAGAAAGAAAAAAGAAAGAAAAAAGAGGAAGAAAGAAAGAAAGAAAGAAAGAAGGAGAGAATGAAAGGAAGGAAGAAAGAAAGAATGAAAGAAAGGAAAAAAAGCAAGGAAGGAAAATGAAAAGAGAAGAAAGAAATAAAGAAAAGAAAAAAGAACTAAAAAGGAAAGGAATAATGAAAGTAGGCCTATGATAGAAAGAAAGAAAAACGAAAGAAAGGAGGTAAGAAAGAAAGAGAGAAAGAAAGAAGGGGAGAAAGAAAGAAAGAAAGAAAGAAAGAAAGAAAGAGAGAAAGAAATTAATACAAAAAACTGCTATAATGGAGAGAATGAAGATCTACCAAATGGGCAGGGCGTGACCAAAAGGAAATTAAAGTTTGAATGCAGAAAATTGGACATTACGTCCGATGCTATCAGGGCCAGCAAGGGTGCCGTAATGGCATAGTATGTATATGAATGGATGAAATAAATTGATTGATTGATTGTATGTTGTTCCTTCAACCAACGCTAGTGATCTGAACCTGAGGTTTGGAGAAGGCCAGTGACTTTAAGATCAGACGGAATATGGGGAATCTCGTTGTAGTGGCGCGTGATGGGAGTGTCACGGTTGTTTTTGCTCACTTTGATAAAGTACTTTTGTACGAAAGTCAGTGTATAATTTTATATTGAAACATCGTTGAACAACACCATTTTGTTCAATTACTTTTCACTTTTTACCATGCGATGTTACGTGGGACTCTTAATTTTTTTCTGCACCAAACAATGAGATTTATATATTTTCTAAGACATTAGATCTGTTTAATAATTTATTTTATTCAAAAAGAAAAACGTCAAGTGTTCAAACTTTAAAGCTCTTTTTTCTCGAAACAGCGATTTTAATTTCAAGTTAGATCATTTTACCAAATCAGGGCCGAATTAGGCTGTTTAGCTTAATCATGTGAAGTGACCTCTTGAAATGATATCACACTGATCAGACTGATCTTTATGTTATTACAGTGAGGCCCACATACAAAGTTCAACAAAAAGTGAACGATGTTATAGCTTGGAGGGCTAACAAACCAACACCGCCAAATTCGACTGACGTGTGTACAACGTGGGAAGCTATGAGGAAATTGAACACTCGTTGTCTGATCATGCATGTGTTTATGGTTATGGATAACGGTTACTTAGCAGCTCTCGTTCTGCTTGGGTTTATTGAATACACTCTATATATAGTCATCAATATGTCGTTTCCAGTCCCTCGCTGAACTATTCGGTTCAGCTATTAATTTTTTAATAATTCTTACCCCATGCAGCTGATTGGGGTGGTTACGGGCCGTCAAAACCACTAACCGCGAAATGAGGATATCGAACTAGTTTGCCCCGCAGGGCTAAAAAGAACCAGAAACCGCGAAATATGGATATCCAACTAGTTTGCCCCTCGAAGCTTCGAAAAACCACTCATCCCGAAATACGGATATCCAACTAGTTTGCCCCGCAGGGCTACAAAGAACCATTAACCGCGAAATATGGATATCCAACTAGTTCGCCTCGCATGGCTACAAAGAACCCACTTACTGCGCAATATCTTTTACCTCAAAAAAAGAATTAATATCTACCAAAAAACGTTTCAAAACGTAAAAAGGGGCCAAAGTTTAAAAAATCTTTCCTGTGTGGCTTTTCACCCTTTTTTAAACTTGGTCCCATTTATGAAAGTTTCTAAAGACCCATATGAAGTCATCTTTAGGCTACTTGTTTGTTTTCCTAGTTGCCATTGTTCATTTTGTAGAGTAAATGAATTAATGTTCGTGCGTGATTGAAGTTTTTCCGTAAATACGTTATAATGTATTTTGATTTAAGCAAAAGTAGCAAATACTCACTTTTTCAAAGTTTAGGGGCCTGAGCTTTCGATCCTAGCACTAGCAAGATCTTTATCAAAGGCAAAGTGACAAGATAACACACAAACATGCATATATATAGTGACATGGACATAAAGGAAAAGGAAATTAGCAAGACAATAGAAGACATAAGTGGTTCCTGGGAACTATCAATTGGGGCAGGAAGTGGGATGTCATGAATGGAGATGAGAGGGATAAGGAAATGAATGAAGACAATGGGCTGAATAGAAAAATGAAAATGTGTGGTAAAAATAAAAACTACAAAAACATAATACATGATGATGGAAGTAAAAGGGAAATAAAAACTAAAAAAATAAAGTGGATGGAAAATAAAAATAACAAAATAGGAAGAAAAAATTGGGGGGGGGGGTTGGTTGGAATATTAAGATAATGAAAACCAAGTTAATCGTTTCCCTCTTGGATGTTGAGACCATGGGGCTGGATGGTACGTAGGCGCTCATCCAGAATTTCTCCCTGCTGGCACGGACGGTGTCAGGACGGTTACCTAAAGACTCAATCCCCTGAAGGATCATGTCGGAGATAGAGTGGTTGGGGAGGTTAAAGTGATCACCAACAGGGGTGTCAAGCTTCTTGGTTTTGACTGTGGACCGGTGTCCATAAAACCGCTTCTTAAGTGCATTCTTGGTTTCTCCCACATACTGTATACCACAAACTCTGCAAGAAATGAGATACACTACATTAGATGTGGTGCAGGTGATGTTGCCCCTGATCCTGTGGGTGGAATTGTTGGAATTACTGGTGACAGAATCCCCTTCTTGGATATGGTCCTTGCAAACAACACACCTGGAATCACATGTGACAGTACCCTGTTGTGTGGAAGGAATAGTATCAGAAAGAGGGGGGACTTCAGCTCTCACAAGAAGATCTCTAAGATTGCGGGGACGTCTGTAGGCCAGGATGGGGTTATCGGGAACCGCTCGTTGTAGCCGATCTGAGGTTTGAAGTATATGGTGATTGTCATTAGTGATGCTGCGGAGAGGAGGGAGGTTAGGATGAAAAGTGACCACAAGAGGGACTCTGGTATTGGTGTCTTGGCTTCTGGGCTTCTGCTTCAGTACATCTGACCTGGGAAGAGATTTGACCTTGTTGATGGCCTGCTGCACTTTGTGTGCGCTGTGTCCCCTAGTTGTAAGGTTCCTCTTGAGGTCCCTAGCATGCTGTGAAAAGTCGGAATCATTAGTACAAATGCGGCGGAGGCGGAGAGCTTGGCTGTATGCTATACCACTTTTACAATGTTGGGGATGGCAACTGGAAGAGTGTAGATACTGGTGACTGTCTGTGGGCTTGGTGTAGAGATCTGTGACAAGGGAGTCATTTTCCTTTCTGATGGTGACATCCAAGAAGTTGACCTGGTGGTGAGAAAGTTCAGATGTGAATTTAATAGTTCTGTGGAAGGAATTGACATGGTCAAGGAAAGTGTGAAGGCTGTCTTCTTCTCTGGTCCAGATGAAAAACACATCGTCAATGTACCTCCACCAAATCCATGGACGACAAGGGCAGCATCAACATCTGCTCTTCAAGCCTAGACATGAAGAGGCAGGCGAACGACGGTGCCATGCGGGTCCCCATCGATGTCCCAAATACCTGTAAATAGTGTTCTCCCATGAAGGTGAAATTGTTCTTAGTTAGTACATGATTCATGAGAGTCTTCAGATCATCAATGGGGGACTGGTGTGGTCACTTCTAGACAGCGCTTCACAGGTAGCTGCAATTCCTTCACTGAATGGGATATTAGTATACAGGGATGACACATCACAAGTGCCAATGATGGCAGTGCTGGGGATCTGGTCCGTGATGGCTTCAAGCTTCCTGAGAAAGTCCGGGGTGTCGTGTATGTATGACGGAGTCTGTGAAACAAGGGGTTTAATGAAGTGGTCAACATAGAGAGATATGTTCTCAGTGGGGGAACCATTACCGGATACAATGGGTCGACCAGGATTCCCGGGCTTGTGGATCTTGGGGAGGAGATAAAATCGAGCAGCTTTAGAATCTGTAGGAGAAAGAAATGCATGGGCTTTGTCGGTTAATTCATCACGAGCATGCATGTCATCCAGGGTGGTCTGTATCTGTTGAGAGAAAGAGTCAGTAGGATCAGAATCAACAAGAGCATAGTTAGTACGATTGTTGAGGTGCTTCATGGTCTCATCGATGTCCTTTTGCCGATCCATGACAACCACAGCAGATCCTTTATCAGCAGGCTTGATGATGATGTCAGTCCTGGTTCTGAGAGACTTGAGTGCCTGGCGTTCCTCACGGGGTAAGTTGTCATGTGTCCTGTGGGAAGAATTGGCAGAATTGTTAACTTGGGAACTAACAACCTGCACGTATGTCTCCATGGCTGGAACCCTGTTCTTGGGAGGGACCCAACTGCTTTTCTTGCGAAAAGGCTCAGGTTCAGATGCTGGCTCATCAAGGAAAAACTCCCGTAGACGTATGCGACGATAGTATTGAGTGAGATCCTGACTGAGTTCTACCTGGTTAACCTCTGGAGGGGTGGGACAGAACTTGAGGCCCTTGGAGAGAAGATCCAATTCAGCGGAGGAAAGGGAGGAGGATGATAAATTAACAAATGTGGAGGGAAGGTTTTCGTTATCATGGTTAGTAGCTGCAGGACGCCTAAATCGTCTTCTGTTGTGCTGTTGACGTTTCTCCAAATACTCACTTTGTTAAATTCTTCATCGTCTTGTGCGATTCTGCGCCTCATGTACAGATGTAGGGCCTATATGCAAGTTGACAGACAGTCAATTTGCTAAGTATATATAATACTCTACTACTCTCTATGAACACGCAATATAATAAAACATAAACCTTCAAAATGATTTTGATAATACATAGCCTATGCTTTTGAACAGTCTTAAACCTAATTGTAGACATTACTACTATACTGAATGGGACCAAGTTTAAAAAAGGGTGAAAAGCCACACAGGAAAGATTTTTTAAACTTTGGCCCCTTCTTACGTTTTGAAACGTTTTTTGGTAGATATAGTGTGGCCATATCCATGGTTGTGAATTCGCGAGCAGTTATGGACATCGAGTTCGCAACATCTTGCCATCTTCTTGCTCTGCGGTTTGCCATTCATTACTCAAAACCTTTATATTAAGGTTTATTGTATATAGTACTTACTTGAGTTTACTCACCGTGAGCAATTTGCGGACCAGTCGATATAATCCGGCAAAGAATCAACGCACTCAAGGACACTAATTTGTAAGGGTATTGTTGTCAAGTGTTATAAGCCGGTTGCGAGAAATGTTGGAGTTGGGCCGATCAAGCCGATGAACGGGTGACTGAACATGGCTTTTCATCGGGCAGACACAAATTTTGTTAGTGCATATCGCAACAGCATTTTATTTCTCAGCATAGGCGCATCGGCGTGGGTCTGCGGCTTGGGTTCCGGGCACGCCGCAGAGTTAATCGGCGAGATTAAGCATCCAGGCCTAACCTATACCCTAACCTTAACCCTAACCATATCCTAAACTTAAGCCTAACCATAACCATAACACTAAACCTAATCCTAACCCTAAACTAACCCTAAGCCTAAGTTAACCTAACCCTAAGTCTAACCCTAATCCTATACCGAAGTCTAACCCTAAGTCTTACCCTAATCCTAGGATCTTAGTAGTTGTTCTGGCGTCTAATCCTAACCCTGACCCAAACACGAACACGAACCCGAACCCTAACCTTAACCTTAAGCCTAACCATAACCGTAACCATACCTCTAACCTATACCTTAACCCTAACCTTAACCCTAATCCTAAACTTAACCTTAACCCTAACCTATACCCTAACCCTTATACTCTGGTTGCTCTATGAAAAAGGAATAAAAATCAAAACCACTAATCCCTCCCATTAGCTCCTGCTGATTTCCCATTATAGAACTATCAAAAAGTGTGCCAACAGGTATCATAAAACCATCATTACATAACAATTTCCTATCTTTTGGATTGTCTGCTGTGGTTTATCATTGGGGTGGGCTTGTCTAGCTGGAAGTGTAATTGACCAAAGGGGTAATTATCAGTAATTGGGCCTGGATTTATCACCTTTTTCATAGCAAAAGCCAACTATACCTTAACCCTAACCCTAAACTTATGCCTAACCCTAACCATAACTCTAAACCTAACCATAACCTAAGCCTAAGTTACCCTAACCTTAACTCTAAGCTATACCTTAACCCTAACCATAACTCTAAACCTTACCCTAACCTAAGCCTAAACTAACCCTAAGCCTAAGTTAACCTAACCCTAATCCTATACCGAAGTTTAACCCTAAGTCTTACCATAACCTTAGGCGTTGTCCTGATGTCTAATCCTAACCCTGACCCTAATCCGAACAAGAACCCGAACCCTAACCTTAACTATAACCCTAAGCCTAACCCGTACCTTAACCCTAACCCTAACCTATACCCTAACCTTAACCTTAACCCTAATAATAATATTATTATTATTTATCTTTTTTTCTGCTTTTTTGTGGTAATTTTTATTCTATTATTTGTGTGAAAATTGAGGGCGTTATTTACATGTATTTTAAATCTAAATTAGCAAAATAATATGAGTTAGTCCTTACATTTCATGACCAAAAGTTGTTTTTTTTAAATTCACTTGCCATTTACTAGTTTATTTCTGATGTTCCAATGCCATTATACCAATGATTACCTCTTCTAAAGATGCAAAAGGTTTGTTTGTGTTAAGGTTAGGGTTAGGGTATAGGATAGGGTTAGGGTTAAGGTTAGGGTTAAGGTTAAGTTTATGATTAGGGTTAGGGTATAGGTTAGAGTTAATGTTAAGGTTATGGTTAGGCTTAGGGTTAGGGTTAGGGTTAGGGTTCGGGTTCTTGTTCTGGTTTGGGTCAGGGTTTGGATTAAATGGCAGAACAACTCTTAAGAGGTTAAGGTAAGGCTTTGCGTTATGGTTAGGCTTCGGTATAGGGTTAGGGTTAGACTTACACTTAGGCTTAGGGTTAGTTTAGGATTAGGGTTTGGGTCAGGGTTAGGGTTAGACGCGTGAACAACTCCTAAGAATCTAGGGTTAGGGTAATACTTCGGTTTAGGATTAGGGTTAGGTTTAGGCTTAAGGATGGGCTTAGGGTTAGGATTACGGTTAGGCTAAGGGTTATGGTAAGGGTTAGGGCTAGGGTCATGGTTAGGGTAAGGGGAAGGGTTTCACGCCGGAAGAACTCCTAAGAACCTGTTCTCAAAACTTGACCTTAATACTGACTGCCTTATAATAGATGTTATAGGCAGAATTATACCTGATGGTGCCTACGCTGGGCTTGGGTTATTAGGCTTAGGGTTAGGGTAAGGGATAGGGTAAGGGTAAGTGTTAGGCTTAGGTTTAGGATTGGTGTTGGGGTATGGTTAAAGGTTAGAGTTAGGCTTAGTGTTATGGTTATGGTGATTGTTAGGGTTAGGCTTAAGGTCAGGGATAAGGTTAGGGTTAAGGGCTAGGTTTACGTTAAGGGTTATTGATAGGGTATGGGTAAGGGTTAGGGTTAGTCTTAAGGTTAGGGTTCGGGTTCGGGTTAGGCTTAGGGTTATGGTGATGCTTAAGTTTAGGATTAGGGTTAAGGTTTGGGATACGGTTAGGGTAAGGGTTAGGGTTAGACGCCGGATTGGTGTTAGGGTATGGGTAAAGGTTAGAGTTAGGCTTAGGGTTATGGTTATTGTTAGGGTTAGGCTTAAGGTCAGGATTAAGGTTAGGGTTAAGGGTTAGGATTACGTTAAGGGTTAGGATTAGGGATAGGGTATGGGTAAGGGTTAGGGTTAGCCTTAAGGTTAGGGTTCGGTTAGGCTTAGGCTTAGGGTTATGGTGAGGCTTAAGTTTAGGCTTAGGGTTAAGGTTTGGGTTACGGTTAGGGTAAGGGTTAGGGTTAGACGCCGGAACAACTCCTAAGAACCTATAGTTAGGGTAAGGCTTAATGTTAGCGTTAGGCTTAAGTTTAGGATTAGGGTTAGGGTGAAGGTTTGGGCTAGGGTTCGGGTAAGGGTTAGTGTTAGACGACGGAACAACTCCTAAGAACCTAGGGTTAGGGTAATGCTTTTAGTTTAGGATTAGGTTTAGGCTTAGGGTTAGGCGTAGGCTTAGGGTTTGGCTTAGGTTAGGGTAAATGTTAGGTCTAGGGTTCGGGTTAGGGTCATGGTTAGGGTAAGAGTTTTGGTTTGCCGCCGGAAGAAATCCTAAGAATCTTTACTGATTGCCTTGTAATTGGTGCTATAGGCACAATACCCGATGGTGCTTACGTTAGGCTTGGGTTAGGGTTAGGAGTAGGGTTAGGTTAGTGTTCAGGTAAGGGTTAGGCTTAGGTTTAGGATTGGGGTTAGGGTATGCGTTAGGGTTATGGTTATGGTTAGGCTTAAGTTCAGGCTTAAGGTTAGGGTTAAGAGTTAGGTTTAGGTTTAAGGGTTAGGATTAGGGTAAGGGTTAGGGTTAGCCATAAGGTTAGGGTTCGGGTTAGTGTTAGGCGTAGTGTTATGGTCAGGCTTAAGTTTAGGATTAGGGTTAAGGTTAGGGTTACGGTTAGGGTAAGGGTTAGGGTTAGACGCCGGAACGACTCATAAGAACATGTGGTTAGGGTAAGGCTTAGGGTTAGGGTTAATGTTAAGGTTAGGGTTAAGCTTAAGTTTAGGATTAGGGTTAGGGTGAAGGTTTGGGTTAGATTCGGGTAAGGGTTAGTGTTAGACGCCGTAACAACTCCTAAGAACCTAGAGTTAGGGTGAGGATTAGGGTTACGGTTAAGGTTAGGGATTGGATTGTGGTCTCAGGGTTAGGGCTAGACGACGGAACAACTCCTAGGGTTATGGTAATGCTTCGGTTTAGGATTAGGGTTAGGTTTTGGCTTAGGATTAGCGTTAGGCGTAGGCTTAGGGTTAGGATCAGGCTTAGCTTAAGGGTTAGGGAAAGGGTATCGGTATGTGTAAGGATTAGGGTTAGCCTCAAGGTTAGGGTTCGGGTTAGGCTTAGGGTTATGGTCAGGCTTAAGGTTAGGGTAAAGATTAGGGTTACGGTTAAGGTTAGGGATCGGGTTCTGGTCAGGGTTAGGGTTAGACGACGCAACAACTCCCAAGAACATAGCGTTATGGTAATTCTTCGGTTTAGGATTTGGGTTAGGTTTAGGCTTAGGATTAGGTTTAGAGTTAGGCGTAGGCTTAAGGTTAGGATTAGGCTTAGGTTAGAGTTAATGTTAGGGCTAGGGTTGGGGCTAGGGTCATTGTTAGGGTAAGGGTTTGGGTTTAACGCCAGAAGAACTCCTAAGAACCTTAACTGATTGCCTTATACATTATAGGTGCTATAAGCACAATTATACCCGATGGTGCCTACGTTAGGCTTGGGTTAGCGTTAGACGACGGAACATAGGGTTATGGTAATGCATCGGTTTAGGATTAGGTTTAGGATTAGGTTTAGGATTACGTTTAGGGTTAAGATTAGGCTTAGGTTTAGGCATAGGTTAGGGTTAATGTTAGGGCTAGGGTTCGGGTCATGGTTATGGTAAGGGTTTGGGTTTGACGCCAGAAGAACTCCCAAGAACCTTAACTGATTGCCTTATAATAGGTGCTATAGGCAAACTTATATCAGATGATGCCTACGTTAGGCTTGGGTTAGGGTTAGGGTTAGGTTAGGGTTCAGGTTCAGGTAAGGATTAGGTTTAGGTTTAGGGTTAGGGTATGCGTTAGGGTTATGGCTATTGTTCACAGTTGTTTGATGTGACCATTTATTAGTTTTTCAAACAAAACATCATGTACAACCCAATTGTTAGGCTTAAACAGCTTAAAGCGGTATCATAATAATGTATACAGATGCTTTGAGTCATTTTCAACTTTAATTTCCCTTTATTTACAACATTATTCACTTTCATAGCATTTTTTAAAGCTTTTTCGGATTTAAATGTATCTATTTATGACAAGATTGGTGGCGCTATTTAGATACCGGAAATTACTCTTTCAGGCTTTTAATAAAAATAATTCCTTTTATTTTTTGATGAAATATGTTTATAAAATTTCTTTGTTGCTTGTTTCACCTATTCCATCTGTTTAAATGGCAGTATTGATTACCCATCCCTTGCAAATTAAGAAATATGATTTATGATAAATAGCGCCATCTATAGTTTGCATTTTCTTAATAATGAAGCCAATTCTATATACATCAAACAACCGTGTGTTAGGGTTAGGCTTAAGTTTAGGATTAGGGTAAGGGTTAAGGTTAGGGTTCGGATCAGGGTTAGGCTTAGTGTTATGGTTCAGCTTAGGGTTAGACGTAGGGTTATGGTTATTATTATGGTAAGGCTTAAGTTTAGGATTAGGGTTAGTGTTAAGGGTTAGGTTTAGGGTTAAGTGTTAGAGATGGGTTTAGGATAAGGGTTAGGGTTAGGGTAAGGCTTAGGCTTTAGGTTAGGGTTAGGCTTAGGCTTAAATTTAGGATTAGAGTTAGGGTTAAAGTTTGGGTTAGGGTTCGGGTAAGAGTTAGTGTTAGGGTAAGGATTAGGGTTACGGTAAAGGTTAGGGATCGGGTTCTGGTCAGGGTTAGGGTTAGACGACGGAAGAACTCCTAAGAACTATAGTTAGGGTAAGGGTTAGGGTTAATATTAGCGTTAGGGTTAGGTTTTAGTTTAGAATTAGGGTTAGGGTGAAGGTTTGGGTGAGGGTAAGGGTTAGTGCTAGGCGCCGGAACAATAACTAAGAACCTAGGGTTAGGGTAATTATTAGGGTTACGGTTAAGTTTAGGGATCGGGTTCTGGTCAGGGTTAGGGTTAGACGACGGAACAACTCCTAAGAGCCTACAGTTAGGGTAAGGCTTAGGGTTAGGGTTAATGTTAGGGTTAGGCTTAGGGTCATCGGTTATGGGGGTCTCCCTATCAGTCCAACCACCGTCAGTCCGAATTTTTATGGTTATGGTACTGACGGTTGTTCGGACTGACGGTGTTTCGGATTGACGGGCGGGTGTACCCTGGTTAGGGTTAGGGTTAGGCTTAAGTGTAGGATTAGGGTTCGGGTCCAGGTTAGGTTTTGAACTATTATGGACCCAGGGTTAGGGTAAGGTTAAGGGTTAGGCCTTGGTTTAGAATTAGGGTTAGGCTTCAGTTTGGGTTAGGATTCGGGTTAGTTTAGGCTTAGGGTTAGGTTTAGGGTTAAGGTTAAGGATAGGCTTAGGATTAGGGGTAGAGTTAGGGTTAGGGTTGGGCACCGGAGCAACTCCTAAGAACCTACGGTTAGGTTAATGCTTAGGGTTAGACTACGGTTTAGGATTAGGGTTAGGTTTAGGCTTAGGGTTATGTTTAGGGTTAGTTTAGGCTTAGGTTTTGGGATAAGGTTAGGAGCCGGGTTAATGTTCGTGTTGGAGTTAGGGTTCGGGTTTGGGTCATGGTTAGAGTTAAGGTTTGACGCCGGAACAACTTCTAAAAACATTAACCTGTTCTCAAAACTTGACCTAAATACTGATTGCTAGTGCATTATACAAGGTGCTTTAGCACAATTATACCGAATGGTCCCGAGGATTAAGACGCCAGAACAACTCCTAAGAACCTGCTCTCAAAACTTACCCTTAATACTGCTTGCTAGGTGATATAGGCACAATTATACCCGATGGTCTAAGACTAAGACGCCGGAACAACTTCTGAGATCCTGTTAATGTTCTCGAAACTCACCCTTAATACCGATTGCTAGTGCCTTATTCTAGGTGCTATACCCGGGGTGCTATAGGATTAAGACGTTGGAACAACTCCTAAGAACCAGTTCTTACAATTCTGCTAGTTCTTTTTGCTAGGTGCTATTTAGACCCGGCGGTCTCGAGGATTAAGACGCTGGAACAACTCCTAAGGACCTGTTCTCAAAACGTGTCCTTAATACTGATTAGGCTATTAGTGGCTTATACTAGGTGCTATAGGCACAATTTAACTCGATGGTCCCGAAGATTAAGACACCTGAATAACTCCTAAGAACCAGTTCTCAAAACTTACCCGTCATACTGATAGCCAGTGCCTTATTAAAGATGATATATGCTGAATTAGACCCGATGCTCCCGAGAATTAAGACGCCGGAACAATCCGACGTCTTAATCCTCGGGAGCTGTTGTTGCGGCGTTTTACCCTAATCTTGACCTGAACCCGAACCCTAACCTAACCGTAACCCTAACCCGAAGCCTAATCTTAACCCTGGTCCTAAGCCGAACCCTAATCCTAACCCAAATCCTAACCCTAACCTTAACCCTGACGTTAATCCTAACCTAAGCCTAATTCTAACCCTAACCTAGGGACTATTGTCTTAATCCTCGGGAGCAGTTGTTCCGGCGTCTAACGCTAACCTCAACCCTAACCCTAATCCTAAACATAATCTTAACCATGACCCTAAGCCGAATCATAATCCTAACCCAAATCTTAACTATATCCCTAACTTATAAACCATGACCCTTATCCTAACCCTAATCCTAATACTAACCCTAACCCTAACATAGGGACCATCGGATCTAATTTGTGCCTATATCATCTAGTATTATAAGACACTAGCAATCAGTATCAATGGCAAGTTTTGAGAACTGGTTCTTAGGAGTTGTTCAGCGTTTTAATCATCGGGAGCATCGGGTTTAATTTTCATGTATTTCGGATTCAGACTGATGACGTGCTTTTCAGATTCGGACTAACGACGTGTTTTTTAGATTCGGACTGATGACGTCCTTTTCAAATTCGGACTGACGACGTGCTTTTCAGATTCGGACTGACGACGTTTCGGGGTGAAGACGTTTCGGACTGAAGACGTTTCGAACTAAAATAGTGCATTTCATTTTCGGACTGATGATTGTTCGGACTGAGGACGTTTCGAACTAAAATAGTGCATTTCATTTTCGGACTGAGGACGTTTCGGACTGAAGACGTTTCGGACTGATGCGGGCACCCCTGCTACCGGACTAAAATTTGTGATATCTATCTTTTCAGTATTTGTAACCCTTTTGCAACGAGCGGCTAGCCAGAAACTATTAAAGGGGGTCTCCGGTAATCATAACATTACGCCTTACGATAAATAATTATCAAGCACGAATCACATGGTTTTATTTAAACAAGCTCATATTGACCTAAAACGAATAAAAACAGTCGGTTCTCAACACGCGATATTCAAAATTCCCGCGCCGAAATTGTCTAAGTGCAATGACGTAGGTGCTCAATTGTCGTCAGCCTTCATTGTAATTGTATTACTGGGACGTCATTGCACCCGACAATTTCGGCGCCCGGAAATTTTGAATATCGCATGTTGAGAGACAGCTGTTTTTATTCGTTTTATGGTTACTATGAGTTTCTTTTAAATAAAACAACGTGATGTGTGCTTGATGATTATTTTTCTTACATATATGGACTAATGTTGTGATTGCCAGAGACTTCCTTTAATGAGCTTTAATTAGATTTAGGCGAAATCATCATTGCATATTGTTATTTGCATGTCTGCTACACTGGTCAAGTTTCTGAGAGAGGGAGGAGGGTGATGGGGTAGTTGAGTAGTCAACATGGGGAGGAGGGAGGAGGCAGGTGATATTATCCTCCTGGCTCAAAAGACCAGGACAAATTCTCAGGTTTTATCACATTTAACATGTTTAAAGCCATGTTATAACATTTCCATAAAAAAATAGATTAGTATTTCTTCTAAAACGAACAATGGTTCCTGCGTTTTATTCAAAATCTCAGATTGTGACTAAACTACAGCACCCAAAGTCTTGATTTTTGCAGGGTATGTTATACATAGTTTAATAAAGTACATTATAGTTATGTAAAAAACAGAATTTTGAAAAAAATATTGAGGGCGTCTTCCTCAGCAAATGTTATAATATGGCTTTAAGTCTTTATGGGAGTGAGTCGGTTACCTTCTCTTCTAGGATAGATCTAGCCAGTTATACAAACGGACTAGCTATGAAATAATTGTGGAGATACAATCACAGGATTCAATTATCGCATTATTTTATTTTGTATATAAAATATCAAATTAATAAACTTTATTTCAGAAATATATATATATAAATCTGTATACTGTTCAACATTCAAAATCAATACATTCAAACCATATATCACAGTCATAACCATAAAAATGTTACAATGGTTTCTTTACAAAGAAACCATTGTTTATTATTTTATACAGATTGTTGAAAATACTCTTATTGGTTTAAAACTTGATTGACGTTTGTAATTATCAGCCATGGATACAGGATGGTCAAAATACAGGGGGGGGGGGGCACTCAAGTTTGGTTTGGGTAGGGGGGTGCTGCTGAGAAATTGATAGTGGACCCAACAATATACCAATTTTTCAAGAAATTTAAACCCATCGATATGCCCAAAGTCAAAATTTTCAGACCAATTCAACACAAACTGTCTTTGTTTTTAAGACCCTCCCCCCCCCCCAATTTTGGGGGAAATTACCACAAATTTGGCTACAGTGAGGCAAAATTGGGCTCAAGTATTTTCCAAAACAATTAAGAAATTTTGAAAAAAGGACCAATCTATATAAGAAAATTGGCCAAGAAAAGTGGGTCATTGATATGATAAAAAGGCCTAAAATGCTACCCATGTTTGCAGCATGTCTCTGTATGGTCATTTGTTCTGAGTACCCCAGGGGTCAAAATGCAGGGTGGAGGAGCTGTTATATTGGGCTGATTTTGCCCAAAGATACAGGGACGTTGCCCCCTCCTCAAAACACCCCTGCATCCGCTACTGATTATATTGTTGGGCTATACCATATGAACGCCATTTGAGAAAGATTTTGGAATTTCAACCAAAAATTCAAAAGTTTTTTGCTCTTCCAAATCCACAAAATATTCATCCAAAAACATTGGAAAAGGTGTGGAATATTTTAAATGCCAAACAAAATCTCCAAAATATGGGCTAAATTGTTTAAAATCCAACTGGATTTCAATTTTTCTTTACTGCTTTCAGCTTGATTTTAACAGGAAACACACAAGCTATTATAGGTAGGCTATCATTTTAAATCATTCTTGGTCTATGTGGTTTCTTGGTCAATGTGGAATTCTTGGCCAAGGTGGTTTCTTGGTCAATGTGGAATTCTTGGCCAAGGTGGTTTCTTGGTCAATGTGGAATTCGAGCCAAGGTGGTTTCTTGGTCAAGGTGGAATACTTGGCATTATTAGCTTTGTGATAAACACACACCGAGTGTACTCAAATTGGTTTGAGTAAGGATGAGTCGCTGAGAATTTGAAGTGACCCATCAATGTACCAATTTTCCAAGAAATTTTAACCCATTTCTATAACCAAAGTCAAAATTTTCGGTCAAATTTTAACACAAATTGCTAGTTTTCCCAATTTTTCATCAAATTTAGAGAATTTTGGCTACATGGAGGCTATTTTTCCCAACAAAAAAAATTGAGAAAATTAAAAAAAAAAGACCCATTGATAAGCAAAATGGCTGAAAATGTGACCTATATTTGCAGTATGGTATATAAACATGATCAAAAAGATTACAAGCATGCACACTGTATACATGCTTTACGCTACAAGGTATGTTCTAACTTGGCCCGGTACCTGTATCATAATTATTATTTCCACAGGAACTGATCATTGCGGTAGATCTTCCACAAGGAAGTGTAGATTTCATATGAATAGCCCATTTGCTCCATTTCTATGCAACACTTTGACAAAATAATTACAAAGTAATTTGTTAAAAGTCTACAACACTTACAAAGTACTTCTTGTTCTGCAAGACATTCATTACAACAATATTTGAATAGGCTTTCAAGAGTCATGCATGAATTGGCCCCAGACTTGGCTTCTTGGTGTGGGTTCTTGGGTGTGTAAGTTATTATCTCTATATTTTCTCTAAATGGATTAATCAGTTGGTATTTATACGCTGTTCTTCAAGGCAACCTTTAAAGAACATGAATATTATGACGTGTTTTGGACCTGCCAATTCATGCATATAAGATTTGAGACTTCTGTGCTGTATGACATATTTTGCTCAGATATACACACTTATACTTATATTTCAACTGCCAATGTTTCAGTCACAACTTCAATTAGTATAAATATAGTATTTTGGGTCTACTGATTATATCCAAATATCTGGTACTGTTCTATACAGCAACATTTCTCATCGGTCTTTACCATCAAGAAAATAAAGATGGTAAAATGCACTATTCTAAAATCTGAAGCAGTTCATTGTACTTTTGTGTACAACAGAATATTTTGTAGGTGATGCTATAATTACCTGCTCAGATACATTCAGAAAGATTTCTTGATGAGATTTTGATCATAAAATTTAATAAGCACCTTATATTTCACATTAAACATAGGTTATGATCATCTTAATGCCTTAGCCTTCAAATGATAGTCATCAAATGCCAACAGGTAAATGATAGACTATCATATTGAAGACAGTCAAGTAGTCCAGACTCTTTGGGATGCATTTACAGTATCAATTCATCATCAGTGTGGTACAATTTTGCTAGCAGCTTGTAGTAAGATGGGTATAGATGTGATGTTATCTGTGTGCCAGCGTCCACTGTTTATGTCAGGTGGTGGGCCTAGAATAGCTGAGGCAATGCTGTGAATTAAAAAAAATGTAAATATATAGTAAATAAAGCAGAGTTAAGTACCACAGCAAGATAGCATGCTACATTATGTGCTTCTATTAAAGACACTACCACTGATTCACTACACAGAACATGTTGCTGAAAATTGTGGGTCTGTTAAGGAGGCTGTGTACTCTCAGACATGCATGTAGTAAAAGTGCAATAACTTTGTAGTTATTCGCGCAAGACATATAAAAGTATACATTTTTATGAAGGCAAGACATCAATAAATCTTAATATACATACAGATTTGGGGTAAAAACAACAGTTATGAAGAAAATCACAAAAAAGTGAGTTTTTGGCAATATTTGTTAGGTACAAAAAAAAAAAAAAACACTCTTTCCAAATATTTTATTTTGTTTTTAACTCAATCTTGAGGCTCCATTCCAAAAACGGTTTTTTTATTTTTTTGATATTGGCCTTATTTTTTGAGATATTGACCATATAAGGCATCAAATTGAACTTTTTAAAATTCACAAATGCCTATTTGCACAAAATGATGCCCAAAATCGGAAATAGACCAAAATATAAAAAAATGAGAAAACCGTTTCTTGATTCGATCTTGCTTTTTACGATGATCATATTTGCTTACCTATAGATGCTGTATTTATTGAGTTATCGTGTACCTAAATCGTCATTTTACCGAGAAAATGAACATTGAAATAATGGCCCTTGAAGTTTAAAGTGGTCACATTTTGCACTTTCATCGAATCTCGCAGGAGAATGCGGCAGTTTTTATTTTTCTACCTTATATTACATAAACATCGGGTAAATCCACGGCCCTTGAGAAGTTTGAGCGAAATCCATTCATAACTTGATATTTAAATCGGGGAAAGAACTTGAAAAACCCACATTTTATCAGCTAAAACGGAGCCATTTGACCACTAGGTTTTTGTGCTTCCGTGGTGTTTCCATAAGATGCGCCGTGCATGCAGATAAGCGTCGGCGTATGCGTAGCGTATTTGTGCGTTAACAAATTGCGCGATAATAGCGATGCGTTATTTGCGCGTGTGTGCGTGCTGGTACAACAAAGATTTTCTTTCCTTTTCAATTTCAAACACGAGTGGAATAGTGAAATAAAATCCTTAAAATATTGCAGTTGGAGTTTACAAATCTGGATTTTCATTCCTTTTTTGTATTTATAAAAAACATAACAAAGTACAAACATATCAAAAAACTCAATTTTGCGAAAGAAACAATGTCTAGAGTACACAGCTGCCTTAACCACAAAATGTAATAAAATTATGTCTTTTGGTGCCAAAATCTGTCAAAAATAAGGTTGTTATGTGACACATCATCCAAATTTGATGCCTGGTGACAAAAGGATAATCAGGCCACTGTAAAAGCGGATATAATTGCGAAACATTAAATTTCACGCTTGACACACCTACCATGAAAACAAAAATATGTGTGAGTATATTTTTTTATGCATAAGGTTTATGTATGTAAACTCACAATTGCAAATTTAAGAACAAAGCCTGCCGCGAGAAATTACAAATGCAAATTAAAATTACCACTTTTTAAAGTATGCATCAAAAGTTCTTGCCATGGCTTAGACCAGCAAGATCAATACCTGCAGGGCATAGGAAAAATATTTCCTGTCTGGGAACTTAAACTATGTTGCTTAAAATTTTCTGTGAAATTCGCGAGCGCCTTGTCGCTCGCCCTTAACGGTTGGGGTCCAGGGGCTCAAAAGGCCTAAAAAGCTCATGGATTTTAGACTTTTTAAAGTAAGAAATCACCATTCTGAGGCTCTAATTCAGGCATGAGAGTGGGCTTTGATAAAAAAAAAAACTCTGAAATATTATCCATGTGGGTCGAGGAGGCAGAGCTCCTGCTGGGGTCGAGGGGGCGGAGCCCTCTGCAGGGGTCGAGCCCAGGCGATTTTAGCACCCCAAAAGAGGCCATTGTAATTCTTGGCATGTTTCAGACGTTTTTGAAAAAAATGCTTCCTTCATCCTAAAAAAGTGGTTTTAATTATTCAGTTTCCTATACTTTTGTACATGAGACACATTCTTCTAAGTTTTTTCTTTGCCTAATAACATGGCTTACATGGCTGAAATTGATATATATAATGCACAATATAAAAACGATGATTCAAAACATTTTTGACACCCCCCTCTTCGGGTATGTGGGTGGGGCCCCCCATGCAGGGGGAGGGGTAATAAATGTGCATGAAGAATGCATTGTATGATAAGAGTAATATGTAAAATACGCTACAATATATGCTCTACAATACAACAATGAACAAGAGTTGAGTGTTGGACATCATCTTCATAATTATCTTGTGGGATTCATTTCCGACATGGTCAAGTAATTATAGCATAAATTTTAATAACATGTTTTTCCTGGCCTTGCACAAACTCTAGCCCATCTCACAAACCTTACTATAAATATACAAACCCAATACCCATTTACCCAACCAAGCCTATTATAAACAGTAACTCCCTTGCCCAACCTCCAAAAGAGAAGTAGGGGTGAAATTGATTTCACCCCAAAATCGGACCTACATGTATATAGCATGTTTAGTATATATATTAAAATGCATATAAAGTTGCATTTACTTTATTTAGCCTTGTCTCATCAAAATAGCTATTTTTATGGCTTATTATAGGAAGGAGAAACCTTTCACATAATTTTAAAAAGTAAAAAAAAATCTAAAATTCAGAAAATACCAAAAAAGTACATTTCAGTGCATAAGCTTTTTTCTTCTGGGTAAGAATTTTTTCTTGCATGCAACAACCTTTTTCTTGCAGGTTAGAAATTTGATAAATAGGTCCATGCATGCATTTTGTATATGATGACCTATTTATCAAATTTCTACCCTGCAATAAAAAAGCTGTTGCATGTAAGAAAAAAGTTCTTACCCAGAAGAAAAAAGCTTTTGCACTTAAATGTTTCTTTTTTGTATTTCCAGAATTTTAGAAAATTTTCAAATTTCCAAAAAGAAACTTTTATTTTGTTAGCAATAAAAATAACATTTTCCATGAAAATTGAAATGAGGCAAATTTAAAGTAATTAAAACGTTATAACACATTCATGCAATGCATTTAAAAACATTAACTATAGGTCAGATTTTCTGTCATTTTCAGGTGAAATCAATTTCTACCCTAAATCCCTTTTGGGGGTAAGGGCAAGGGTTTTGGGTTATGTTAAAGGTTAGTTGGGCTTCGGTGGTTTGAATACATGCAGTAAGGTTTGTGGGTGGGTAGGAAAACATTTCAAAAAAACTTAGAAAAAAATAAAAAATAAAAAAATAAAAAAAAACTAGATCTGGCTACAGATCTGGACCTAGCCGGGGCCGGAAATGCCAGTCTTAAAGTTTGACCTTTAACCGCTAAACTTTGACCTTTAATCTTAAACTTAACATTTGACCCCTAGACCTTTGGGGTCATAATTTTTTTCATGTTTAGAATGTCGTAATAATCATTCCTGTATCACCACCTTAATCCCTCCTTCTTTCTCTCCCCCCCTCTCCTTCCCCCAACTCAACCCTCCGTTTCTCATGATCTCCCCTCCCTCTCTTAAATTTCAAATAATTACTCTGTTTTGTACCAATCGGCACCTTAATCTCTCCTCTTCCCTCCCTCTCTCTTAAATTTCAAATCATTACTCTTTATTGTATTAAGGTTTATTAAAATAATGCAACTTTTGCTGGGTAACTTTAAAGACCCCAACCCCACCCCTCTACCTTACTCCTTTCTCTCACCCACCCGCCAGCTGTCCCTCCCCTTACCTCCCAAGTTCCTCTATTATTTCCCCTACCCCACCCCTCCGTTTTTCATCATCTCCCCCTCTCAATACTCCAAATACTATTGTTACTCTGTTTAGTACCAATCGCCATCTTAATCTCTTCTTCCCCAAATAATCTTTATTGTATTAATAAA
Organism: Amphiura filiformis; assembly: GCF_039555335.1. Lineage (NCBI taxonomy): Eukaryota > Metazoa > Echinodermata > Ophiuroidea > Amphilepidida > Amphiuridae > Amphiura > Amphiura filiformis. The sequence goes on along the minus strand of NC_092631.1, from coordinate 22,822,227 downwards.
ATAAAAATGCGACTTTTGCTGAGTAACTTTAAAGACCCCATCTACCTTACTCCTTCTTTCTCTCACCATCCCGCCATTTATCTCCCCCTCCCAAGTTCCTTTATTACTTCCCCACCCTCCGTTTCTCCCTCCTCTCTTCAATTCCAAATAATTACTTTTTTTTGTAACAATCGCCACCTTAATCTCTGCTTCCCCCTCTCTCTCTTAAATTCCAAATAATTACTCTTTATTGTATTGATAAGGTTTGTTAACATAAAAATGCGACTTTTCCTGGGTAATTTAAAGATCCCCTCTCTCACTCCCTTAGTCCTTCTTTCTCTCACCCTCCCTCCATTTGTCTCCCCCTCCCATGTTCCTCTATTACTTCCCCTACCCCCCCCCTTCGTTTCTCCTGCTCCCCTCCCTCCCTCTCTTAAATTCCAAATAAATACTGTGTTTTGTACTAATCGCCACCTTAATCTCTCCTTCCCCTCTCTCCTCTCTATAATTCCAAATAATTAGTCTTTATTGTATTTATAAGGTTTATTAGAATAAAAATGCGACCTTTCCTTTTTTAATTTAAAGATCCCCTCTTTCTCCCTTACTCCTTCTTTCTCTCACCCTCCCGCCATTTGTCTCCCTCTCCCAAGTTCCTCTATTACTTCCCCCACCCCACCCCTCCGTTTCTCATGATCTCTCCCTCCCTCTCTTAAATTCCAAATAATTACTGTTTTGTACTAATCGCCTTCTTAATTTCTCCTTCCCCCCTCCCTCTTATATTCCAAATAATTGCTCTTTATTGTATTCAGGTTTATTAAAATAAAATTGCGACTTTTGCTGGGTAACTTTAAAACCCCCTCTCTACCTTACTCCTTTTCTTACCCTCCCCCATTTGTTTCTCCCCTTACCTTCCAAGTTTATCTATTACTTGATTTACTTCCCTCCACCACTCCCCTTTCCATCATTTCTCTCAATCTCCCCTTCCCCCTCTCTTAAATTCCAAATAATTTCTGGCTCTCAATCTCTTCTTTCCCTCTCTTGAATTCCAAATAATTAAATGACTTCACTTTATGTTCAAAGTATCATGAGCATGATCAGCACACGCAGGCGGTGAATCTCAAAGTGCAGTGCGTGTATGTTTACATGACTGCTCACATGATATGGCACGTCACCCAGACGGTATCGCTTTCCAATTATTGTATGTCTCGATTCTGGTTTATGTCATGGTCTAGGAAAAGTTGATAAAATTGGAAATTGAGCGCTAAACATTAATATGTATACATGTAGCACATGTATCATCATGCATGATCATCATGGTCGTCATCATTCCCTATCATGATGATGATGATGATGATGATGATGATGATGATGATGATGGTGATGATATGATGATGATGATGATGATGATGATGATGATGATGATGATGATGATGGTGATGATATGATGATGTCTCGATTCTGGTTTATGTCATGGTCTAGGAAAAGTTGATAAAAATTGGAAATTGAACGCTAAACATTAATATGTATACATGTAGCACATGTATCATCATGCATGATCATCATGGTCGTCATCATTCCCTATCATGATGATGATGATGATGATGATGATGATGATGATGATGGTGATGGTGATGATATGATGATGATGATGATGATGATGATGATGATGATGGTGATGATATGATGATGATGATGATGATAATGATGATGATGATGAGATCGGTTCTACCTTATGATGATGATGATGATGATGATGATTCATCATCATCATCATCATCATCATATCATCATCATCATCATCATCATAACCATAATAGGCTCTACCTTATTCCTTCTTTCTCTCACCCTCCCGCCATTTGTCTCTCCCCCCTTACCTCCCAAGTTCCTCTCTTACTTCCCCCACCCCACCCACTCCGTTTCACATAATCTCTCCCTCCCTCTTTAAAATTCCAAATAATTACTGTGTACCAATCGCCACCTTAATCTCTCACGCGTCACGATTCTCGAGTACCCTGCTACTCAAGTATTTTATCTCATGATTGACAGGCACTAATTGACAGGCAAAATGATGGATTACCCAATTATTACAGTATGTCCCACTTATTTTTAGTTTCAGTAAAATCGGAGGAACATATCTACAAGGTGTGCTTTTTCTAAAAATTTGTAGGTAAAAGCGGATAAATTACTTCAAATATTGTGGCTATTTCAAAATTTAACCCTTGACTCCAAGCAATGGGTAATGACCATGCTGTCAGTGCAGATGGCATCAACGCATTATGTTGCATGTAGCAGATATAATTTTTAAAAGCTTTTTAGACTCGGACCGAAATGACCCCTTAATGACCTTTGACCCCAATTCTGTGAACACCCTATAGGCACTAGATATAGCCGATGCATATGTGGAAGTGACGTCATCGTACTATGTAATTTGTGGCAGAAGAAGCATTTTGAAGATATTTGGTTTTATACCGAAATTCCCCCTTAATGACCTTTGACCCCAATTCTGTGTTAACCCTATAGGCACAGGATATAGCCGATCCTTATGTGCAAGTGACGTTATTGTAGGATGTTTTATGTAGGAAGAAAAGCATTTTTAGCTCAAATCACATTTTTGGCTCATTTGACCCCTCTGTGACCTTTAACCCATTAAAAGTAATGTGACATGTATAGTCGTAGTCAATGATGATTGTGACCAGGTTAGGTCAAAATCGGTCAAAGCATGTCCGAGCTGGAGCAAAAATGTGTATATTTGTTGCCAGAAAAACCGACCGATAGCATTTCAAGACCTAGCCGCAGTCCCGGCTAGGTAAATATAAAAAATCGATTTTTTTTCTTTCTGGGAAGCAGCGGCGCGTTACATGGATTTCGAGGGCCTGAATACCTGATCTCACTTTTGGGCAACATTGAGTTGATGATGACCACAAGTAACTAGCATGAGTTTAAAAAAAAAAATGTTAATACAAGCTGTATCAAAATGATTGGTACACATCAGTTTTGATGGTTATTGAAAAGCCTGATTCTTACAAATGCAACATTGGATCCGGGGGGGGGGGTACTCAGTACAAATGACCATACAGGGACGTGCCGCAAACATGGGTAGCATTTTCGGCCTTCTGGTATATCAATGACCCTTTTTCAAAGCCTATTTTGGTATATGAATATGTCCTTTTTCAAAATTTTCTCAATTTTTTAAGTAAAACAGCCCAATTTTTCCGTAATCTAGCAAAATTTTCAAAATTTTCCCAAAATTTTGGGAAAATTTGTAAAAACTAAGACAATTTTGGTAAAATTTGGCCGAAAATGTTGACTTTTGGTATATAAATGGGTCCACATTTTTTTGAAAAATTGGTATATTTATGGGTCCACTTCCAAAATCTCAGCGGCACGTCCCTACCAAAACCAAACTTAATTGAGTACCCCCCGGGCATTGGATCCTCTTGAAATTACCATAATTTATTGTTATTGACTGTTTATGACATATTAATCAACAAATTATCGTATTCTATAATGTATGTTGCATTTTGATGTGGCAGTCAAGTCCATAATCACTGGAAACTGATGGGCAACAATTATTTTGATACAGCCTGTATTTGGGTATATTAAGGCCCAGACAGTTTAACCGGCTGGCCATTTTGATAGGCATTGATAGGCAGGTCAGGTATGGCCTGTATGTTGTAAATACCTGCCTATGTTATTCTTTGCTCAAACATTAGGCCCAATAAATAAATTATTTTGGATTGCCCTTCCAAGACAAAAATTTGGAGGGTCGGTAGGTTGATTGCTCTTCCTCCATTTCCCTCCATAATGAAAAAAAAAAGTTTTGACAAATGCTTGATCATTTTATGGTAAAATGTTGTGCACTTTTGGACTGAATTTAAATGGAAATACTTCTTGATTTAATCAAAAATGCATTTGATACACAAAATGAGTGAATAACAAATATTAACTGTCCTTGATACTGTCCAAATTTAAGGTTTCTTCTAAAAAAGTGATTGGAAAAAAAAGAAAGAAAAATAAACTGACCCAAGATTTTTTAATTTTTTGGTCGGTCGCTGAGGGCAACCAAACATATTTTTTTTGGTCTTAATATTTAAACCTCATAATAATGATCACTGAAAATGTTACCGATCTCTACTTACTCAGGTAGTTTGAGTAGATTGATCAGTTCATTGGCTCTATCTAGCAAAACCTTCTTGTGTTTATCATCGCTGGATGTCTTGGTTTGTTGCTGGGCTATTTTGGTCAGACAGAGCAGGACACGGGGTATCAAATCCTGACAACGTGATGCAAGCTGGAACAAAAACATTAATAACAACAATAAATCAAGCAAGTTTTCAAAGTATATGAATTGTAGAATGAACTTTTGCAAGACATCAAAGTGTTATTTTTCAATAGTATATTGATTTAAATAATGAAAATTGATTTTTTTTTTTGGCTGCTTCGACCAACAATACTGTGTCTACCCTTAACTAAAAAAGTGTGGTGGGTTAAGTGATCGGATAGTGATGTTTCAGATATTATTTGTGGGACCTGAGAGTACATCAGACATATCGAATTGCATTTTGAATATGAGGAATGTCCTTCTGATATCAAATAATTTTGATTAATTGAAATTTGCAATATAATCACATAATCCAGGACTCGGACTGACAAAACAACCTTTCCATAAACGGATGTACCAACATCGTCTCCCCAGCTCATCTGGGTTTAAAAATTCCTCAGTATATACGCACCTCACAGCTACCAATCATACTTTTGAGGATAAGGATATTATTGTGCTTGACAAAGAACACATGTGGTATAAAAGAGGGGTGAAGGAAGCAATTATATGTTCGCAGGGAAAAACCAACTTTGAATCGTGGAGGGGGACTATGCCACAACTTGTCATAGAGTTACGAACCAGCAGCCTTCGGGAAAATTCCTTGGTAATATAACTCTAGTGTGACTTCACTTCTACCACAGTGATGTCACAGATCAATAATACAGAGCCAATGCAAGATCACTAGGCCTGATGATGCATCATGGATATGATGTGACCAATATCTTAAAAACTGAACCCAAAATGATTTACAAACTTGGTCAGATAATGATCTTACCTTGGCCAATGCTGTCATCATGACAGTCATAAGTCTCACTGAGTATAAGTCCTTCCCATTTGGTGTTGACTGTACTAAGACAGATATCTCATACAGTAGTGTCTCCAGGGCCTCGTAGAACTTGATGATGGTATCTGTGCTGCATCTCTTGTCATAGCTAGTGGAGGTGTATTCTCCAACCACCCATACCTAATAATGAGGAACAGGAAGCATTGGTCACTGAAATGCTAAAAGTGTTTGTATGCTAAGTTGTACAATCAGGTTCACCACCAACGAGCTGTGCTTTTCATACCACAGAGGTATGCCTGATGCCCATGGAAGTTGATGGATAAGTGCGGGTTGTGTTAACCAGCACAAAATTAGCACAAATAGCTCAAGCATATGCGAAAGGGAGTTTGTGCATAAGCGCAGACAAGTTGAGCGCTCTGTGTATGCTCAGATGAGCGAGGTCGCCATGTACAACTGGTGTCAGCCAAATTCAAGCATTCTCAAAAGGCTGTGAGGCACTGTACTTTCCAATCTGGAGTTTAAATCTAAGGTACTTTAACTTTAATTCCACAGAGAAGGCACCATTTTCAAAAGAACTAAAGGGTGTCAGACAGAAGTGGAGTACCATATGGTATAATCAAAGACAGAATTAAAAAAGACTAGTTTCCAACAAGTCATAGAAGTATAGAAACTGAAAATCACATGGACAACTCCTATATATTGTAACTTACTTTTCCATCCATGCAATTGATCACCACATCATAGTAGAATGTTCATATATTTAACCAAATAAATCGTATTCTTCTATAAAAATGCACTTACAGATATAATTTGATAGTATTTACCGCTAATATGTGGTTCCTGTATGGTCACCGCCATGTTGAATTTCAAGCAAATTCCGTAAGATGTATTTTGCAAGGTTTTTCCTTGCAAATTCACTTCTAATAAACACCTCCTTTTTGAAATTGCAACACTCCCAGTGCATTCAATAGAGTAAATATGGTGAGCGACCCCAACCCCAAGGATATAATCACTTTGCTCATGACTGATTAATTGTCTGAGACCATGCTATACTCCAAAATATTGCTTGGGCGATTCTTCTGATCCTACTTACAACATGTAAGAAGAAGTCTTCATTTCCAGTGATATGTCTCAAGGCACTAACATAATCCAGTATTTCTAGTCTTTCTTCTATGATAAGTGATGGACACTGCTTAAATATAGACACAAGTTCTTCTGAGAGAACCCTGAAATAAAAACAAATAACAAAATAACAAAGCACAGAAAACATAACAAGTCGTCAAGTTTATTTGATTAGCAAAGAGCTATGCATGCAAAAAATAATATATTTTTAAAAACCTGCATCTTGCATCTTGTTTTTTGTGATATGTACAGGAAACAACTTGTTGCACCCTTACAGTTTTGGAGCTGTAAGGATGCAATTTTGGCACTCGTAAAATTTGTTTGAGTGAATCAAATTTGATTTGTGTAAAAATTCTAGTAAACCACATGTGTAATGAGATGAGAATCAATTGATTCTCACAAAATTCTGTGGTGAGAATCAAAATTGATTCCCAAGCTGCAACAAAATTACACCCCATGCCATAAGCCCTTTGCTTCTTGGGTTTACTACTCTCCACACAATGAGAATACTCACTTGCGTACATCTTTTTGAAATGCTGGTATCTGATATAGCAAGCCTGCCCTCTCTAGAATCACAGGAATGAGTTGACAAACTAACGCTTGGTCTCCATATTCAAGGATGGTGTTGAAATATAGTCTGTCAATTAAAGCAACCATGCATTCAATGAAACAAGTATTCAAAAATTATGGTGAAATCATACAAATATGCCTAATCAGGAAAGCTTATGGAATAAGCTGTTCAGATTATTCAGAGATTCTTGTGTACAAATCCAAAATTTGGGTTGATGTTACGTACCTCAATGACAGTTTCGTGCTAAGACTTAGCACTTTCTCAAATTGACTTAGCACTTTCAGTCAATTTGAGAAAGTGCTAAGTCTTAGCACGAAACTGTCATTGAGGTACGAACATCAACCCAAATTTTGGATTTGTACACAAGAATCTCTGAATTATCTGTTTTATTGACAATCCTGATGAACTTATTTGTGGAGCTGTTCAGATCGTCAATACAAATGACCATAATTATGGGTATGCTCCCCCCGAAAGACCCCTGTTTTTGGACCGTGCAGCTCAGAAAGCCCCCTGAATTTTACCAAAAAAGATCTATGAAAGACCCTTGACTTGGCTAATTTCAGATCTAAAAGAATCCTAAATTGTTTATTCCATGCATTTCTGTTTTTTTCAGGCAATTTTCAACCAGAAAGCCTTGATTTTGACTGTTCGCAGCTCCAAAAGACCCCTTACCTATTTGAAGCTCCAAAAGACCCCCTTTTACCGGTACGCAGTCAGCTCCCAAAGACCCACCACCTCAAAATTCCCAGGGAGCATACACATTAAAAATTTATGAGATGCCCCCCCCTGTACTCTCTCCCCTCCCTGTATTACAATTAGGGTTGGGTTTAGCAGAAGGAATAAGCACATACTTAGGTCACACTTGTTAAGTTTATGTTGTGTGATTTTATTTAGATTCTTTGATTTAGGTAATCACTTCCATTTTCTGGTTTTAACAATAAAACTTAAGTTGCAGCTCACATTAGGAGGGTGTTCCATGTTCTAAGTTTTGAAACATACTTTCAAATTATAGTATATGTACTTTTAAAGAAGGCATACTTACTTGAGTAATATAGGTACCGATTCTGCACAGGTCATGACTCTAGGATGACTCTCCATTTCATGGAGCAAGGAGTGGAGAAAATTCAACCTAAAAATCAGGAATATAAAATATCATTAATTTATATCTTTTCTTCAAGTTATATGCTAGTGATAAACACATTGTGATGTGATCAAGCTAAATGAGATGTTTGCCACTAATATTGATTTTGAAATATAGCTAATATAACAAGGCGGTTCTCGAACCACGAGTCTCGCCTGCTTTTGTGACCGCCTGCTTTTGTGACCGCCTGCTTTTGCGATAACTGTTGGTAGAGAGGTAAATGAATTTGGCGGTTATCGGCTGGGCACGATTATCTGGCTGATGGTAACTGTACTGTACCCACCAAGTTTCATGCCCATGCAACAGTTTTTACCAATATGACCTCAGATGACCCCAGGTGGCCATGAAATGACCTAAAATTTTGGCTCTAAATGTTGACTGTACCCTCGTGCTAAGTTTCATGCCCATATGAGTTTTTACTAATTTGACCTCAGATGACCCCTGGTGGCCTCGAAATGACCTTCCAAAAATTTGGCTATAAATGTTGAAGTTTCATGGCCATACGACAGTTTTTACTAATTTGACCTCAGATGACCTCAATATTGACTGTACCCACCAAGTTTCATGCCCATACGACAGTTTTTACTAATATGACCTCAGATGACCCCTGGTGACCCCAAAATGACCTTCCAAAAATTTGACTTTAAATGTTGACTGTGTACCCACTAAGTTTAATGCCCATCCGACAGTTTTTACTAATTTGACCTCAGATGACCCCTGGTAACCTCAAAATGACCTTCCAAAAATTTGGCTTTAAATGTTGACTGTACCCACCAAGTTTCATGCCCATACGACAGTTTTCACTAATTTGACCTCAGATGACCCCTGGTGACCCCAAAATGACCTTCCAAAAATTTGGCTTTAAATGTTGACTGTACCCACCAAGTTTCATGCCCATACGACAGTTTTTACTAATTTGACCTCAGATGACCCCTGGTGACCCCAAAATGAACTTCCAAAAATTAGGCTTGAAATGTTGACTGTACCCATCAAGTTTCATGCCCATACGACAGTTTTTAATAACTTGACCTCAGATGACCCCTGAGTGACCTCGGATGACCCCGTAATGACCTTCCAAAATTTGGCAAAATCAAACAACTATTTCATCAAAGTAATAAATCAAAACAGAAAGATGCTTCCTTTACGAGTTATCACTCATTGAAAGTGCTACTTTGCTATAGTTTACATGGAAAGCGACTATCTTAAAGTCGTCATATTTCGTTTGACCGATCAAGCTGTTATTTGGATATGTGATACACAGTTGAAAATTAATTATTAAAAGATTTGGTGACCTCAGTTGACCTTTGGACCTTGTATGTGACCTTTGACCTCACGAAATTGGATAAAGTATGTTGCGCTGAAAAATCAAATTTGGCAATACCAAAGAACTATTTCATGAAATAAATCAAAACAGAAAGATGCTTCCTTTACGAGTTATCACTCATTGAAAGTGCTACTTTGCTATACTTGACATGGAAAGCGACTATCTTAAAGTCGTCATATTTCCTTAATTACATGACCTATCAAGCTGTTATGTGGATATGTGATGCACAGTTGAAAATTAATTACTAAAAGATTTGGTGACCTCAGTTGACCTTTGGACCTTGTATGTGACCTTTGACCTCACGAAATTGGATAAAGTATGTTGCGCTGAAAAATCAAATTTGGCAATACCAAAGAACTATTTCATGAAATAAATCAAAACAGAAAGATGCTTCCTTTACGAGTTATCACTCATTGAAAGTGCTACTTTGCTATACTTGACATGGAAAGCGACTATCTTAAAGTCGTCATATTTCCTTAATTACATGATCGATCAAGCTGTTAGTTGGATATGTGATGCACAGTTGAAAATCAGTTATTAAAAGATTTGGTGACCTCAGTTGACTTTTGACCTTGTATGTGACCTTTGACCTCACGAAATTGGGTAAAGTATGTTGCGCTGAAAATCTAATCAGGTCGAGTACCACTGGCCACGCAACTCCCCACCAAGTTACGTCACTGTACCCCATACGGATCTCCAGATAATCTGTTCATAAGGTATTTTGCTTATTATGCATATATTATGCAAATTAGGTACTTAATTACCATATTTTACCTCTGGCCCCACTACTCCTCACCAAGTTACGTCACTGTACCCCATACGGATCTCCAGATAAGCTGTTCACAAGGGTTTTTTGCTTGATACGCATCAAATACGCATAAATTATGCAACTTAGGTACTTAATTACCATATTTTGCGCTGAAAATCAAATCGGGTTGAGATCCTCTGGTCATACTACCCCCTACCACATTATGTTGACCGTACTCACCAAGTTTCGTGCCCATACAACAGTTTTTAGTCATTTGACCTCAGATGACCCTTGGATGACCTTGGGTGACCTTGACGCACTAACCAATACAAACTTGTTCTGTCTGGGGTGAAGATGCACCCACCCACCAAGTTTGGAGAACGTGCGACCCCTAGTCTCCGAGAAAATAGGTTTGTGCATTTTATGCATAAATTATGCAAATTAGGTACTTAATTACCATATTTTGCGCTGAAAATCGAATCGGGTTGAGATCCTCTGGTCATACTACCCCCTACCACGTTTCATCATCATAGGGCTTAGGGATCTTACGAATCCCCTAGATACAGCTCCACAAGGCGGATTTCTTCAGATTTCCAACCATATTTGTAGAATCGTTCCGCATAAATTATGCAAATTAACAACTAAATGCGCATACTTTTCGCCGAAAAACTAATCAGGTGATCAGCAGATGTGTATCATAGCTGCCACCAGGTTTCGTTACCATGCGCACGACGGATCTTGAGATAGTCTGTCCACAAACTCCGCTATCAATTTGCGCTGATTTTCACATAAATTATGCAAATTAGCTATGTTAATTTGCATATTTTTCACCGAAAACGTACGAATACAGAGCAAACTTGGATACCCTTCCTCCCACCACGTAGCGTCGCCGTAAGTCTTACGGTTCCCCAGATACAGCTCCGGACGGACACACATACATCCACACACACACCCCTACACACATCCACACGGACGGACGGACGGACGGACAGACAGAAATAGTGATTACTAAGTCCCATCCTGAACAAAGTTCAGGCGAGACAAAAAGTGTTCAACTTAATTCTTTTGTATTTTATTGTTCTGAACAACACTAACATGACTATATCTCTGGAACCGTAAGTCCAATTGTGATTGAGTTCCAGCAAAAATAAAGCCCTGAAATGGCACATGTAACAAACTTGAAAAGTTCATTTTGATTTAGCCCGACAAATGACTCATTTTGCTTGATCGCATCACATTTAGGAATTGTATGGGTTCTTCTACTCGTGACTATGATAACTATGCCAACTATTGGAATTCAAAATTTGATTAGTAATGCTCAAGCTAACATGGTGCGTGCCTGCCTGCCTTCCTTCCTTCCTTCCTTCCTTCCTTCTTTCTTTCTTTCTTGTTTGTTTGTTTGTGACCGTTCACGGCGAATGAGCCGTAAATTCCTCCCCCGGTCAATTTTGTTTTATTTCGTGTTTAAAAAATAAACATCATAAACTTATAAATGGTATATCATTTGACTTCAAACGATATCCATAAGCGGGGTTATGGTTTGTTAAACTTTGCTCCTTCAACAAAATTTTAGCTTTTTACGTTTTTACATGTGTCTCTTTTTCCACATTGCTGGCAATAAATATCAAACAGTCATAATTGGCGGTCGTTTCAAATCATCCCTAAGTCAACGAGGTTTAAGAAAGTTCTCTAATTGTTAATTGTTGGTTATGCATACCTGTACAAAATACAATGCCTGGTAACCCACCACTTGAACAGGATTTAGCAAAAGCAAACAAAGACCAGAGCTATTAAAAGTTCTATAGCCATCTAAGGTAGAAGCTTATTATCCACTTCAACAATAGGATTATTGATTCGTTTTTGACTATAAAAATGAGACAGATGTCGGGCCAGCTTAAGGCCCAGTCCACACTAGTATATTTTCGTCATTGTGTCGTAATTACCCGATTATGACACGATTATAATACATGAATGATGAGAGCGTCCATGCGGTCAGCACCTCGTCATCGTGTCATAATATATTCATGCTACGGTAATTACGAAGCCCATTGAGTAAACATAAATACAACGACAAAATGCGTACACACAGGTAATTTTCATCATTAATTACGACACGATCATGCTAGAAACCGGCCCAATGATGGAAATTTTCATCATTCGCGAATGATGACACAATTGTAGTATGCCGACGACATTGAGCGGACACACGGTACTAATATTATAATACGATTATGACATTTATTTATTTATTTTGTTTTTCCACTTCAGAATCAGATTAGTGTAGAACTGCTTTATACAAGCAATGTTGTCCAGTTGAACCCTTCTTTTATGTGAATTTGCTAATTTTACACCACATGTGCATGGGAGCACATTGGTACTGGCTTGTCTGTTTACAATACACTTGGCAGTGAATTTGACTGAATTTGGTAGTGACCTGATCAGGCCCGTAACCAATCCCCAAAGGCCCAAAAAGTCTCCTTTTTTGACCTAAAAATTCCCATTTGCGAGCGTAGCGTTCAAACAAATTGGGGTTTTTTTATGCCCTTTTGTTCAAAAAAAGGTCAACATTTTGAAAAAAAGTCCACTTTTTCAATCTGCCCCCAGTCCAAAAAGGCCCAAATTTTGAAGAAAAAAAACAGTCCACTTTTTCAAAATCAGCTCCAAAATAAATCCTGGTTACGGGCCTGGACCTGATCCACTGTTTGAGTAAAACAGGGTCTATATCAACTGAACCTGTCCAAAGTTTGTTGTAAATTGCATACAGAACACTCACTTGCTTATTGTGTCTCCTTGTCCCGACTGGTTTCTACATATGTACGTAAATAGAGGCTTGTGGTCTGGGTTGCGAATCCCTTCAATGGATTTCAAATGAGCTGGCGAGATAGTATCGGCATACACAGGGTCATTCATCAGACGCATAGCACGATAGTTGGCTACCAGGGCCGCTGTCATACAAGGAAGGTCTAAGATTGTGTGAAGCATCTGAAACAACAGATCAGTTCAGTTCAGTTTAATTTACATTAGGTATCTATTTAGTTTGGTGTACTTAAATTACTGTACTGAATTGGCTCTGGTTCCACTTTTCTTAATTGGAATTATGGTCACAATGAGCTATTCCAGTTGAAATCCATTACACCCCATATGGAAGACATGACCGTAATCTTCCACTGTCCAGTGCAAATTTCAAATGGGGTTACCTGAATGGGCGACTCCAATTGAAATCTACATCTCTTTAAGGTCACATCTTCGATACAGGGTGTATGGATTGCAACTGGAATAGCCCAATTTTGGGGATGGGATTATGACCGGATTTCAAACCGAACATAACACTCTTAAGTGGACAAATAATGTTGATTTCTGAAGCAAACATACAGTATTTTCTGTAATAAATGCTCCCCCTCTGATAAATGCCCCCTCCAATTTTTCAATGGAAAATGGACAAAATGCAATGGACAAAAATGCAAATATTTCCATGCCATTGCATGGACAAAACTATAGTCCACTTACACTTATTTTTGATGATTTGTTTTTAGCGAATCATTTATACTAGTGCCTTAAATATTACTAACCCTAACACGGGCCATGGTTTTTTGCTATAGGAAGGCAGAGAAGGAACAATAAAGGAGGGAAGATGAACAAAGATATCATTTGGTACCCCCATGAATTGACCCTGGGACCCTAAAAATGCCGCACACACAATCACCAACCTCATGCCATGGGGTTTAGCTGGTCCGGGCAGCGATTCAGTGAGCATATATGACTTGGGGTTATTGCATCATCGCATCATGTGGCATGCATGCGTGCACAGTGGTTAATTCCTTTGTAAGATTTTGCAAGAATTTATTGAGTTAGGGCCCGAGTAGGGCCTGAATGGGCAAGACAAGAAAATACAGTCAGATCTTATGTGATAGTTTGATAGTATAGTAACAACTTACAGGAAAACTATCATCAGTATTTTCTACGAGTACAAGTATTTTTTCATGAGTACGAGTAGATTGGCATGAGTACGAGTACAGCAAAATTCCAAACCATGAGTACAGTACAAGTATTTAGTACTTGGTCATGAGTACGAGTACCAAAAAAGTACTCGTACTCGTACTCGAGTATGAGTATTGTACTCAAGTACTACAAGTCTGATAGACAATCATAGCTGTAATCTTCTAAATATAACAAAGAAAGATAATTTCAGTTTTCAAAGTTAGATAAATTCAAGATTGAGTCTTGACTCTATAAAACATCACACGGCGCTCCTGATATTTAAATAAAATGCACATATCACAACTATAGTTAAGCTTATTTCAAAAGACTCACCTCAACAGCACTAGATGATGAGATCATGGATGGCAAAATATGAATAAATTCTGCCAAGAAACTGATGGGGTTCCAAGCCAGGATCTGGTGTGGAAGATAATAATAATATTAACAATAACATTAACAATAATATCAATAATTATAATTACTATAAGGTGGTTTTTTAAAGTTTGACTCAGACGCAACTGAAACCTATAAGTTGTCCAAATATGTGATGCGATCAAGTAAAATCAGTCGGAACTCGGAAAAATATTGATTTTGAGATATAGCCACACAAAGGAAATATGTGATGCGATCAAGCAAAATGAGTCGGATGTCGGGAATATTGGTTTAGAGATATAATCAATAATAGTATTCAACTTCCTTTGTATTTTATTGTTCTGAGCAACACTAAAACGGCCATATCTCAGGAACCATAAGTCTATGATGGGGTTTTCAGCAAAATAAAGCCTTGAGAATGGCTCATATAATGAGATAAAAACTGAATTTTGATTTTGATCGACATCAGACTCATTTTGCTTGATCGCATCACATATATCTTTGGAACTGGTTGTTCAATTTCAATGGGGTTTTCTGGTAAATGCAGCTTTGTATTTTAATAAAAGCTGCATTAAAATGCTTTTTACTATCCTATAAACAACTGAAAAATTTATATTTCTGAGTTCCGACTGATTTTGCTTGATCGCATCACATATATTTTTATTCATTTTCAGCCTATTTTACAAGTTGACTTCAAATGACCTCTGTTTTTTATGACCTTAAACACCACCAATACATGAAGGATCACATGATAGTGCAGCTATATGGCCAAAAGCCTTACATAATTGTTGACAGACACCCACACACCTGACACACTGACTGACAGACACATCAACACACAACTTCATGATGCCATAAGGTCTTTTCCTTTGAACGACCTAAAAAGCAGCACATAGCTCGTTTCATTTTGCATTACATGTATATATGCAAATTTTATCTGATATGGTTGACTAGTTGCAAAGAAATGAGCAATTACATATAAATGCGCATGTCAATGCAGTTCATTCCTTTCCAAGTTTAATCAAGACACATTTTATTCCATACTCGCTTCCCTTCCTAAAGTTTGTGCATCTCATTAAATTTAGTCCTCGTATCTATTTTATAATCCGACATTGTATTGTGAATATAACTTTTGATTTGCCTTCAGATTAAATTATAAGAAACTTCACACTGTAATATAATCATAACATGCACTGAATTTACACCAATTGAAGTAAAGAAATAATAAAAATCCTTGAGTTATAGCTGTATACATACGTGTATAATCATAACATGTACGGTACTCAATTACACCGAATGGAGAATATTAAATATCAGCAGGCTTCAACACTCCTTGATTTAGTCCTACTGGTTACCTTCAGAAAACTGATTTAAGGCCAGAGTAATGGAAGACACATTCGTCCACGCCCGAATTTGAGATTTCTTGATTTTTATCAACACTAAGATGTATTCTTTCACTTGAAACTGATAAAATACAACTTGTTAATATTTACACGTATTTTTGCTTGATTTATTTCACTCTTTTCAACTCTAAAAAGTCACATGGCTCAAGACAGCTTATATTGTGATTACGCAAGCGATTCGCGGCGCGTGACGCTGCGCAATTCTGCGCGTATGTCCAACGCAGTCAAGGCGCATTCATGTTTTTAACGCCGGCAAATGCGGTGTAAACAAAACACAAATTTGCAGTCAAAATGCGACTTAGATTTTTTAATTATGTTGAATTTTGGCGGACTAAAAGCAGACATTATAAATTCATTGTTGCAAAAAGATGCATATTAAGACCATGCACCAGGTACAGCTTTTACAAGCGTGAAAGTCTTGCCGCTTTTAAAATATAAGGACATTTTGTGCATAATTTTGACATTTTTTACTAAAACATCGATTTCTCATAGTTCACTTTTAACAATATTGCACGATTTTTGTGACAAGATAACTCGAAAAATATGCAAGTAAAAGGTGAACTTTTTGCACTATCGTTTAGAGTACATCAAAGTCTAGGGAAGGTTTTCTCATTTTTCAAAATATTTGTTTTAAACAAAAATATACACCATTATGTGCAATTTTTAGCTGAATAGAATGACAAAATTGCTTTTTTCACATGTTTTTTTCAATATTTCAAAAAAAGAGACGTAATTTAAAAAATAAAAAACCTTCCCTAAGTTCATGTCTCTTCTTCATTAAAAGCTAACTGATTTTTTTTTACTCCGAATTGATTTTTTTTTAAGTTGTCACAAAAAAATTGGGGTAAAAAGGTGATTTTTTGTGATTTTATCAAAAAGTCGAGATTTTTGAAAAAATCTGACGTCACCATGGGATTCCTTGACTCATTTCCTTTCCAAAAATGTATAGTTTTATATACTTTGGAGATACAATTCAGAAATAATGATGCTCGAAAAGGTCCATGTTCTCTCCCATTACTCTGCCCTTAAAGGTACATGGGTGTTCTGATTGTAACATACAAAAATTTTGACTTTTTAGCCAGCTTAAATTCTTTATGATGCGCAATATAACATTTTCTAAATGAAAAATTATATTTACAAGTACCGATATCGAGCATCGTCTTACCTGTAAGCTTCATTTGTGGTATTTTCACATTTTAATCAAACCTGATTGAATATTTTGCAAGAAATGGATTGTTTAAGTCAAACAAAAAGGATTTCATCAAACAAAATGTAAATCCCATCGCCCCATGTTAACCAATAGTGTGCCTTCTTTCAAAGTTGCAATGGGCTATTCGGCTATTCCAGTTGAAATCCACCCTCCCCCTGTGAAGATTTTGGAAATATCTTCCACAGGGGGAGTATGTTTTTCAAATGTAATTGGTCAGGACTAATCATTTTGAAACCCATATTCCCCTTGTATATGGCTCCACCTGCATCTTCCACAACTCAGTGGGTATTTCAAACGGATGTTACCCAGTTGTCTATTTTATTTTGAAACTCATACTCCTTCTGTGGAAGATTTTAGCTAACCCTTCCACAGGGGTAGTGTGGATTTAAAATGGAATAGGCCAATATGAGGTTTTTCCTAATTGCAGGTTTTGTTATCTTCTTTAAAACAAAAGTATCCCTTTTCTATACAGTTCATATACTTTGACTGAGATGAAGTTTAATTGCTTCCGCTGGTGATACACATGAAGCCCCAGAAGGCCAAATCACTTCTAAAATTAAGACACATGATATAGCTTATTTTTACTTAATGAAAATGAACACCATCTTGTCCATCAGTGACGGGTTTATCTTGCACCATTTGAGTTGAGTTTCAACATCAAATTTGATGTGATAACACTGGCTGTTGTTGTATATAACAATTGGTGTTGATGTGATGATACAGAGTGTTATTGCAATAACACTTTAGTTTTATTGTAATAACACTGTGTGTTGTTGTGATAACACTTATCGCTGTTGTGATAACACTTAGTGTTGTTGTGATACCACTCAGTGTTGTTTTGCATAGTGTGTTTCCAAAGTCTCCTCTGAGTTATTATTCACAAATTTAATTAATATTGAGCATAATCGGAGCAATTTTGAAATTTTACCCCTACAAAAACTCAATTGACCTCTGCTTTGCTTTTAACACGCTCCCCTCTTCTTTGAGTTTGCCAATACAAGCATATCCACCAAATTTGAGCCCAATCACAGATATTTGGAATTTGACACCTAAATGACCTTTTTGAACCAGAAATGACCTTTGATCTTGATCCTTTGGGATATTATATCACCTCTATCCAATGATCATTGCTACCAAGTATGAGTTCCCTAGTAAGGATAATTTTGGAATGGCATCTATTTTATGAAATTTTAACCAAATTGATAACATACACATATACATACACACCCCTACAACACCCCCTGACATAAAGACAGACATTGTGATAACATAGTCTCTTTCTGAACAGAGTTCAGGCAAGATAATAAAGTGGGATATTCCCAAATCAGCATTTCTTCTCTGTATCACATTGCTGCATATTGCAGCTACAGAATCTAGTCTTAAAGCTATATGGGTATATGTGTGACGTGTCATGTCAAAAGGAGACACTTTTGGGCAGGTTATCAATTTTGAGGTTTTTGCACATCTTAAATACAGAGATATTTTGCTCCACAACGCCGTTTACCCCAATGAAATCGGACATTCCTAAGCGAAGATATTGAGTTCGTAAGTTATGGTATTATAAAATTGAAAATTGAGATATCGGCCTTTAAAAATATTATTGACAATGTTGAGAGTAGGAATTACCTTGAAAAATGTCTCAAAAAATACAAGATGCCAGTTATATTCCGGTCTGAAACTATCAGACAATATTTTAAACATTATCAATATCATAAATTTGCAACAAACTCAAATTGTGAAAAACTCACACCCGGGCAGATTTTTGGCTATTTCTCCATTTACGAACCTGCCCAAAAGTGTCTCCTTTTGACATGACACGTCACATATGATCAAATACAGCAATATGCTTTATTTTTGTGACAGATGGCCTTAAAGCCATATTATAACATTTCTGTAAAAATAGATTAGAATTTATTTTCCATAAAATGTTAGCTTTTACTGTCAGATATGTTCCCTTTTAATTTTGAGCCGAACAAGTGAGGTAAAGCATAGAAAATTGGAATTTACTACTAGCGCCCATGTATGTTACTCCCACGGTTGTAATACGGCACGATCCTCGGGGTGTGTGTGGGGTGTATCCATGACGCCGTGTAACGCACTGTGCATACGTGTTCGACAAATATTTCCATCGTAATAATAAAACGCTGGTTCCATCGTTTTATTCAAAATCTCGGATTTTGACAAAACTGCAGCACCTAAGTCTTGATTTTTGCAGAGTATCTTTAAGTACATTACAATCGTGTAAAAACCAGAATTTAAAACTTTCTTGAGGGTGTTCTCCTCAGCAAATGTTATAATATGGCTTTAAGTGATCACACTGCTACAGGTAATTTATAATTGACTATAACTGAAATTTTAAACCACATTTTGTGATATGAAATGAAATCAACACCACCACTATCTATATCACAGTGGTCACAAGCACAAGTGCTGCTGTTGATATATCTAGTGAATATTAGAATCACTTCATTTCAGCCATGACTGCAACATCACAAATCGGTGCTTCAATTGCAAATTTCCAAGCAGGACCAAGATATATTGGGACAATCAGAAGTTGGATGTTTTAATTTAGATTGAGCAGACAAGAACTCACCTGCCAGTTTGACAAGTGGTTGATCTGGTTTGCAGATTGAACTGCTGCACCTACAGACTCGAAGTTCTAAAGCTATTTGGGTATATATTCTAATACAGCAATATGCTTTATAATGTGACACATGGTCTTAAGTGATGAACTACTATCAGGTAATTTATTGTCCATTTTAGGTGATTGGCTATAATTGAAATTTTAAACCGCTTCTCTTGGCACAGAGCAATCAGGATGGAGTAAACATTCTAACAACTTGTGATATGCAATGAAATCAACACCACCACTATCTATATCACCGTGGTCACAAGTGCTGCTGTTTATATACAGTGGATATCAGAATCACTTCACTTCAGCCATGACTGCAACATCACATCAGTACCAAGACAGCTAAGCTAGTGCCATGTGCCATTATCCCTCCGGTTTTCAGACACTGCTGAACCACACGATCAGAAGAAATCAGGAAGTGCCATAAAAAACAATGAGGACTTGGATGATTTGATTTAGATTTAGCAGACAAGCAAACTTTATCATCTGCCAGTTCTGACCAGGAGACTGTTAAACTGGTTGATCTGGTTTGCAGATTGAACTGTTGCAGTACCTGTCTGCAAGGTGGACAATCTGATTGATATCAATTGTTTCTCATGGTCAATACACCCCCATTCAAGTGACCTTGTTAGATATTGAGCCTGCGCCAGAGACTAGCACCAGTTACTACATCCCCAATCTACACCATGGCTAGAAATACCTGCCATACGTTGATGTCATGTAAACTCTCAAGTTACAAAGGAGTAGTGTCACTGGCTTTCTATTTGATTTTATTTGCAAGTAGCAAATATATGATTGTCAGTGGACAAAATACCAGTAAGATAATTCAGTGTGTTAGAGATGTGAACAACAGAACTACATGTCACATGGAATGCCTACTTAACTGTACATGTACCTTGGATGATGTCACTATAATCAGTAACTGCACAAATAGAAGTTTGTCTGAGACTCAAGTTATGTATCCATCTAATACTAGTAATAGTAGTTCTATTCGCTGGTCTGGCAGCATGTTGCATGGTATTGCACCATTTTCATTTGCAAGGTTTGCTGATCATGATTTGTATACATTGTATCTAGGTTTACTGGTTTAGGTGAGATACAGCCTGGTGTGTTTGAGAGGCTGGTAAGTCTGCGGTACTTGTACCTGGATTACAATGCCTTATATGAAATACAGATGGGTGTGTTTGAAGGATTGATTAGTCTGGAGTGGTTATGGCTGAGTAACAATGGATTGCATGATATACATCCAGGTGCATTTGAAGGATTGACAAGTCTGGAGTGGTTATTCTTGGATAATAATGCATTGCATGAGATACATCCAGGTGTGTTTGAAGAACTGACAAATCTGGAGGTATTAATACTGCGCAACAATGCATTGCATGAGATACATCCAGGTGTGTTTGAAGGACTGACAAATCTGGAGCTTTTATTCCTGTCCGACAATGTATTGCATGAGATACAGCCTGGTTGCTTTCAAGCATTGACAAGATTGGAGACTTTACGCGTAGATAACAATATGTTAAGTAAGATACCTTCCTATGCTTTTGGATCACTGACTAACTTAACACAACTGTTGCTTTCCCATAATAGTCTCTCCTTTCTCCACCCTGACACATTCCAAAATCAAACCAAACTTAAGACTCTAAAACTGGATCATAATCGGTTTCATTCTCTTCCGGGAAACATTTTTTACAGCCAAACACATCTACAATTTTTGAACCTTTCCGAAAATGATTTCAATCAAATTCCAATATTATCAAGGTGTACCTCTTTACAGCAAATCAACTTGAGAGAAAATCCACTCCTGTGGGTAGAGAGTGCAGTATTTGCTGGATTAAATGAAACAGCTATACATTGTGGGTCACTAGACATGAAATATGTTGTTATGCATCATCTGTCCAGTGTGAAAGTGATGAGCCATCTTCTCCATTCCTCACATGCCAGCGTTTACTGACCGTAGACTCCCTTCGAATTGTTATGTGGTTTATGAGCATCTTTGGAATTCTTGGAAATGTATCTGCTCTTTACATCAAATTCAGACACAGACAACAGAGTAATAAGGTCCAATTTCTTCTGATCGCAAACCTCTCAATATCTGATTTCACAATGTCTATTTATCTGATCATTTTGCTTTCAGTAGATACATATTACACAGATTATTTTCCATCAAATTCTGAATTTTGGCGATCGAGTGTACTGTGCAGGTTTGCCGGAGCCTTATCTGTATTATCAAGTGAGGCTTCAGCTTTCTTCATAACCCTAATAAGCATAGACAGGTTTCTGGGGGTCAAGTACACACTTGGAAGACGGCGGATGGGTTTAACATTAGCTCGTTCACTATCAGCCATCCTTTGGTCAGTAGCCATCAGTTTCAGTATCACTGTGTATGCATTATCAGGAACAGATTCCGACTTGTATTCAATTTCAGAGATCTGTGTCGGCCTACCTTTTTCTAGATTAAAAATATATAATGCAACAATTCTCGCTATTACAGCAATAAGGACACCGCGTGATGTATCATGGGAAAAATCGATGTATCATGGGAAAAGGTCGACATCAAGTCAGCATATCGAATATTACCATGCTATTACATAGGAACACATGACAATATATTTTAGTTTGTAAATATAACGGTATTACACGAAAATCGAAAGAAAAAAAATTAATTGTGCACATTTCAAATCACATTATTAAGTATTATTGAGTATCGATTCGCGTGTAACACCTTTATTTTGACAAACTAAAAAATATTGTCACGTGTTCCTATGTAATAGCATGGTAATATTCAGATTAGTGCGCGGACTTGGATGTTACCTTTTCCCATGATACATCACAATTATTACATCGCAAACCGCTGGCGGCGCTCTTTATTGCTAATAGCTTAGAATTGTACAGGACCCTAATTATCACTCCATATATGCAGAACATAAGTTGAAGAATACACTTACTCAGAGTAAGGTGTCCATGTACTTTGTCCATTGCCATGTTCACCGGTCTCAACTTTGTCTGTTTCTTAGTAGTGGCTTTCTGTTACATATCCATTTTTATTACTGCTAGAAAAATAACCAGAGCCTCTGGACGATCACAAAGATCAACTGTAGAAATGCGAATGGCTATGAAAATGTCTCTTCTTGTCCTCACAGACCTTTGTTGCTGGATACCCATTGGGATACTATCAATTCTTGTCCAGGCTGGTGCAGTAGAAGTAAGCCCTACAGCATATGCCTGGATAGCAACCTTTGTACTCCCAATCAATTCTACCCTCAATCCATTTTTGTATACCTTTGCTGGATATTTATTTGATAAAGTAAACTGTTCATGTTGTAAACATAGCGGTCGAGAATAGAACACCGAAATGATGGCAATTGGTAGGGAAAGGAAATGAAGAAACAGCAAATTTGAGGCCATGGTGAACACATGTTCTTGAGGGTGGGGGGTACTCCAAACAAATGACCATACTGGGACGTGCTGCAAACATGGGTAACATTTTCAGTCTTTTAGTATAACAATGACCCCTTTTTTCTAGGCCAATTTTTGGAATATGGATAGGTCCTTTTTTCAAAATGTTCTCATTTTTTTCAGAAAATAATCAAATTTTGCCTTAATCTAGCCAAAATTTTTGAAATTTAATCGTCAAAATTTTGGAGAAAATTTGTAAATGCTAAGACAATTTAGGTTAAATGTGTCCTTTTGGTATATGGATGTGTCCAAATGTCTTGAAAAATTGGTATATAGTGATATGTCCACTTTCAAATTCTCAGTGGCACATCACTACCAAAACCAAACTTGGGCACATGTTAATTATTTCAAACCTGAAATCGCGTTATAGCCCTAATTTTATGGTTGTACTATTCACACAATTTTACATTTTGTAAGTGAACTTTTGTAATCATATTAAGCTTATTATTATTATATTAAACTTGTTAATAATTCAACATTTTTACTTTGAAAAATTAAATTTTATGTTACTATTTGTAAAATTACTTTTTAACATCAATATTTCATGTTGCTGTTTGCAACATGCAAATAATCCAACATATTTTTAAAGTCTATTATTTTCATGATATTGTTTGTAACATGTAAATAATCTAACATATTTACTTTTTAAGTCTATGTCATGATGTTATTTGTAGCATGTAAATAATTCAATATATTTACTTTTTAAGTCTATTTCATGTTATTATTTATAACATGTAAATAATCCAACATATTTACTTTTTAAGTCTATTTCATGATGTTATTTGTAACATGTAAATAATTCAACATATTTAATTTTTAAGTCTATTTCATGTTGTTATTTGTAACATGTAAATAATCCAACATATTTATTTTTTAAGTCTATTTCATGTTGTTATTTGTAACATGTAAATAATTCAACATTTACTTTTTAAGTCTATTTCATGTTGTTATTTGTAACATGTAAATAATTCACCATATTTACTTAAGTCTATTTCATGATGTTATTTGTAACATGTAAATAATTCAACATATTTACTTTTTAAGTCTATTTCATGTTATTTGTAACATGTAAATAATCCAACATATTTACTTTTTAAGTCTATTTCATGTTGTTATTTGTAACATGTAAATAATCCAACATATTTACTTTTTATATCTATTTCATGTTATTTGTAACAAGTAAATAATCCAGCATATTTACTTTTCAACTCTATTTCATGATACTATTAGTAACATGTAAATAATCCAACATATTTACTTTTCAACTCTATTTCATGATAGCATTAGTAACATGTAAATAATACAACATATTTGGTTTTTAAGTCTATTTCATGATGTTATTTGTAATGTGTAAATAATCCAACATATTTGGTTTTCAACTATATTTCATGATGTTATTTGTAACATGTAAATAATTCAACATATTTATTTTTTAAGTCTATTTCATGTTGTTATTTGTAACATGTAAATAATACAACATATTTACTTTTTAAGTCTATTTCATGATGTTATTTGTAATGTGTAAATAATCCAACATATTTGGTTTTCAACTATATTTCATGATGTTATTTGTAACATGTAAATAATTCAACATATTTATTTTTTAAGTCTATTTCATGATGTTATTTGTAACATGTAAATAATTCGACATATTTGGTTTTCAACTATATTTCATGATGTTATTTGTAACATGTAAATAATTCAACATATTTACTTTTTAAGTCTATTTCATGATGTTATTTGTAACATGTAAATAATTCAACATATTTGGTTTTCGACTCTATTTCATGATGTTATTTGTAATGTGTAAATAATCCAACATATTTATATTTAAGTCTATTTCATGACGTTATTAGTAACATGTAAATAATTCAACATATTTACTTTTTTTAAAGTATATTTCATGTTGTTATTTGTAACATTAGTGAAAAAGTGAAAAGTGTTTACGTCCCCTGTGAAACTAAAACACCATCAAATTTGACATTTTGTTACTATTCCATATGTGAAAACACTTGTGAGGTTTATCCTAATTGCATGTTTTGTTTTCTTCTTTAAAACAAAAGTATCACTTTTCAATACAGTCCAATTACTTTGACTGAGATGAAGTTTAACTTCCGCTGGTGATACACATGAAGCCCCAGAAGGCCATATCACTTCTAAAATTGAGACACATGATATAGCTTCTTTTTACTTAAAGGTCATATATATTGCTTAAACATGGATAAAATCAGCCGGTTTTTATTTATATTAGTAAATTGTGATATTACAATTCATATGTAAATCAAGTTGTTGAGAAATATTTGGACTAAACAATAAAAAATATTTTGGACCAATTTTAACGTACAGCTTAGAATCTGAGCTTGATGTATATATCCATATTATATTTATTATGCAAATAAACAATTTCAATGGCCTTTTGTTTGTACCTTCCCGATTTCTCGTGGTACAAGGTCACATATTATACACATGACTGAATGTCAAAAGAGCTCATATCCAGGGCTCATGTGTATGTAACATGAGTGACTCTTCATTTACTGTGACGTCACCAGTCTCCTGCCATGGAAATCAATTTTGCTTCGAACGGGGGAAGGACCATACATTTGTGTACGAGGCACCATTTTACAAACACAATTTCTCTTTTTTCAGGAGAAATGCGAATAAAAAAAGTGTCAACTTGTAATGTAATAATTATTTTCTTCGAATGGAGTAAAACTTATTTTTGCAATAGATATGTCCTTTAATGAAAATGAACACCATCCTGTCCACAGGTTTATCTTCCAGCATTGGAGTTGAGTTTCGATATCAAATTAGATGTGATAACACTGGGTGTTGTTGTAATAACACTCGATGGTGTTGTGATAATACTGAGTGTTGTTGTGATAATATGGAGTGTTATTGTGTTAACACTAAGTATTATTGTGATAACACTCAGTGTTGTTGTGGGTCTAGCTTAACATTTCCAAAACCCAAGGTGGTTGACTTTTCTCATCACCATTATCATAAATATACCAAGAGCTGCTGAAGTCTCGCCTGAATTAATTATTCACGATTTAGTTAATATTGAGCTTTATCGGAGCAATTTTGAAATTTGACCCCTACAAAAACTTTGACCTCAAATGACCTCAGTTTTGCTTTTAACATAATCTTCTCCTTGTTGGGTTTATATGTATATCCACAACATGTGAGCCAAATCACAGCTATTTGGAATTTAACACCTAAATGACCTTTTTGACCCCTAAATGACCTTTTTGACCCCTAAATGACCTTTGACCCCAACATACTTTGGGGTATTATATGCCCTCTATCCAATGATCATTTTGCTACCAAATATGAATTCCTTAGTAATGATAATTTTGGAATTGCATCTATTTTACGAAACTTGAACCAAATTGATAACATATATACATACACATCCTACACCCCCACCCTGATTTCACGCAAGATAATAAAGTGGGATATTCCCAAGTCAGCATTTCTTCTGTATCACATTGCTGCATATTGCGGCTACAGAATATAAAGACTGCACAAAAAGTAACGCAGCTGTATTATAAATACACCTATATACACACAAAAATTCATCATTGAAAGAAAGATGATTTATTTACGCGCATTTTGATACCTCGTTTGTCCAGTTTTGTTCAATATAAACAACACAGCAGTGTGTTTAAAGAGAAATACCCGAATGTAAAAGTTGCAGCTATTTGTATTGATTTGAAGTCAGCGCGAAGATAATGGAGTGTTTTATGTGCCACAATGCTTTCGAAATAACCATTGATCGCTGTAAACTGCAACTTTTAAATTTTGGTATTTTCCTTCAAAGGCACTACTGTGTTGTTAATAAATGAACGACATTTGACAAATTGGGTATCAAAATGCGCGTAAAAAACATCATCCTTCTTTCTATGCAGAAATATTGTGGAAACAACTATTAGTTCTGAAGCTATATTGGCATATAAACAACAGCTACGTTACTTTTTGTGCAGACTTTAGTTTAAAAGCTATATGGGTATATGATTAATATATATTGTGACACATGGCTTTTAAGTGATCACACTACTACAGGTACTTTATTATCAATTTAGGCGATTGACTATAATTGAAATTTTAAACCACTTCTCTGGGCACAGAGCAATCAGGATGGAGTAAACATTTTGTGTTGTGAAATGAAATTAACACCACCACTATCTATATCACAGTGTCAAAGTACTACTGTCAATATGCAGTGACATCACAGAATCACTTCACTTCAGCCATGACTGCAACATCACATAGGTACCAACCCTCGTTTCATCTTTTCTGTTTCGGGAGCTCTATTGTTCAGAAACGAAAACGGAAGGGATAAAGTAGGATGGTGTGTAAGTTGACTTCATTGGTACGTTTGGGGCATCATGCTTCTCATTTGAAGAGGTAATAATAGGTGCTGTCAATCACACTTATGTCTGTCAATAAAGGTTGGATAAGTCAATTATATGCAACACTGGCGTCTCAAGTGGGCAATCTTACTCATGTCAGTCATTTGATAGGCCTACATCAGGTCCGAACGCAAATTTGGTGTCATTATGGTCCATATTACTATGACATTTAAAAAAAAGGCCCCTGCCTCTTCTCCTCTCGCTTTCTTCTTTCTAGTCTGTCTGTCTCCCCCTCCCCAACTCTCACCTGTGCCATCTTTTGAATTATGTGGATATCTGAATTATATTGGATGTTGTATTTCCTTTACCCTTCTCCCCCTCTCACTGTTTTAGCAGTAGGCCTATGATCAACGTGGAAAAATCAAAATAAACGGAATAAACTCCTCCCTGCTCTGCTCGCCCCCACTCCACCCCACCCCCCACTCTGATGAGTCGTTTCCACTTGAGCTGGCTCTGCGATGTTGTAACATGCGATTGTGAAGAGGTTGGGCAGTTTCTCCTATGTAAGAGTCTTGACAGGCTTGCTCTTCAGAACAGCGGACCCCGTATACCACTCCACTGATCTTCCCCTTGGGCTGTTTGTCCTTGGGATGCACCCACTTTAAACCCACGAACACGATCCGCCAGTCCTTAGTGCATCCCAAGGACAAACAGCCCAAGGGGAGGATCAGTGGAGTGGTATACGGGGTCCGCTGTTCTGAAGAGCAAGCCTGTCAAGACTCTTACATAGGAGAAACCGCCTAACCTCTTCACAATCGCATGTTACAACATCGCAGAGCCAGCTCAAGTGGAAACGACTCATCAGTGTTCTTACATTTGAAAGCCACCGGACACCATTTTGACACCAAGGATGTCCGAATCCTAGATCGCGAGCATCGTTGGTTTGAGCGTGGAGTGAAAGAGGCAATCTGGGTGAGGGCTGAGCAACCATCCCTCAACCGCATGTGGCGGTGTCCGGGCCAAACTATCACACGGCTGGGACAGGATCATAAAGGACATTCCTCGTCGATTGTCATCAATACCGGAAGTGTCCGTACTCAAGGTCATTTGCATCACAACCCAGCTGAAGACTGAAGGTTTCAGTCGCAACGTCGGTTCGTCCGTCAAAATAGGTATGTCTGGTTGACCAGATTTAAATTAATCATAATTCTCATAACACAGCTTTGTAAGTCATTTTGATGCCATTAGGTCTTTTCCTTTGGACGACCTAAGCAGTTTGCCCCCTTTTTTTTAGTAAAAAGGCTATGTAGTAACCCACTCGATGACTTTATTGTATTTTTGAGCCACTTTTTAATACATTGAGGCCTATTACTAACACAATCCAATTCCAAATTTCTAATTAAATAATTGCTCTAGCAAAATATCTAAATGTATGCCAAGGGTGTGTGGATTACAACTGGAATCATGATGAGCACATTTTGGCAGTTGAACTCGAAATTATACAGATGTTTATCACAAGTAAAGTATTCAATAAATGGTCATAAAAAAGGTTTATATAAACTGAGCTCAAAAAGAAACTTATAATTTTTCACAAGGTCATATCTTGAAATCCTGTCCATCAAATTGAACCAAATTACACACAGATTTACTTCAATACTCCACTCTTAACACATGTCAGTAACCAAGTAGTTATCCAACTGACACAACAGCAAAATGCACTGACATGGAACAGCTTCCTGGACCCAGCCCAGTCCTGTTTCATGAAAAAAGTGTATGAAAAGCAGAAAGCAGCACGGTCTTATCATCTGTGCAAGGATCTTGTGTGCATTCTCACAGATTTTTTGTCCTGGGTACCAGATGTTGGGCTGTGAAAGTGAAGGAAGTCCAGGAAGCTGTCCCATAACAGTGCATTTTGCTGTTGTGTCAGTTGGACAACTACATGGTTACTGACATGTGTTTTGAGTAGAGTATTAAGGTAATCCTGTGTGTAATTTTGGTTCATTTTGATTGACAGTATTTTAAGATATGACCTTGTGATTCACAAGTTGTAAAAAATTATCAGTTTCTTTTTGAGCTCAGTTTAGTTAGTGACAGTAAAAGTAAAGTAGGTCTATACTTGGGAAGTTGGCAAACAGACATGGTAAGTATGGTAAGATTAGACGTGGAAAATCTATGTTTACAAATTAATGCAAATCAGAGTTTTATGTAAACGTAATAGCCAGAGTTTTCACAATGGGCAAGTGGACTACATAGAAGTCTACCTCATCCTACCCCATCAAATTCAAATTTTGGCATCTGAAGAAAGATACAAATTAAAAAATATATATACATGGCGCTCCTTTGAAGGAGGGAATTTAGTTACAACAACAACAACAACAATGGCCTAAAGATCAGTACAGGTGGTACACCACCATGGAAGATTAGGCTGCCACTTTCTTGTTCATACCATTTAAATAAACCATCTCTGATGCCTATAATTTTATTTGCATTGAGAAAAATTAGCTTTCTTCAGATGCAAAAATTTGAATTTGATGGGGTACAATGGGGGATGAGGCTGTCAATGTGCTATTCCAGTTGAAATCCATACACCCCTATGGAAGCATAGACCATCTGTATTTAGATGGTCTATGATGGAAGACATGATCTTAATCTCCGAAACAATTCGGGGTGTAAATTTCAATTCAACAACTCCTCCTATACCTTTGTACAGGAGCCAACCGTTGTTAATCCGTGATGAATCCACACTTTTACTGTAGCGTATACGCGAACGCGAGGGAGACTACGTGTTACATGAGAGCGCGTAAAATTCGTCATACCTGGAACCTTTGTGCGTATGCAAGCTTACAAGTTGAATTCAGTATTTTCAGATAGCGGCTAAATTTTGCCGTTTTATTCTGTAGTTTTATTGATGATATTAAGAGAGAAATCATCGAAGTTTTTGTAAGGCTTAGTGACAATGATTAACTGACATTTCCCTGTGAAATAATCGCGAATTATACGATCTATAGCTTCTTTTCGAAAAGGGATTCAATCATGTTTCACCATTGTTCATCACCATTTAACAACTTGCGTCCTGCGTCTGCGTGGTTTACTTCGCCGGGCAGCTAAAGCTGCCCTTGCGAAAGTAAACCACGCAGACGACGCGCCGCATCGTTGTTAAACGGTGATGAGCAACGGTGAAACATGATTGAATCCCTAAATGTAGATTTCCTTGCAAGTGGTAAGACTAAATGAAGCCAACTTAATAAATGTTATTTGTTTCTCAGTACTGATGTGTTCTTCATTCTTATCAATAATTTTAAATTGAAAAAAACCCACAAATATTGATAGTATTATAAACTGGAAGACATGACCTTTATCTTCTCATCTTCTCTGATCTCCCACACAGAAGGTGTAGATTTCAATTTGAAATTCACCCTCCTGTGTGGAAGATTAACGTCGTGTCTTCGACAGGGGGTGTGTGAATTTCACCCTGGAATAGCCCAATCGGGTCATCCACCTGCAAGTAAAATTTGTTATTATTTTGATACATATTAATTAAATAATTAATCGTTAAACAAAAAAGTTTCAATGTCATTGAGATTTACCTTCAACAAATTAGGGAAGTATCTTTCCATGGTAGAATTTTCACACAGGTGTTCCAAGTTATCACGACAAAAGATAATCGTATCCATAGCAACGCACTGGTTGTCATAGTAACTGCCAAGTAGAGGACCAAAGAATTGATGATAGGATAGTTGGGGGTCATGGACCACTGAATTACCTGCAATGAAAAAAAAGCGCAGTGATTTATAGTGCGCTATACAGACAGGCACAATGCCTAGACGTTGATCCACAAGCCTCAGCACACTTTACAGATTGTCGCTGACAACTACGGCCCCATATCATTCCATAAACCATTTTTAACAACAAATCAGGAACTTTGCTGCTACAAGAGCACACACCCTAGACATTCCACAACTAACTTTCCCAACCAGGATCAGCTCCCCGAGTTTTGTACGGGTTACAACGAGACAATCAGTAAGTTCCTTGTCCAGGGGAATTTCAAGCTAACTCAATTTTTTCACAGGAGCGTAACAGGCACGGCCACGGTTCAAACCCACAACCTCTCGCACCATAGTCGAATGCCTTATCGATTGAGCTAACTTGACTGAAGAGTAAATAGGTAAAATTTTGCAAGGTTGCAATTTCTTAACCCTCGTATCTATATCACAGCCAAGGGGTGCCACATTTTGGGATCATGGGATCCTGCCTGCTGTGATATTTTTCATTTTAGGCCATTTTTGTTACATTTGCCCCCCTGGAAGTCACTTTTGCTCCCTGGTACCCCTCTGAAAAAATCCTGGCTACACCACTGCTTGGTACTTACACCCATTTAAATGTCCAAAACCACCCTTCTGTGACACAATTTAAAATACTGATTACAGTTTTTGGCAGAGAAGAACGGCAGTTGTTAACATTTTGAGAGCGTGCAAAGCGTAAATACAAAAATGGGGTTCTGATTGGATGTATCAATCGTCTGACAATCATAGCAACAGACCGATAATCTGATTGGCCGATTATGCGTCAAAACGTTGGTCGGCGCAGATCAGTGACCTTGAAGGAAACAAAAAGCTCTGGGTAAGTCGCTCATTAACATGGCGCTCGCATCAATCTGAGCAAGGGACAGCCATTCTGCGAAGCGGTGTCAGGACGATGAGCGGTGGTTTAGGAGTTGGGTTGTCATCATGGTACAGTACTTTGAGCATGTAACCAGTGCTAAGCTGTGTACAAATTATATAAATTACTGCTGGCTAGCATTGGTGGGTGGATACATGTGGTAAAAGAGTAACATAGCCAGGACATTGTCAGAGGGAGGGCAAAGGGGGGGGGCAAGGTAACTTTCTAAATGCAAAATTTGAAGAAAATGGTCAAAATCGAATAAAAAGTACAAAAAGGCAGAAATATTTTAACTAGCGGGATACCAAGCGCTTATGCTGGTCCCCGCTAGATGAGTAAATGGGAGCGATCACTAAAACAGGAGGAATTACTGAAAAGGTAGAATCATTGAAAAGGTAAATTTTATTTTTCTAAACCTGTTCCTTCTTGCATTTCCATTTAGCTTCTTTCTTTCTTTTCAGTTTCTTCTACATGGGTCTAGTTTGTTCCCATTAAAAAATTGCTATTTAGCTTGGGATTTTCCGTTTCCATGTTATTTATTTATTTAGGCCTAACCGCATTCCCATTATTTTCTAAATCTGTCCTTTATTACGTTTCCCTTTTAGCTTCTTTTTTATGCTGCTTAGCTTGTGGTTTCCGTTATTTATGTTAATATATTTAATTCTGTTTTCATTATTTTGGCTTCATTTTTCTTATATTTTCTGATTAGTTTTTAATTTTAGCTTTTTTTTCTTACGTTTCCTGATTAGTTTCTTTCTTTCCTTCTTTATTTTTCTCCCGTTTCATTTAGTAACCTGTATAATACCCGTATCTTTTTTGTCTTCCCTTTCTTTTCTTTTTTATTCATTTTATTCTTTCTTTCTTTTTAGTTTCTTCTACATAA
This sequence comes from Amphiura filiformis, assembly GCF_039555335.1. Taxonomy (NCBI): domain Eukaryota; kingdom Metazoa; phylum Echinodermata; class Ophiuroidea; order Amphilepidida; family Amphiuridae; genus Amphiura; species Amphiura filiformis. The sequence continues at coordinate 22,789,289 of NC_092631.1, read as the reverse complement.
ATCTATTTTGTTCCAATAGATATATGCTGCTTAGCTTGTGATTTTCCGTTCCCATGTTATTTATTTATTGAAACCCGTTCATATGCATTATTTTATAAATCTACCCTTACTTAGATTTGTCCTTTTAGCTTTAGGTTTTTTTTTTTTTCTATTATTTTGTTCCCATTTTCATATTTCCTGCTTATAAGTTATAGCTTGTGATTTCCGTTTGTATTTAATTCTGTTCTCATTATTTTAGCTTCCTTTTTCATGAATTATTTATTTATTTATTTGTTCTTTCATTTTTAGGTTCCTTCCTGCCTCCCGTATCCTTACGATTTTTATCATTTTGGTAATCTCTTAACCAAACCCATTACCCCTTTTTGTCCTACTTTCTTTTCTTTTCTGGTACGGAAAGTTGGCCTATGCATATGCGTCTTCCTTTTATTTATATAGATTTATTTATTTATTTACTCTAATCCACAACCCTGTACCCATAACCCATCCATAGTAGGCCTACCTTTTCAGTTTTGTCCTACTTTCTTTTCTTTTCTATTTCTCTGGCACGGAAAGTTGGCCTATGCATATGCGACCCGTGCGTGAAGTCACATCCCTTGTACGCCAACGCACTAACACCAACGCGCTGCAAGTTAGTTACGGTACGCGCTACCACTGAGTTTTGACAATAAAAAGGCGCGGGAAAAAAATTCTGGTTTTAACCATATTTGTTGACCGTTTTCAACCAAATAAAGTGCAATGCATTTCCCGTAGGCCTATATATTCCTCAATCTCCAGACGATTCATAGGCCTAGAATAAATAATGAAATTGTACACTGACTGTCTGCACCCCGGGTCTCCACGCAGGCACTATCACCACTCTAGACTACCAGACCACTGTTTCCTATGTTACCTTAGTGATGACGCAAAGACCTGATTCACGCGTCGTAGCCTTAATTTCTTGGCTGCCAACCTTGATGCAGTGGCGGTAAATGGGCGCGTAGATCTGCGTGAGGGACGAAAAGCTTGTAAGATCATTATTAAATTATGCGCTGTTGTGCATCTAGATAGCCTGAATCATTTCTTGGCCACCTCGCAGTTGGCAGAAAACGGGGCAATGTTGCTCTGCATATGGTTTTTTAATGGAAATATTATTACGCGGTTCACACTGTCCTTATTACCCACAATGCCACTGCGATCGATTTTGCATAGCAACACGACAGTTTTTATGTTATTCTCTTAGTTACCACCAATTTTTGCAAAAATGAACCTCAGATGGTTTAATGGCAATATGTACCCGATCAATGTACCAATAAATCAGAGCTGAAAGTGAAATCATCTCTGAGTCTATTCGCGCACAAGATTTAGCGACTTCCTTTTATTTATATAGATATCAAGTCAGCCAATATCCCATGGGGGAAGAGGAGGGTAAGACTTCTCATGGGGAGGGGGGTTGCCCTCCTTGTAACTTTAAAACAACTTACTGTGATTGATAAAGAATTGAAGTAAACTGAGCATAACTCTAGGTTGACTAGCGCCCTCTTCTGTGATGCGTGTACATACTCTCTTGATGGATGGAAACAGTTTAGGCACCAAACCTGAATCAATGCTACATAGGACATCTAATGTTGAGATGGCTTCAATTAAACACTGTTAAAAATGAAAAGTATAAAAAACATTTTAGGTTAAAATGGGAGCATTAATTGTTTTTAAAAGTCAGTGCAGTGATTTATAGTAGTGCGCTAAATGCAGGCATAAAACCACAGGCCTCAGCACACTTTGCAAGATACGCCATATAAGCCATTTACCATCATTCAGAGAATGCAGTACCCTACACAGTGTCAACAGCCAGTGTTATAAATATAAACTTAATACTCCGTTGGTGAGCGACGCGACGGGCGATTGGTATTTCACCGAACGGCGATTGGTATTTCACCGAACGCAAGAAAAGGAGACCTACCGTATCTGATTGGCAAGAAATCGATCGCTGTATCGCTCAGAGGTGTAGTACAAACTCAAAATGGAGACATGTATTCAATTCGATTGAATCGATATTCTATTATTGACGCAGATAAAGAAAGTCGATAAATGTACATTGTATTATAGATACAGCACCTGGGTTTTACACAGGTTCCTTTGTATAATTCATTTCTCAAACAGTTGAAAATATCACAATTTTTTCTTATAAAATGCAGTTAAAGATATCCACAGCAAACAGCAAGGCCCCGCTAATTAGTGTATTGCTTTTCGAGTTAGTGTACTGGAAACAAAACCTGCGTTTTTCCTGAAAACAAATAGAATTTTCTATAATAGTAACACTATATGTGGTACTGATCATGCGCAAATTGTAGAATAGAAACTAAGCGGCAGGCTCTATGGCAGGGCTATGGTATCTCATATCATGTAAATGGTATGCTTAGCCCGAGTCGCTCGGCCTATCTCGAACAAAATCGCCATGCGTAGCTTTTGAAAAATGAGAGGATTCATGGTACTATCACGGCAATTTTTGACATGAAGATATAGGGATGATGACGCAGTGCCCTAGTCAGCCTAAATGTAAGGTAACCATCAGAGCCAGGAATTATTATTTCTTAAGACTTTTTTAATAGTTCTTGAGATTTTCAGATACACAAAGTTAACACATTGTCCTTGAATTATTTTCAGCACATTTACACACCAGACAAAGTCTCAGGCAGGTCACATCATGACATATTATATCAGAAAAATATCTTCCAAGTAAGATTTGGACAAAAAAAGAATAACAATTTCTATTAAGTCAGCCTGAGCCCTTTCTAGATACTTCATCCCTTCTAATTGTGACAAAATTCTCAATGACCAGGCTTTGCCCCTTCAGAGGTTATGTGTCTTGGTCACATGTAGCCCATTGCCATTCTTTAACAGTGGTGTAGCGATAGGGGCAGGGAGGACATGTGCCCTTGGTGCTGCCTTTTTTGGGAGGGTGTCAAAGTGTCCCTGGTTACAAAAATTTAGGGTCAACACATTGACTGAATCCTTCATAGTTTACCAGCTGAAAAACTAAAAACATAACTTTCAAAAAGTGCCAGACTCAAGAAAATATTTGCGCATCAATTTGGGTGCAAAATCTGATGTCCATGTGTCTTTGTGGGCCAGGGTGACAGGATTACATGTTGGATGTTCTGAAAATATTTGTCAAATAACGAAAGTAGGTCGACAGGTCAACTTGGACACAACTCCGTAGAAACAGTCGGAGGGCCATCATGCACGTTTTCACTTAAAGGTCAAATTATTAACGTACGCGACCTTTGCAAAAATGACCGTCACACTCTTGGGTATGCTTTTTTACCTTTCCCACGGAAAATTTCGATTCGAAATGTACCGTATTATGTGAAGCCAATCATCTTGGGCAATTTGCAAATAACTTGAATTGAAAATATCTTCACAATTCTCTACTTGATTTCCATTTTGTCTACTTTTGTCGTTAGAATTCGTGATTTTTGCCTTTGCTTTACCTTCAAATTTATTTTCGCTGCTAAGGACTTCTAACCCGGATATTTTCTGTCTTAACGCTTTAATCATTCTAAATTTTAGCCAGGCAAGTAATTTCAACCTTTATCTATCGATTAGTCTTTGTTTCAAATTTTGAACTTAAAATTCTAAGTTGTTATAATGGTTTAAATTGGTTACCCAGGTTAGGCCCATCGACGAAAATTAAGTAAACAACTTCATAACAATACCAGCGTGACTTGACACCATGAGCGAGTACACAAGCACGACTTTTTTGTTGCGCCCAAGCGCGTCGTTCATCTGCGTTCAGTGAAATACGCGGCGCGCAGTTTAACACTGCTCGCATGAACCTTCTCAATGTTGTTGTCGCATGGCCTAATGAATACTGGTATTTTTCCGTCTTGTAAAATACCCTTTTCATCCCGGCAGGTTTTTGTCTTAACCAACCAAAGGTTATAATGACTTTGCATCGGTTATTTTTCGGGTATTGTGAAATATCTAAACATTGTGCTTTGGACCTCGGAATATCCCGAGGTTCCAAAGCACAATGTTTAGATATTTCACAATACCCGAAAAATAACCGATGCAAAGTCATTAACCTCATTCATAACCGTCACTTTTCACTTTTTTAATTCAATTTACGTCACATTTTCTTCTTTTAATTTGAAAACAGAACACAATTTTAACTTTATCTGTCGTTTTCCCTGTAAAAAATCGAATAACCCATTGAGGAAATACCGCTAGCGACCAATCACACTAGCACGCAATGTCCAAATACGGCGGCCAGCGTCCGCATAAATTGTTCGAACGCGTAACACGTCACGTAACGCGGTCATTGTAGAGCGTATTTTTAGCTACGCCACGAGACGCGGTCATTATACTTTTTCAATGATCTGCATTTGCGTCCGCGTATTTAAAAGTTATTATCTGTGATTGGATCGCACTTGCTGCGTATATTAATGAGGTTATGAATCATATGCAAATTCCTGATTTATGAACTCGCACCATTTTTAAAATAACGCAGTTTTCTTACTCTTTTATCTCAATTCATGACAAAAATTTGTGTTTATGTGCCCATATCATATTCCTTGCAAAGTTACGGTATTTTTTGTGAACATATATGGAATGTTGAAAGCCTTTCTTGTAGTTATATAAAATATATAACTATTAGGAGTTGTAGTGAGAATTTTGGAAGCTTTTAAAACTGCAACCCAAACCAAGCGAATTTAAATTTTCGTTGTGTGCGTATTCATAGTGTACAGTTTAATAATAGCGCGTCAAAGTTGAATGGCCCTCCAACTGGAAATGGTAATTTGCATCTTTTAGGCCCCCCAAAAAATTTTTTGTTTGTCCATAGAGGCTTATGAAACAGTTGCGTCGGTAGGTCTGATTTTTTTTTTGATTTTTTTTTTACAGATATTGCACTTGAAACTGACAATTTGAAGACTGGTAAATAAGTCAAAACACACAGCACTTTACTGGTTTAACTCTTGAGATGGTTCTGCATGTTATACTGTTCATTTTATTTACATTTTCTTTCTTTAAATTTATACTAACCACTGTTTTACTAGCACATTCAACGCAAATTTAAAAAAAAAAAAAAAAAGACACGGTCGGGACCAGAGTACACGGTCGGTCGGACGTGGACAAACAAACAATTTTTTTTTGGCCTTAGCTTGAGCATTACAATGATTTATGCACTCAGCGATTAGTGCACATTCTTGGCTCAATATTATATGTAGAATGCATACAACCACACACTTTGAATGGAAGATTGCCAGGCGCGTATGCATTATTTGCTCTCCAGCGCACGCAAACATGATGGTGGAGTTGGTACTCTTTGGGTCTACCTCGTTGATCGCATGAAATGGGCTATTTAGAGGTTAATAACTGCGCATCCGTTATTTGGAGGGCATTGTGAAAAATCTAAACATTTTGCCTTTGGAACTGAGGAATATCCCGAAGTCCCAAGGCAAAATGTTTGGATTTTTCACAATGCCCGACATATTACCGATGCAAAGTTATAAACCTCATTCATAACTGTCACTTTCATCTCTTCACTTTACAAAATATCACACAATTTGGCTCAAAAATAAACAATTTTTACATTTTGCTTTTCAAATATAGATTAGGCTAAAACAGAACGATCAATAACAGAAGTGCGTATCACAATCTGTGCAAATATGGTAGGGCGCAATCCAAATACGGCGGCCATACAGCGCTCTCGCAATTTGTTCGACGCACAACACGGCGCACGCGGAGGTTACTAATATTTACGCTGACAGCGCGGAGGTCCACTGTTGTTTGTTAGTGACCGCGTTCAGCGTTTGCGTTATGCCAAATAAATATAAATGATTGGATCGCATGTATCGCGTATATTAATGCGGTTATGAATTTAGTTGAAATCCATACACACCCCATGGAAGACATGACTTTAATCTTCCACACAGGGAGTGTGAATTTCAAATGGGGTTATCCATTGGATTAGCGCAATAGACATGTATAATATCTAAGAGGTGCAGGACAATTGGGAGTCCACAGCAACCATCTTTGAATTAGAGGTTAATGACTGCGCATCAGTTGTTTTGAGGGTATTGTGGTCACTTGTGGAGCGTACTTTTAGCTACGTCACGAGACGCGGTCATTATACTTTTTCAATGACCTGCATTTGCGTCCATGTATTTAAAAGTTATTATCTATGATTGGATCGCACTTGCTGCGTATATTAACGAGGTTATGAATGTCTATTGAAGTCAACAATACATGTACTTACAGCATAAACTAAGTCCAGGTCTTGGCTTCGAGCTGGCCCTAGTAATTGATTCAAAGAAATATGACTTGTGTTAAATTTATGGAATCATTGACAATTAACATAATTGTGACCCATCACATCGAAACACGGCAGTTGTCGGAAACCCACATTTAAAGATAATGAAGAAAATATGCCCCGAAAAATAAAGAAACTAATAAGAAATTTGAACTGTATTTGTCACATAAAATCGCCATTCTACATGTGACATAAATGGAAGAGGTGCCATTTTAAAGCTTAAAAACAGTCCTCTAATTTCGTAAAGAAATCTACAAGTTCATTTTTGACGACAACTGCCGTGTTTCGATGTGACGGGTCACATATGACTGTCTTACTGGATTCTTAGATATGACTTTTTAAACAGAAATCACCATATGCTAGTACATATAGCCATTACTTACACAACACAAGAAGAAAGTTCACACTGGCCAGGTGACTAGCTACAACACTGCTGAACAGACAGCATATCACAGACATTTTTCAAGAAGCAAGCTACACATCATCAGCCTCATAACAAAATTGCCTAAGTCATTTTCCATGTTACTTTGCGATTTTGACTCTGTTGAGTAATACACCAATAATTTGTTCTCCTTGGATGTGTCTCTTAACTCTCTTTACGCGGGTGTCGACTGCAGCCAACAAGTTTCAAAAATTTTTTAAAAATTCAAAAATGTCAGAAATATACATTTTCGTGACCATATTTGGAATCAGCATGGAAAATGCATTAAAATGAGTACAAACAAGCCTAGTATTGATTCAGTAGTTCTTATGATAGCCCTTGATATTTTGAGAAAATATTTCAAAACTTTTTCCATCATTGAAACGCATGGATAGCATGCAGAGCATTAATACAATGAAGTATAACATCAAAAGAGATGTATTCCACAAGTTGATGTGGCTGCAAATTTGACCAATTTGGGTTTATTACTCAGAAAATCAAAATTGCAATTGAGTAACATGTAAGAATGACTTAGGCAATTTTGTTATGAGGGTGACGTCATAAAAGAGTTATTTATTGTTGCACAAAGAAAGGTTCCAACAAAGAATTAACACAATCAATGGTAATTAGCAAGAAAATTAATATGCATTGTGATAAAGATGTGGTGCATTTGGAAAAATTCTTGAATAAAGTTCACAAAGATATTCGATATATGTGAAGATATTTACAATACCTGAAGATTTACTTTTTTGTAATTATATTTCACATATTAAAATCATTGTTAGCCATAACACCCATTGTGCTTTTTGGTGAATAGAGAGGAAAGAAGGAAGGAATAAAGAGAGAAGATGAACAACAAAGTTGGTTGTGTCCACCAGGATTCGAACCCCAGACCTCACATGTGCCAAGACTATTGGCAAACGGTAGCCATGGGTGTTTCGCTGGCCTGGCCGACAAATCTGTGCGCATATATATGACTTCGGTTGATTGTGTCATCGCATCACCGGCTGTGGGATACATGCATGCATGGGCAGTAGCTTGTGCTGTAGGATTGTGTAGGATTTATAGCCGTTATGCTGGTTTCATACTTTCCTGCCGCTTGCCGCTTTGCCGCTCTGAAGATGATTTTACTTCACCGCGCAATCTCACTAAAAACGCTTAGCGGTGACCAGCGGCAAGCCGATATATCGATTACTCCACCGCTTTGCCGCTCAGCACCGCTCCAAAATCGGCGGCAGCACCGCTGGGAGTTGAATTCAAGTCAACTCGGAGCGGTGCCGCTCTGACGTATGAGAACAAAATACGATTTTGGAGCGGTGCTGAGCGGCAAGAGTAGCTTTCAGAGTCATGCCGCTGCCGCTTAGCGGTGTGCCGCTCCGCTTGCAGAAAAGTACAAGCGGCATGATGAAGCGTCATGCCGCTCAGCGGCAAGCGGCAGAAAGTATGAAACCAGCTTTAGGGTTAGTACAAGATATTATACATACATGGTACCATATCATGTTAGAATTCTGGTCTACTGGAGAACCAAGCTTAAATCATATGAAGTTGTTAAGATTACATTGTCATGATTTTTCCATAGTGACAAATCCCAAATTATGTTGAACCACTTCTTTGTATTGTACCAAAAATTGTGGTGGTTGTTATCGGATGACAATTTCACCTTTTCTGTCTCTAACACCACATTAGGCTTTTCCAGATGCCCTAATATGATTTAACACCAGGTATAATAAAAACATAAACAAACATACAAAAAGGAACAGAAGGAAAAACTCCGCTAAAAATGCAATAAACCACAACCAACTGTCAAATTAGTAAAAACACACACAGCATTGAAGATTCAAGCAAACAGTCTTAGTGCATATTTTACCTGTTGTTTCCCAGGAGTCTTTGCTTATATAAGCTTTAATAAGGAAAGATGGAAAATAAATTAGCAAAAAATTAAAAACAAAAATACATGTATAATTATGAATTCAATGCATAATATGAATGCCATGTGGATTAGAAAAGATTATTTTAAAAAAAACAATCATAATAAAAATGTACTACATACTAATTAAAGCCATAATGTATGATTTCCATCAAATTTTACTTTTGTTATTCTTTACCCAAAATGCTGACATAATATTAGTAATAATTGCCGGAAAGGCTTTCTGTCCATTTTAAGCTTAAATAACAAGGGAAAGTGAAAGAAACCTCACTGGCTATTTTGGTTGTTTAAAATGGAGATCAAAAGGCAGACATAAAGTCATAATTGCTCTGTTGACCAACAAACACAACAAATTTGGCTGATTTCATTTAGGTGTAAGTTGGGACATGTGTAAACATTGCAAATTTGCCAAAAAATCAGGTCTGAAAAAAAATTAACTAATTTCATATTACAAGATCGTACATTATGGCTTTAAGGGATGGAATCAAAACTCGACCGGCGGTTGACTGCCAGTTCCGTCTGGTTCCTATTGTTCTAAACAATGGAAACCGGACAGAACCGGACTGAACCAGCGGTCAATCACCGGTCAAGTTTTGATTTCATCCCTAAGGGAATTCTGGAAGTGAAGATACTTATTATGTTGTACTGTAAATGACAGGATTATTTTTGGAGAAAACAACTCAGTTTCACCTTGTTGCACTTTCAATAATAATCTCGCTTGTATTACAAATGACAGTAGATACACAACAGCAGCTAAATCAATACCTTTATTCTCTGTTTCATGGGTGGTGGTGGTGGTGGTACTCTTAGTGATGGTAGAGTATGAGTAGAAGTGTATTCAAACAATGCTATACTTCTGGAAACAAGAGTTCTCATCATCAAAACATTTTTGCCCTGTACTTACTTCTTTCACACTGGTCTATAACCCTAAGGCAGTATTCACATGCTTTCTCTATCAAGGCTTCTTGGGCTTTGAGTAGGAAACTCACTGCGCTGTCTGAAGGTGACTCAGCCCTATCCTGTAACCAATCAAAAATGAAGAGGATTCTATAATGGGATTCTGCTAATGCATGCAATGGGCTATTCCAGTTGACATCCATACAGCCCATGTCCTTAATCTTCCACAGAGTGAGTGTGAATTTCAAATTGGGTTGCTCGAATGTGTGTGTCCATTTGAAATCTACATCCCCTGTGTGGAAGATCAAGGTCATGTGTTGCATAGGGGGTGTATGAATTTTAACTGGATTTGCCAGGCGGCATAGGAAGCGCAACATGTGACGTACGAGGCTGGCGAAGATACAGGGCTGACAGCCCCATTCAAAATACATGGTTAGCGATTACAAATGGAAAATTAACATACTTGCAGTGGGGTACTTTGTCGAACCCCAACGGTTTTAGAGTAAGATAATTTTGCTTTGACACCACAAAACAAATTTAGAATTGTTTGTGAAGATTTCATGATTATGTGTTAATCCAATGGCGACCTCAAAATTGGCGATATCGCTTCCATCACCGCCTGGGATTTGCCCAATGTTAGGGAAAGGGTACATGGTAATTGAATCCATGATCATAGAGTATATACATGTATCATTAACTTTTTAGTCACAATCTGCCATTTCTTTTGACCAGTGGCCTTCTTTTCCTTAATCACTATTTTCAAAACTGCTTCTCATTTTACTTTCCATACAGGCCAACATGCTAAATATGCTTTTTAGCCTGGCTTGAGCATTTAGTTTGGGCCTGGTCCCATCAGGACCCAAGTGTATCGCTGCACAGAGCAACCAAATAAACAAACAAATCCACCAAACAATGCAGTCAATGCAGTGACAAACTGAATTGTATCAAAACTTCTGTAAGTGTCAAAAAAAAATCAAATAAAGTAGGCATTGATGGCAAAGGCAGGAAGCTTCCACTTTAGCGCTTACGTAGGCATACGTTATAAGGCCAAGTGAAAAAGGTTGTCTCTCAAGCATTTGGCAAAAAACTACCGTAAAATCCTGTCTACAAGCATATAGTGTGCTTCTGATGAAAGCTACATTAATTCAGTCGCCATTATGGAGTTTGAGCAAATAAATTACGGATCCAAGAATATACAAACAAGTATTATATTAAGACCGATCTATTGTATTGGTATATTAACGCTTGCTTTCGAATTAATTAAGCTTTTATAAAAAAAAAAACACTATATATGCTTGTAGACGGGGTTTTACGGTATATGCATGCTATGCTTATTTAGCCTACTTTCCATTGATTCTTTTTGTGATGGATGGAGGACAGTCTGGACACCCTCTGACACAAAACCCATTATTTTCTTACCTGAGATGTGGCGATGCTATCAGGATCTCTACATAGAGTTGCGTGTAAGAGACTGCGTAGCACAGAAAAGCTGTGCACATTCAGCAGGTGATCCTCACCATAGAATTGACTGAGGTTGAGAACCGTAAAAAAATCCTGGCACAGGGCACCATCTATCTCTGTCACCTAATCATAAACAATATTTATAATGAATGAGTTTTAAAATAACAGATTCTGTTGTACAAGTCCAGAAATTTACTCATATTTTAGATGTTTTATCTTCCGTGTGGAAGATTTCATCAGTAATGTACCGATACAGCCGCTGCGCCACTTCTGGTCCTCCTACTCTCATCCCCAGGGTGTGTAGTTGTTTGCAGTAGCTGATTGTATGGAATGAGTAAGTTTCGGTATAAGTTTGCACATTGCTTTTAATACCACTCTTAACCTAGCTAGCTCTGATCCCCCACTACCAGTTGGAGTTCATAAAAACAATTCCTAAAAATCAGTCATGCTATAAATAAATTAAAAACTTCGGTCGAAGTTTTGCCACAAGTTTTAAAAAATAACGGTTAGTTCATGAAAAAGAAGAAGTGAAATTTAGCAAAACGCGACGAGGTTTATTTGCCCGTAAGAGAGCTCTATTGTTCCGCTATTGTATCCGCTTATTGTATCCACTATTGTATTCTATTCATAAAAGCTACTGAAAGAATCGCGTCAATCCCTAATATTGCTGATGTCTACCGCCTGCGTTTCGCATTTATTAACAATCAAAATTATCCCATACTCTTACATTTATAGTCTTATTCTCACCTTTTATATAATATTAAGAAATTGCAATTATGAAAACTACAAACTTTGAAAGTGAAAATATATTTACCATCGAAAATATATCATACTTAAATTCTATAGAGTCTATAATATATCCAACCCAGAAGTGCCCATTTATTTAAATTGTTGTAATAGCGCCCAAATATCCCCACAAATATCTTATACACGATTTTATTGATTCATTTTGGGCTAAATCAAAAGTCAGAAGTAGTTAAAAGGGGCAACATCCTCACCATTACTTGCTGCTTTACAAATTATCCTCGCTTGACCAAACACGCATAGTACGTTGATCGAAAAACCTAGCGTGATTGTCTTAACAATGCAAAAGAGATGTACAGCTTACCCACTAATACTAGCTCATTTACAAAAACCTATTGATCAGTTACGTAGTCCATCGATAGTGCGGACACTCTTCACTCGCAACCCACCAAAATTCGTGCTATTTTGGCATTGGAAAAGAAATCTCGTGAATAGAGTGCCCTCTCTACTATCTGCCTACATGTTTACGTTCTAGAAATGCCAACTAAAATCATCCAACAACTTCATTTTAAGAATTATTTCAGTATAGAAATCAATAGGAACAGAAAGAGTATGGTCTACACATTCCAGGAAAATGTTTTATTTCTTTCTTCCGCCATTCTATATTTCCCTAAAATTATCACATTTTTCTCCAAAATCCTATGTAAATGATTCTCCACGCTCACGCAGAAATTATGTGCGATAAATCATACAAATTTGCCACAATTTTACATCACTTTAGACAGTATTGCAATATCTTGATGATTTTAGGCATTTTCAACGGCAACTTGAGTATATTCAGAAATCAAATATCGCGCCAAGGGGATGACACTCTTATTCACGCATTCATTTACAACATAAACTTGTATCGAATCCCGTGGTTTTTGCGACCAATGAAATGTCCGCACCCCTGGATTTATTCATCCCTGGTATGAATTATTTATTAGGTTTGTCAAAGCAATAACCACGATCCGTTTTGTAATAATATAAAAGCACTTGCAATAGAATCCTGCTGAGTTCAATGAACTGCGCCCTGAAACCGATGGAGAGGTGCCCCATAAAGAAGCTATTCCATTGACCTCTATTAACAGGTCAGTGAGCTTTCCATACACAAATGAACAAGTACAATAGGACAAGGCCAGCACCTATTACCTGCTTTGTAACATGTTATTTTGAAGTCGTTAAGATTAGTAATCGTCTGTGCATATAAACTGCGCATATATGATGCAAAATATTAGTTCTATATAATATAAAATTACAAATACTGGTATTATGATACACGGTATAGGTGATATATAAAACGACTAATAAAATCATGTCATCATGGCGTCATGTCAAAGGTTCATTATATCCCGTATGTTTGTCTAAATTCATATATATATTTGAAAAAAAATTCTACACCCATTTAATATGTAGACCGGGGCGTGTCCGCCCTATTTTCTTTAATCTCGCCTACAGAGGGCAATTCTCATGTTCGAAGGCTACAGTTTTTACATTTTAAAGCTGCCTACTATAGCTAAATACTACCACATTTGTAAGGACATTGAGCTTTCAGTAACGGTAGGAGAAGGGAAAATAAAAATCACGATGACAGGGCGGACTTGCCCCGTGCTGGGGCAAGTCCGCCCCTATGGTGGGGTAAGTTCGCCCTGCTAAAAAGAAAAGGTTATAATATTACAAAACAATTATAAATTTGATGCAAACGTTTAATAAAGGGTATATTAGGCACTCACTCTCTTCCAAAGAGTCTACTAAATTTATTGGAGGGGTATAATGTAAGCTAATAAATGTAGGTGTCCAAAATGAGCAAAAATCTTTAAAAAAACTTCGGCATTTATGGTTTTAGGGCATAAACGGTGGTATGAGTAATACTGATACCACTTAACTTTAACAAATATGCTTGCATGTAGTTTTACCCTTCTTAAATGTATTATTATCAATATTGGCGAATCCGCCGGGAGTCCGCCTGGGGAAAACACAGGGCGGACTTGCCCCTTCACATACAGGGCGGACTTGCCCCAACGGTACTTTTTTTCTTTACCTCGTCTTATACCTACTAAACACAACATGTCGATCTTTTAATTGCATATTATGTTGGGCAAAACGTTCACCTTCCAAATAAATATAAGAACGAAAACCGTCTCTGAAAGGTCTTGAGATTATTACAATATTGCTAATTTAAAAAATGTAAACTTCCTTCACTCAAAAACGTTTTTTGACGATAATTTCCGTGGCGAGATGTTTCGGACTGTCTTGTTTTCTTGGGTACTTAGCTATGACGTGTGCCAGCTAATTACATCATCATTGTACTTTTCCAGGAGTCACAAGATCAGAAACATGGGGTGGGCGGACTTGCCCCGAGGGCGGACTTGCCCCGGTCTCCCCTACTCATCAGGTGGAACCTTGCCTTTTTAATTTTCATTTCTTTTTATGTAACAAATTCAGGTTTTTCCATTACGCGGGGCCGCCTGGCAATACAAATTTAATGCTAACATTGAATGAACATAGAGAATCAAAAATGGGCGTTTCTAGTACATACAGCGCCTGACTCTACCTGAGGACCTAGCCTAAGTCCCATGGGCTCCAAGAGTGGCTCTCCATACACACATGAACAAATACAATGACGGGTCGCCATTGCACTCCATACACAAATGATCAAATACAATGGAGAGTCCGACTGCCATGCAAATGAGCCAAGTGCCCTCTCAAGGGTCTGCTCTGTGATATCACACTGATCAGACTGATCTTTATGTTATTACAGCGAGACATACAATGTTCAACACAAAGTGAACGATGTTATAACTTGGAGGGCTAACAAACCAACACCGCCAAATTCGACTGACGTGTGAACAACGTGGGATGCTATGAGGAAATTGAATACTCGTTGTCTGATCATGCATGTGTGTTTATGGTTCGGATAGCGGTTACTTAGCAACTCTCGTTCCGCCTTGGGTTTATTGAATACACTCTATATAAAGTCATCAATATGTCGTTTCCAGTCCTTGGCTGAACTATTGGGTTCAGCTATTAATTTTTTTAATAATTCTGTTAACCCCATAGCATTAAAAAACTAGTATTTTGATAAATAAAATAGCTGGATGCGGTATGCAGCTGATTGGGGTGTTTACGGGTCGTTAAAACCACTAACCATGAAATATGGATATCCAACTAGTTTGCCCTTGAGGGCTACAAAGAACCGCTAACCATGAAATATGGATATCCAACTAGTTTGCCCTCGGAGCTTCAAAAACCACTCACCCGAAATATGGATATCCAACTAGTTTGCCCCGCAGGGCTACAAAGCACCATTAACATGAAATATGGATATCCAACTAGTTCACCTCGCATGGCTACAAAGAACCACTTAGCTAGCAATATTTTTTTACCTCAAAAAAGAATTAATATCTACCAAAAAACGTTTCAAAACGTAAAAAGCGGACAAAGTTTAAAAAATCTTTCCTGTGTGGCTTTTCACCCTTTTTTAAACTTGGTCCCATTTAGTAAAGTAGTATTAACATGAAGAATGAGTCCTAATTTTTACATGCAACAATGTACTCTTATAGGTTTAAGACTGTTCGAAAGCGGTGCAATATGACGTAGGCTACAGTATGTATTATCAAAAACATTTCAAGGTTTATGTTTTATTATATTGCGTGATCATAAAGAGTAGTAGAGTATTATATATACTTAGCAAATTGACTGTGTGTCAACCTGCTACATATAGGCCCTACATCTGTACATAAGGCGCAGAATCGCACATGACGATGAAGAATTTAACAAAGTGAGTATTTGCTACAAAATACATTATAACGTCTATACGGAAAAAAAACTTCAATGACGCACAAACATTAATTCATTTGCGCTACAAAATAAACACTGACAACTAAGAAAACCAACAAGTAGCCTATAGATGACTTCAGTATGGGTCTTTAAAACTTTCATAAATGGGACCAAGTTTTAAAAAGGGTGAAAAGCCACACAGGAAAGATTTTTTAAACTTTGGCCGCTTTTTACGTTTTGAAACGTTTTTTGGTAGATTTTGTTTGGCTTGTCATTGGTGAAAATTATTTGGTGTTGGGTACTGCACACGCCATGATGTTACATGTACGTTGTAAGGGAGATTAATTAGGTCATGTCTTCCACAGGGTATATGGATTTCAACTGGAATAGCCAATTTCTGGTGAGTATTGTGGGCTACTACTGAAAGTACAATGACCAGTATTTGTAAAAGGGGATCACTTGCGAAGTTGCGAGGGTTGGTCTGACTAAGTAAAGCTTTTTCTCTCTTCCACTTTTTGACAAGTTCAGCTATCTTGTGCTTTATCAGGGACTTTTGGAATTTGCAGGCGAGCATTAAATAGCTCTTCTGGAGCCTTCAAGGAGAGCAGTCTAGAGCATTTACAATAGAATGTAAGGAGAGAATGGTCAACTATAAGGAGAGCTGAAAATTGCTCTCCTAGATCAGGGCTAGATTTAAGGAGAGTAAAAGGTAGTTCCTGCTTTATGATAAATGTTCATTTCCTATATAGACTAACATAAAGTTAATCCCTTTCATGAATTCCAGCTGATATGCTTGCCTTGTAACGACATCTTAATTGAACCTGTTACCCACTTACATTAGCCTACATTGAGATAATACCATGAAGACTCAAAATATAAAGATTTTCTGAATATCCAATCTACTTACCAGTGCTGTCATCTTCTTTGTTTTCTGTTTAGAGTGTGGATTTGCAGCTTGCTCCAAACTAGCCTGTGATAGCCAATCGCTCACTTGCGAGCATAGCACATAGATTTGTTCTGCCGTCATCACATCTCCATGGAGCGTTCCTATGACAACAAGGCTCGCCAATGCCCTGCTTTGGATCTCACTATCAAAGCCTACAGTTGACACCCATCTTACCATCTGATAGGCTAGTCTGTCTAATTGACCCAACCTTTGGCCCTGTGTAAAGTGAGTTTTAAACAATAAAGATAAATGTAAATGTGGGCATTGATATAGTACCTTAGATACATAATAATAGGGATATCAAAGCAGTTATTTGAAAAGTGTACATACGAGGGGGTATCCAAAAGTTTTTGACATCACCCAGAAGGAAAAGAGCTATATTGATGAAATTTTGTCAGTGTAATCACTGGTCCTTATGTACATTATGGTCCAAAAATGGTCTCATAAGTATGTTTACTTTCTTTACAAGTGGCGCTAGATGGGCAGTAGGCGCATAACCTGCAAGATGGTTAAAATTGAGGCACGCAGCGTGATTAAGTTCCTGCATTTAGAGCGTTAGGCCTACAATGCTCAGAAAAACTATGATGAAATGAAAGCTATCTACGGTGATGATTGGCCATCATATGGCACTGTTGCTTTTTGAAAAAGGAATTTCCAAACTAGCCACATGTCCCTCACAGATGAGCCAAGAAGTGGACGTCAATCATTTACGGATGATATGCGGCCACAGTGAAGAAACTCAAGAAAGTGGAGGATCTTATCATGAAAAGGTTATGCGCCTACTGCCCATCATAGCGCCACCTGTAAAAAATTAAACATACTTATGAGACCATTTTTGGACCATAATGTACATAAGGACCAGTGATTACACTGACAAAATTTCATCAATATAGCTCTTTTCCTTCTGGGTGATGTCAAAAACTTTCGGATACCCCCTCGTATGTAATTATGCGTATAGTTCAGTGAAACTTGCAAATTGTAACATGTAATAATGCAACGGCGCAACTCGCATCAACTGAAATCTTGGAAATAAGCTTTTTGTTTTAGTAAAATTGATGAAACACTTACCTGGCTGGGGAACAAACCATAAGTTTGATTGATGATGACTTATATAAATAAAAGTCTGCTTGTTATAGGGAGATGACCCTCACTCCTTGACACATAATTGTGTACCTGAAATGTCAACTTTGACCAATATTTCAACTAGCTTTAAATTACAACCGTAATTGGCCTTTTTGACCCCTCCTCCAAACTCAAGGACTGTCTTTTATATAGGACATTATCAAACTTTTGATTTATTCCCTAAAGTAAAACTGGTTTAGTATGTGACACATTGCTTTAACTTGCTTAAGTGATGTAACCTGG
The DNA here is from genome assembly GCF_039555335.1 of Amphiura filiformis. Taxonomy (NCBI): domain Eukaryota; kingdom Metazoa; phylum Echinodermata; class Ophiuroidea; order Amphilepidida; family Amphiuridae; genus Amphiura; species Amphiura filiformis. The sequence continues at coordinate 22,771,420 of NC_092631.1, read as the reverse complement.
TTAAGCAAAACTGGTAAGATATGTGGTCATTGATTTAACTTGGTTTTATGACACTGATGAAACACTCACCTGGTTTAAAGTAACACTGGTAAGATATGTGGTCATTGATTTAACTTGGTTTTATGACACTGATGAAACACTCACCTGGTTTAAAGTAACACTGGTAAGATATGTGGTCATTGATTTAACTTGGTTTTATGACACTGATGAAACACTCACCTGGTTAAGTAACACTGGTAAGATATGTGGTCATTGATTTATCTTGGTTTTATGACACTGATGAAACACTCACCTGGTTTAAAGTAACACTGGTAAGATATGTGGTCATTGATTTCACTTGGTTTTATGACACTGATGAAACACTCACCTGGTTTAAAGTAACACTGGTAAGATATGTGGTCATTGATTTAACTTGGTTTTATGACACTGGTGAAACACTCACCTGGTTAAGTAACACTGGTAAGATATGTGGTCATTGATTTAACTTGGTTTTATGACACTGGTGAAACACTCACCTGGTTAAGTAACACTGGTAAGATATGTGGCAATTGCTTCAAGTCTTGAGGTGGATTTAAGCTGTGTACTTGAATATCTTGAGTTGGTCCATAGTCCTGTAGTATGTTACTACACAGGATACGGGATCTCCAGCTTAAACGTCTCTTCTCTGACAAGGCTTTCACTATCTGAGCTAGTAAGACTTCTGGTAGCCTGTAAATGAATTAGGTGATTTAAGGGGGTACTACACCCCTGGCCAATTTTGTGCCTATTTTTGCATTTTTCTCAAAAATTATTGCGCATTGGTAACAAGTAAGATCATATGTATATTATAGGGGTAAGGACTACAACTACTGCACTGAAAATTCAGCAACTCAAGGCAAGTTGATTTATTGATCAATTATTGGTTTTCCCTCATTTTTACTGTAACTCCACAACTGTTGCCTGTGCTGAAATAAAATTTCCAGTGCAGTAGTTGTAGTCCTTGCCCCTATAATATACATATCTTACTTCAGAGGTGTAAGCGAGGTAACGATCCACTCCCTGAAAAACATGCGAGCCAAAGGCGAGCACCTCGCCAAATTGCCGGAAGTGCACGGGCTTTTGCTATTTTTATGATTTAATTATCATCATCCAATCCCAGAAATGTAAAAAAAAAAAAAAAATTAAAAATTAAAAATAATTTTTTTTTTTTTTTACATTTCCGGAATTTTTTGACCCAAAAAGTCCGATATGCAAGTACAGGGAACAGAAAAATATAGAGTTTTATGCCTTTATTAAGTCAAAAAAAAGGTCCAAATTTAGAAAAAAATCCACTTTTTCAAAATCTGACCCCTCTGTCCACTTTTTTTTAATCCCCCCCCAAACAAATCCTGGTTACGGGCCTGGGCATACACCACCGAAACATAATAATATGTTTTGATGGTCTATGGCTTAGGCTAACCTAATCAAGCACATAAAACTTTTTGATCACCCAATAATTTATTGATTGATTAAATAAATGTAATTTATAAAATAACAAAATGTCTTATAAAAAGTACGGTAACGGAAAAAGGAAGCAAAGCTTAAACTGGTCCTAGGATGAATCTTACTTTCTTTTTTTCTTTGTGCAATTGATACACAGCAGTAATGTCCGCAGGTGATTCTCAACAAACTCTGGTGAAGATGAGGATGATTGCAAGGACTGTAGAGTTGCTGTGTAGTGCTTCTCCAATGCATTATGGGATCTTCCTCTGCAAAACAAAATATTAAAATAATGATGATATCTTTGCGAGGATTCAAGAGGGCTAGAAACCTATTTTATATTTAGGACACAAGTTTTACAAAGAAAAGAGCAAGCGGCATAAATCGCAAATGAATTGATCAACTCTTGAGACTTCTGTAGAAAACCTTTTCCTTTTTTCACCAAAGAGAGTTCCAATGATTATGATTTACGATCATAATTATAATCTATTATTTTATAGGAAAATAATATCTTGAAACCTTAAAACCTATTAGAGGTTAATGACTGTGTATCAGTTTTTTGAGGGTACTGTGAAAAATCTAAACATTTTGGTTTGGAATCGAGGAATATCCTGAGGGGCGCAGCACAAATATAAATAGTGATAATTTCTCCTTCAATGATTCATAGACATAGCTGTCATCGCATCACTTTTTACATTTTTAATTCCAATATGTAGGTATGCCAGGCAAACCTTAGTTAACACATTTGCTAGTCAGCGAAATTCGCCTAGACCGGGGACCAAACACAATACATATTTACATAGAAATTTCAATTTTTTTTCAAAAACAGGTCGGTCAAGGAAACATATAAATATGTTTTCTATACTTCACTTGACCCAAATATATGATTTTTTATGGTGATGAGACACTCAAACATGGAATTTTAGAGGGATTTTGAGAGCAGTTCCATTAGGCCCTTCACAATTGAGTCTTAGTTTCCTGTTTCATAGTTGAAAACAAGGGATGAGGCGACTTTTAATTATTAATTATTAATTATCTATTATTTTATTTACTTTAAAACAAGTGTTCACATCCTATCAACCTGTTTTGATCGGAACATGCATTTAATTATTTTACAACTATGTTTGATTTTATACATAAGTAATGGTGCAGTTATGTTCTTTGTTTATTCATCACTATAGTTGATACAAGCAAAGTCAGAAAGTAGCAAATGGAAGTCATTAAAAGTTATTTTAAAAGAGAAAATCCAAAATAAAAATTAAATAATTAAATATTTTGCAATTCTCTACTTTGGATGCGCGCGGGAAACAGGAAACTAAGAATTAATTGTAAAGGGCCTTAATGAAAGCTGCTATCAATGAGACTAAGATCTAGAAACACCCCCGTAATGCTGTTTTTGGGACTTTTGCTAGCAGAATCTTTTTGATGAAAGTCGATCTTTGAAAAGATGTAACTTTGCCACGGAAAGTGCTATGACAAAAAGGTTTTCAGTTTTGGCTTTCTTTACTCAAGGGCTTTAATTTGATATATAAAATGATGCAGTACTGATGGCAAATTTAAATTCACCTGGCATACCTACAATATGTATAACATTTTTTAGCGAAATTAGGGGTATTGTCGAAGGGCAAATAATTTGTGAAATCGCTAAAAAAGGTGTTTTTTCCCTGAAACTTTGCGAAATGAGATGCAAGAGGGGGTCTTTTTAAAGTTCACCAACTTGCATGTTATCTGCAGATGCGCTGCACGGAGTGCCAGGACTGGGGGTTCCCTGTACTAAGCATCATTTCAAATTCAACAAGTTGTTGTTTATCTAAAAATGCAATAAAACGTTTAAAGAAAAAAAGTTGAATTGTTTATCATATGATGTCATGTCATGATCTAGTACGAGGAACCCATACCGTAGTAGCTCTGCACAACGGTATGGGACGGAAGTGTATACTAAAAAAGCTAGTGCAACGCAATTGCATGGTTTCAATTAGAGTTTGCACTAAAAAATACAAGGCTCCTGTAGCTTAAATAGTTGCATGTTTGTCATAATATTAATTACACAGCTTCTTGTACTTCTTACCTAAACTTCTATGCTTGAAATTGTAATAAATACTCCATTATTTTATCCAGAATAAATAAAAATTCATTAGCACATGATCCAAGTCGGCGCACCAAAACTGAGATGGCACTTTAGTGCAAACTTAGATAGGGCGTCACCAATAACGAAAATGTCATACCGATAAAATGATGTGTCTGTTTGCCCGTTTTTCTAAGTTTTGCGTTGCGAACTAGTCATTCACTCGGTCGGACATGCGGGAACATTGTCCCCTTCGTCCCCTTTGCACAAGCTCGCGCATAGCAACCAGCTCGAGAAAGGGGAACTGCACATGCGCTGCACATGCGTACACTGGTTTTACAAGGCTATTTCCCCTTTGTGACGTCAGCCCGACCAAGAGAATGATCAATCACAATTTTAAGCTTAGGGGAGATTGGGGTTAGTTGAAACATTTTTTACAAAATCGTCTTTTTAACGCAAACCGATTACTTTCAAGAAACACTATAAACCATATCAGTATAAACATATACATACATGCTACAAATACAGCCTTAAACTTTATTGGACCTGCTTATGATTATTCATATAATCCAATTTGAAAATTTGAAAAAAAGTGCTTCAACTAACCCCACCCTGGAGTAAGTTGATATAGGGGGGGTTAGTTGAAACACGGCTTGTAAAAATTTCAAAATAATTATTATTGTGTTGTTAGGGTTATACTTCCCTTGAAGGCACCCTTTAACATACAATCAGTGTGAAAAAATGAATAAATAAATATGTGGGAGTGCGGGTCAATACTTTGGATACTAGCATGCTAGGTGACGAGTGTCACCATGGACCAAAATATGAGAAGCCTAACATATTATAAAATGTACTTTCTGTGTGCACTTTTTGCTTGTATTATTGCTTTAAAACCATATTAAAGCAATATTGAAGAAATGGTAAACAAATTAAACATGTTACAAATTTTTAAAAAGTCAAATTTTTAACCATATTTTTCTATGCGATTTTTATGTGTCAACTAACCCCACCTCAAAAGTTTCAACTAACCCCGATGCATATTTTTACATTTCAAAGTTCATTACACAAAAGAAGAAATTACAATAATTATTTAACATTTATTCTGGGACTTACTACTAGCTAGTGCTTATGATACTCAAAAAATAATCAATGAATAAACAAAAAACATGGAGATAACGCATCTTTTCTGAGGGGTATAAAAATTAGTCAGTAAGTCAAAAAACAGATATATTCCTTTCCCAAGCCAACACTGGTGGGGCATCAGTGCTGCTGCTAATTTGGTGGATGACCCTTACTAATACCTATTACTAGGTGCCAGTATTTTACCAAATTATTTTTTTGTGTCAGAAAAAAATACAATGTTTCAACTTACCCCGCGTTCCAACTAACCCCAATCTCCCTAGACTGCGGAACTCAGTCCTCAATGATAGTCAGTCATTTTATCTTTTGGTCGTTATATGACTATCATTTGAGGGACTGAGTTGTTATAATATATCTTCCGAGGTGCAATTTCAGACAATAGCTGGGGATTAGTGGGGCAGAGGTTATCTATTGAATCCTTTCATGACCACTGAAGCATAGTCAAGTCTGCCAAGGACACTCGGCACAAATTGAAAGACCATCACAAAAGAATGCATGCATGTCAGGTCATCGACACCAATTTGGTGTTTGTTATGACACAAATTTGGTGTCTTTTATGCACCTTGAAATATGTACCTTAAAGTCTGTATCTACAATCTCCCCTACTTCATGTCTTTAATGAATGGTGCATTCATTCTTTAAATTAACTCAAGTTGACACAAGCTCCAGTACAGGAGCTCTTACTTAAACACTCATCATTTCATTACCTTCCCTGAAAATGTGAGTTTACAATACAAACCTGAATTGACTCAATATATTTTCAACAGTACTGGGCGCTGACATCTTGGATTTTCAATTTGGCATCGTCACAAATCTTTTTACAGCTGAAAAAAATATTTACAATAAACAAAAACTGCCACAATTTTTGACATAAAAATATATTTAAATTCGAAAAAAATATATTTAAAACAACAATTGTACATTATAAAAGATTACTAACCAAATATATTATGTTAAATAATCTTAGTTTTAGAACGAGCCGACAAGTTAACCTCCACGCATGCGCACACGCCTTAGCAACGATTTGCTTAGGAAGTTTATGGAATACGTACGCGACAATTTTAAAGAGCATTTGTCACGCAAATTCAACCAATTTACAGGTGTGTGTAGAGTATTTTTAAAAGGAATGGTTAACGAGACATTTAAGAATCACACGATTGCCTAAATATGTTAAGTAAGGTTTATTATTAAGGTTTTATTTTGCTAAATTGAAATTACGAGTCGCAAGAAAACTGCCGAATTCGTCAGCCTTGGCACGGCGATCCTGACCTTTAGACCACCCTCGCTATATAGGGCTCAAATATTACTATTTCATCAAGGTTTAATATTCTAACAAGCTTAAACTAAAAGTTTCATCTAAGGAGTCAAGCTTTAAACTATTAAGCAACAATATCCAACAAGCTAAAAACGATTTTTTTACCCATTTTTTAACAAGCTAAAACCAATTTTTGAAAAGAAGCTTTAACATCAATTTTTTCATTGTAAAACCATCTAAACAATCTTTAAAAATACAGTGACCTACCTAATATTACTAATCTATGTTTCCGATGATATCCAAGAAGCTAAAATATTGTGAAAGAGGGCAGGGCTTTGAGTAATGAGGGAAATTACGGGGTAAAATACATCACGTTTTTCGAGAAATTCGCCATCTTGAACATTTGTGAATAAATGCAGAATTGCGTCATGCAGTAAAACGATGTCAAACGCGCTTGAAAATGCATGATACGCGAGCGTAAATTACCGTCAAAATGAGCGTACATCAAGCGCTTGTGCTATGCGAAATCTTCGGAGCTGGCATCACCAGTTTTGTTACCAGCTCTTTGGTCAAAAATAGCTATAAAAACGTGAATTTTGGAACAAAATAAAGCTTGTTCGATGGAATAAAAGGTATGTTTGTACAGTTGAAAACATGTTTAACCTTGTTTAAAGTTTAATATGATAAATTTGCAATTTGTACCTTATATAGCTCGGGTGGTCTAAAAGTCAGGATCGCCCTTGGCACCTTTGGTCATGTAAATTTTGTAATTGGCTGGGTATGAGAAAGACAGATCTGGGGGGGGGGGCATGGAAAGGAGAGAGAGAGAGAGAAGGGTAAGATAGAGAAAAGAAGGAGACAGATTAGAAAAAGATGAAGGAAAATGGTGTGAAATGTTGGAGAAGATGCAATGTTGGAGAAGATGCAGCTTGACTGTGATTCCGACTGAACCTGAACCAGAACCAGAAGTGATGAAGAAAACTGAGAGAATGCGGCGATCCTGAATTTAGACCGCCCTCGGCCTCGGTCTCGCTATACATGCTATAAGTAGGTAACCTAGGCAAACCTTAGTTAACACATTTACTAGTCAGCGAATTAGAGAGACCGGGCCCCAACACAATGCATATTTACATAGAAATTTGAATTTTTTTCGAGAATAGGTGGGTGAAGGAAACCTACATAAATATGTTTTCTATACTTCACTTGACCCAAATGTATCATTTTTTATGGTGATAATCAAGTCGCACATGGAATTGTAGAGGGATTTTGATAGCAGTTCCATTAAAAAAAGCTGCCATCGCCATGAGACTAAGATCTAGAAACACCCCCGAAATGCCGTTTTGGGGAATTTTGCTAGCTGAATCTTTTTGATGAAAGTCAATCTTTGACAAGATGTAACTTGCTACGGAAAGTGCTATGAAAAAAAGGTTTTCAGTTTTGGCTTAGTTTACTCAAGGGCTTTAATTTGATATATAAAACGATGCAATTTGATGGCAAATTTGAATTCACCTAGGATACCTACTATAAGGCCCTTCGCACTTGATTATTATAATATTTACAGTAATTTCTTGGCCAAACTGGAACACTATAAACGCTAGTGGCTCCGCGATAAACACACGCGAATATAGCGTGGTACAGAAGAAAGCATACACGCGCCTTACATTGCGTACACGCTTAGTACGCTACATGGACGCAACGCGCATGTTCCAGTTTGGCCAAGAAATTACTGTAAATATTATAGTTTCCTGTTAAAGATTTTGAAAAAGGGATGAGGTGACTTTTAATTATTAATTATTAATTATCTTTTATTTTCTTTATTTAGTTTGAACTATTACAAGCATCTAATTGACTTGTTTTGACTAGAGCGGGCATTTAATTATTTCACAACAATATTTGATTTTATAAATTAAGTGAAGGTGGAGTTGTACTCTTTGTTTATTCATCATTATTTTTGATATTATTAAAGTCAGAAAATGGCAAGTAGAAGTAGTTGAAAGTTATTTTAAAGGAGAAAATTAGAAATAAAATAAAATAATTAATTATTTTGAGATTTTCAATTTTGGACGCGGGCGGTAAACAGGAAACTAATAATCAAGTGCAAAGGGCCTAAAAGGACAAAAATTTTACTTTGCATCAAGGCAAGGACAAGGTTTAGTTTTACATTATGTGGTTAAAAAGTTGCCAAACACTTTGGAGTCAAGGTTAAATGTATTGGAAACATATTTGTAAAAGCAAGAAACGTACCTTTTAATCACATCAGGGTTGTCACTAGACTGAATTTAGTGCCGGCTAAATTTCCATGATATTTGTCCAAAATACTCTTATGCGTCACTTTCCAGCTGTTTTTTAGGGTAAAAAGTACAATTTCTCTACTTTAGTGCCGGTTGGCAAGTCCTCATATTCCCTTGAGTGCCGGTTGGTCTGCCTGAGTGCTGGTTACTACCGACCGGTACCGACCAGTGTAGTGACAACCCTGAATCACATGTAAAAAATAAGCATCACTTCCGTCACATGAAAAGATGATCAAATGAGATGAGTGAACAAATTTCAGAAATATGGGAATATTCTCAGAAAAATGCATCATGTTTTTTACTTTTTTGAGACATTCGCCATCTTGAATAAATACAGAATTGCGTCACGCAGTCGCAGTAAAAAGATGCCAAAACAAAAGCGCTTGAAAATACATGATTCGCTAGCATAAATTGCTGTCAAAACGCGCGTACATCACGCGCTCATACTACGTGAAAGCTTCAGAGCGGATATGAAGCTCTTTTACGTCAAAAATAGCTATAAAAACGTGAATTAAATGGCAATTTGCACACCAATTCTGCCACGGCAATTTTCTTCACTAATCAGTATTTGCAAACACCAACATCCAAAATTGTTAGATAAAAAGTACAAAAATCAACACGAAAGCCAAAAACCTGATTCACTCCATAAAAATGAATACTCGGCCAGATTCACCCGAACTCACTCAGCCCTCGAATTAAGGATCTGTGTAGGGGCACAGCAACTTTTTTAGGGCAAGTTGATAATTGCCTTGGATTTTCACTGAAAAGGCAAGGCAGCACAGCAGTTTGTAATATTTCAAGAGGGCATCATGGTAACTGTTGAAAATTTGAGAAATGTGAAGAAAACACACACAAACAGTCTGATATGATTTTGTAATGAAGAGGCAGGGCTGGGGCACCGACGGCAACTTCATTAGAGGGCACGGCAAGTGACTGCCTTGGGTAAAGGACATATTTTGAGGGCATTACGGCAGTATCAGGATGGGCACCCACGGCAAAATGCCAAAATTTCCAAGTCTTTTCGTGATCAGAATGACAATCTTAGTTTTCTTACTATAATTAGCAGAATGTTGTATGTAACTATGTGGGTATGAAGATTGAAAGGCTCCGTCAGTTTCGAACCCAATGTCGCCAAATTTATACAGGAGATAAAAGAATATACGGGGAATGCATTGCACTTTATTGGGTTGAAAACGGACAAGAATTGCCTGCAAAGACATTTAAAAAAGTGAGTTTTTCTGGCAATAGTGGCTGTTTGTTTACGGACTATGCCAACCAACGCGTCCACATCTGTAGCAGAAAGCGCGCTGTCGTAGCGGGTCGGCGTACACGATGCGCACCTCTGGATGGGATAACAGGATTAGGCCTTCGAAGACTAATATCGTAAGGGTACGGGAGGAAGGAAATAAGAGAGAAAGAAAGAAAGAAAGAGGGTTTTTACGTAATAAATAGGCCCCGGCAAAAAACGCAATTTTTTGAAGTAAAAAACGAGATCCAAAATTTTTGAAAGCGAGAAAAGTGAGATTTTCCCCGAAAAATGGCACAAGAAGCTTTAAAAATGCCAGAAAATACGAAAAAAAAAATAAATAAAAAATGTTGCCTGCCCTCTATTGTTCAGATTAGGTCAGTTTAGATTGTACATCAGTTTAGATTTGACCTTGAATTATGTTTTATAGTCAAAATATTCCAGTAATTCAATAAATATAATGATAGTTGGCCTAAACTTGAACTCATTTGCAATGAAATGTCATTTTTTATTAAGTAAAGCGTGGCTTTTGCACTTGCAATGTGGGTGCAATGCTGTTGAATTCTGCACACTTTTCCGATGGAGAAGTTCATTTTGTGGAATTCGGTGAACTTTTATGGCATAAAGCAACATTTTTATAGTAAGTACACTGCTTGGGAACTTTCTTAAAAAGCGAGATAATTGGTTAATAGCGAGAATCGCGGCATGAAAAGCGAGATCTCGTTTTTTGCCGGGCCTTAGTAATAAAATAGCAATTTGGCGTGGTATTAAATGCCATTTAGGCCCTAGGCCTATGAAAGTCTCTATCAATATCATCATGTAATCTGTTCAGCGATTCTTCCTGTTTACCATGTTTACTCCCGCACGGGCCTCCACTAGTTATAATATAAATCATACAAAAATTATATAATAAAACAATATCAGTCAGATAAAATGAATCATAAATCTTGACACAAAACTAATGTTGTTGCTGATCCAAATTAATGGTTAGCAGGTTGTCAGGCAGGAGTTGTAGCCATGGATGTAAAAACATGACTGTCAGACACAAAGTCTGGGCCGCAACTGGCACGTTCCAATGATCACAATCCGCATTTTTCTTCTGAATTGCGCAATCAAATTTGGGTCACACGATTTGCAGTGATCGCTGCACGTACGCATGTTAATGCCGCTGCACCTGCAAAGTAAGTACGCAACGGCAAATAAAAAGTTGAAATAAAAAGATAAGAAAATATAATAAAAATGTGCTGAGCGCTGCCGACTGTAATCATGGAGAGAAGGAATTCTTAAACTAATGCTTTTCAATAAAGTAGGCTTACTGGGGGTCCCGTTTCAATACCTTTATCAGATCTGCTGGTGTTATTAACCAATAACATCTCTGGATTACTTTTAATTTTATGAGGTATGGTAACATTAAATGAGCCAGTGCAATGCCTTTGACACAGTTAACCATTGTTTGATCCAGTTGCTGTAATTTCTGGATACATTATACCAGGATCCTGATTCATCCATATAAATTTTTACAATTTTATATTTTTTAGGGGAAGGGTGAAAAATGGAGATTGTGTATGTGTACACGAAGAAGAGGAATGAGTTTGGGCGACAATGCAACTTCTCTGACAGGCCGGCAGAGCTTCATGTCGACATCTTGCCAGATGAAAGCCTCACACAGAATTTTGTGGAGAAAAATCCAGTGGACAGAGGGATACAATGTGTCCAGGAAATGTCAGAACATGAGGTAAGCCATGTAAAATTTCATCAGCTGTAAAGAATGGATTTGTATGTATTAGGCAAATAGCCCCAAAGTTGAACAAGGACAGTGTTCAACTTTGTGATTGAGACAGGAAAAAATAATTAAAAACCTTTGAACATAGCATCTTATTAATGTTGTGTAATGTGAGATCTTGTCTTAAATTATAATATAATTTGCTAAATGCATAGAAACTATCATTTGAAAGAAGATTTTAGGTGGTTGAAACTTGCAATTGATATTATGTCTTGATGGTTTTGGTTTTTGATGTTATTCAGAAAAAATGATTTCTGAAAAAGGGTAGGGCTATATTCATTTATGTGTGTGTCAATACAAACTTGTCAAATAGAACAATGAAGTAGATAATAAATATGAAATATATCTACAATTTATGAGATCATATTTAAGTTACCGGGTACACCTCCACTTTTATCCATCCCTATACCATGCATGCATCAAGTGATACAATGTGTGGTAAAACAATTATAATGATTAATTACATTTTAACTTTCCCTCTTATTAAAGGTAAACACAGAAAGATTTGAAACAGACAGTAGAGGTATTAACCATGTGGAAGGAGGATGGCCTAAAGATATCAACCCCAGCGAGGTGGAGCAGGTCATCAGGTATCGCAAGAAGGTGGAGAAGGATGAGATGTACATGGCAACGATACAGCAACTAGGAGGGGTAAGTTGGTGGTTCTCAGGAAGGTATACTTCATTATTATGTTTTCAGGGTTATTAGGAGTTAAGAAAACCTAATAATGATAATATTGGATGGCTTATTTCGCATGATACCATAACATATCGGATTCGTCATACAAATATCGAACTCGCCGTTGGCTCGTCCGATATTTTTATGACTCATCCGATATGTTATGGTATCATGCTCAGCCATCCAATATTATATCAATGTCACTTGATGACCGAAAAGGATTGAGGCCACTCAATGTGACACTCAGTTGGTGCGGCAAACAAAGTGCTATATTTTATGGCTTGATTCAATTAGCCAATAACAGGGGTATAGCTAGCCCAAGTTGAGTGCCGGCTAATTTTACTATCCAATTAGAGGGCTGGCTCGGGGCACAATCTTTTTAGCGAACACAAGGGATCTGGGAATAGGCTAGTGGGTATACCCCCCTCCCCGAAATTTTTTTTTTTTTTTTTTTTGTGGGAAAGAATTTAACTTTTTTTTTTTTTAGTCCCGGTCGGTGCCGGTTACCCCCGACCGGCGTGGCTATAACCCTGGCCAATAAGGACAATTTAGATTTTAGATACACAGTAGGCCTATACATGCTGCATTGGCAATAAAGGGCAAAAGAATGGTGATACCAGGTGTAGGTAATCAGGCAGGGAAGACATGCTGTCAGCTTGCTTCTATATAAGAATTGCTCAAGAGAAGGTCCTCAATCACTTTTCTCCAAATTCAGATTTTTGCATGATTGTGACGCACCTTGATGAACTGAATTTAAATACAATACCTTGTGAACAACAAAGCCAAAGGTGTTGTAATTGTAGAATGTATGCTCATTTCAAATTTAATGTTATTGTATAATGTATAGAAAACAAATGGAAAAAACAAAGAAAGATTTTTACTTGTTTTCATCTTCCTGTGTGAAGTAGACACATAACTAAGTTACAGACATCTTGTATCATTTTATTTTAGCAACATATCTTGTAAATTCATATTTCCTCAGATTATGGAGCACTGCATCAAACAGAACAATGCCATTGATATTTACGAGGATTACTTTGCAGAGTTAGAAATTGAAGAAAGTGAGGAGACCCCATCAGCCAAAACAATTAATGTATTCAGGTAAAGAGTAGCCTATATACTGCGAACCAGTTCCTGGAGCACAATATTTCAGCAACATGTTTTTTTTTCCAAGTAACTAAAAGTGTGTTGATACCACTCTTCAGAAAACTTCGCAAGATTTCGTGTGTTAAAAAATATAGAAAAAGGTGAATGTTTTAAGTTTGTGAAGGCATATGAAATCCATACATCCCCTATGGGAGACATGACCTTAATCTTTCACACAGAGAGTGTGAATTTCAAATGAGGTTACCTGAATGGGTGATTCCATTTGAAATTTGCACCCCAATGTGGGAGATTAAGGTCACGTCTTCCATAGTGTTTGTATGAATTTCAACTGGAAGAGCCCATTTCAAATTGGGTGCAAGAGGCAAAGTATCCAATCTACGCACTCAATAACCAATGGGTCAACCATGTGGTTGTCGTGGTTAATGATTAGCCAATCAGAGTGGTTGTTATCACTTCTGCATTCACCCTTGTATAAGCTTGAACCACAGCACATCTCTGACCAGTTCAGATATGCCAGCCATCCAGAATTTTTTCAAGGGGATAATACCCCTTTAACCCCTACCGTAGCCTATTCCCCCAAGTTTTGCACTTTATTTTTTCAAAATTTCTACAGTTCACAAAATGGAAAGGAAATTTTGACAGATCCCACTGGTATCTCTGACAATTAGGAAATTTAGTTTAGTCAATGAGTGGGAGAATTCTGTGTATACATTTCAACATGCAATTATGTTTTGTGTCTTCAGAGACCCTAATGAAATCAAGAGAACTGCCACACATTTGTCATGGTACCCGGATGGAGCAAGGAAACTTGCTGTAGCTTACTCAAACCTAGAATTCCAGAGATCATCGGCAGATACCAGTCTGGACTCATACATATGGGATATAGGTGAGCCTTTAAAACTTTTTGTTATGTAAAATTATATTGCAGACAGCTTTTACAAAACTGTCTCGATCCTCCAAACCCATGGTTTTCATTTGTGAATGTTTTAATTATACTTAAAGAGCCAATTTTCCTTAAGAATAGAATAAGAATAAATGAAGAGTTCAGAGGCAAAACACAATAAATGCCAATATCCTGATAAACGTTTAGCTTCGCTGTAAAAAGGTTGCCAGCACTGACTGAGTACCATCCTATCCTGTTGGAGACACAGGGCCTACAGTCAGTCTACTCTAAAGTACTAAGTACCGACGCGGACGCATACATTGTGCCGACTTTGAAGGCACGCATACCTGCAGCAGAGACGCAGCACTGCAAACTGTTTACGCGTTGCATACATGCGAGTTGTCACTTTGTAATTCAGAGTGGACAAACTGTAGTCGATTTGAAGCAGTAAGCTGTGTAGAGGAGATTCATAATCAGATGTATTTCTCTCCTTTTTTGATGCCATGCAACTAATTCAATGAATTTTTTACATTTTGACAGAGAATCCCAACAAGCCAGAGATGACACTCAAACCAGTTTCACCGTTAGTATGCCTGGAATATAACCCCAAAGATGTACATGTACTGATTGGAGGTTGCTATAATGGTCAAATAGGTATGTTTACAAACAAGCTAGACTGTGTATTGTCAAGCCCCCTATCATCTTTTGTTTGAACTGCAGCAGTGCCTTTATGCTGATTTCATGCTTTCCTGTCGCTTGCCCGCTGCTCTGATGATTATTTTGCTTCACTGCGCACTCGCACCAGAAACGCTAGTGGTGACCAGCGGCAAGCCGATATACAACATGATCTGGTCCATGGGGGCCAAAGGTGGCAAATTTGAAACTGAGATAAACGTAAAAATACAGAGTAAAAACACAATAAAATACATAAGAAAATAGATATCAAAAAACTTCATAACTTTAAAACCAAGAATGCTAGACCTTTGGTATTTTCAGTAAATGATAGCCTATTTTATGTATAATGTAATAATTACAGTAACTCAATTTTCAAAAATGCCTCCTTTGGCCCCCATGGACCAGATCGTGTCACAATTATGTTATATCAATCACTCCACCACTTTGCACAAGCTGAAGCATTGCTAGGAGTTGAATTCAAGTCAATTTGGGAGAGGTGCATTGGCTTTCATAGTCATGCCACTGCCGCTCAGTGGTGTACCGCTCCACTTGCAGAACAGTGCAAGTGAAATGATGAAGCAGAAAGTATGAAACCAGCATAATCAATTTCTACCAGGCAAAGAACTCACTGCTGAATGTCCTGGTGTACTTGTATGAAATTTGTGTAGCTGATCTTGGCTGTGATGGTTAATCTAGATGTAGGCTGGTTAGGGTTTTGCACCTGACCCTGAATCTATAGGTCTGTGACATTCTGTGAAGCACAATGATAACTGCTCTATACTTTGCTTGACATTTCATTGGCAAGACTCATACATTTTGTAGCATTATGGATTGATATAGAATGGCGTGTACACAGTTGGGTGTTATTTTAATAAAATTGAATTGAACCTACATAAGTTGTGCTTTGCGTATAAGTGACTGGTGCGCAATTGTGAATTTACGCGAGCAAAGTTGGATGTTTATTGATGCATACAGTAGCAAAAACCGAATAATTTTTGCCATTATTAAGTTGGACAGAGTATAATTATAGGTTAATAACTGCGCATTAATTATTTGGAGGGCATTGTGAAAAATCTAAACATTTTGCCTTTGGAACCGAGGAATATCCCGAGGGATATTCCGAGGTCCAAAGCAAAATGTTTAGATTTTTCACAATGCCCGACATACAACTGATGCAAAGTTATTAACCAAATTTATAACCATCATTTTTAACTCAACCAAATCTCAAGATTTTACTCTCTGAAATTTGTTGAAATAAACAGTTTTTATCAAAACTTATATTTCGCCCTTCAAAAAGTCGAACAGGCTAAAACGGTCTTACCAATTACAGCACTGCGCAATCACGCCATGTGCAAATATGGTAATTGCGTGCGCATGAAGTGTTCCGGCGCAACAGATGCGCACACGGGAAGTCATTGTACCGCGTAAGCATATGCGAAGGTCATTGATGGATATCAATAACCTCCCGGCGGTATAACCGTGGTGTGCGTAAATCATCTAACGACCAATTTGATTGGGACGCACAAATGGCGTGATACGTGAATTATGAATGTATATCTATTGCTTCTTTTAAAAAACCGAAACAGCATGCATTAGTTATATAAAATTTTGTCTGAAGGCAGCGGAAGAAACATGCCATATTTGGCATATTGTCTCCTGTTTATTTTCTTGCACAGAAATCATACCAAGACCAACCAAAAGGCATGTCACATCAGTTTCTTCTGCTGCCTTTAGTTGATTTCATTAGTTATTGATTAGGTCCAGCGTTTTTTCCAATTTGTGGTTGAACTTGCCTTGTATGATGAGAGCATACTAAGTAGCCTTTACACAAATTTATATTTCCAAAAGTTTTGTTCATTTGTCTGTTTTGATAAGGAAGGATTTCATAATTTTCTTGATATTTGTTTTGACCAGCTTTTTGGGACACAAGGAAAGGATCACAAGCTGTTGAGATGTCACCTGTAGAACATAGTCATCATGATCCTGTGTATAAAACCATCTGGTTACAATCCAAGACAGGAACAGAATGCTTCTCAGCCTCCACAGATGGACAGGTATGTATGGACTTTTGTAAAAGTGGACATTTTTGCGCTTCATTTATTTTCGCGCTTTTCTTGTTCCAAGCTGCTACCTCTAAAATAAAAACACACAAATATATTCCTTTTGTGTTTAGGCCAATGTATTAAGGAAACTCAGAATCGCAAATTTATAAACAAGGGAAACGGTTCAAATGGGCTAATCCATTTAAAATCCACACTACCCCTGTGGGAGATTTCGGAAATATCTTCCACAGGGGGAGTATGAATTTCAAATTGAATGAACAAATTAAGCAGCTCCATTTGAATTTCATACACCCTTTGTGAACGATTCAACCTGAATCTAGCACTGAGGGAGGGCAAGTTTCAAATGGGCTTCCTTAATGTGTTCGTTCCATTTGAAATTCATACTCCCCTTGTGGAAAGTATTTCCAAAATCTTCCACAGGGGTAGTGTGGATTTTAAATGGAATAATAAATGCGGAAAATTAATCACACAAAAATTTCCACTTTTACAGTATTCCTGGAAAATGTAAAAGCTTGGTGTAATTGTATGACATAATTATTGGCTTTATGCAGGTCTGGACTGGAATTTTGTCATGATTCAGTCACATTGAAAGTCATGGGATTTTTAAATTGAATACCTGAATGCAAAACCCACCCAAGTCCATGGAAAGTGATTTTAAGAAAATTAAAAAACAAATGTGTATCATACATGCGGGGTATACGCACATGCTGGATTTCACATGCTCAATAGACGCACGTAGAGGGTGGATTTGGGTTCAACTTTTATACATTACTAGCGGGTACCCGCGCTTCGCGCGGGCCCCCGCTTGATGAGTAAATGGGAGCGGTTAGTAAACGGGAGCGGTTAGTATAAACGATGGAAATGGTAATCATGGCAATTGGTATCGCTTTTAACAGCTCAATTATTACGCGGTTAGTGATGTGGTAGGCCTACCATTTGTTGCCTCTACTTTGCAAACGACTTCCTTAGCATAAAATCTTTTGCGTAATTTTTGTACCAAACGCCCTGTTGACTTATTTTTTCTTTGTCTTTCCCTTTTTTTTTTTTTTTTTTCTCTCTCTCTCTCTTTCCTGCTCCATTTCTCTTTCTTTTTCTTGCTTGTTCACTCTCTCTCTCTTCTTTCTGTTTGTCTATTTTTTCTTTGTCTTTCCCTGTCTTTCTTTTCGCTTATCTCTCCTCCCTTTCTCTTGCTTTCCCGTTGTTTCTCTTTCTTTTCTTTCTTTCTTTCTTTCTTTCTTTCTTTCTTTCTTTCTTTCTTTCTTTCTTTCTTTCTTTCTTTCTTTCTTTCTTTCTTTCTTTTTCTTTCTTTCTCTCTTTCTTTTTCTTTCTTTCTCGTTGTTTTTCTGTCTTTCTTTCTTTCTTTCTTTCTTTCTTTCTTTCTTTCTTTCTTTCTTTCTTTCTTTCTTACTTTCTTTCTTTCTTTCTTTTTCTTTCCCTCTTTCTTTCTTTCCCTCTTTCTTTCCCTCTTTCCTTCCCCTTTACTATTAATATGAGTCTCCCGGGACTATAATGTTTCTACTTTTTATGTCCTCGCCTCTGGTTATTAAAAGTCCTTCTTTATTTTCCGTCTTAGAGATGTGATTAAAATGAAACAGTAAAATCTTCGAAATTTACTCAAAAGTTCCGTCTTAGAGATGTGATTAAAATGAATCAGTAAAACCATCCGAAAGTTAGGCCTAATTCAAAAGTTAGGCCGAATCAAACTCAAATTACTTATTTTCAAAATATGTTTCTACTTTTTATGCCCTTCTGGCTATTTATTTTCAAAATACATACCTTGAACCACCTTTGTCTCAGCCATTAATTTGTTAGTTCCGTCTTAGAGATGTGATATTTTCCGCCTTAGATGAAACCGAAATTTTGTTACCATTAGCGGCGTCGGGAAGTTGCTATGACCTGTGCGTAATCCGCGTATAGCAATTCCGTCTTTCTGCGCATGTCACTGATACTACCAGCAACGTGTTGGTAATCGCTCTCCGATATTCCACCAAATTTGAGCTAATTTAATGTCGATTTTATTCTTCTAATGTACATGGACTAATTGTATATCTACTATAGAACAGTTTGAATTGCATATTGGATATAATGCCTGACAAAAAGGATGGAAATAAAGGCTTAAAGAAGAACACGCCATGGGATATTGAACAACGTGAAGATGATAGCACTGATACCATAGATACACAGAGCTCCGAGGCTCGAACAGATGGGCAAGATGGCGTAAAAGTGCGATTATGCGTGAGTTAAATAAAATCATTTAAACTTTTGAATAAAGTCATCAGCCGCCTTGATACCATGGAAGTGAGCATGCAGAAGTTAGAATCAGACCAGAAGGACATGAGAACCAAAGTGATTGATTTAGAAGCTAGTGCTGAGCAGGTAAACGCTACATTGGAAGATATGAAACAAGAAAGAAAATCCTTCGTAATGAAAACTGAACTGGATAGCATGAAACAACAGTTGGATGATTTAGCAAATAGATACCGCCGGAATAAATTAGATTTTAGGGGAATCCCGGAAAATAGTGAAAACTCTCCTGACTGTTGTGGATTTATGGAGGATTTCATTGTAAATTATATGCAAGTTGAGAACGGTGAAAACATTGAAATTGAGAGAGCA
Source organism: Amphiura filiformis (assembly GCF_039555335.1). Taxonomy (NCBI): domain Eukaryota; kingdom Metazoa; phylum Echinodermata; class Ophiuroidea; order Amphilepidida; family Amphiuridae; genus Amphiura; species Amphiura filiformis. The sequence continues at coordinate 22,752,160 of NC_092631.1, read as the reverse complement.
CACAGGAGCCCTATGGGTAAAATGGCAGCCCAACAAGCCATACGCAGAGGCGCTCCGAGGCCAATGTTTGTAAAACTTTTGCGATATCCAGATAGAGAAGTACTCCTGAAATCTGCATCAAAATATCTCAAAGACAAAGAATATAGAGGTGAGAAAATATTCATTACAGACGACGTAACTCAGGCAGTAAGAGCAGAAAGAAAGCAACTAATTGGTCTTCGCAAGAAGCTGATAAAAGAAGGAAAGTATGCTTTTGTTCCATGGACAGTTCCAGCATGTCTACTGGTGAAGCGAGGTGGAGCCTACAAGAAACTTACCGTAGTTTATATTGAAGATTTCAACTCTGAGGACTTGGACAACTTTAAAAAGTAAAGCGCTTGGAACTCCTTTTTGCTTTGCACAAGAACTGCAGGATTTTAGTTAAACTTTCGCGAGATTGTATGGAATTACAACGTTTGTGACTGCAAGCTTGGAACTTTTTAATGTGTTGTCGCGATGAAAATACTTTCGGGACCTGTTTTTGAAATATTGGATTATTTAACAGAAGAACTTGCGCGATGTTTTCGCGATGAACCCGGACTTTCAAGTTTGTACCACTTATGGAATATTTACTGTCTCGTGTACAGCAGAACGAAAATTCTGTTTTTCTAATTATTTCGGTGGACTATCGGTAAGCAATTTGCACATTATGTGCATGTTTTGGTTGATAAAGTGGTGCGCATTTATATGTTTTGCAAGCCCGTTTCAACGCACGGGTTTGGAGGACTTGAACTTCCATCATTTTGTAAATCAGACCCTCTTGTCTTTTACGATCTTTTAACAAGATCTGAATATTACTTTCTCTTGAATATTGTGTAATGTGTATAAAGTAGTAAAAATATCTCAGTTGTGCTCGTGTATGTTCAATTTGTGTTTTAAAGGAGAACTTTTGCTAATATATTGCATGTTGTTTGGAATTTATAAATTCGCAATTGTACATGTTTATATATATCATCATGTCAAACCACTTGTTTGTTGTCAACCCTGCCCCTCGATCTCATTGTGTTTTGCTGATTGACACTCATCCGCGCATGCGCATTGTTTATTTTGAGTGGATTTCGAGGTGGGGCCCACGTGGAGAGACTTTGAACAGGTGTCGTGACAAAATACATGCATAATTAATTGTGTTGTGGTTATGCTCATCCACTTGGTGTGTAAATGATTTCGACTGACTCTTTGAAAATTGTGTCCTTGAATGTAAGGGGCATTGGTGATTTTAAGAAACGGAGAAGTATTTTTAATTGGGCCAGAACAAATAAAGCTGATTTGATTTTATTGCAAGAAACTCATAGCACTGATCGTGTTGAATCTAAGTGGAAACATGAATGGGGTGGAAAGATTTTGTTCTCGCATGGCACAAATAATAGTAGAGGTGTTGCAATTATTTTTCGTAATGGATGTGATATTGACGTTACTGATGTTTACAAAGATGATGAAGGTAGAATTCTGAAGATTAATTTTGTTAAAGATGAATTAACTTTTACTTTGGTCAATATTTATGCCCCGAATATTGAAAACATGCAGATTAATTTTTATTCAAAATTAAATGATTTGTTTGATGAAAGTAATTTCGGTAGCAATGAAAGGATTATTATTGCAGGAGATTTTAATTGTATTTTGAATGCTATGCTTGATAAAAAAGGTGGTCATGAAAGAATTAAAGAGAATGTTGTTGAAAAAATCTCTGATATTATGGATAATTTTGATGTTTTAGATATATGGAGATATTTACATCCTAATATTCAGAGATTTACATGGAGACAACCTAATCCCCTTATTCAATGTAGACTTGATTATTTTCTTATAAGCAATAATTTAATTGAGTATGTGACAAAAGCAGATATTGTTCCAGGTTTAAGAACTGACCACTCTGGTATCACTTTGAATGTACAACTTCAAAAAGACCCTGTACGGGGTCCTGGTCACTGGAAATTCAATAATTCATATCTTAACGAGGATGATTATGTGAATGACATGAACAAGAATCTTGATGTTTGGTTAAATGATGTTTCTTTATCTGATCCTCAAGTTAAATGGGAATGGATCAAATATAAGGTTAGAAATGAAACAATGAAGTATGCCAAGAAAAAGTGTGTTTTTAAGAGAGACAGAATTAAGGAGCTTAGCAGTAAACTTAATTCATTGGAGAAGTCTTTGGCTAATGATCCTTCTCAAGATAGGCCTACTTTAAATGAGATTAATTCGGTTAAATCTGTTTTGGAGGAGCTTGATACAAAAAATTATTGATGGTATAATTGTTCGCTCAAGAATTAGTTGGGCAGAAAAAGGTGAGAAAAGCAATAAGTATTTTTGGGCCTTGAAAAAGGAATTGCAGAAAAAAGCAGTGTAAAAAAATTGTTTCTGATGATGGTACAGAAATTATTAAACCTATGTCTATTTTGAATGCACAAAGTGAGTACTATAAAAATATTTATGAATCGAAGGTTGATATAACTTCTTCCAGAAATAATACCTTTTTTTTTTTTTTTTCCATACCAACTTTAACTGACATGGACATGATAAAGTGTGAAGGTAACCTCACAAAATTTGAGTGTTTTAATGTACTTAGTAAAATGTCAAAGAATAAAAGTCCGGTAATGATGGTTTATCATGTGAATGGTACTTGCAATTCTGGAATAAAATTGATACTTTTTGGTGCATGTATTAAATAAAGGTTTGAATAAAGGAGAAATGTCATCTTCTCAGAGGCAAGCTGTGATTACGTTGATTGAGAAAGAAGGTAAAGACAGATGCAAGTTAAAGAATTGGAGACCCATATCCTTACTTAATGTAGACTACAAAATCGCCTCTAAAGCCCTAGCGATGAGAGTTGAAAAGGTTATTCATAATTTGATTCATACTGACCAAAGTGGATTTGTTAAAGGTAGATACATTGGTGACTCAGTTCGTTCTATTAATGATATTATGGAGTATACTAAATTAAAAAATATTTCAGGTCTTCTTTTGTTCTTAGATTTTGAAAAAGCGTTCGATTCGTTAGAGTGGAACTTTATTTTTCAAGCTTTAAATCGAATGAATTTTGGTCCAAGTTTTGTCAAGTATGTCAAAGCCCTTTACACTACCCTAGTAAAAATGAGGATGCAAGTATCAGTTCTTGCGCAAGTTCTTGACCCTCAGAACAAAGGAAACTTTCAAATACTTGCAAATGCTTGCATCCAAATGCTAGTATTTCGGACACTTTTTCTTTAATCTGCAAGTCTCTTGAGTGAATCTTGAGTGACCACGGTCATGAGGAGTGTAACCAACTTGCATTTTACTTGACTTTTTATGCAATTTTATGCAAATATATGCAAGGTTTCATAATTGACACCTGTCAATTATTGTTCTTGCCCTGTTATATGCTAATTTGTAATTTGGTCATCTACCCCTGTTCAGAGCTCTGTTTTGCCTAAGCTGCATGATGTCTGTTGAGTTGTCTATACCTATGGCTATACATAAATGGATCAGAGGACTTCATTTATGTGACCTCAAGTAACTGAATTATGTACACAAAGAAGATTGAGAGTCATGGATTTTTTTAGAGACTAGAACTTAGAAATCTATAACCATTGCATAATTATGGTAGGGAAAATCAAAACTCAACCTGACAAACGCCCTAATCGCAAGACCCGCTGACGCTGACCTGAAACAAGATTTTACAATGGAAATAATCTCAGTTTCAATCAATCTTCTTACAGTGCTACTGTGATTTTGTGTGCAGTGACCCGGCCCACTGCAATGACACCAGTGCATAAAAAGTTCTGAATTTTGATATTCCAAACAGAGATCGGAAGTTTAAATAATCAAAATCTGTGATGAAATTTACTATTTTACTACATTATTAAAGTTCTTCTGTCCCTCTCAACATCTCTGGAATATCGAAAAATCGACTGTGCATAGCCCTGCTTCGGACCCTGCTTCCACTGATTTGTAGTGCTGCCTGCATACTAACTTAAAATGGCATAGTGGGTTTTTTTTTCAACAGCGCCATGAGTGTGATCTGCACCAGCCTTACTGTCATTATACTCCCTTTATCCCCGGCCTTTATCGCCAGACAAGCGGTGTGGACTCTGATTAGCAAGATTTTGTCTTTCACAAACATTGAGGCTCAGTGTCAGTCAATTAACACTGCCATTAAGCGCCCATGGGCAGCTGATGAGCAGGCACTCAAGTTTCATGCATGGTACTTGATCTTTGCTGGGGTGAGCTCATGTTTGCATGCGATAGGCCCAAGTTCACTGTTCAAAATTGAAAATTATAGGCCTATAACTTGAGCCAGGCTGAAAAGCCTATAACAAGCATGTGGCATACATGTATACCCTGAACATAAGCCATTCTGTATTGAATATTTTGTGAAAAACTTTTATAAAATTCATAAAATCTTATAGTTCTAAAATATGATCTATTTCTATCTAGGATTAGTATGTCTTGTATAAAGCATTGTTATCTAAATGTTAGTATTCTTATCTCTTTCAGTTTAAATCACTAAATAACACTTTTCAGATTGTTTGTTCTTGTCTTCTTTATCGATGGAGTCATTCATAAGAACTAAATACTCCCGTTTGGAAAGGAATCCAAGAATTATGCAATCCCCTGTACATTATACTATATTTAGTAACCGAAATGGTAACCTGAGCTTTATTCCTTTTATTTGAAACCAATCCTCTCACATCCAATGCTGTATGATTTTACACCTCTCCTACTGCAATAAATATGCTTTACATTTTCTAATTTTTCTTTGCTTACTAAATTTTATTATCCAAACTGTTACACAACACATCGACACATCACATCAAAGCTTCCATTGGACGCCCGGAATTTTTATTATTTTTAGTTTAGTTTTTCTCCTGTAAAATAACTTTCAATGACTTCTATTTGCCATTTCTGATATTAATCGTATCCGAAGGGTTTTTTTATTCTGAAGTGCAATTTGAGTGGAAGTTTTTTGTTCAATGTCTTTTGATCCGAAATGTTTTTGATCCAAAGTTAATTGTTCTGAAAGGTTTTAACTCCAAAAGGTTTTTAATCCCAAGAATTTTTTCCGAAAGGTTATTTTTATGAAAGGTTTTACTGCGAAGGTTTTTGTTCTGAAAGTTCAGTGTGTCTGCTAATTTATGTGTTATCGTCAGTAGATAGCAATACATAAATGAATAAATGCGGTATTCAGTGCAAGTAGACCATTCAACTATCAGGTATTGCGTAGTCAATGATTGTCAAGTGTCCTCGCTAGAACTTACGCCTTATGCAAGTTTCTTTCCTGTTACCGCAGCGTGCTTGTGTGTGCTCCAGAAGTACTTGCAAGTAAGTGGGTTGTCATTTTTTTCTGAAGGGGGTGGGGGGGTGGGTGTCATGAAAATACTGTCCAGGTTCGCAGTTTTTTTGACCAAAAAATAAGGGGGTTATAGATTTTTACACCAAAAATAGTGGGGGTCAAAACATTATTGACGGTCTTGTGAGTATTACCAGCAAAATTTTTCCAATAAGCTACTACGGTAATAAATATAGAGCACACTCAAAAATTCTGTGTGATGCACGCACATTCTTTTCGGGTAAACTTATAGGGGAACAAAATATATATAATGTATTTCTTGACATTTTTGGATAATATTTGTGGTGTGTGTTGGGGATGTCATAATTTTGTTTCAAACTATGATAGGGGGATCATGCGAGATAAGGGGTCATAAAAAATGTCTCTGGTCACCGACATAATACATGACCCCCTCTGCCAAAAAAATGACAGCCCCTAAGATGTGCTTGATTTTGTGCTATCTTCAGTAGAAAGCAGTGGCGTAATGATCAATATTTGGTATTGTCATTGCAAAACAACCCATGCAGATGTCTCTGTTAGCTTCTGTTGGCCATCTCTCCTATCTAAACGATCATTCATGGGTTGCAGGTCAATATTCTGAAAGATTTTTGTTCAAAGATGTTTGCTCCAAAAGCTTTTTGTTCCAGAAGTTATTTGTTCGAAGGATTTGATTCTGAAGTGCAATTTGATCCGAAAGGTTTTTAATCCAAAGTTAATTAATTGTTCCAAAAGATTTTAATTCCAAAGGTTTTTAATCGAAAAAATTTTTATTCCCAATGGTATTTTCCCAAAAGTTTTTTTTTTTTTTTTTTTGTATTTTGTTCCAAAAGTCTGTTTCTCTGATTTGGAGTAATAACCTTTCGGAACAAAACCCCTGATCCAAGTCAAATAATTTGATATATTTTCAAATGAGAATTGAGCATTTTTAATTTTTGCCCCCTTTATGGCCATATTTGATCAGCCGGATTCCTTGTCATAGGATGCCAGAGAAACAAAATCACCAAAAAATCGCATATGTACCATTTATCAAGGTTACTGTGTTGGTCTCTTGTTCATCATCTGGATTAATGTCTAATGTGGTCTACTGAAATAGCGCCGAGGCAATAATAGAAAACATAACTAGATATACTGCAGCCTTCAAGTCCAGCCGTGACCTTGAAGTGACCTCTGATGACCTTGAAAAGATTTGGAACACAATTGCATTTGGTGAAAGATGTAGGCATTAAGCTTAATAGCCAGACGATGGTGGCCGACAGTCATTTAATGCAGCAACAGCCAATAGCGTAAACAAAACAGACAATATGACGGCAACACTGCCTGATTTTTGATCAAAATTTTATTTTTGGTCAAAAAATGTAATTTTGGTTTTAAAATGTTATTTTTGGTCAAAAAAGTGATTTTTGGTCAAAAATGTGAATTTTGGTCAAAAATGTGAATTTTGGTCAAAAATGTGAATTTTGGTCAAAAATGTGAATTTTTGTCAAAAATGTGATATTCTCAATAACATTTGGTGTGACATTTTGATCAAATAACGCGTGAACGAGACATCAGAGGTAGTGCAAAGTAGTCTTTCTCTTTGTCCGCTTGGGTAGGCAAATGAAATTTTTGAGTGTGCTATATATTTATTACCGTAGTAGATTATTGGAAAAATTTTGCTGCTAATACTCACAAGACCCTCAATAATTTTATGACCCCTTATTTTTGGCGCAGAAAATATCTATAACCCACCCCCCTTATTCTTTGTTTAACAAAATACTGTGACCCCTCCAGTATTTTCATGACAACCATCCCCCTTCAAAAAAAATGACAACACACTTACTTGCAAGTACTTTGCAAGCACACGCAAACACTCGGCAACTTGACATTGTAGATAGTGCAAACTATTATTTTTCTGAATCTCTGTAGATAGTGCAAACTATTATTTTTCTGAATCTCTGGCAGATGAACAATTTGCTGCCATTTTCAAGAAAATCGGAGCATCTTTATTTTTTTCCCCTGTACAAATAGAAGACCTTTTAAGCCACTTAACGTTAGAACTACGGGTTGGATTGAAAAGCATCCTCAGGGGTCCGGGATTACCTGCATCCACCCTATAGCTTGAGGATGTAAGTTTAGCTCTGATTTGGCTATCTTCTGCAGAGGCAACTGATAGCCAAACAGGAGTTTACGCTGCAATGCTATCTTCAGTAGATAGCAATACCAGAGTGTACAATGCTCTCTATAAAGTGTGTATAGCAGCAGTAGACAGTAATACCTGAGTGTATGTTAGAATTAAGTAGGCCTATTATCAGTAGATAGTAATTATAACAGAGTGTCTGCTAATATGTGTGCTATCGTCAGTAGATAGCAATACAGATATGAATAATGAAATTCAGTATTCAGTGCTGGTAGACAATTCAACTATCATGTATTGCGTAGTCAATGATTGTCAAGTATCCCTTGCTAAATACTTGCGTCTTATGCTAGTTTCTTTACTGTTACGGCAGCGTGCTTGCGTGTGCTTGCAAAGTACTTGCAAGTAAGTGTGTTGTCATTTTTTTTTAAAGGAGGGTGGGTGTCATGAAATACTGGAGGGGTCACAGTATTTTTTAAGTAAAGAATAGGGGGGGGGGTGTTATAGATTTTCTACACCAAAAAGAGTGGGGGGTCATAAAATTATTTAGTTCACATGTTATGTGATCAAAATATCACAGGTCACCATTGAGTCCATGGTTAATAACCTTTGTTTTCTCGTATCTCGGCAACTTGACATTGATTGTAGATAGAGCAAACTATTATTTATTTGAATCTCCTCTGGCAGATGAATAATTTCCTGCCATTTTCAAGAAAATCAGAGCATCTTTATTTTTTACCCCTGTACAAATAGAATAGTTACCTCTGACCTTTTAAGCCACTTAACGTGAGAACCATAGATCAGATTGAAAAAGCAAATATATTTTTGAAATCCATAAGCCAAAACGAATAATTTGGTATATTTTGAAGCGAAATCTGAGCACTTTTAATTTTAGCCCCCCCAGCAATTTTGGGGTCATTTATCTCAAAATGCTCAATGATGCCAAAGTGGTATCAGCCGGATTCCCTGTCAGGGGATGCCAAAGAAACAAAATCAGCAAAGAAAATGGCATATGTACCATTTTCAAGGTCACTGTATTGGTCTATTGTTTATCATTTGGACTAACATGTCTAATGTGGTCTACTGAAATAGCGTGAGAGCAATAATAGAAAGCATAACTATGTGTTGACTTGAGTGTGGTATTATGTCATAGGTCTACAATAACCATGTACTATCTTCAGTGGATAGTAGTGCCAGAAACCATCCTCAGGGGTCCGGGATTACCTGCATCCACCCTATAGCTCAAGGATGTAAGTTAAGCTACGATTTGGCTATCTTCTGTAGAGGCAATGGATAGCCAAACCAGAGTTTACGCTGCAATGCTATCTTCAGTAGATAGCAATACCAGAGTGTACAATGTTCTCTATTAAGTGTGTATAGCAGCAGTAGACAGTAATACCTGAGTGTATGTTAGAATTACGTAGGCCTATTATCAGTAGATAGTAATTATAACAGGGTGTCTGCTTATGTGTTTGCTATCGTCAGTAGATAGCAATACAGATATTTAAATTCAGTATTCAGTGCTGGTAGACAATTAAACTATCATGTATTGCGTAGTCAATGATTGTCAAGTATCCCTTGCTAAATACTTGCGTCTTATGCAAGTTTCTTTACTGTTACCGGCGGCGTGCTATGCGTGTGCTTGCAAAAGTACTTGCAAGTCAGTTTGTTGTCATTTTTTTTAAGGGGGATGGGTGTCATGAAAATACTGGAGGGGTCACAGTATTTTGTTAAACAAAGAATAAGGGGGGGTTATAGATTTTCTACACAAAAATAGGGGGTCATAAAATTATTGAGGGTCTTGTGAATATTACCAGCAAAATTTTTCCAATAAGCTACTACGGTAATAAATATATAGCACACTCAACAATTTCATTTGCCTACCCAAGCGGACAAAGAAAAAGACTACTTTGAACTACCTCTGATGTCTCGTTCACATGTTATTTGATCAAAATGTCACAGGTCACCATTGAGTCAATGGTTAATAACCTTTGTTTTCTCCTATCTCTGCAACTTGACATTGTAGATAGTGCAAACTATTTTTTTTCTTTTTCTCCTCTGGCAGATGAACAATTTGCTGCCATTTTCAAGAAAATCAGAGCATCTTTTATTTTTTACTCCTGTACAAATAGAAGAGTTACCTCTGACCTTTTAAGCCACTTAACGTTAGAACCACAGGTCGGATTGAAAAGCATCCTCAGGGGTCCGGGATTACCTGCATCCACCCTATAGCTCGAGGATGTAAGTTTAGCTACGATTTGGCTATCTTCTGCAGAGGCAACTGATAGCCAAACAGGAGTTTACGCTGCAATGCTATCTTCAGTAGATAGCAATACCAGAGTGTACAATGCAATCTATAAAGTGTGTATAGCAGCAGTAGACAGTAATACCTGAGTGTATGTTAGAATTTCGTAGGCCTATTATCAGTAGATAGTAATTATAACAGAGTGTCTGCTAATATGTGTGCTATCGTCAGGAGATAGCAATACAGATATGAATAATGAAATTCAGTATTCAGTGCTGGTAGACAATTCAACTAGCATGTATTATGTGAGCCAATGATTGTCAAGTATCCCTTGCTAAATACTTGCGCCTTATGCAAGTTTCTTTACTGTTACCGCAGCGTGCTTATGTGTGCTTGCAAAAGTACTTGCAAGTAAGTGTGTTTTCATTTTTTTTGAAGGAGGGTGGGTGTCATGAAAATACTGGAGGGGTCACAGTATTTTTTTAAACAAAGAATAAGGGGGGGTGTTATAGATTTTCTACACCAAAAACAGTGGGGGGTCATAAAATTATTTAGTTCACATGTTATTTGATCAAAATGTCACAGGTCACCATTGAGTCCATGGTTAATAACCTTTTGTTTTCTCGTATCTCGGCAACTTGACATTGATAGTCGATAGAGCAAACTATTATTTATTTGAATTTCCTCTGGCAGATGAATAATTTCCTGCCATTTTCAAGAAAATCGGAGCATCTTTATTTTTTTACCCCTGTACAAATAGAATAGTTACCTCTGACCTTTTAAGCCACTTAACGTGAGAACCATAGATCGGATTGAAAAAGCAAATATATTTTTGAAATCCATAAGCCAAAACAAATAATTAGGTATATTTTGAAGTAAAATTTGAGCACTTTTAATTTTCTATTGTTTATCATTTGGACTAACATGTCTAATGTGGTCTACTGAAATAGCGTAGAGGCAATAATAGAAAGCATAACTATGTGTTGACTTGAGTGTGGTATGATGTCATAGGTCTACATGTACTATCTTCAGTGGATAGTAGTGCCAGAAACCATCCTCAGGGGTCCGGGATTACCTGCATCCACCTTATAGCTCAAGGATGTAAGTTAAGCTACGATTTGGCTATCTTCTGTAGAGGCAACGGATAGCCAAACCAGAGTTTACGCTGCAATGCTATCTTCAGTAGATAGCAATACCAGAGTGTACAATGCTCTCTATTAAGTGTGTATAGCAGCAGCAGACAGTAATACCTGAGTGTATGTTAGAATTACATAGGCCTATTATCAGTAGATAGTAATTATAACAGAGTGTCTGCTAATATGTGTGCTATCGTCAGTAGATAGCAATACAGATATGAATAATGAAATTCAGTATTCAGTGCTGGTAGACAATTCAACAATCATGTATTGCGTAGCCAATGATTGTCAAGTATCCCTTGCTAAATACTTGCGTCTTATGCTAGTTTCTTTACTGTTACCGGCAGCGTGCTTGCGTGTGCTTGCAAAGTACTTGCAAGTAAGTGTGTTGTCATTTTTTTTTTTAAAGGAGGGTGGGTGTCATGAAATACTGGAGGGGTCACAGTATTTTTAAGTAAAGAATAAGGGGGGTGTTATAGATTTTCTACACCAAAAAGAGTGGGGGGTCATAAAATTATTTAGTTCACATGTTATTTGATCAAAATATCACAGGTCACCATTGAGTCCATGGTTAATAACCTTTGTTTTCTCGTATCTCGCAACTTGACATTGATTGTAGATAGAGCAAACTAATATTTATTTGAATCTCCTCTGGCAGATGAATAATTTCCTGCCATTTTCAAGAAAATCAGAGCATCTTTATTTTTTTACCCCTGTACAAATAGAATAGTTACCTCTGACCTTTTAAGCCACTTAACGTGAGAACCATAGATCAGATTGAAAAAGCAAATATATTTTTGAAATCCATAAGCCAAAACGAATAATTTGGTATATTTTGAAGCTTAAATTTGAGCACTTTTAATTTTAGCCCCCCAGCAATTTTGGGGTCATTTATCTCAAAATGCTCAATGATGCCAAAGTGGTATCAGCGGATTCCTTGTCAGGGGATGCCAAAGAAACAAAATCAGCAAAGAAAATGGCATATGTACCATTTTCAAGGTTACTGTATTGGTCTATTGTTTATCATTTGGACTAACATGTCTAATGTGGTCTACTGAAATAGCGAGAGCAATAATAGAAAGCATAACTATGTGTTGACTTGAGTGTGGTATTATGTCATAGGTCTACAATAACCATGTACTATCTTCAGTGGATAGTAGTGCCAGAAACCATCCTCAGGGGTCCGGGATTACCTGCATCCACCCTATAGCTCAAGGATGTAAGTTAAGCTACGATTTGGCTATCTTCTGTAGAGGCAACGGATAGCCAAACCAGAGTTTACGCTGCAATGCTATCTTCAGTAGATAGCAATACCAGAGTGTACAATGCTCTCTATTAAGTGTGTATAGCAGCAGCAGACAGTAATACCTGAGTGTATGTTAGAATTACATAGGCCTATTATCAGTAGATAGTAATTATAACAGAGTGTCTGCTAATGTGTGTGCTATCGTCAGTAGATAGCAATACAGATATGAATATTTGAATTCAGTATTCAGTGCTGGTAGACAATTCAACTATCATGTATTATGTAGTCAATGATTGTCAAGTATCCCTTGCTAAATACTTGCGTATTATGCAAGTTTCTTTACTGTTACCGGCAGCGTGCTTGCGTGTGCTTGCAAAGTACTTGCAAGTAAGTGGGTTGTCATTTTTTTAAAGGGGGATGGGTGTCATGAAAATACTGGCGGGGTCGCAGTATTTTGTTAAACAAAGAATAAGGGGGGTTACAGATTTTCTACACCAAAAATAGGGGGTCATAAAATTATTGAGGGTCTTGTGAATATTACCAGCAAAATTTTTCCAATAAGCTTCTACGGTAGTAAATATATAGCACACTCAAATATTTCATTTGCCTACCCAAGCGGACAAAGAAAAAGACTACTTTGCACTACCTCTGATGTCTCGTTCATGTGTTATTTGATCAAAATGTCACAGGTCACCACTGAGTCAATGGTTAATAACCTTTGTTTTCTCCTATCTCGGCAACTTGACATTGTAGATAGTACAAACTATTATTTTTCTGAATCTCCTCTGGCAGATGAACAATTTGCTGCCATTTTCAAGAAAATCGGAGCATCTTTATTTTTTACCCTGTACAAATAGAAGAGTTACCTCTGACCTTTTAAGCCACTTAACGTTAGAACCACAGGTCGGATTGAAAAGCATCCTCAGGGGTCCGGGATTACCTGCATCCACCCTATAGCTCGAGGATGTAAGTTTAGCTACGATTTGGCTATCTTCTGCAGAGGCAACTGATAGCCAAACAGGAGTTTACGCTGCAATGCTATCTTCAGTAGATAGCAATACCAGAGTGTACAATGCACTCTATAAAGTGTGTATAGCAGCAGTAGACAGTAATACCTGAGTGTATGTTAGAATTACGTAGGCCTATTATCAGTAGATAGTAATTATAACAGAGTGTCTGCTAATATGTGTGCTATCGTCAGGAGATAGCAATACAGATATGAATAATGAAATTCAGTATTCAGTGCTGGTAGACAATTCAACTAGCATGTATTGCGTAGCCAATGATTGTCAAGTATCCCTTGCTAAATACTTGCGTCTTATGCAAGTTTCTTTACAGTTACCGGCAGCGTGCTTGCATGTGATTGCAAAGTACTTGCAAGTAAGTGTGTTTTCATTTTTTTTGAAGGAGGGTAGGTGTCATGAAAATACTGGAGGGGTCACAGTATTTTTTTAAACAAAGAATAAGGGGGGTGTTATAGATTTTCTACACCAAAAAGAGTGGGGGTCATAAAATTATTTAGTTCACATGTTATTTGATCAAAATGTCACAGGTCACCATTGAGTCCATGGTTAATAACCTTTTGTTTTCTCGTATCTCGCAACTTGACATTGATAGTAGATAGAGCAAACTATTATTTATTTGAATCTCCTCTGGCAGATGAATAATTTCCTGCCATTTTCAAGAAAATCGGAGCATCTTTATTTTTTACCCCTGTACAAATAGAATAGTTACCTCTGACCTTTTAAGCCACTTAACGTGAGAACCATAGATCGGATTGAAAAAGCAAATATATTTTTGAAATCCATAAGCCAAAACGAATAATATAGCACACTCAAATATTTCATTTGCCTACCCAAGCGGACAAAGAAAAAGACTACTTTGCACTACCTATGCGAAAAAGGCATGGTTGAACTATGGTTAACCATGGTCAACCATGGTTCAACCATGGGTTTTGCCCATGGTCAAACCATGGTCAACCATGCTTTTGAAAAATGGCACCACGGCCAGAGACCATGGTCAACGTCAACGTTAGAACCACAGGTCGGATTGAAAAGCATCCTCAGGGGTCCGGGATTACCTGCATCCACCCTATAGCTTGAGGATGTAAGTTTAGCTACGATTTGGCTATCTTCTGCAGAGGCAACTGATAGCCAAACGGGAGTTTACGCTGCAATGCTATCTTCAGTAGATAGCAATACCAGAGTGTACAATGCTCTCTATTAAGTGTGTATAGCAGCAGTAGACAGTAATACCTGAGTGTATGTTAGAATTACATAGGCCTATTATCAGTAGATAGTAATTATAACAGAGTGTCTGCTAATGTGTGTGCTATCGTCAGTAGATAGCAATACAGATATGAATATTTGAATTCAGTATTCAGTGCTGGTAGACAATTCAACTATCATGTATTATGTAGTCAATGATTGTCAAGTATCCCTTGCTAAATACTTGCGTCTTATGCAAGTTTCTTTACTGTTACCGGCAACGTGCTTGCGTGTGATTGCAAAGTACTTGCAAGTAAGTGTGTTGTCATTTTTTTTGAAGGAGGGTGGGTGTCATGAAAATACTGGAGGGGTCACAGTATTTTTTTAAGCAAAGAATAAGGGGGGGTTATAGATTTTCTACACCAAAAAGAGTGGGGGTCATAAAATTATTTAGTTCACATGTTATTTGATCAAAATGTCACAGGTCACCATTGAGTCCATGGTTAATAACCTTTGTTTTCTCGTATCTCGGCAACTTGACAGAGGATCCTACAGTTGAGGCATGTGTCATAGTATAACTTAAACAATTTTTATTCAAATCCAATACTCAGATTGTTAGTCATTTCACCCGTTGCCATGGTAACGGCCGCCATATTCGATTTGGTAAATTTCAAAGGTAGAGATCTTTGGAACATGATATCTCAAAAAGTATTTTATCAATAGAAATTAAATTATGAGAATGTGTTTTTCATTGGCAGGACTCGAATCTGAACTAGAATTATGATAATCTTGGGGGTCTACCGGGAGGTCAAAGGTCAAATTCAAAATTTAATAATTATTGTTGTATGCTATTTTGATGCTGCCATAGCAACAACATAGTTCCCAAGCTTGGAATTATAAATTTCTAGTTCAATTTATATCCCTGCATATCAGCAACACTCAGTTCAAATTTGAAGTCCATACCTCAAATACTTTTTGAGATATTATGTTCGTGTGGACATGCGTTCATGAAAAAAAAGTTTTGAGATATCAGCAATTTAGTGAACTTTAGTCTAGAAACACTCTTTTAGGATTTTTATATTTTAGTAACACTGTTTTACTTTAATTTTGATTTGGAAAAGACACACTTGAATTATCACAAATAATAGTGAAGATTGGAGGTCAAAATCTTGATTATTTTTGAGATATGAATATTTAAAGGAGAAAGCGTTAAATATAGCAGCTTGAGAAAACAATAAAATACATTAGAATTAATTTTAAAAAAATTGCCTCGCGAAGTTACGTTTTTAAATATAACTTTTGAATGGAAGCTCCGATAATAAAAAAAAAAAAAGCAAAAGAAAGGTATTTTTTTCCTTAACTCCAATTTGTAAAGTTAACTTTTTGACCACAACCGGGGATTCCACCTTAATAGAGAGCATTGTACACTCTGGTATTGCTATCTACTGAAGATAGCATTGCAGCTTAAACTTCGGTTTGGCTATCTGTTGCCTCTACAGAAGATAGCCAAATCGTAGCTAAACTTACATCCTCGAGCTATAGGATGGATACAGGTAATCCCAGACACCTGAGGATGCTTTCTGGCACTACTATCCACTGAAGATAGTACATGTAGACCTATGACATAATAACACACTCAACTCAACACATAGTTATGCTTTCTATTATTGCCTCTATGCTATTTCAGTAGAACACATTAGACATGTTAGTCCAAATGACAAACAATAGACCAATACAGTAACCTTGAAAAATGGTACATATGCCATATTTCTTTGCTGATTTTGTTTCTTTGGCATCCCCTGACAGGGAATCCGGCTGATACCACTTTGGCATCATTGAGCATTTTGAGATAAATGACCCCAAAATTGCAGGGGGGGGGGCCAAAAATTAAAAGTGCTTAAATTTTACTTCAAAATATACCAAATTATTTGTTTTGGCTCATTGATTTCAAAAATATATTTGCTTTTTCAATCCGACCTGTGGTTCTAACGTTAAGTGGCTTAAAAGGTAACTCTTCTATTTGTACAGGGGTAAAAAATAAAGATGCTCCGATTTTCTTGAAAATGGCAGCAAATTGTTCATCTGCCAGAGGAGATTCAGAAAAATAATAGTTTGCACTATCTACAATGTCAAGTTGCCAGGATAGGAGAAAACAAAGGTTATTAACCATTGACTCAATAGTGACCTGTGACATTTTGATCAAATAACACGTGAACGTAGACATCAGAGGTAGTGCAAAGTAGTCTTTTTCTTTGTCCGCTTGGGTAGGCAAATGAAATTTTTGAGTGTGCTATATATTTATTACCGTAGTAGCTTATTGGAAAAATTTTGCTGGTAATACTCACAAGACCCTC
The DNA here is from genome assembly GCF_039555335.1 of Amphiura filiformis. NCBI lineage: Eukaryota > Metazoa > Echinodermata > Ophiuroidea > Amphilepidida > Amphiuridae > Amphiura > Amphiura filiformis. The sequence continues at coordinate 22,735,512 of NC_092631.1, read as the reverse complement.
AAAAATTTTATGACCCCTTATTTTGGTGTAGAAAATCTGTGACCCCCCTTATTCTTTGTTTAACAAAATACTGTGACCCCTCCAGTATTTTCATGACACCCATCCCCCTTCAAAAAAATGACAACACACTTACTTGCTTTTTTGCAAGTACTTTGCAAGCACACGCAAACAAGCTGCTGGTAACAGTAAAGAAACTTGCAGAAGACGCAAGTATTTAGCAAGGGATACTTGACAATCATTGACTACGCATAGTTGAATTGTCTACCAGCACTGAATACTGAATTTAATTATTCATATCTGTATTGCTATCTACTGACGATAGCTCACACACTGATAATAGGCCTACGTAATTCTAACATACACTCAGGTATTACTGTCTACTGCTGCTATACACAAAATAGAGAGCATTGTACACTCTGGTATTGCTATCTACTGAAGATAGCATTGCAGCGTAAACTCTGGTTTGGCTATCCGTTGCCTCTACAGAAGATAGCCAAATCGTAGCTTAACTTACATCCTTGAGCTATAGGGTGGATGCAGGTAATCCCGGACCCCTGAGGATGCTTTCTGGCACTACTATCCACTGAAGATAGTACATGTAGACCTATGACATAATAACACACTCAAGTCAACACATAGTTATGCTTTCTATTATTGCCTCTATGCTATTTCAGTAGAACACATTAGACATGTTAGTCCAAATGATAAACAATAGACCGATACAGTAACCTTGGAAAATGGTACATATGCCATTTTCTTTGCTGATTTCGTTTCTTTGGCATCCCTAACAAGGAATCCGGCTGATACCACTTTGGCATCATTGAGCATTTTGAGTCATTGAGCATTTTGAGATAAATGACCCCAAAATTGCTGGGGGGGGGGGCTAAAATTAAAAGTGCTCAAATTTCACTTCAAAATATACCAAATTATTCATTTTGGCTTATGGATTTCAAAAATATATTTGCTTTTTTTTTCCGACCTATGGTTCTCACGTTAAGTGGCTTATAAAAGGTCAGAGGTAACTATTCTATTTGTACAGGGGTAAAAAATTTTTCTTGAAAATGGCAGGAAATTATTCATCTGCCAGAGGAGATTCAAATAAATAATAGTTTGCTCTATCTACAACGACGCGCTTCCGTAGATACGAGAAAACAAAGCTAATTGACCATGGACTCAATGGTGACCTGTGATATTTTGATCAAATAACATGTGACCTAAATAATTTTATGACCCCACTCTTTTTGGTGTAGAAAATCTATAACCCCCCTTATTCTTTGCTTAAAAATATTGTGACTCCTCCAGTATTTTCATGACACCCACCCTCCTTAAAAAAATGACAACACACTTACTTGCAAGTACTTTGCAAGCACTGCAAGCACGCTGCCGGTAACAGTAAAGAAACTTGCATAAGACGCAAGTATATAGCAAGGGATACTTGACAATCATTGACTACGCATAGTTGAATTGTCTACCAGCACTGAATACTGAATTTAATTATTCATATCTGTATTGCTATCTACTGACGATAGCTCACACATTAGCAGACACTCTGTTATAATTACTATCTACTGATAATAGGCCTACGTAATTCTAACATACACTCAGGTATTACTGTCTACTGCTGCTATACACACTTTATAGAGAGCATTGTACACTCTGGTATTGCTATCTACTGAAGATAGCATTGCAGCGTAAAGTCCGGTTTGGCTATCAGTTGCCTCTGCAGAAGATAGCCAAATCGTAGCTAAACTTACATCCTCAAGCTATAGGGTAGATGCAGGTAATCCCGGACCCCTGAGGATGCTTTTCAATTCGACCTGTGGTTCTAACGTTAAGTGGCTTAAAAGGTCAGAGGTAACTCTTCTATTTGTACAGGGGTAAAAAAATAAAGATGCTCCGATTTTCTTGAAAATGGCAGCAAATTGTTCATCTGCCAGAGGAGATTCAGAAAAATAATAGTTTGCACTATCTACAATGTCAAGTTGCTGAGATAGGAGAAAACCAAAGTTATTTAACCATTGACTCAATGGTGACCTGTGACATTTTGATCAAATAATGTGTGAACGAGACATCAGAGGTAGTGCAAAGTAGTCTTTTTCTTTGTCCGCTTGGGTAGGCAAATGAAATTTTTGAGTGTGCTATATATTTATTACCGTAGTAGCTTATTGGAAAAATTTTGCTGGTAATATTCACAAGACCCTCAATAATTTTATGACCCCCTATTTTTGGTGTAGAAAATCTATAACCCCCCTTATTCTTTGTTTAACAAAATACTGTGACCCTCCAGTATTTTCATGACAACCATCCCCCAAAAAAAAAAATGAAATACTTGCAAGTACTTTGCAAGCACACGCAAGCACGCTGCTGGTAACAGTAAAGAAACTTGCATAAGACGCAAGAATTTAGCAAGGGATACTTGACAAGCATTGACTACACAATACATGATAGTTGAATTGTCTACCAGCACTGAATACTGAATTGAAATATTCATATCTGTATTGCTATCTACTGACGATAGCACACACATTAGCAGACACTATGTTATAATTACTATCTACTGATAATAGGCCGACGTAATTCTAACATACACTCAGGTATTACTGTCTACTCCTGCTATACACACTTAATAGAGAGCATTGTACACTCTGGTATTGCTATCTACTGAAGATAGCATTGCAGCGTAAACTCTGGTTTGGCTATCCGTTGCCTCTACAGAAGATAGCCAAATCGTAGCTTAACTTACATCCTTGAGCTATAGGGTGGATGCAGGTAATCCCGGACCCCTGAGTATGCTTTCTGGCACTACTATCCACTGAATATAGTACATGCAGACCTAAGACATAATACCACACTCAAGTCAACACATAGTTATGCTTTCTATTATTGCCTCTACGCTATTTCAGTAGACCACATTAGACATGTTAGTCCAAATGATGAATAATTAGACCAATGCAGTGACCTTGAAAAATGGTAAATATATGCGATTTTTTTGCTGATTTTGTATCTCTGGCATCCCCTGACAAGGAATCCGGCTGATACCACTTTGGCATCATTGAGCATTTTAAGATAAATGACCCCAAAATTGCCCGTGGGGAGGGGGGGGGGGGGCAAAAATTAAAATTGCTTAAATTTTACTTCAAAATATACCAAATTATTCGTTTTGGCTCATGGATTTCAAAAATATATTTGCTTTTTCAATCCGACCTGTGGTTATAACGTTAAGTGGCTTAAAAGGTCAGAGGTAACTCTTCTATTTGTACAGGGGTAAACAAAATAAAGTTGCTCCGATTTTCTTGAAAATGGCAGCAAATTGTTCATCTGCCAGAGGAGATTCAGAAAAATAATAGTTTGCACTATCTACAATGTCAAGTTGCCGAGATAGGAGAAAACAAAGGTTATTAACCATTGACTCAATGGTGACCTGTGACATTTTGATCAAATAACAGTTATAGCAAGCCTGTGATATCTTCAGTTTTATGATACTGGTAATACCTGAATTTAGGAGAAAAGGTTATGCTGAAATCTGCAACTCCGTGAAAATTCTGCAACTCTAAAATCCTGCTTTCGATATGATATTGTTGTGATTTATTCTGTAAGAATGATCGTGCAGATGCAAGAGATGACCAGCAGTGACACCTGTATGGGTTATGACATCACCAAAATAATGATCATTCCGGTATTGCTATCTACTGAAGATAGCACATGCAAGCCTTTGACTGTGATCCATATGTTCCTTTTCGAATATTGGACAGGGAAGTAGGTATCCGCTCAGTGACTACACACTATTTCGACATGTACTTGCATTAGAATACAATGCTTATGAGAAAATGCCAGCACAATGCGAGTAACATGCAAGAAACTTGCATGACTTGCCAGTTTCTGGCAAGGGCCACTTGACAATTTTCAGCAAATGCAAGCATAGGCCTACACTTGCGCATTTGAATCTGTTAACTAACATGAAAATTTTAAAGCAGATGACACAAGTATTTGATCCATGTTTTTCCTTTCAAGCAATTTACAGGGATCTATCTAGCACATATCTAAAATGGGTCCCAAACCACCTTGAAACTGTAGCATGCATAATCTACTGCAGATGACAAAGCAAGGGCTATTCCAGATGAATTCGCCCCCCCCCCCATTGAAGACACTTCCGGAATTCGGGGCTAACTTGACAGCCGGAATTCACATGTCAGGAAAACCCCATGGAAGATACTACCGGAATTGTGGTAATATGTCTATATGGCCAGCCGAATTAAAACATTTTTGTTTCCAACCAGAGTTCAAGTAAATGTCTTTCATAGGTTAATCGAGATGGTGATCATAAGTGAAGATTCTGCTGGAATTGGGAGCATTTTTGACCATTTTCCAGCCGGATTATTAAGAAATGTGAATGTCTTCCATATAGCACATCATGGCCTTTCACAATCCCCACTCTTGTTTTTTTGTTTATTTTAGCAGCCGGAGTTTCACCTAATCTCAATTGCCTCAGATACACAACTCTATCTGGACATTGTGTAAAATTACTAGTCAGGAAAGCATGCACTGAGCTTGTTATTCCAATGTGTTATCGTGAGGCTACTCCTATAGTCAAACAAAAGTTTTGATGGCTGATAATGATACAAAGTAAGTTAATTAGGCTAAGTCATTAAAGTCAACAATCCCCAAACCTCCAAGCTTGAGTTGTAACAAGTTTTCACCTTCAGCCATGTTTGTGTTAAACTTTGTCAGTTCAGGAAATCTTTTAACCAATCAGATTAGAAGAATCTATATCATTTGGTATATATTAACTGCTTTTTATTCAGGGCACATTTGTGATATGATAAAGCAAAATCATTCTTAAGTTGGTGACATTCAATTTTTATCTTCCTATATCAGTGATCTTAATCAAATAAGCTATATTTTGCTGAAACCCAAGTCAAAATTGGACGTTTAGTTCCAGAGATATGAGCAAATGAAGGTTTTGAAAAACAAAAGGAGTTATTACATTTGATGGCTTATATCTCAAAATCAATATTGCCGACAAATGCCTGATTTTAGCTTGATCACATCACATTTAAAATTATAAGCACAATTCATGACTATTCCAGAAACAGAGCAGTGCGTGATGAGAGCATTGTCAAGGTTTTGACATCATCGATCAGTCCGTCCATATTTATAGAGCATTTGCTGAAAATTGTCAAGTGCATGCCAATTGCTTAAATAATAACTCATAACTTTCAAATGCAAGCTCTGAAAATTTCTCTTTACACGCTTTTTGTATGAGTCTCTGCAGAATCATGTCACAGTGTTAAAAAGATGTAACAAAAATAGAGCTTCTGACCCAGCTATCAGTATACAACACACTGCATGTAGCACTATCAGAGACAACAGCTTTATACAATAGGGGGCGCTTGATAATAAAATCATGTGGTATAATAGCAAACAGCATAATCTGGTCTATAAAAAGCAGATTCCAGTAAAAACATTGATAATTGCTGAGAATTAAGAGCTTCCATGGAGTGAATTATTATTCACCTGTCCCTCAATTGAATAGTTTAATAGCCCATGGTTATCTGGAATCAAGTACATTGTATAGTTGAGCATGAAGGCAATTTTATCCTGGAATTTTTATGTGACTCCCTCTCCCTACAGCTGCAGTGTCAATGGCTTTTATTTGCATAAGACTGCTAACAGAAAATAAAACAATCTGAATCTGTATGTACACACATAGCCCTGTCCTATAGGCCTATATAATAGCATAACAAGAGATACAATGTGTAGGCTTTGACTTATGGTGAAAATCCTGTTGTGAATGCCATGACCACAAATCCTCAAGCACCCCATAATAGGCTATTGCCAAATAATAGTTCCTATTTAACATACAAGGCTGCAGAACATTTTGATTTATTGTAACAATGTGCTAGAGATTACTCAAGTTGTGAATCTGATCACAATAGGCAATTATCAATTAGTGAGTACATGTAATTTAGAGGTTTTGGCCAAAACCTTTTAGAATAGTTACTGCAAATAAGTGGGTGGAACAACACTGTTTTGTGGGTGGAGCAAAACTTCACTTAGATGTTTTGACCCAAACCTTTTTAGAATAGTTGCAAGGTACTGCAAATAAGTGGGTGGAACAACACTGTTTTGTGGGTGGAGCAAAACCATTTATACAAACACTCATTAACTTTTAATCACTTGACTGTACTTGCATTTGATTTGAAAAGACACTTGCAAGAAACATGCAACATAAAAACAGTACTTGCATGTGAATGCAAGCATTTGCAAGCAAAATTAAGTTTCTTGCGCATGATACGCCGGTATTTCGGACAAATTTTTACTAGGGTAATATTAGTAGTTGTATTCTTAATAATGGGCTTACATCACATTACTTTTTCGGTGGGGCGCAAGCGCGGCAGGGCGACCCATTGAGCTCTTACTTGTTTATTTTGGCGATTGAATTATTGTCATGTTCAATATGTGAAGACACATCTATTTCGGGTATAATTGTGAATAACTTTGAACTTAAGTTAATCCAGTATGCAGATGACACTACATGTGTTTTAAATGACGCTCAGTCAGCAAATAATCTTTTAAATGTTTTAGATCTTTTCTCTAAGGTCTCTGGATTGAAATTAAATGTAAGTAAATCTCAAGCATTATGGCTTGGTTCTAAGAGAAATTGCAAAGAAAAACCATTGAATGTTGAGTGGCCAAATAATCCTGTTAAGGCATTGGGTGTGTATTTTTCTTATGATAATGATGCTGCTGGGAATCTGAACTTTGTTCCAAAAATCAAGCATATAAAGACTCTGTTAAATATTTGGAAAACTAGAAACTTAACCCTTTCTGGTAAAATCCTCTTGATCAAAACATTTGCATTATCAAAATTTATTTATTTGGCATCAGTCATTCATATCCCTGACCATGTGATTCAGCAAATTGACACTATTATTTATAATTTTCTTTGGAATGGAGGTAAAGGTTTTGTTAAGAGAAACACAATTATTGGTGAAATTGACCAAGGAGGGCTGAAAATGGTTGATGTAAAATCTATTTTTGCTGCTCAGAAAATTAAGTGGGTTAGTAAATACAATACCACTTCAGCACCTTGGAAAATTATTTTGAATGAATTTATCATCCCATATGGTAATGATTTAATCTTTTATTGCAATATCTCCCCAAAGCAAATAATGAAATGGCATATTCCATCCTTTTATAAAGATATGTTGATTTCATATATTAATTTAACAAATCCTGATAATGTCGACCCACACCAGCAATGTATTTGGAACAATCGTCGCATCCTTGTGAATCGCCAGTCCATCTATTTTCAGCATTTTTTGATCCACGGTATGAAGTTAGTAAGCGACTTATTTTACACTGATGGTACGGTTGTTCCATTCAAGGTCTGGAGTGATAGGGGATTTTTAAGAAGTATTTTTTGCAATGGAGGAGCATTATTGATGCAATTCCTTCCTCATGGAAACAAGTTTTGAAACAGGGTTTTGACAGGGATCTTTGTACTCCTAAAGGTTTCGTGTTGTATAATGAAGATAAAGAAATCAATATTAGTAAAATGACATCTCAATGTATTAATCGTATTTTTGTACAGAGAATACAAGAGCCTCCAACATCACAGAAAAAGTATAAGAATGAGTTTAATATTAATGACGATGAATGGAGTGTTATTTATCTTATGCCTTTCAAGTCAACTTATGATATAAGAACCAGGATTTTTCAATATAAGATTAATCTTAATTGTCTAATGACAAATAGTAGACTGTATAAGATGAACCTTGTGAACAGTGAAATGTGTACCTTTTGTAATAACTCTCCTGAATCTTTGAACCATTTGTTTTGGGATTGTAAATATGCGAAGAAAATGTGGGATGATTTTAGATCATGGTATATAGACAATATTGATGGAAACATTGATTTAAACTATAAGCATATTATTTTTGGTTTTGGTTCTGAGACTTTACTGAATATATGTGTCATTTTAATCAAAAAGGTTATTTACGACAGTAGATTTAAAAACCAAAAGCCATCTTTTGTGTCTTTTCTGCAATTGATTAAATTTCATTACAAGCTTGAGAAACGAATTGCTATTACTAATAATACAATGTACAAATTTATTGATAAATGGCATGTTTTAGAACAGATGTGTTGTTAACTTTCACCATTCTTTTTTAAAAAGCTGTAATGGATTGCGCTCTTTTCAAACATCATGTAATGTTTTTTATCAATGTTCTCCTGCAATTATGTAATTCTGTGTAGTTTTTCATTTTCTGTATACATGTTTTTCTCCCATTGAGCACAGGGAAATAAAAGCCGTTTTGGCTATGTGAAATAAAAAATAAAAAATTCCGTCTTAGATGAAACCGGAAATTTTGTTACCATTAGCGCGTCGGGAAGTTGCTATGACCTGTGCGTAATCCGCGTATAGCAATTCCGTCTTAGATGAAACCGGAAATTTTGTTACCATTAGCGCGTCGGGAAGTTGCTATGACCTGTGCGTAATCCGCGTACTCTTCAAAGTATCGATCAGTACCGATTATCGGCAAGTTCCTCTTTAATAGTATAGATGCATGATAGGCCTATGTATAAGCAACAATTTCCCATGCTTAACTCAATTTGGCCAAACTATGGACTTGGGTGGGTTTTGTATTCATGTACTCAATTGTGACACGATCTGGCCCATGGGGGCCAAAGGAGGCATTTTTGAAAATTGAGTTACTGTAATTATTACATTACGCATACAATAGGCTATCATTTACTGAAAATACCAAAGGTCGAGCATACATGGTTCTAAAGTTACGAAGTTTTTTGATGTCAATTTTCTTATGTATTTTATAGTCCATATTTTTGCCTTTATCTCAGTTTCAAATGTGCCGCCTTTGGCCCCCATGGACCAGATCGTGTCACAATTGAAAGTCTTTGGGACGGAATCTTGTTAGTGCATAATTGTTATTTGTTTGTTTTTTTGGTGTTTTTTTTGTAAACTGTAAAAGAAAAGAAAATTTGGCAGGATAAAATTGCCCTCCTCAATAAAATTGTATTTTTTACCAACATTGAATCATTTCTAAGAAATGAAAACAACAAAACGTTTGTGCGCTATCAATCTAAAGAACACTGGTAGACAGATTAATATTTTGCAAAAAATTGATTCAACCATTTTAAGCTGTTGAAAAACAAATTTTGAACAAGGGTTGTTAGCAGTCTTTACATGCATGAAAGTAGAACACAACATTTTAGCATTTTCAATGTATGTTGTGCAAATTACAAAGGCAGTAAAATCACCTGGTAATGATGGAGCAAATTTTTTAAACTACACATGCTTTGTGTTAATAGCACCAGGGATGCAAGAGTAGGGAGCCCCATCATATTGATTATACCATGCTCAGATGCTGCATGGATCTAGACTAGGCTAGAGATCGGGCATCCAAACTTATGATTTAAACAATGAATTGTTTTTTGTTCAGTTCAGTTCAGTTCAGTTTTATTTTCATCTCAACACACATACATATAAATAACATGATATAGAAAAAAACATTTTGTTATAAATTAGTAACAATGCAATGCCAAATAATTTACAATTGAGATACCAATATTAATATTACAATTTAATAATGTGGTATGAGAGATGTCGATGCCACAGAAACGCAAAGCGTGTACAGTTGTGGCACCCATTTGATAGTTACAGACAAGTCTATAGCTTATAAATACAATATTCGATATTTATAAGGTTACAAATTCTATGAATGCCATAGACAGACAACTATAGTGTTCATAAATGCTGTTCAATGCTGTAATATTTCTGTTTTTATTTTGTATTAAAAGGTTCTTTGGTGGGACACAAGGAAACTAGGAGAACCAACAGAGAAATTGGTGATGGATCCTACCAAGAAGGGCAAGATGGAGAATGCACATGGAGTTATTGCACTCGAGTATGAACCTACCATTGTAAGTCAACAACTTATTGTGTCTAAAGTTGTATAAAAGTCAGGTGTTGGTCTTAAGATGATAGGACAGAGGGTAAAGTTCAATGACTATCTGAGTTTTATATCGTGCAACACTATCGTAAGTGCAGTAGAATGTAATAGCTGCCTTCTGTAAAACACCTATGGTTTGCAGCACAATCTCCTCATCATGCTCATTGTAAAATGTTGATGTTCTGTATACTTTCCTGATGGCTACTAAGCTAACCCCAAGATATCACCGTTACATGTAGTTGGGTGTTTTTTCTAATGTTATTGGTTAAAAGTAAGTACATTGAAATGTTGCAAATGGCAGCTATTGCATTCCACTGCATTTACGATAGTTTTGCACTCTGCCGACGATATACTTCATACCTATTTTCAGGCTGTGGGTATTCTGTGACAGAATTAATCATCAGATTTTTATTTGTATGTTTAATTAGAAGTGAAATGAATCCACAAGAAGGATGAGTCTTTAATGTATTAGGAAACAACAACCAAATTTAGTGACATATTCTTTTAAAATTTTGACTCATAATGCAGTTCATTGATGCAAATTATAGACTAACAACAGTTTTAGAAATATTCAGCAAATCCTTAATCAGCATATGTGAAGTTTTAAAAAATGCCTTCCTTGATTTATAGCATTCATTGGTAAACAAGGTACCCCTTGATATTCTTTTAAAAAACCCTTTCTGATGAATGTATTTTTTTGTGTATACCTTTCTCCACAGCCAACAAAGTTCATGGTGGGCACAGAACAAGGTACCATCATCTCATGTAATCGTAAAGCAAAGACACCGCCCGAGAAGATCGTTGCTATCTACAAGGAACACATAGGTCCTGTGTATTCACTGCAGAGAAATCCATTCTTCCCTAAGAACTTCCTCACGGTGGGAGATTGGACAGCTAGGGTAAGTGTGTGATGTTATCAAATTTTGTAAAGGCATTTCAAGAATATATGAGTGCTAAAGTCATTAGTAGAAAAATTCTTCAGCAGAAAATTAATGTTTTTGGCAAATCCAAGAAAATACATTTTCTTATGCTTTGCTGTTGTTAATTTATTGCATCTCTTAAAACTTGTCATAATCTGTATATGAGTAAAAATCTTGTTTACTGCCTATAGTCGCTGGCAGCAATAAACTCAGGATTGTTGCGCCTGACATCACCCTTGAGGGGCGTGGCAAGTTTCTGTACTCAAAGGATGCCCTGCATATGGGGACCCAGATCCAGTGATTTATTAGGTCAAAAATTTGAGTGACAGATGAGGTCAGATGAAGCATTCCGAGTTTTATCTAATCAATTTAAGTGGATGCCAGTATTTACTGTGTGCAGAACATTCCTCTGAAAATTGTTACGTATGAGGATTTTTTTCATTGATTACTGCCCAATCAAACACCAGGTATAGATTTGAGTTTCTAACATTCCATGCTTTTTAACCCCCTCAGCACTACCTGCTGATCTAACATTGCCTCCGATTGGTTAATTACATGATATTTTCACTTTAATCTCCAATCAGAATGGAGCGTTGCAAATAATTCACCCTTTTTTGTGTGTGTGATGAAATTATTCTAACAATGTTGCTGATTGGGCCAATTGATAATGAAAACTTCGTTTTGGCCAATCGGCAGGTAGTTCTCATGGGGTTAAAAGATGTTTATAAATGTTGTTTCAACTCACTTTCTTGTTCTTCCTCATAATTTATAAAAGCAGTAAAAATATGTGACAATATTTGTTCTTATATTTTTTTTTTGTATTAGATTTGGTCAGAAGACATCAGGGAATCATCCATTATGTGGACAAAGTAAGTTGATCTGCTATATGTGGAACATATTTTTTAAATTACTGTTGAAATAAGAAGCACAGTTATTCCTTTTAAAAGATTCACATAGTTTAAACAGCCATAAAAATGTAAGAACAGCAGAAAATGATGCAAATTTCACTTTAAAATTTTGCTATAGCATTCTCTTTAGTCTATTGTGTAAATTCAGACCTGCAAAACCTTCTCTGAATTCTGAAAGTATTGCACACCTCAACTCTTTGAATTTGTCGGTACCTGGTTTGTGTACATGTCCAAGGATTTGGTCTCAATGTCCCTCTTTCTGACTTTGGTGGGTTGGCAGGTCTGCCAATGCAATGACCAATTACAGCAGCACGAGGTCGCGCAATGTACATTATGGTAGGGCGGCCACATAGGATACGAACAAGTAAAAGTGGTACCGCGTATTCCATCGCTACGTCACACATGGAGGTCATCCGTCATTGATAGATATCAATAACCTCCTCGTGTGTGTGCATATATCTTGTGGTGTGATACACGGAGGTTATGAATGATGTATGCATGATTACTTATTGATCAGGAAAGAAAAAAAAATAGTCTGAGAGTCAAACTTACACATATAGCCCTTAACATTTTTTTGTTGCTATTATTTGTATAGGTATCACATGTCATACATGACAGATGGTTGTTGGAGTCCTATCAGACCGTCGGTATTCTTCACAACCAAGATGGATGGTACATTAGATGTATGGGATTATCTCTTCAAACAAAACGATCCTACACTTAGTTTACAGGTGAGTCTTAGTGCTTTGTGGTAGACTTCTGTAGCAACCAGGGTTAGCGCTGGGTCAAAATTTACGGGGTCCATTGGAAACCCCCAATTTCAAACATTTCGGGGTCCGGGGTAATTTTTTCGGGGTCCCAAAGTTTGTTCGGAATTTTTTGGGTAATGTGATATATGAACACATTAAGAGTACCGTACTGAAGACGAACAATAAAGAATTGAAGAAACAAGGAGATATTTTGTGACTGATCATGTTTTGAAGAATTTTGCGACAATAATTACCACATGGCCACCCATGCATGGAAAATTGTAACATTTAAAGCTTATTACAGGGTAATTTTGTCATTTGGAAGGACTGAATTTACTAGATGATGTGAAACAGTCAAACTTTACTATCTGCGCCGGTAGAGGCAACGTTATGCAATTGCAGTGTTGCAGGCGAATGTGGTTCAAAATTCGCACCCTAACTTCTTAAGCTGATTATTCATGTGTCCTTTCTAACACAAATTTTGCTTCAGTAATCAAGAGAAGTTCTACATCTTTGAGTAGAGGAAACTCACAAATTTACTAGAAGCATTAAAATAATGTGAGGAATCTATGAAATCCTGAAAATCTTGTATAATTTGGAAGATTGTCACGCAGGGCAGGATACACGATATTTTCATCTCACCACTGAACTATACACCCATATAAACATTGCTACTTCTATGACGTCATAGTTGTCTGGCATTAATTTTGGAGTATGATATCCACGAACTCACGTAATTTGCATAATATAATTTGCATATAACAGAGAATACTGTATTTAGTTTGATGATCAATTGGCGAATTTCAGGGATCTTTCTTGCATTCTGAAGACTGACATTGAAATTTATTGCGTGCGGTCGGACGCAGAAGGTTTGATAATTTCAAAATTAATGCGTCCGGCGCTCAAAAAAAGCGTCATGGACGCGATCTGGCGCGAACCCTGGTAGCAACAATGGGCTGTTCCATTTGAAATCCTTATACTCCCTATGGAAGAGGTGTGTATGGATCTTCCACACAGGGAGTGTGATTTTTAAAATGGGGTTACCTGCATGGGTGACTCCACTTGAAATCTACACCCCTGTGTGGGAGATTAAGGATGTGTCTTCCATACGGGGGCGTATGGATTTTAACTGGAATAGACCAGTGTGATTTAGATGCGAAACAGTTGTAAGACTTACTACCTTAATGGTTTTTTTATTGCACAACATACTTAAAACTGGTATCTAATGCAGCAGGTTACTGGGTCATATATCATGGTTGTTGAGTCTTGCAGCATGACGAAAGGATGTATTTGAATGTCAAATTGATAGTGATATATCATGCCTGCTGGAACATTATAATTCTTGCATATGGACTAGAGAAGTTTTAACTCAGTTGGGGAGGGTTATTTATTATACTCATTATTCGCGGAACCTCACAGTTGCTTATTAATGTACTGTTATTATAATTAAAATTTATTATTATAGGTATGTGATGAAGCTCTACATTGTCTAAGAGTGCAGGATCAAGGCAGATTGATAGCAGCAGGCTCACACACAGGCACAACAACACTGCTAGAACTCTCCAATAGCCTTTGTACCATGCAGAGAAATGAGAAGGCGCTTGTCACAGCAATGTTTGAGAGAGAGACGAAAAGAGAGAAGATCTTGGAGTCAAGACAGAGAGAGCTGAGACTGAAGAGGGCTGGTCAGAGTGCACAGGGAGAGGTAAACAAAGAAATAATATTGAATATTTAATTCAGTTATTGCTATAGTTTTTGGCAAGGTTCTTCAGCCGTCTGCCGATTTGGCACTGTTTACAGCGTAAACACAAAAGTGGTGTTCTGATTAGCTAATTGAAACATGTCATGACATCGGCATCTCATTGGCAGAACAATCCATGTAGCATCGTGTTATCCAGTACTTTGTACGCGATCATCAGGAAGAGTGATGAGGCACTGCTGAAGGACTTTGCCGGATATTATAGCTAGGGTAATGTAATTTAGTGAAAGAATTGTGTATTGGGAATGTTCCAATCCTACTGTTAATAATTAATTAAAATGAACAACAAGTTGAAGATGTTTATTCAAAATAAAAAAATAAATGTTGGTATTTATACAGCGCCTTTCACATGTGAACATGTACCAAAGCGCTTTACATTTATTCCGCCGTCGTTAGAATATGTCAGCTGCCATACAATGCCCAAGGCATGCTCATACCTTTGGGCGGCGCTCAATGGACAGTATTCATAACAGCTCCCCATTTCACACCTGGGTGGAGAGGAGTAATCAAGATAAAGTGCCTTACTCAAGGGCACAACACGATGGCGTCGACGGGGCTTGAACCCGCAACCTTCCGATTATGAGTCGTAGCCCGTTCCGCTCGGCCACCATGCTCCCTATATTCAGATATATCTAAACCTGAAAATGGTGGGAACAGTGGAAGGACTTCCAGATTACTGTGTAATTGGGTTTGAACATTTGCTGCTTGAATGCATTAAGATGAAGATTGGTGAGTGGAATGAATGCCTCTTAAAAATGGCTTGTGTCCTGCTTGGTATTTAAGGAAGGATGTCTTGTTCTATGAATGGTGCTTTAGTTGTTTTTATTGTTGTGAAATATTGTCATTTCTGACTAAGGCACCAGAACCAAATTTATTCGATCTTTGGATCAACCGTAAGTGCTGCTTCGATGCTTGTTATCAATTAACTATCATTTAATTAATCATGGTAAATTTGAATTGGTCAATATCATTACATGCAAACATTTGTATGTTATTACAGTTAATTGATTTCGTAAATAATAAGGATCGACCAAGCATCAATGGGTCATGGAAAGATCAAACTAACATGGTTAGTAAAACTGCTCATATCCACAAGTGCCAGACTTGAGTCCTGTTTATCAGGGACAGTCTGTGTAGCTCAGTGGTAAGAGCGCTCGCCCGACAAGCGAGAGGTCTGGGGTTCAAGTCCCGCACAGGCAGGTATGTCGGAGTTTTTTCTCTGGTATATCTGCCTATGCATGTTATGTTTCCATTTGTAAATTCATGTTTAAATGTGCTAGTGTGCGATGCGTAATTCTTCTTTCCCCTGTGTAACATGGTTCTATTGACTAATTATAATAAATATCTATCATCACTCTAACATGTTGCTTTTTTCTGCTTTAAGGATGATGAGAACGCTGGTGATTTTGAAGAAGAAGATCTGGTTGCTAAGGCAGAGGAAGATTTCTTCTCAATGATTAATGCTGATAAGAAGAAGAGAGATAAACAGAAGGAGAAGATGAAGGCTGAAGAAGACAACAAACAAGCAGAAGATGTGAGTACACAATGACTTTTTACCTAAATCATTGTAGTAATTTTGAAAGGGATACAACCAATTTTACGATCAATAACAATTCTGACTGATAGAGGGCTTGCCCACTCACATTGAGACCTTTATTAGTGTAATATCTGGCAAAGGAGGTGACAAATTGGAACATTTTTGATACTGTTGTGTTTCCTCTTTTTGGCGTTTAACGCCATAATACTTTGAAGAAAGAAATGAAGAGCTCTTGCATAAAATGTGATATACCCCAGAAAGCACAAAAATGTTTTTGAAACATTTTGGGGCTTTTTTTTGGTTTCTGTTAAAATATTTAGTAATATTTAAATGTCGGGATATATATAGGTCAAATGTTTTGTTTGAAAAAACATTACAAAAACCTTTTTAACATGTCAAAATGTTACTGTAAAATCTGTTTTTGCAAATATTTTACAAAAAAATAATTGTCAGACCTTAATAACGGTATGTTACAAGGTTTTGCATGCAACTTTGGGTTACTTCTATGTGTAAGAAATCACCAAAACTAGTCAAATGTAAAAACTTCATTGTGGGATTTTAAGCATTGTTCCATATAATCCCTCAA
Organism: Amphiura filiformis; assembly: GCF_039555335.1. Taxonomy (NCBI): domain Eukaryota; kingdom Metazoa; phylum Echinodermata; class Ophiuroidea; order Amphilepidida; family Amphiuridae; genus Amphiura; species Amphiura filiformis. The sequence continues at coordinate 22,719,079 of NC_092631.1, read as the reverse complement.
TTAAGTATTTACCCTAGTCTGAAATCTGGAACTACAAAAATGGCTATTTTATATTGTAATATATTTCTCTTTTGCAGAATATTATCATAGAGGAAGCTGAAAAGACTGATGACGCTAATGGGGAGAAAGAAGAAGCAGAGGTAAGATATTGACATAATGGTCCGTATTCATACCATTAACCGCCCATGCCCCTATAAGCGCCCACCCACCCAGTTACTTTACAACAAGCAAATTGTGATAATTAGTTTATTAGTTTATGATTGAACTACCGGGTAAATCTGAAACATGGTTGGAAACATAAACTGATGATGATGGATGAATATTTTGCCCCTTTTTTACGTATTGTAGGCCTAAACAATGTAAAAAATAAGCGCCCACCAAAAATGACTTTGTTAAGCGCCCTGGGCGGTTAATGGAACGAATACGGTAATAAATATGTTTCACCAGATTCGCCATCGCAAATAATAAAGGAGACATCAGGTCCCCCACTGTAAAAACGGACCAGCCAAATTTGCACGCAACAGAGCCTCGGAATAAAATCCCGCGAATCACATGTATGGGAGCTGCCATATCGGTGCTAACGCCAACGCGGGGGGGTCGCCGGGGTGCTAACAAACGCGTCGCCAGCCCAAGCGTCCTCAATAATGCGTATAGGGCGCATTCAAGCGCGCCGTACGCGACCGGTAGTTCCTGATACGCGATGACATTAAATTCCGTCAATCTTGCCACTGTTTTTCCATCTACATAATATGGCTTGTAATGTGCTGATCCATACCAACAACAAATGGTTTCGGGGCGTCAACCCTCAACCCCAGTCCGTCCACCCATTCATTCATTCCATGCCAACAACATGATAAACAAATGTATAATATTTAAATGCAGTAATAATCAATTTGGCATGGCGGAACTGACTAAAGGCCAAACAGGCCAGATGTGGTTGACTTTTTGATAAAAAAATACAACAATTAAGAACGACAACTACTATTGATACCAGAAGTAACACTTGTGAGTTGGTTTCTTGCAAAATCAGCCATATTAAAGCCTTTCAGCCCCAGAGTTGAAGCTTTCATCCTCATCCTTGCATCCAGGGTTTTGAAAGAAGGCCCACACAGTTATTTTGTTTTTGGTGGGCATGTGCAAATGGGGCTTCAAAAACAAAATTTGACACAAAAAGACCCATAACTGTTTTTAATGGTCTGGACTTGGAAATGATTTTTGTTTAAGTTGAATCTACATTAAATTTGCCAACATTTCTATAATTATCACAAATAATTCTATTTTACAATGATAAATTAGCACTTCTTTTCCATATTTTTGGAGTATGTAGATCCAATCCAAAAATTCTATTTTGTATTTGTTTATTTACAGAGATAAAACCATGCCAGGGGTTGCAGTTTCAGTACTTCTCCACCAACTCTTTCTGTTGTGAGATAGCTCTTTTTCTTTTTCTGCAAAAATACCAACTGTGACACCACATCTCACATGCAAGAAATGTTGCATTGGCTCAGTAATATGATGACTTTGTGAAGGTTATGGCAAAGAATTTGACAAGACTATTTTTGTGACATGGGATCTATTCAATACACCCGCCAGTTCCATTTGATTGAGAGGGGTTTTAGGTTTCACCCCATAGACATTGTGTGTGTTGATACCTCAACACCCCTCTCACTCAAATGGAAGTGGTGGGTGTGTAGAGTATATATTTACTGGATACACACACCAGTTCCACTTGAGTGACAGGGGTGTTAGGTTTCACCCCATAGACATTGTGTGTGTTGATACCTCAACACCCCCTCACTCAAGTGGAACTGCATGGTGGGTGCATTAAGAAAAATTTTTGACCACAGGTAAATTAAGTAATTCTTGGCCAAGCTGAAACATGCATGTTGCATCCATGTAGCATACTAAGTGTGTACGCAATGTAAGGCATGTGTATGCTTTCTTCTGTACTGCGATATCTGTGTGTGCATTTATCACAGTGCCACTATCATTCATAATATTCAAGATTGGCCAAGAATTACTTAATTTACCTGTAGCTACATTGAATTCATTTGAGCCAGGTTATGCAGAAATACACAACCAGATTCCTATTGCTGCCACCCCAGAGGTACACTGCTGCCCAACTACATTGTTACTCTTCAGTACCTGTGTGAGTACACACATTGGAATCACATGTACAGTACAAACACTTGGATTGGATTGGTACTGTACAGGTACTGTAGAGTAGCTACAAAGTAGCTGGGCAGCACCATACCTCTGGGGTCTGCAGAAACACGACTCAATATCCAGAGCAAGTGTGGTGTAGAATTTGGTATTGACGTTGGTGTAGAATTTGGTATGGACAATTAACACTTAATTACATGAGGTGCAATTCGTTAAAAAAGTTTGTCTATTCTTATCTTGATGTAAGCCTACACAAAATTAGCCTATTGTTAAGACTTTATTGAGGGATTTGTAATCCCTGTCTTGATACTAGGCTAACTGTTGAGTATGCTTACATGATGATAATTCCATTTAGTGCCAGATTCCATCTCTCAACTGTATGGAATACAATTTTAAAAATAATTTCCTCATTATGTGTGTTGTAAAATTGTTAACGTTTTGGAAAATGCATTGGAATTCCTAACAAAACAATGAACATTTTGAAATGTTACAAAAGTATAGTCTAATTGAAATGTTTACAAAATATATTGTATTGATGCATACTTATATAAAAGTATAAAAAAAACCACCTATTTTAGACAATATTCTGTAACTGATGTGCAAAGAAAAAAATATGTCCAAAGCTGTAAATACTTGTGTACAGTCAGATTCATGTACAAATGTTTATTCAAATAGATGCTGTAATGACAATAGCTCATTCAGATATAAAAAGTAGTTATTTAAGTGAACTTACAGTATGAAATGGTGCCTTTATCAGACATCCGTCCATTTTTACCGTCCGTCAAATATTTCCGTCCTCGTAATGTTTCTATGCATTAGTTGATCTGAATATTTCATGAATATGGACTGCTCAGAGCCAGAAGTGGGTAAGTGCAATAGATGCTCTGTGAACATTTGACAATTTACACACAGTATATTGTACTCATCTACACATAGCAGCTATAATTGCACTTACCCATTTCTGGCACTGAGCAGTCGATATGTCGAGAATCCCATTGTTATATCAAATGAATTGTACTGTATGAATTAATTTTACTGTACATATGAATATAGTAACATTATGGATTTATAATAAATATTGAACTAAAATATTACAAGTTTCTTATTTGCATAATTGTGAATAGTTTTTGAGCATCACCATCATACTATGCAGTGTATAGACGAATCCAACGAGCCAAGTCATGGTCAGGATTTGGTCGGCCATCTTTGGGTCCCATAACACCAAAAAGCCGCTTTAAAATCGATGGTAGATTCTTTTGTGTTGTAAACTGTCATGTCATCATTCTTTTGTCTATGTGTAACACAGGTGATAGAATGCAGTTTAAAATACCCTCCAAGGCCGCATTATGTTACATTTTAGGTAAGATTGAGCCGACAGGGACACTTTGGCAGCCATTAAGGTATAGGAATGCGTGAAATTGGATTCGTCTATATCAGGGATTGTTATTATGCCATTGTTCAAAAGATGCAAACGAAAGGGATACCAGATATTGATTAAGGCAATAGAACCAAATTAGTTTGATCTTTCGATCAGCCATGATGCTTGATTGATCTTTATTATTTATAAAATCAATTGACTAGTGTTAATTGTGATTACATATGAATCTGTGCATGTAATGATAATGACCAATACAAATTTACCAGTAATTTTTATATATTATACAAATATTGACTGCTATGAGGGGCATGGTTAAAATTATAGGCCCGCGGTGATCTCAAAACCATGACTATGCCCGAGGCGTAGCCGAGGGGCATAGTCATGGTTTTGAGAGCACCGCGGGCCTATAATTTTAACCATGACCCGAATAAAAAGCAGTCAATATTTGTTTTATATACCAAATCTTAAGATTCTTGTCATCTGTTTGGTTAAAAGCATCGATTTTGGGAAGAGAAATTAATAGTTTTAGAAATGCGAACGGCACACATATTACAATCTGCGATTTCTGCGTAATTATAGCGCGTGAAAACATTAACGCGTGCGTAATATCATTTTACGCTGGGAAAAAACGCGCAGTTTGATTGTGACGCACGTGACCGGTCCATAGTTCATTTCCATGGACCGGTCCATAGTTCATTTTATGGGCATAGTTAATTCAATGACTGCACTTTCAACCAATCAGATGACAGGAATCTATATATGAGGTATATAATAGTTGATAGTTCACTAATAGCAAGCATCGAAGCGAAGCGGCATCAACGGTCAATCCAAAGCTCAAACAAATTTGGTTCTGGTGCCGTACTGTGTTTTCCTGTATTTTAGAATTACATCACTGGTTTGCTCACTGAATTTGTCTTGAGTACATCCAATTCAGACTTCCACTCTTCCCCATGTCTCATTTAGAATTGTGTAAAGGAAACAGAGAACTCCTTCCTTCGGAGGGGATGTTAAGATGTCGGTCATGTGCATAGAAAGTCGGTCTGTACATACCCCAGTCGGTTTCGAAGAGTAGTGTGTTTACTTCAAGCTGTCCCAGTTTATTCGAGGAGGAGCCCTTAATATTAGCTACTTGTGTACCCTTCTGCTAAAGCAGTAACTAAAATTGAAATAAATAATAGAGTATGGCACTTGACAAGTTGAATAGGGACGGTTTCTAGTGATATGCTAATTGTCAGTATGCAGAAGTCACAGTGATGCTTGCAATATATAAATAATGTTGTGCTAAGCTGATATCCGCTTGTATTCACTCCCAAAGTTTTGCTTGATATGTCTTGAACTTCTTTTCAAAGTAGATTTGTCACTGGAGGTTTAAAGGAAAGAAAAACAAGTATTTTACTGATTTGCCTTAAGGGCTGGGGTATGAACGTTTGGACAGTATTTATTTTGGGACATTAGAGCACATCAGACATATCGAATTGCATTCTGAATATGAAGAATGTCATTCTGATATCAAATAATTTTGATTTTTTGAAATTCGCAATTTAATACACATTTTATGGCAAATCATTAAAATTGATATTTTTGATATTTAACAGTACTTGAAGTAAACTTTATAAATCTGATGATTTACACTTAAAGTGTATGTAGGTGGGATGAAAAGCCGACGATCAATTGAAAATTTTGACCTTTCATTATTGAAGATATGGATTTTTTTCCCAAAACACTAAAAAAAATTAGGTCTTTTTGGGAAAAAATCCATATCTTCAATATGAAAGGTCAAAATTTTCAATTGACCGTCGGCTTTTCCTCCCTGCTACATACACTTTAAGAATATATCATTAGATTTATATAATTTACTTCGAGGACTGTTATATATCAAAAATTTGAAAAATATCAAATTTTTATAATTTGTCATAAAATTTGTATTATATTGTGATTTTCAAAAAATGAAAATTATTTGATATCAGAAAGACATGCTTCAGTATTCAGAATGCAATTCGATAGGTCTGAGGTGCTCTCATGTCCCACAAAAAATACTGTCGAAACGCAATAAACGCTCATTTTAGATCCCTTAAAATCCCGGCAAAATAATGTTCATTCAAGTTGATAATGCATTATTTGAACAATTATTGTGAAAAGTGACCAATTATCCTTTCAATATGAAAGAAACGGTAGGACATCGATTTGGTTCAAAGTCATCGGAACTTCTTTCCCATGTCACTTGCATAAAACATTGAGTGATTAAAGTGGAGTTTCTTAATATCTGTATTTTTTAGAATAAGAAACAAACAAAAAATTGTTGGGGACATTAGTTTCTGCCATTAGCCAATGATAATGTGTTCTGATAGTCAAATACTAAATTAGATGGCAGACTAACGAGTTTTGTTGATATAGGCACAGTGGACAACCAAGAGACATGATCTTAATTGGGCTATTCCATTTAAAATCCATGCTACCCCTGTGGAAGATTTTGGAAATATCTTCCACAGGGGGAGTATGAATTTTAGATGGAATTAACACATTAGCAACTCCATTTGAAACTCATTATCCCTTTGTGGAGATTCAGGTTGAATCTTTCTCAGGGAATGTATGAAATTCAAATGGAGCTGCCTAATGTGCTCATTCCATCTGAAAGTCATACTCCCCCTGTGGAAGATATTTCCAATATTTTCTACAGGGGTAGTGTGGATTTTAAATGTCATAGCCCATTGAAAGGAGGTCAGTCTTTCAAGTACATCGAAAAGATTTTGATAAAACAAGTGCCTCATTTCCTAACCAGGTGCTTGCATCTCAAACAAAGTGAAATGAAATCAAATCAAACAAATTTCTGAAAGAAGACTGCGTCCATTACAGTCCTACAGTATTTAGGTCCTCCTGTCACTTCCACTACAATTGGCATCATGTTACTAGAAACAATTCTACAACACCGTAAAATACCATACCGTAGAATTCCGTCTACAAGCATATAATGCCTCTAAATGAAGGTTTTTCGACAAAAGAATTAGAAATGAAAGGCAGACATCCTCGCACACAAAAACATTATTTGGAGTTTGAGCAACTGTATTATTGATACAGGTGGCTGTACAAACATGTATTATTTTAAAACCAATCTATTATAATGTTTTTGTGGATGGTGTCTGCGTTTTTACCCTTTTCTAAACAAAACCCTCATTTAGATGCATATATGCTTGTAGACGGATTTCTACAGTAGTTAACATACTATCGTCTCAATCAATCTGGTATGGGCTTGCCTTCGGTGGCCGCAGGTACTGCCTCTACATGTCCCCTCTGTGTATTGCTGCTAGCATCATCAGAAAACTTCAAAAATATCCAGATTAAAACAAAGAAAGCAAACTGCACTGCTAGGATTAGTGTTGTGGTAATACCAAATACGTGACGGAATTGTTCTATATCGTAGACCCAACAAGATCCTCGGGTATCACAGATGGTTTGCCAGAGAATGCATGATGTGTCGATTAAAGCACCATATAGGATTGGTCCTGGGATCGAACCTGGAGAATAAGGAAGACAAAAATTACATTTATCTTCAGGTTTGATCCCTGGGATCGAACCTGGAGAATATGAAGGACTTAAGCATGGAGTCACTGACTGACAGAAGAAACAAGAAAGATAGATAGACTTTCCATACTACAGAAAGCCCATCAAAGTTTTCTTACTTTAAATATATTATACGGTAATAAGTAAAATAGGGCCTATGCCTATATAAATTTTACCTGTTTACCTGTCGTCTCAGGCACTCTTTTGGAAGGCTATGAAGCCTTATAACGCCCATCCAATTTCATCATTACTTGACTACAATAGAGAGAGAAATTAATGTGTACTGCAAGTAATTTGTTCCAGGGTGGTGCTACCCCTGTAATCATACTTGTCTATATGGTTCTCTAAGAAGGTGTCAATGCCGTTTTTAAAGCAGTTGGTAGACTTGGCATGCACTACGGTTGCTGGCAATCGATTCCAAGCATTTACGACCCTCAGGGTGAAACAATTTCTTCTAAGCGTGTCCTTGCTTCTCACTTTATTGATCTTTAAATTATGTCCCCTCAGCCCTACCGGGGCTAATTATTATTAAATTTTTATAATATTATTAAAAAACATACCTAGTAGTAGCATAATTATACGTGACACTCCTATTGCTATTGACTTGTCTGTGAATTCCACACAACTGAAAAAACAAAAATAGAAAACAATCAAAACAATTGCACGGTATAGTTATGAATAAGCCTTACACTTTAGGCAATTACAACATTATAACAATAGGCCCCTATATTGTACACGATATAAACTTTAAACAGTCCTAATTAACTCTTTAGGCTATCTGATAGATTAAGTTGTGATTTTCACGTATTTCACCAAAGCTTCACTATCAAAGGCATTTTGCTCTCCCCATATAAAATATCTGAAATCTTTCATTATCAGGCGCGAAGGCCTATTTTAGCCGCTGCGGGTATCGGCTTGACGTTGGTTTGCACCGTGTTTCTCGGAAAGTAAATTCATCATACATATAAAGAACGTGTATAAAAACATGCACAATTATTATAACGTACCTGACTATGATAACAATTCTAGGTGGCACGATGCAGGCTAACAGAAAATTGCCAATGAACATGAAAACCAGGAATGCGATGAGACTTCCACATCCTGTATAGGGACAGGGTCCTTTTGAAGCCTGACTGTCGTTGCCTTCGAATTCTGGATTGGTGGCGACGCATTCGCAATCTATTAAGGTCTAATTACAAAATAATGGTTGTTAAATCAAATGAATGCATGAACAAAGAAACTATTGTTAGAAAAGAAACTAGTGTTTCAAATTCTTGGAAAGAATGCCGCACATCCACACAAATTCCATCACAAATGCAAATGCTACAAAATTGAAAAAAGAAGACGATGTAATGTTTCATGTCCCATTCAGCCTTCAGGTCTATAATATACGGAACCCGCAGACATTTCTGAGCGTTTTATTCCTTGAAAAGGGTGGACATAATGTCCGTAAAATCAAATATAGGTATATCATTATCCATTATAGAATATAAAAAACGTACTCAAAATCAAATCCGGGAATGAAAATCCCCGTGAAAAATCTGCAATATTATCCCAGTCAATTATCTTACTTTGTTTTGGTTGACATCAAGACAGGCAGCGTGGCAAGGCGAGAAGTAGGTGATACCGTCACTACCACAGACGGGAGAGAAACCTAGTGACGATGAGCATCCGCAATCTGCATTGCACGGGGCATCCAAAGATGGAACAACTGTTAAACTGTGTCGATAAAACAAGTTTGTAACGACTGAATATAATTATTATGTTCGACTTTTTGTCTTTACCACCACCCCCCCCTTCGTTTTTCCCCCTTTGGTCTGTCTCTCTCCCTTCTCTCTGTTTCGATGTGATGATATGCTCTCTTTATATCTCTGCTTTTCTAGCTTTCTCTCACGCATCGCGTACGCACAGCCCACACACACATGCGAACGCACCCCATCCCGCCAACACAAGACAATCACACCCCACACCTCCCCCTACTCACCCACCCCCACACACCCCATCAAGCATACATCCACACAACCGCACACCCCCTACATTTAAACCTATACTGTTAACATAACTTGTTGAGTGGAAATGGAACAATGTAGGTTTTCCACATCATGCGATACCATTGAAAAATATCTACATTTCGGTACACCGGCGCGGAGGCTATCTATCCCCGGGTATCTATCTATAGTTTCAAATAAAAGCTATATAATATGCCATCCTCCTTTTTCCGGATAGCTCTATGCATATCTAGCCCCTCCCTCTTTTCTAACTAATAGACTAGTCAAATTAGCTTCAAAAACCCAAAAAGGTAACAGCAAAGTTGTAACCTAAATTCTGTTTTCACAATAGATCCCTATATTGAACATAATATTCATAAACTCGTACGAAATACGAGATGCAAAAAAAATCATAAAACTGTATACAATGTAAAATGTCAAGCTGTTTCAGCACGGATATCTTGTTGAAACCCACTCCAACAACGCGTAACGATGCACCCCTATACACCCCATAAATGTATGCACACTCGCTACCCAATTAACCAAACTACCTTTTAAAATGATTATACTGTTAGACCTGCTGAACAATGCAGTTTTTCCACATCCTGCAATACCGTTGAAGAAGATTTGAACAACGCAGTTTTTCCCCATCCTGCAATAACGCTGTAGAAGAATTGAACAATGCAGTTTTTCCACATCCTGCAATACCGTTGAAGAAGAATTGAACAATGCAGTTTTTCCATATCCTGCAATAACGCTGAAGAAGAATTGAACAAAGCAGTTTTCCACATCCTGCAATACTGTTGAAAAAGAATGGAATACTGCAGTTTTTCCACATCCTGCAATACCGTTGAAGAAGAATTGAATAATGCCGTTTTTCCACATCCTGCAATACCGTTGAAGAAGAATTGAATAATGCAGTTTTTCCACATCCTGCAATACCTTTGAAGAAGAATTGAATAATGCAGTTTTTCCCCATCCTGTAATACCGTTGAAGAAGAATTGAATAATGCAGTTTTTCCACATCCTGCAATACCTTTGAAGAAGAATTGAATAATGCAGTTTTTCCCCATCCTGTAATACCGTTGAAGAAGAATTGAATAATGCAGTTTTTCCACATCCTGCAATACCGTTGAAGAAGAATTGAATAAAGCAGTTTTTCCACATCCTGCAATACCGTTGAAGAATTGAACAATGCAGTTTTTCCACATCCTGCAATAACGTTGAAGAAGAATAGAACAAAGCAGTTTTCCACATCCTGCAATACTGTTGAAAAAGAATGGAGTACTGCAGTTTTTCCACAATCTGCAATACCGTTGAAGAAGAATTGAATAATGCAGTTTTTCCACATCCTGCAATACCGTTGAAGAAGAATTGAACAATGCAGTGTTTCCACATCCTGCAATACCGTTGAAGAAGATTTGAATAATGCAGTGTTTCCACATCCTGCAATACCGCTGAAGAAGATTTGAACAATGCAGTGTTTCCACATCCTGCAATAACGCTGAAGAAGAATTGAACAATGCAGTGTTTCCACATCCTGCAATAACGCTGAAGAAGATTTGAACAATGAAGTGTTTCCACATCCTGCAATATCGTTGAAGAAGAATTGAACAATGCAATGTTTTTCCACATCCTGCGATACCGTTGAAGAGGATATGAACAATGCAGTTTTTCCACATCCTACAATAACGCTGAAGAACAATGTTTAATTTACAAACCATTCTATTTGTTCTGATTTTGTATCTGTGCCAGGTATTTGTATCGTTGCTTTCATCACTCACTCCTGACTCAATCAATCAATCAATCAATCAATCAATCAATCAATCAATCAATCAATCAATCAATCAATCAATCTAATCAATCAATCAATATAATCAATCAATCAATATAATCAATCAATCAATATAATCAATCAATCAATCAATCAATCAATATAATCAATCAATCACATATTCACTCACTACTTATATTCACGCACCGACTTAATCACTGAATCACTTGTGGTCGTGAACTTGCGCTGTGCGGCTATTATACCTTTGGTTTTGATATCCTGCGGTAATTCCAGCAACCGGTTGATTTTGGCATCCTATGAAGACAAATGCTATTGCCAAGAGAGTACACGATAAACTGCACACCATAGACATCATGGTTGAACCAAGTGTTGCGAGATTCAGTCGTTTTACTAAGATACCGCCAACAATCGCACCGAGCCCAAAAGCGGGAATACCGTATCCTGCAATACCGTTGAAGAAGATTTGAACAGTGCAGTTTTTCCACATCCTACAATAACGTTGAAGAAGAATTGAACAAAGCAGTTTTCTACATCCTGCAATACCGTTGAAAAAGAATGGAATACTGCAGTTTTTCCACATCCTGCAATACCGTGGAAGAAGAATTGAATAATGCAGTTTTTCCGCATCCTGCCATACCTTTGAAGAAGAATTGAACAATGCAGTTTTTCCACATCCTGCAATACCGTTGAAGAAGATTTGAACAATGCAGTTTTCCACATCCTGCAATAACGCTGAAGAAGATTTGAACAATGTAGTTTTTCCACATCCTGCCATACCTTTGAAGAAGAATTGAACAATGCAGTTTTTCCACATCCTGCAATACCGTTGAAGAAGATTTGAATAATGCAGTTTTTCCACATCCTGCAATACCGTTGAAGAAAATTTGAACAATGTAGTTTTTCCACATCCTGCAATAACGTTGAAGGAGAATAGAACAAAGCAGTTTTCCACATCCTGCAATACTGTTGAAAAAGAATGGAATGCTGCAGTTTTGCGAGAATCTGCAATACTGTTGAAGAAGAATTGAATAATGCAGTGTTTCCACATCCTGCAATACCGTGGAAGAAGAATTGAACAATGCAGTTTTTCCACATCCTGCAATACCGCTGAAGAAGAATTGAATAATGCAGTTTTTCCACATCCTGCAATACCGTTGAAGAAGAATTGAATAATGCAGTTTTTCCACATCCTGCAATACCGTTGAAGAAGAATTGAATAATGCAGTTTTTCCACATCCTGCAATACCGTTGAAGAATTGAACAATGCAGTTTTTCCACATCCTGCAATAACGTTGAAGAAGAATAGAACAAAGCAGTTTTCCACATCCTGCAATACTGTTGAAAAGAATGGAATACTGCAGTTTTTCCACAATCTGCAATACCGTTGAAGAAGAATTGAATAATGCAGTGTTTCCACATCCTGCAATACCGTTGAAGAAGAATTGAATAATGCCGTTTTTCCACATCCTGCAATACCGTTGAAGAATTGAACAATGCCAATACCGTTGAAGAAGATTTGAACAATGCAGTTTTTCCACATCCTGCAATAACGCTGAAGAAGATTTGAACAATGTAGTTTTTCCACATCCTGCCATACCTTTGAAGAAGAATTGAACAATGCAGTTTTTCCACATCCTGCAATACCGTTGAAGAAGATTTGAATAATGCAGTTTTTCCACATCCTGCAATACCGTTGAAGAAGATTTGAACAATGCAGTTTTTCCACATCCTGCAATAACGTTGAAGAAGAATTGAACAAACCAGTTTTTCCACATCCTGCAATACTGTTGAAAAAGAATGGAATGCTGCAGTTTTTCCACATCCTGCAATACCGTGGAAGAAGAATTGAATAATGCAGTTTTTCCACATCCTGCAATACCGTTGAAGAAGATTTGAACAATGTAGTTTTCCACATCCTGCCATACCTTTGAAGAAGATTTGAACAATGCAGTTTTTCCACATCCTGCAATAACGCTGAAGAAGATTTGAACAATGTAGTTTTTCCACATCCTGCCATACCTTTGAAGAAGAATTGAACAATGCAGTTTTTCCACATCCTGCAATACCGTTGAAGAAGATTTGAATAATGCAGTTTTTCCACATCCTGCAATACCGTTGAAGAAAATTTGAACAATGTAGTTTTTCCACATCCTGCAATAACGTTGAAGGAGAATAGAACAAAGCAGTTTTCCACATCCTGCAATACTGTTGAAAAAGAATGGAATGCTGCAGTTTTTCCACAATCTGCAATACTGTTGAAGAAGAATTGAATAATGCAGTGTTTCCACATCCTGCAATACCGTGGAAGAAGAATTGAACAATGCAGTTTTTCCACATCCTGCAATACCGCTGAAGAAGAATTGAATAATGCAGTTTTTCCACATCCTGCAATACCGTTGAAGAAGAATTGAATAATGCAGTTTTTCCACATCCTGCAATACCGTTGAAGAAGAATTGAATAATGCAGTTTTTCCACATCCTGCAATACCGTTGAAGAATTGAACAATGCAGTTTTTCCACATCCTGCAATAACGTTGAAGAAGAATAGAACAAAGCAGTTTTCCACATCCTGCAATACTGTTGAAAAGAATGGAATACTGCAGTTTTTCCACAATCTGCAATACCGTTGAAGAAGAATTGAATAATGCAGTGTTTCCACATCCTGCAATACCGTTGAAGAAGAATTGAATAATGCCGTTTTTCCACATCCTGCAATACCGTTGAAGAATTGAACAATGCCAATACCGTTGAAGAAGATTTGAACAATGCAGTTTTTCCACATCCTGCAATAACGCTGAAGAAGATTTGAACAATGTAGTTTTTCCACATCCTGCCATACCTTTGAAGAAGAATTGAACAATGCAGTTTTTCCACATCCTGCAATACCGTTGAAGAAGATTTGAATAATGCAGTTTTTCCACATCCTGCAATACCGTTGAAGAAGATTTGAACAATGCAGTTTTTCCACATCCTGCAATAACGTTGAAGAAGAATTGAACAAACCAGTTTTTCCACATCCTGCAATACTGTTGAAAAAGAATGGAATGCTGCAGTTTTTCCACATCCTGCAATACCGTGGAAGAAGAATTGAATAATGCAGTTTTTCCACATCCTGCAATACCGTTGAAGAAGATTTGAACAATGTAGTTTTCCACATCCTGCCATACCTTTGAAGAAGAATTGAACAATGCAGTTTTTCCACATCCTGCAATACCGTTGAAGAAGAATTGAACAATGCAGTTTTTCCACATGCTGCAATACCGTGGAAGAAGAATTGAACAATGCAGTTTTTCCACATCCTGCAATACCGTTGAAGAAAATTTGAACAATGCAGTTTTTCCACATCCTGCAATAACGTTGAAGAAGATTTGAACAATGCAGTTTTTCCACATCCTGCAATAACGTTGAAGAAGAATTGAACAAAGCAGTTTTCCACATCCTGCAATACTGTTGAAAAAGAATGGAATACTGCAGTTTTTCCACGTCCTGCAATACCCGTTGAAAAAGAATTGAATAATGCAGTGTGTCCACATCCTGCAATACCGTGGAAGAAGAATTGAACAATGCAGTTTTTCCACATCCTGCAATAACGCTGAAGAATTGAACAATGTAGTTTTTCCACATCCTGCCATATCTTTGAAGAAGAATTGAACAATGCAGTTTTTCCACATCCTGCAATACCGTTGAAGAAGATTTGAATAATGCAATTTTTCCACATCCAGCAATACCGTTGAAGAAGATTTGAACAATGCAGTTTTTCCACATCCTGCAATAACGTTGAAGAAGAAGAATATTGAACAATGCAGTTTTTCCACATCCTGCAATACCGTTGAAGAAGATTTGAACAATGCAGTTTTTCCACATCCTGCAATACCGTTGAAGAAGATTTGAATAATGCAATTTTTCCACATCCAGCAATACCGTTGAAGAAGATTTGAACAATGCAGTTTTTCCACATCCTGCAATAACGTTGAAGAAGAATATTGAACAATGCAGTTTTTCCACATCCTGCAATACCGTTGAAGAAGATTTGAACAATGCAGTTTTTCCACATCCTGCAATACCGTTGAAGAAGATTTGAATAATGCAATTTTTCCACATCCAGCAATACCGTTGAAGAAGATTTGAACAATGCAGTTTTTCCACATCCTGCAATAACGTTGAAGAAGAAGAATATTGAACAATGCAGTTTTTCCACATCCTGCAATTCCGTTGAAGAAGATTTGAACAATGCAGTTTTTCCACATCCTGCAATAACGTTGAAGAAGATTTGAACAATGCAGTTTTTCCACATCCTGCAATAACGTTGAAGAAGAATTGAACAAAGCAGTTTTCCACATCCTGCAATACTGTTGAAAAAGAATGGAATACTGCAGTTTTTCCACGTCCTGCAATACCGTTGAAAAAGAATTGAATAATGCAGTGTGTCCACATCCTGCAATACCGTGGAAGAAGAACAATGCAGTTTTTCCACATCCTGCAATAACGTTGAAGAAGAATTGAACAATGTAGTTTTTCCACATCCTGCCATATCTTTGAAGAAGAATTGAACAATGCAGTTTTTCCACATCCTGCAATACCGTTGAAGAAGATTTGAATAATGCAATTTTTCCACATCCAGCAATACCGTTGAAGAAGAATAGAACAAAGCAGTTTTCCACATCCTGCAATACTGTTGAAAAGAATGGAATGCTGCAGTTTTTCCACAATCTGCAATACTGTTGAAGAAGAATTGAATAATGCAGTGTTTCCACATCCTGCAATACCGTGGAAGAAGAATTGAACAATGCAGTTTTTCCACATCCTGCAATACCGCTGAAGAAGAATTGAATAATGCAGTTTTTCCACATCCTGCAATACCGTTGAAGAAGAATTGAATAATGCAGTTTTTCC
Source organism: Amphiura filiformis (assembly GCF_039555335.1). Lineage (NCBI taxonomy): Eukaryota > Metazoa > Echinodermata > Ophiuroidea > Amphilepidida > Amphiuridae > Amphiura > Amphiura filiformis. The sequence continues at coordinate 22,703,304 of NC_092631.1, read as the reverse complement.
ACATCCTGCAATACCGTTGAAGAAGAATTGAATAATGCAGTTTTTCCACATCCTGCAATACCGTTGAAGAATTGAACAATGCAGTTTTTCCACATCCTGCAATAACGTTGAAGAAGAATAGAACAAAGCAGTTTTCCACATCCTGCAATACTGTTGAAAAAGAATGGAATACTGCAGTTTTTCCACAATCTGCAATACCGTTGAAGAAGAATTGAATAATGCAGTGTTTCCACATCCTGCAATACCGTTGAAGAAGAATTGAATAATGCCGTTTTTCCACATCCTGCAATACCGTTGAAGAATTGAACAATGCCAATACCGTTGAAGAAGATTTGAACAATGCAGTTTTTCCACATCCTGCCATACACATCCTGCCATACCTTTGAAGAAGAATTGAACAATGCAGTTTTTCCACATCCTGCAATACCGTTGAAGAAGATTTGAATAATGCAGTTTTTCCACATCCTGCAATACCGTTGAAGAAGATTTGAACAATGCAGTTTTTCCACATCCTGCAATAACGTTGAAGAATTGAACAAACCAGTTTTTCCACATCCTGCAATACTGTTGAAAAAGAATGGAATGCTGCAGTTTTTCCACATCCTGCAATACCGTGGAAGAAGAATTGAATAATGCAGTTTTTCCACATCCTGCAATACCGTTGAAGAAGATTTGAACAATGTAGTTTTTCCACATCCTGCCATACCTTTGAAGAAGAATTGAACACTGCAGTGTGTCCACATCCTGCAATACCGTGGAAGAAGAATTGAACAATGCAGTTTTTCCACATGCTGCAATACCGTGGAAGAAGAATTGAACAATGCAGTTTTTCCACATCCTGCAATACCGTTGAAGAAAATTTGAACAATGCAGTTTTTCCACATCCTGCAATAACGTTGAAGAAGATTTGAACAATGCAGTTTTTCCACATCCTGCAATAACGTTGAAGAAGAATTGAACAAAGCAGTTTTCCACATCCTGCAATACTGTTGAAAAAAGAATGGAATACTGCAGTTTTTCCACGTCCTGCAATACCCGTTGAAAAAGAATTGAATAATGCAGTGTGTCCACATCCTGCAATACCGTGGAAGAAGAATTGAACAATGCAGTTTTTCCATATCCTGCAATAACGCTGAAGAAATGAACAATGTAGTTTTTCCACATCCTGCCATATCTTTGAAGAAGAATTGAACAATGCAGTTTTTCCACATCCTGCAATACCGTTGAAGAAGATTTGAATAATGCAATTTTTCCACATCCAGCAATACCGTTGAAGAAGATTTGAAAAATGCAGTTTTTCCACATCCTGCAATAACGTTGAAGAAGAAGAATATTGAACAATGCAGTTTTTCCACATCCTGCAATACCGTTGAAGAAGATTTGAACAATGCAGTTTTTCCACATCCTGCAATACCGTTGAAGAAGATTTGAATAATGCAATTTTTCCACATCCAGCAATACCGTTGAAGAAGATTTGAACAATGCAGTTTTCCACATCCTGCAATAACGTTGAAGAAGAAGAATATTGAACAATGCAGTTTTTCCACATCCTGCAATACCGTTGAAGAAGATTTGAACAATGCAGTTTTTCCACATCCTGCAATACCGTTGAAGAAGATTTGAATAATGCAATTTTTCCACATCCAGCAATACCGTTGAAGAAGATTTGAACAATGCAGTTTTTCCACATCCTACAATAACGTTGAAGAAGAAGAATATTGAACAATGCAGTTTTTCCACATCCTGCAATTCCGTTGAAGAAGATTTGAACAATGCAGTTTTTCCACATCCTGCAATAACGTTGAAGAAGAATTGAACAAAGCAGTTTTCCACATCCTGCAATACTGTTGAAAAAGAATGGAATACTGCAGTTTTTCCACGTCCTGCAATACCGTTGAAAAAGAATTGAATAATGCAGTGTGTCCACATCCTGCAATACCGTGGAAGAAGAATTGAACAATGCAGTTTTTCCACATCCTGCAATAACGCTGAAGAATTGAACAATGTAGTTTTTCCACATCCTGCCATATCTTTGAAGAAGAATTGAACAATGCAGTTTTTCCACATCCTGCAATACCGTTGAAGAAGATTTGAATAATGCAATTTTTCCACATCCAGCAATACCGTTGAAGAAGAATAGAACAAAGCAGTTTTCCACATCCTGCAATACTGTTGAAAAAGAATGGAATGCTGCAGTTTTTCCACAATCTGCAATACTGTTGAAGAAGAATTGAATAATGCAGTGTTTCCACATCCTGCAATACCGTGGAAGAAGAATTGAACAATGCAGTTTTTCCACATCCTGCAATACCGCTGAAGAAGAATTGAATAATGCAGTTTTTCCACATCCTGCAATACCGTTGAAGAAGAATTGAATAATGCAGTTTTTCCACATCCTGCAATACCGTTGAAGAAGAATTGAATAAAGCAGTTTTTCCACATCCTGCAATACCGTTGAAGAATTGAACAATGCAGTTTTTCCACATCCTGCAATAACGTTGAAGAAGAATAGAACAAAGCAGTTTTCCACATCCTGCAATACTGTTGAAAAAGAATGGAATACTGCAGTTTTTCCACAATCTGCAATACCGTTGAAGAATAATTGAATAATGCAGTGTTTCCACATCCTGCAATACCGTTGAAGAAGAATTGAATAATGCCGTTTTTCCACATCCTGCAATACCGTTGAAGAATTGAACAATGCCAATACCGTTGAAGAAGATTTGAACAATGCAGTTTTTCCACATCCTGTAATAACGCTGAAGAAGATTTGAACAATGTAGTTTTTCCACATCCTGCCATACCTTTGAAGAAGAATTGAACAATGCAGTTTTTCCACATCCTGCAATACAGTTGAAGAAGATTTGAATAATGCAGTTTTTCCACATCCTGCAATACCGTTGAAGAAGATTTGAACAATGCAGTTTTTCCACATCCTGCAATAACGTTGAAGAAGAATTGAACAAACCAGTTTTTCCACATCCTGCAATACTGTTGAAAAAGAATGGAATGCTGCAGTTTTTCCACATCCTGCAATACCGTGGAAGAAGAATTGAATAATGCAGTTTTTCCACATCCTGCAATACCGTTGAAGAAGATTTGAACAATGTAGTTTTTCCACATCCTGCCATACCTTTGAAGAAGAATTGAACAATGCAGTTTTTCCACATCCTGCAATACCGTTGAAGAAGAATTGAACAATGCAGTTTTTCCACATGCTGCAATACCGTGGAAGAAGAATTGAACAATGCAGTTTTTCCACATCCTGCAATACCGTTGAAGAAAATTTGAACAATGCAGTTTTTCCACATCCTGCAATAACGTTGAAGAAGATTTGAACAATGCAGTTTTTCCACATCCTGCAATAACGTTGAAGAAGAATTGAACAAAGCAGTTTTCCACATCCTGCAATACTGTTGAAATAGCATGGAATACTGCAGTTTTTCCACGTCCTGCAATACCCGTTGAAAAAGAATTGAATAATGCAGTGTGTCCACATCCTGCAATACCGTGGAAGAAGAATTGAACAATGCAGTTTTTCCACATCCTGCAATAACGCTGAAGAATTGAACAATGTAGTTTTTCCACATCCTGCCATATCTTTGAAGAAGAATTGAACAATGCAGTTTTTCCACATCCTGCAATACCGTTGAAGAAGATTTGAATAATGCAATTTTTCCACATCCAGCAATACCGTTGAAGAAGATTTGAAAAATGCAGTTTTTCCACATCCTGCAATAACGTTGAAGAAGAAGAATATTGAACAATGCCGTTTTTCCACATCCTGCAATACCGTTGAAGAAGATTTGAACAATGCAGTTTTTCCACATCCTGCAATACCGTTGAAGAAGATTTGAATAATGCAATTGTTCCACATCCAGCAATACCGTTGAAGAAGATTTGAACAATGCAGTTTTTCCACATCCTGCAATAACGTTGAAGAAGAAGAATATTGAACAATGCAGTTTTTCCACATCCTGCAATTCCGTTGAAGAAGATTTGAACAATGCAGTTTTTCCACATCCTGCAATAACGTTGAAGAAGATTTGAACAATGCAGTTTTTCCACATCCTGCAATAACGTTGAAGAAGAATTGAACAAAGCAGTTTTCCACATCCTGCAATACTGTTGAAAAAGAATGGAATACTGCAGTTTTTCCACGTCCTGCAATACCGTTGAAAAAGAATTGAATAATGCAGTGTGTCCACATCCTGCAATACCGTGGAAGAAGAATTGAACAATGCAGTTTTTCCACATCCTGCAATAACGCTGAAGAATTGAACAATGTAGTTTTTCCACATCCTGCCATATCTTTGAAGAAGAATTGAACAATGCAGTTTTTCCACATCCTGCAATACCGTTGAAGAAGATTTGAATAATGCAATTTTTCCACATCCAGCAATACCGTTGAAGAAGATTTGAACAATGCAGTTTTTCCACATCCTGCAATAACGTTGAAGAAGAAGAATATTGAACAATGCAGTTTTTCCACATCCTGCAATACCGTTGAAGAAGATTTGAATAATGCAGTTTTTCCACATCCAGCAATACCGTTGAAGAAGATTTGAACAATGCAGTTTTTCCACAGCCTGCAATACCGTTGAAGAAGATTTGAATAATGCAGTTTTTCCACATCCTGCAATACCGTTGAAGAAGATTTGAACGATGCAGTTTTTCCACATCCTGCAATACCGTTGAAGAAGAATTGAATAAAGCAGTTTTCCACATCCTGCAATACCGTTGAAGAACATTTGAACAATGTAGTTTTTCCACATCCTGCAATAACGTTGAAGAAGAATAGAACAAAGCAGTTTTCCACATCCTGCAATACTGTTGAAAAAGAATGGAATGCTGCAGTTTTTCCACAATCTGCAATACCGTTGAAGAAGAATTGAATAATGCAGTGTTTCCACATCCTGCAATACCGTGGAAGAAGAATTGAATAATGCAGTGTTTCCACATCCTGTAATAACGCTGAAGAATTGAATAATGCAGTTTTTCCACATCCTGCAATACCGTTGAAGAATTGAATAATGCAATTTTTCCACATCCTGCAATAACGTTGAAGAAGAATTGAACAAAGCAGTTTTCCACATCCTGCAATACTGTTGAAAAAGAATGGAATACTGCAGTTTTTCCACAATCTGCTATACCGTTGAAGAAGAATTGAATAATGCAGTGTTTCCACATCCTGCAATACCGTTGAAGAAGAATTGAATAATGCAGTTTTTCCACATCCTGCAATAACGTTGAAAAAGAATTGAACAATGCAGTTTTTCCACATCCTGCGATACCGTTGAAGAAGAATTGAATAATGCAGTTTTTCCACATCCTGCAATACCGTTGAAGAAGAATTGAACAATGCAGTGTTTCCACATCCTGCAATACCGTTGAAGAAGATTTGAACAATGCAGTTTTTCCACATCCTGCAATACCGTTGAAGAAGAATTGAACAATGCAGTTTTTCCACATCCTGTAATACCGTTGAAGAAGAATTGAACAATGCAGTTTTTCCACATCCTGCAATACCGTTGAAGAAGAATTGAACAATGCAGTTTTTCCACATCCTGCAATACCGTTGAAGAAGAATTGAACAATGCAGTTTTTCCACATCCTGCAATACCGTTGAAGAAGAATTGAACAATGCAGTTTTTCCACATCCTGTAATACCGTTGAAGAAGAATTGAACAATGCAGTTTTTCCACATCCTGCAATACCGTTGAAGAAGATTTGAACAATGCAGCGTTTCAACATCCTGCAATAACGCTGAAGAAGAATTGAACAATGCAGCGTTTCAACATCCTGCAATACCGTTGAAGAAGATTTGAATAATGCAGTTTTTCCACATCCTGCAACACCGTTGAAGAAGATTTGAACAATGCAGCGTTTCAACATCCTGCAATAACGCTGAAGAAGAATTGAACAATGCAGCGTTTCAACATCCTGCAATACCGTTGAAGAAGATTTGAATAATGCAGTTTTTCCACATCCTGCAATACCGTTGAAGAAGATTTGAACAATGCAACGTTTCAACATCCTGCAATAACGCTGAAGAAGAATTGAACAATGCAGCGTTTCAACATCCTGCAATACCGTTGAAGAAGATTTGAACAATGCAGCGTTTCCACATCCTGCAATAACGCTGAAGAAGATTTGAACAATGCAGCGTTTCCACATCCTGCAATAACGCTGAAGAACAATGTTTAATTTACAAACCATTCTATTTGTTCTGATTTGTGCCAGGGATTTGTGGGCGTTGCCTTCATCACTCACTTCTCACTTCTCACTCACTCACTCACTCATTCACTCACTCTCTCACTCACTCACTCACTCACTCACTCACTCACTCACGCACCGACTTATTCACGCACCGACTTATTCACTGAATCACTTGTGGTCGTGAACTTGCGCTGTGCGGCTATTATACCTCTGATTTTGATATCCTGCGGTAATTCCAGCAACCGGTTGATTTTGGCATCCTATGAAGACAAATGCTATTGCCAAGAGAGTACACGATAAACTGCACACCATAGACATCATGGTTGAACCAAGTGTTGCGAGATTCAGTCGTTTTACTAAGATACCGCCAACAATCGCACCGAGCCCAAAAGCGGGAAGTAAAATTAATCCTGCATGAAGATAACAAAAACTTCAGGATGTTAGACGAGCATAACTTATATTTTTATAATTATATAGTGGTGTTACATGTAGAACTCAAATATTGAGACAAATAAAGCGGTCACATAAGACTTTAGAGGAATAGTTTGGGCTCTAAAGGAGATTTCTGCTCCAATGTGCGGTTTTTTTTCACGGGAGGTGGAAAACACTCAAACTGTTGTGTTGATATAGTAGGCTTTATAATAGCCCTTTCTGTTAAAACTCAAGACCGCAAGACCTATGGAAATATAAATGCGATTATTGGCTTTCTTGGCTCATTTCCTATAAGATATTATACACTGCAGTGTTAAGGTGGTACTACACCCCTTGATAAATTTGTGACTATTTTTGCATTTTTCTCAAAAACTAATAAAACACTGGTAACAAAAGTTATGTACATTAAAGGGGCAAGTAATCCAGTTACTACACTGGAATTTCAGTGACTCAAGACAAGTAGTTATTGATTTATTGATCAAATATTGGTTTCCCTCATTTTTGACTGTAACTCCACAACTGTTGTCTGTGCTGAAATACAATTTTCAGTGCAGTAGTTGTAGTCCTTGCCCCTATAATATACATATCTTACTTGTCACCAATGCGCTATAATTTTGCGAAAATGCAAAAATAGGCACAAATTGGCCAGGGGTGTAGTACCCCTTAAATGAATTAAACTTTTGAATTGGGAAAGATCGATCGCTCTTGCATAACATTGCAGGCTCCCTCTCCCAGCAGCCCTTTTCGCGAAAGCTCAAATGATCCTGACTTTGATCTTCTCTTGTTTGGTCAACATTGCGTGGGCAGTGCCTTAAGAATTGAAACGGAAAGATCTATGCTAACCATGCCCGACAATTTTGCCGACTGTCGGCGTTTTCGGACATCTCTGGTGTAATTCCGTCAAAGCTATAATTCTATGTCTCTTAAATGGAAATAGGGTAAAGGAAAAGTCCAAATTAAGATTGAGAAATCAGTCTTAAAGATTGAAAATTCAAACTAAATTCCATTGCATTTTCAATCTAATTTTAGACTTTTCCCTCAACACAATCTTTAAGATTGATTTTTCAATCTTTGGTTTTAAGAGAGTAATCATTTCATACAAATTGCATGCATATGCACCTACCCACTGTAATATTCGCCTTCTTTGTGGGTAAACCAAATTGTGTTTCCAAATATTTAGGCAGAAAAGCGCTGAATGAATATATAATGGCCCCTTGCATCATCATAGACCCACAGAGTGAGACGTACACTTTATTCCGACATAGACGCCATATTGAGAATATCAACTCTGCAATAAAAGAGTGAGAAATAAAACAGGATTAAGGATTCTCCTTTGTAGATTCTTTGGAATAAAAATACATCATGTATGTTGAGATGCAATTGCCCGACGGATATTAAACAGCCTTGGGTATGAAAAGAGGCGTTTGAAACTGGGGTGAACCTAACCTGCCTGGTTATAAAATTAATCGATGACAAGGTTATCTCTGAATTTGACAGGTGCTAATTGATGCAATAACATTAAAACATCAATAAGCACCTGGCAAACCTTGTCACTGATTAATTTGATAACCAGGCAGGATTGGTTCTCCCCAGAAGAACTGCTCTGGTGGGCCTTCCTCTTTAAACAAAAAATAAAACAGGCCTATTTAGAGTAAAAGCATTCATACTTATACCTACCCTTAAATGTTAACAGCCTGTTAGTTTTGTTTCTCGGTAGCTCGCTGTGGCTGTCAATTCTGTGTTCGAGACCATTGTTTTGATCATGTTGATGGCATCCATTTTGAACTAATTTCTTTGGAAATCCCCAGAATGGAATAGAAAAGAGTAAGAAAAGTGATGTTGCTATAAGGAGCCCCAACCACCAGGCACCAACATATCGTGGATCTCGTGGTGTAATCTCGATGGTTTCCGTGTCTACTCGATAGAAATCGACCCATAAACCAACGATGGAAGCGCTAACTTGGAAACCTATGACGCCACCGACTCCCCACATACTTTCCATAATTCCTATAAGAAATAACAATTGAAAACAAGAGAGGAGAACTTATTATTAGTAGGAAGCAGTGGCATACGGTAGCGCGAGTCATTATATGGGGGGCACCGAAAATGATTGGGGGCTCATCGGGCCTGTTATGGAGGGGGAGAAGCCATTTTCGACAAATTTCTAAATTTTCTAATCGATGGGGAATAGAGGAATTTTATGATCAGCTAAGATTCGTTCTAACTGGCTCTTCCTCGTCTTTATGCTACTCTGCCCTCGCAACAACCTGAATCCCGATCTGATCCCCTAAATCTCTACCACGTGATGAATACTGAATAAATAGCACAATATTTAGGGCAGTAGATCGAGATGGCGGTTATTGCCCTGCGCTCTAGGCTTATGTCGCTTTTTGTCTCGCTCAAGACACTCATACTACTCACAGTGTATATTACCAGTATCAAGAGTTCACGATTTGACATACTTTTGCGTTATTGTAAAGAGATGTTTTTGTGTGCTGCATGAAGTCCAACTTTCTCCCTATATTCTCTCACCCCGTCTCTCACTCGCTCACACCGGGCGCTTTAAAGCCATATTATAACATTTCTGTAAAAATAGATTAGTATTTATTTTCCATAAAATGTTAGCTTTTACTGTCAGATATGTCCCCTTTTAATTTTGAGCCGAACAAGTGACGTGAGGTAAAGCATAGAAAAATGGAATTTAGTACTAGCGCCCATGCATGTTTCTCCCGCGGTTGTAATACGGTACGATCCTCGGGGTGTGTGTGTATGTGTATCCCGCACGCCGTGTATACGTACTGTGCACACGTGTTCGACTAATATTTCCATCGTAATAATAAAACGCCGGTTCCATCGTTTTATTCAAAATCTCGGATTTTGACAAAACTACAGCACCTAAAGTGTTGATTTTTGCAGAGTATCTTTATTGACTAAAGTACATTTCAATCGTGTAAAAACCAGAATTTAAAAAATTTTTGAGGGCGTTCTCCTCAGCAAATGTTATAATATGGCTTTAATATACCCATCTACTTTCTCTCTCCATTTCCCTTTCTCCTATATTCACACACAATAGACCGAACTATTCAGTCATTTGCTCATCCGGAGGATCGTTAAAATGATTAAAATTCAGATTTTGTTACCTGGCTTTGTTAGCGTCATAAATGTGCTAGCATAGCCTGCTATTGGTTAAGCCGAATCTGTAATATTTCTCTGCTTAAGCAGAGAAATTAGCTATGTACAAGTATTTGAATGGGGTTTCAATTTTGTCAATACTATTGTTTCCTCGATTTTAAACCAAATTTTTCGTTTCAAAAATACCTTGAAAAAATGACTTATCCTTATTTATACACATTTTTTACACTTTTGCTGTGCATGTGATCACTGAATAAACCTTTATGTTTGCTGTTATCCTTTTTACTTCCTACGCGTTAGTGCATAGACAGTACTAAAAGAGGACTTCCCTGTCCATGACACTAACGCACTTATACCTCGGTGATAATAGATGTCTACATCATACATCATGATGAGACATAACTGATATCCCTCAATTTAAAAATTAGAATTAAATACAAGACAATGACCATGAAAATTTAAAGGAGCTATGCGTCCTCCTCGAATATTCCCTTGCATCATTTCACTAAAAAGTTGTATTGTACTGAATGTATCATGAGGTGTTGTTTCAGACATGGTAGGATTATGTTGTCAGTACGGGCCGTTTCGATAGGGATTTTCTAATGTATTATATTTCCATCCCAAGACCTATTTAAAATATACCGGTAGATTGTATTTGACTTTCCTGGTCATAGGTTGCTATTTAGGTTATCTTTCCTGTCCGTCAAAATATTAACGCCGATAGCATTAATGTACGTTCGTACCGTCGATCTCGTCATTTCTCGTCAGTGGATGAATGATAGACAAATTTAAAATGTGGGAAGGCGCGGCTATCATTAAAGGGGAATTTTATTATTCTAGCGTCCTCTTTTATGGTATAGGCCTGTCATAGATATCCAAGAAAAAAGACTATTCCCAAAATTTCAGTTGATTCCGATTTTGCGAGTTATGTTTGATCATATCATGGCTCCATGGCCACTGTGCTGTAATTTCGTTCCGTTTATCAATCGTAAAATGTGGCGATATTTTTGATAAACGAATGAATTCGGAAGACTTTTCTTGCTGTAATTTCGTTCCGTACAATTTTTTGCATACAAACATTACGTACGCCTATCCGGAGGTATTCGGTGATATAATTTTTTTTAGAAAAAACTGGGGGATAAGGCTATCAGATCACAAAATGTCAAAACATAGAACTTCAAATTCAAAATGGTCGAAAACAATGTTTTGGTGTTCCTAATTATTTGTGTTTCTCTGTTTTGTTGTCAAAGTTAAAGTCTACCCAGAAATTGACTCATAAATATATTGGAACACATGAGCTGACAAAATTAGTTTTCAACAAAAGTCGATACTCGCCAATCAAATAGCGAGAAGTCGTATATTTATCTGGCGATTGGGCTACGATATACCAGTTTAAATTCATACAGATCAAATGTGTATTTAAAATGGGGATAACTGAATGGGTAACCCCATTTTGAAATCTACCCTCTCTGTGTGGAAGATATACGGTATACTCTCTTAATGTAAAAGAAAACCCACTCTCCATAAGGGTGAGAAGAGTGAAACCAACTCCAAAGGTAGAGTAAAAATTACTCTTTCAAGAATGAAAATCAGTCATAAAATAAGTGTGAAAACCACACTTTTAAGATATGATTAAGGGACACTATACTCTTTTTCGATAACGGCCTTTATCAATTACCGTAAAAACTCGATAGTTAGCATACATGCTTTACTATCGAGCGCTTTTAAAACATGCAAACATGAAGAGCCCCATCCACAAAAGTGTAAAGGGTTTTGAGCAAATCAGCGATACACATAGTTATATACGAACAAGTAAACCTGCCAATGTGTGTCTCAACCCCATTAGCTCATGGTAAAGCGTCAGACTTTGGTACAATTTCATGTTTTCAAACGCGCTCGATAGTAAGCACATATACTAACTATCGAGTTTATGCGGTAGGTTATCATACATGTAGATTGAAAGTATAGTTTTCACTCTTTTAGGAGTCGTTTGCAATTTTGAATTATGATGTAATCATGTTAATTATGTAACATTAATTAATTACTCAGTTGTCACCAATCACCATAAAATAAATTATGGCGCTCATAGATTTCACAATCTGTTTCGTCTACACGGTCTACAAAGTATACTTGTAAAGCAGTAAGCAAAGATCTTTAAATCTGGTCTAAGTCACCCTTAAATGACCTTATAACTTCTCAGTTCATTTGTTTTTCACAGCGAAATACTTCATCAGGACACGGTGACTGAATGAATGATCCGGCCTTGTTATGCCTAAGATATTCATTTCAGCAACACACACCGTTTCATTTGCAGGTGACGATAGACCTAAGTCGGCATCAGTAACACTTCTTTTAAAAGCTTGCATATTATTCTTTCTCAGTAAGACACGCAAAATATAAATAAAGGGGAGTCATTACTCGTTGACTGCCGATAAAACGCCCAATAAAGACTTAGTCACCGGACCGCGCCGGCCAGTTAAAGTACATGCCCTATCACACCACTCCACACCATACATAAATTCTCCCAGTCACATTTCCCAAATATGAAATTAAAAAAGTCAAATTTTAATTTACTTCTTTTAAAGTTTGGCAGAGGCGGGGTTCGAACTCACGGCGCAACGCTTAGTACTCTATGAGCCTAGCGCCTTAGACCACTAGGCCACTTGTCTTCTTGTTATTCAGCTGAAACTTATTTAAAAATATAATCGCAACTTCAACATAGGCCTACCACGTGACAAGCAAAGGCAGAAAACGTATTATATTTTGGAATTTTATCTGCTTAAAACATTAATGTGTATTATAATAGAGCTACCATTATTTATATTGTTGAATTCTCAAGCGCATAGAGACAATTAATACGAGCGTCCTATGATACATACACAATACATAAAATCGATTTTGATCTTCGGCATTACTCGGTGACCTCCGATAAAACGCCCAATAACGCCGGTCAGTTAAAAAAAATGCTTAAGTACATGCCCTATTGAGATAAGCAATCCTTTTGTGATATGTCCATTCATCCATATAATAATAGCAATCAGATTTTTGGATGGATGTTTTACACAGTGATTGGAGAAGAAGCTATGTAAATAATCAAAAGTACATGTCTACAAATTGACAAGGACAACTCCTTTTGTCAAAATTGTTTTCACCTATTGCTCAGTATGTTAATTAATCCGATTAATTACGTAATTTCGGCAGCGTATGATATATCAGTACTAATATGTAGGCCCAAGGAGGTTAGATATAGAAAGAAGAGGAAATAGATTACGTATCGCATATTGGTCCTTTGTGCCTATTAGAGTTTCCGCCAAGGGAGGAAGAAAAAAGGAAGGGGGGGAAGGAGAGAGAGGGAGAGGGAGACCGATGGAGTCACAGGGCTCTAAATTACATAGGCGTAGATCGGGGGGGGGGGATAAATGCCACAATATTTTGCCAGGGGGATGGTCAATATAATCACCCCCAATATTGACGCCTGTGTATTGGTTTGTGTCGAAATTAACCTCATATTTGGCCATTTTATAGCCGCAGAATGCCATTTTTAGCGCTTTGCGCGAATTTATTCCACTTTTGTCCCATATTTCACCAGTTTAGTTTCAATAGGCCTATGCTAAAATTTTCGCGCTTATTTGTACCATAAGGTTCACTGTACTGGGTAGGCCTACTTTTAAAAAATCCTAACCTAACCTAAAACATAACTTTAACCCTTAGATTGGAGCTCTACTAGAAGTAAAAAATATAGATAGTGAACGAATTTAGTATTTCTATATCATTGAGCGTGTTTATAGTGAGCCAGATTATACGGTATTTAGCTGGACTGCCACGCAGTCTATATTTGTTTATGTTTTACTAACCATTGCAAATCTAGACTACGCGGTAGTTTAGCTAAATAACGGAAAGATTGTCTCACTATAAACACGCTCATGAGCGTGTTTATAGTGGGAGCAGATGTGCGGTACATTGCGGTACAATTTCTACCCGGTTAGAGATTATCCGGATACTTGCCCACTATAAACACTATCAGTATATGTATGTACGGTACATCGATATCCTTCTAAACCGAAGGATATTGTGGCGAGATATTCCCACTATAAACACACCAGTATAAATTGTGTGCGGTATTACCGGAAGTGGGAGCTTCTTTATGATGCGTAGGATGCGCGCAGGACATTCGGAACGATTCTCACCCCCAAGAGTTATCAAAACAGAAGCTGCATCAGAGATACACCACATTTCGCCATAAAACATTCTAGAAACGCTTGCTGTTAGAATAAGAAAAATTTTAATGCTAATTTATTGCACATTCTAGGGAAGCGTGGTTACCTTTTTAAAATAACCGAGTGAGAGGGTTTTCAAGAAAATATTTTTCCTGTCAAAACTGAAGCATCCTCTGTATAAAAGAAAATATGAATATTAACTGCACATCATATATAACGATTCGTGATACCCAATTGTGGCATATTTGATGTCGTTTAAGAAGCAGAGAATTTTATTTCAATTTTATATACGCAGAAATATTTTTTTAATTGAGCAAGAAAAAAAAAAAAAAAAACGTTGAAAATCCTATGTGAATATTACATTAGACCCGGCAAAAGATTACTGTTTCGTTTTTATGGTAATCTAATCTTTTATTTCCTGAAGAAACATTTGGGGTCTAAAATGGACTTTTTATGTAATTGATAAAAACATCGAACGTGTATACAAGAAAATGGTAGGTTTTCCTCTATAGTATTTTACTGACCATGGAAATGTACTGAGACACAAGCACGTGTCAAAATCGATATAATGTATTGTCCATACAGACGCCCAGTTATGTTTATTATTGGATTTTTTTTTGTATAAAACACACAGTTAACAATAATTGAGCGCTAATAATACACATAAATGTTTTTAGGCATATAAAATTCCAAAATATGGTACGTTTTCTGCCTTTGCTTGTCACGTGGTAGGCCTATGTTGAAGTTGCGATTATATGTTCAAATAAGTTTCAAATGAATTACAAGAAGACAAGTGGCCGAGTGGTCTAAGGCGCTGGGTTCATAGTGTATCCAAAGCAGTCCGCCGCCGTGAGTTCGAACCCCGCCTCCGCCAAACTTTAATGAAGTAAAATAAAAATAAAAATTTTACTTTAAAAAATTTCATATTGGGGAAATGTGACTGGCAGAATTTATGTATGGCGTGGAGTGGTGTGCATCAGAGAGTAGTTATTCTTGAGAGGGCACTCACCTCATTTGCATGGCAAAATTACCCGTCTCCTCTGCAGCCAATTTGGTTTCGCTCCATCGAAATCAAGCTGGTCACGGAGGAGACTACTTTCCTTTGTGTTTGTTCATTTGTGTATGGAGAGCCCTTCTTGGAGTCCGTTTGGACTCAGGCTACGCTCTCAGCTAGAGTCCGACGCTGCATTGTACTAGAAACACCTTCTCTGTGAACTCGCTAGAGCAAGGAAAATAAAAACTGGTTTCATTACTATCTGTTTTTGAGCTTTTTTTCAGGTCTGCGACCATGGTGTTACCACAACTGTCTTTGCGTCATTAACATGTGCTGGAGTCTAGCACAGGTCAACCAAAGTCCCGGATTTTAATAAGACAATAATGATTGACACACACACCAGGAAGTTTATCATCCAAAAGAATGAGAAAATTTAAATTTTCACCATTTTGGCCGTTTCTCATCAAAATGTCCGTTTTCTCATCCAAAACTTCCTTTAGTGTATTAAGTTAGCTTAGGCCTATAGTATTGATCCTAAATTTGCTGGTAGGGTAAAACTCGTTTTAGGGGGGTGTTTAAAAAGTTGGCCACACATGCGTATAGGCCTACATTATCATACTTGAGTGCCCCTCCCCGGTGAAATTTGAGACTCATTTGGTCACTGTCCTAAGCGTCCTTGCCCACACGAGTCGCCCAGGAGTAGGCCCTACCCGGCATTATTAATTATTAGTGGTTAGCCTCCCTAAATACAGTCGCGTATCGTGTTGTCAATTATCGTTACTTGTGTCCATGGATATGACCCCATGTATATAAAGTAGGCCCCTAGTCTTCATAGAATTCACACAGTTTATGCCATGTCATTTACGGATACAAAGAGGATAATAATGTTGAGGGCGCCCACAAAATCTTACACCGTCTTACACAATGTTCCAAGGCAAAGTTCAGTTTAATATTTACTCATCGTAAAAATACAGACGTTTTATTATGTGATGATGTTGTCTGGATGGGTGGACAGTTGTCACACTGTGGAAAAACAACAACCGGGAATCCGCATTCATTTACAAATAGCATAAATTAGTATCACATAGTGGCCTCCGTGCAGTGGAAAACCTTAATTCTTTCATCAAAAAGAAATGAAAATGACAAAAAAAACGGATCCACCTGTACGCCTATAAAATGGGCACAGAAATTTGTCTCAAATATGAATGAATTTTAAGATATGATGAACCAATGACCTGACGCCATGATAGTAGGATCTATTAGTCGTTTTATATACAATGTATATACCGTGCTGTCATAATACCAATATTTGACATAATATATAACGAGTAATATTTAGCATTGTAAATATGCAGTTCATATGCACAAACGAACACTGATCTTTATGATATTCAGGTTGTTGTACATCTCATATAACATGTCATATAGGAGGTCATATGTGTTGACCTTCTCCTATTGTATTTGTTCATCTGTGTATGGAGAGGATTAGCGCCATTAAAACTCCATCAGTATTTCGGCGTAGTTCTGTGAACTCACCAGATTGCTATTCCAAGTACTTTGATAAATACAGATAATATGTATTAATGGGTCGAGGCGATTGCATTGAAAAACTAATAAATTATTCATAACAGTTACGTAATCAATCGATAGTGCGGACACTTTTCATTTACAAACCACCAAAATTCGTAATCTTTTAGCGTTGGAAAAGAAACCACGTGAATAGAGTGTCATCCCCCTGGCTGCATGTTCACCGCCATGATCATATTGTTGAATGGGCTCTTTATAGCTCGCGCCACAATATTTACACATTCCCCGTGTGACCTCGGGGTCATTGCAAATGTACGATAATGTTAGTTGGTATATAATTTGTGCGGTAACTGTGTCTCACTATAACCAGCAAGGGTATCGGTACATATACAAGGATTATCGTATACGGTATACTCAAAATTTGGTATATTCACTAAAAACACGCTCATATGAGAATGATGAACATAGTCATTGATGCATCAGTTTTAAAATAGACTAGGCGGTTACCCATATTTGGCGGTTCTCGGCTGGGCGCGATTACCAGGCTGATGGTGATATGCCCATATGACAATTTTTACTATATAATTTGACCTCAGATGACCCCAGGGTGACATTGGATGACCCCAAAATGACCTAAACTTATAACTCTAAATGTTGACTGTACCTACCAAGTTTCATGCCCATATATGAGCTTTTACTAATTTGACCTCAGATGACCCGTGGTGACCTTGGATGACCCCAAAATGACCTTCAAAAAATGCTGCTTTAAATGTTGACTGTACCTACCAAGTTTCATGCCCATACGACACTTTTAGTAATTTGACCTTAGATGACCCCTGGGAGGGGACCCCGTGGTCGGATGACTTAACGAACATAGACATCTTCTTGCCAGGACAGAACTACACCCACCCACCGAGTTTGAGCCCCCTAGGACCTAGTTTCATGCCCATATGATAGTTTTTAGTCAGTTGACCTCAAATGACCCCTGGGAGGGAGCCCCGGGGTCGGACGACTTAACGAACATAAACATCTTCTTGCTAGGACAGAACTACACCCACCCACCGAGTTTGAGTCCCGTACGACCTAGTTTCATGCCCATATGACAGTTTGTAGTCATTTGACCTCAAATGACCCCTGGGAGGGGCCCCGGGGTCGGATGACTTAACGAACATAAACATCTTCTTGCCAGGACAGAACGTCACCCACCCACCGAGTTTGAGTCCCGTACGACCTAGTTTCATGCCCATGTGACAGTTTTTAGTCATTTGACCTCAAATGACCCCTTGGAAGGGGGCCCCGGGGTCGGATGACTTAACGAACATAAACTTCTTCTTGCCAGGACAGAGCTACACCCACCCACCGAGTTTGAGCCCCGTACGACCTACGACGGCCTCACATTAGCAGTCACAGACAAAACCTAAATCTACAGAATATATCCATTACTCGTCGATACTCGAAAGAGCTCAAAATAAATAACTTAGAAAATTTTCTTGATGTCCTTTAACATGTTTTCATAGTTAACCATCGTTAGCCATGGATATCTATCATGAGAACTGACCGGTGACTAAGTCCGATTTATTGGGACGTTTATCGGCAGTCAACGAGTAATGTTGTAATCAGTATTGTGCCCATGATGGATTCAACACCCCACCCGGGTTTTCTGAAAATCATGCAAAATCTAACCTTCAGCCAGTAGCGTAGCCAGGGAGCAGATTGCCTCCCATGACAAAAAATGAAAGAGAAACCCGGGAAGGCGGAGGTAAAGAAAGGGGTAAGGAACCTGTTTTCCACCAAAATTCACCCGATCATGGGCAAAAACAGTGTCCCAATGATACAAGCGGGAATTGTTTTCGTCTTTTCCCCCAACACCCCCCCCCCCCACGAAGAAAGCTGTTTACGCGACTGATTTCAGCCACTCACCCTCCCCCTTCTCACCCTCCCAGTGTACTTCGAGCCAACGTTATAGCCGGTTTCTTTGAACACCCGTAATTATGTCATGACCGACAACAAGGAAATCGAGACGGTATGGTCATTTTTCGGCACTGTCACTTTAATGAGCCTCGGAGTCGCATGTCATAATCCAAGTATTTAGTTTCCAATAGAAGCGAAACATTTGATCCATTTGTGATGATATTACATGCAACCAATTCCTGGTAAATTAGACAATCTTTTGTTTCAAACTTGATATTTGTGGGCAGCATTGGGTTAAAGTGGAGGCTATCATGGGTTGTCGACCTTCCCATGTATCTTGTTAACACTGTGTGTTCATGCCGCTTTCACATCAGGGAAAACAAGAATTGGAAAACGATAGTCTGATGAAGTGTTTATCTTTGGAACTGAATCGGTGGGAAGATATGAAGTACTGTCATATTGTGACTTTTGATATTATTATTGTGACTTCAAAGTTTATTGCTTTATATTTACTTAGTCGGCCACCGGAGGAATATTAATAATCGTGCAAGGCTGTTCGATAATATCGTGGTTTAAGGTGGATCGGAGGGGAGCATGACCATAATATAGCGTTTGCACTTAAACATTTAGGGAAATAAAGCTGACACGCAAAATGAATGGTATGGGTATATAAGGGGGTATCATTTCTGCTCCATATGCATGATTTTTGTCGGGACTAGGGGGAAACGTCCAAAACATATGTTTTGATATTTGGCCTTAACACAAGAGCTGCAAGACCTATGGAAATATATACGATTATTGGCTTCCTTAAATCATTTCAGATGAGATGAGATGAGATGAGATGAGATGAGATGAGATGAGAGGAGAGGAGAGGAGAGAGGGGAGGAGAGGAGAGGAGAGGAGAGGAGGAGAGAGAGGAGAGGAGAGGAGAGGAGAGAGAGGAGGAGAGGAGAGGAGAGGAGAGGAGGAGGAGAGGAGAGGAGAGGAGAGGGAGGAGAGGAGAGGGAGGGAGGAGAGGAGAGGAGAGGGAGGAGAGGGAGGGAGGGAGGAGGAGGGAGGAGAGGAGAGGAGAGGAGGAGGAGGAGAGAGAGGAGAGGAGAGAGAGGAGAGGAGAAGAGAAGAGAAGAAGAAAGAAAGAAAGAAAGGAGGAGATGAGAGGAGAAGGGAGGAGAGGAGAGGAGAGACGAGAAGAGAGGTCAGAAGAACAGAGAAAAGAAAAGAACAGAAGAACAAAAAGGGCAGACAGGCAGACAGACAGTCAGACAAACAGACATACATAAACTTACCAGAATAAAGCCCTGTAGTAGACGTATCAATATTATCATCAATAAATGCCAATGCCAATGGCATCAAGGGACCGTACCCAAAACCGATCACCAGTTGCCCGATGACTATCATAATATACGCCACGTAACTCTCATACACTAATTGATGTTTCTCATCATCACAGGTCAAACTAGATGACATTGTATCCACACTATTATCCAGTTCACATAAACCCTCTGGAGATGATGATATTGCTGAAGATGAGTTTGATATACTTTCAGTGTATTCGTAAGGTCCAAACATAAATTGCGGAAGACATAGAATGAAACATCCTGTTGCCATGGTTACAGCACCAATTCCAATCCATCGTGGACGATGACTTTCAGGTCTCCCGCCAAAATGGGTGACAAATATGGTGGAAATAACCGTCCCCACTGTAAACATTGAGGCGGCCAATCCGAGTTGGGATGCACTGAGTTGGTAACGAGTTTCTGTTGTAGTAAGATTACCCTAAAACAAACAAATAAACAAACAAACAAAACACATAAACAAATTGCACATAGGCCTAAGGCAGCAAAAAATATTAAAAACCTGTCCTACACGCGGACCATCCGAACTTGCCAAGTAGGGTTGGTCAGGCTTTTTTTTTAAACATATATATTTATATTTTAATTATTATAATGCCCCTAACCATCACCGAATGCTTGACAAATCTGTATATTTTTTGCAAACATATCTGGATTTTTTTTTATTAAAACAAAACAATTAATCAAAATTGAATCATCCACCAAAAAACGGGGTTTAATTTCATGGAAACCACCAAACCTTAAAATCTGGGTCGATTGGGCATTTCGACTTTACAAAAAGTATTCGACTTTGAATGGGGTATAAACTGATATTGGTTTCACCTGTAAAGTTTTTTTTTTAATGATTAAATATTATATGTATGCATGTACCTGGAATATTGCAATCATAAGAGCAGTTGACGTCACCAAAAAACAGACGAAGACTAGAAACCATCGGATGGAAGCAAAACATTGTAGGAAACCTGGTCGCCAACAGCAGCAACAACAGTACCTATATCGTGAAGGAAAGGATATATAATGGTATTATTATTGAACATTTTTGCACACTTGACAAATTTTGCCGCCGTAGCGAGTTCGCCATGACAAAATTTTGCCGCAGCGACAATCATGACAATAGCCTATACCTCGAGGAGAAGAAAGAACAAATCCCTGAACTAAACAATGCAGATTATTGAGCAAGAAATGACGCCTCCCCCGGATGCTGGCTACGCGCCTGGGTACAGGTCCAGAGCCAACCATCGGTCAATCACTCAGTAAAAGCACTTATAGTTCGGCAATTTTGCGTTCGTTTTTCCAATGTGACAAACGCTATGTTAGTTCATAGTTAGTACAACGTTGGGTACCCTTTGTCTTGCTATAACATTACATGTTTACCAGTATACAACAAATACAAATAACACATATTTTACTGGCAGCAAATCTAAAACATTTTCTATTATATCATTATACTAGAGTGGCAAGTTTTCCGTGATTTAAAACACCGAATTCCGAATAAGCGTATGTCTACTCTATAGTTGTTTTAAGGTTGGTATCTTTGAAGACAGACTTCATTTTCATTATTTTTTACCTCACATTCTCATTATTTTTTCTTCATTTTTATTTTTCTCAAGGAAAAACACGTTTTCCGCGAATTTCCGTGTTTTCCGTGGTTTTTTTTCTTAAATTCCGTGGATTTGTCCGTTTTTCCGTGACACGGAAAACTTGCCATTTTACATTATACTCTCAATTAACACACACCCAAATCTACATATATATAATATACACCTACGACCACACAAGGTTCTGAACAGAAACAAGTAACATAATAAACCAAAAGCCATTGAAAAGTATAAACAAATCCTTCCAATCATCCTGTGGTCTTTACCTATAAACCACTGCACAAGGTGTACTCTTCTGAATCAGTGATCCAGCAAAATCCAACCCTTTCCATCTTGTACCCACAACCGTATGCCAGAAGCTGCGAAACCGAAAACCGCTGTACTTTTCAAAATAATTTGATTATTACTTTTATAAAAGTTTTCTATTTATAAAATCAAATTAATCGTATATACATTCATCTTTTGAAATTCCATGATATTAATGCTAGGCCTATATGACTGATTGACTTCCTGATATACAGGCTGTATCAAAATGATTGTTCTTTACACATATATAAGTCATTTGCAAGAAAATATTGAAAATATATAATTGCTGTCCTTTGGAATGGAGATGATACCAATTATAAAGGTATTAGTACATTGTACTTTGAATGAAGTAAGATGATACTGCCAATTTCACTCACTCTTTTTGTGCGATCAAAATGGTAATTTCGACACTTTGTGGTCATAATTTTGTCTTAATTTGTTCGAACAATATATTCAAATATATTAAATACTATAGACAAAATTATTGATTCTTGATCATTTGATTGAGGTTATTAATTATTTTAAACTGTTGTGATTTGGTAGTTCACATCATCTTACGAATGGTAGTGAGCTTTGGCAAAAACTGCATTGCTCATTTCATAGCGAGCGTGTAGAAGAATTAAAATATCACATTATACTTTTATAGGTGCTACGGTTCTTGAGTTACGTTAAGGGGCGCACCATTAGATTTCCAGGGGGGGCATGGGAGTTTTTGAAAAAAAACTTTGCCCACTAGTGAGAAAAAAAAAAACTTTGCCCACTAGTGAGACGAAAAAAAAAAATTTTGCCTCACTGATGAGTAAAAAAAAAATTTCCCCCACCCAACTTTGTATAAAAATGTACATTAAAATTGAAAAAAAATAACTTCGCCGCCGAAGGCGGCTAAAAAAAAAAATTTGGTGCTCTTGGAGGCGAAAAAAAAAAAAATTCGCCGCCTTCGGCGGCGAAAAAAAAAAAATTCTGCCTGACCCAAACTCCCATGCCCCCCCTGAGAATCTAATGGTGCGTCCCTAAAGAGGGCTGAAACAACAACACTTTTGTAACACGTAGGCCTACATAACTCATTAACAACAATAAATTAAGCAAGTTTGCAAAGTATATGATTTACAGAATGAACTTTTGCATTTTTAGGTTGCTTCGACCAACAATACCTCGTCTACCCTTAAAAACAGCCTGCTTCCACGCATGTCAAATCACATCATTGCTCTGGGCAAAGTATCTGATCAGGTAATAGGCCTATACCAAATCAGGAGCTATCAGGTACGGAAATACCTACAACTTCAAGTGCATCATGCATGGCAGCTATTGTTTTGAATTAATTTAGACCAAAATGAAAGGTAAAAATTAAGTTTTCATGCCTAAAAATTGTTTCAAGATTAATTATTTACAAATGTGTGCCAATGAACCAAAATACAATGTTAAATTTAATTGATTACGTAATCCAATTAGTTCTATTGTTTTAATTAACACATTAACCTCGTGGCAAATTATAATAAACTCACGATAAATTTGTAATGATTGTAAAAACAACAACAAAATAACTTTTTACAGACCTCAAATAAAATGCCATGGGGGAAAAATTCAAATATCGTTGCCCTTAAAATAGGCAATTCTGTACCAAATTACAGTACAGTACCTGATATAGGCACTATCGTGGCATGGGGATACGCCATGAACAGATCAAGCACGTTTTATAATAAAATCGTAATAGAAAAGAAGGCTTTCCTTAATTAAACATGATAAAACGCTTAATTTCTTAACAGTGCTTTTCTCATTATCAAAAACCTTGGTGTTCTTAGCAAATGTGTGATATTCATACAAAATTGCCAAAAAAATCGGCAACATGATTAAACAAATTCACAAAAATTGAAACCCGTTGGAGAACAACTATTTTAATACATCCTGCATTACACTATCACTATACTAATTCCCAAGGGCGTAAATTGGGTGGGGGACAGGGGGACACGTCCCCCTCACTTTTTAAAGTGGGGGGGACACAATATCAAATGTCCCCCCCACTTTTTGGTCCCCACCCCTAAAAAAAAGGAAAAGAGAGAAGAAAAAGGGAGAAAAGGAGAAGAGAAAAGGGAGAAAAAAGAAGAGAAAGGTTAAATTGCATGTAATTGAGTATGCCCATCACCGCACAGTCGGTACCGGTATAGGCCTGTGGTTATTTTAGGCATTGTGTGAAGGTGGGTGGGCCCATAAGCGTGTGATAATTCAGGGGCGGGTCTTATAGGCCTAACATATCAGTGGACCTGTGTAACATTTAACATTTTGCTAATTGAGTTCGGACCCTTTTTTTGTTTAAGCAATGATTTAAATAGTGTAAATATGATGCACTAAATGGCTTCAATTGGACCTTCATTTTGCAAAATTGTCCAACTTCTCAAGGTGGAACATCCCCCTGACACCCCCCTGCATAGTGGGTAAACAAGTATAGCCATTTTCGGCTCTGCTTTCCACATTTGCAAATTTATAGGCCTACAATAATAGGGAAAACTTTTCCACGAAAGGCTTCATGGACCGTCATTTCACAACATTGTGGCTTTTTTAAACTAAAATTTTCCACACTATTAGTGCCAAAATGGGCCACCAAATCGCTTCAATTAAGTATTCATTTTGAAAAAGTTTCTTACTTCTCAGGGAGCACATCCCCCTCAGACCCCCCCTGCGTGGTGGGTAAACAAGTAGCCATTTTCACTTCTGCTTTCCACATTGCCAATTTATGTAATTTACATGTACATGTATAGGCCTACAATAATAGGGAAAACTTTTCTACGAAAGGCTTTGTGGACTGTCATTTCACAAATTTTGGGCTTTTTTAAACTAAAATTTTACACACTAATAGTGCCAAAATGGGCCACCAAATCGCTTCAATTAGGTATTCATTTTGCAAAAGTTTCTTACTTCTGAGGGGGCAGACACCCCCTGCATCACGCATGCGCGACGCGATGGCCGCTTTGCGGCCATTTTTTAATGTATTTATTGATTTCCCCACTTTCGGTGTGTCCCCCCCCACTTTCAAAAACGGATTTACGCCCCTGCTAATTCCCACTACATGTATTATTTCAAGGAACACAGACTCTCAGACAGGACTCGACCTCACCTTTAGTAACGTGTTCATGTGAAAAGGTTAATAGGAACATAATTTGATATTATAGATAATATGTATTTCATTGTTACCAACGACTTCAAGATAACTTTGGTTTTATCAAAATTGAGTGAATCAAGAATTTAAGGGTTCGGTCACCCACCTTTGCTTAGTAATTTTCTGTAACCATGGTTACATGAGAGTACATCAGACACACTAACGAGGAATGTCCTTCTGATATCCAATAATTTTGATATTTTGAAATTCGCGATATACAAAATACCAATTTTATGGCAAAATTATTACATTGACATTTTTTGACATTTAACAGTGTTTTTTTTTTTTTTTGTTTGTTTGTTCAAAAAATCGCGAGCTGAATAGTTCAACATCTTCAGGGGCCAAATGTCACAGATACAGCTGATTTATGCGTCTACACACTACAGCACTATACACACTAGTAGAAATTTGCAATGAGAATTCTTTCAAAACGATGAGAATTGGACAAAAGTATGAGAATTAAAAATTTTCTCATTTATATAAAACGTTCTCATTCAAATGAATGAGAAAGACCAATTAACGTGTCAACCACCTGTCACATTGTTTTAAATGAGAAAATTAACCAATTGTGACAGGTTGCTGACACGGTAATTAATATTTCTCATTCATTTGGATGAGAAAATTTTATATAAATGAGACAATTTTAAATTTTCATACTTTTGTCCAATTCTCATCGTTTTGAAAGAATTCTCATTTTACATTTTCCACTTGTGACTCGGCATGCCCCGCACCATGCCAGCGTCTTATTTATTATTGAATCAAAATTAATATTTTGATTAAATTATCAGCTCAGCACACTGTTTATAAACAGAAAATTTGATTTTGCAACTAAAAGTATGACAGTGGATTGAAATTTAAAGGTCCGTGACCCGTCGACAGCCGCATCCCCCATTTTTATTCTTCAAAACTGGGATTTTGGTATCAGAAGAAAGCTCACATTTGTCTCATTTCCCCAGTGAAATTTAACGCCATAGACAGAGATATGTTTCGTTTAGGGGTGGTGCAATAATTATGTGTACCCCGGGGTGGTGAATTATAGGGGGTTGCAAAGATATTTTGGCAGGCCAAAGGGGGGGCAAGCATTTCTTGGCAGGTCAAAAGGGGGAGTCAATCGATTTTTGGCAGGACAAAAGGGGGCAAGCGATTTTTGGCACATATATTTTGGGCACCGTTTCTATATTACGCCCTAAAAAGGTGTAGGAAAACGTTAGGAACACGTTCAAATATGCAAAATTTAGCATTAATTATAGACAATTTAAGGTCTTACATTTGGGTTCCCCAAAATCTTGCATGTGTAAGGGGGGGGGGGGATTTTTTGGCACATCAAAAGGGGGGGGGCAAATGTTTTTTGGCACGTCAAAAGGAGGGGCAAAGATTTTTTGGCACGGCCAGACCATTTTGAGAATTTACCACCCCGGGGGTACACATAATTATTGCAGCACCCTTAAATGGCGTAACAAACACGTAGTGATTTATGGTTACCACTCCGGAAGTATAGACCTATGTACTATCCTATGGGGCATATTTATACACGGTTTTTTTTCATATCAAACCGCTGCAGCAATGCAACTCAAAATTTGAAAACGTATAATTATTGTTTTAATGGTATAGACCTCAATCTAAGATAGAAAACAGAACATGCAAAATCGAACCACGTCACTTTAAAGGAACCAATTTTGCTGCCGTGTAGCATAGGCATGTTTATGTATGCATGACGTATGGATTTGGCTACACAGAGAACACCTGTAACACCATTATTTTAAAAACACTTTTAACCATTAACGTTTTGGTCAATTTATAGGTCAACCCAGAGCAATTTATCAAAGTAAATATTTCCCCCATAACAATTTTAGCCGGAAATTTTGCCCCTGGTGACACTACTCTCTTAACTTGGTCGACTGAAATATTTCCATCTTTTTGGGACGCACCATTAGACTTCAAAGCTCTTCAAGGTGCATGTGGGTTAGGAAGTTTTGAAAAAAAACTTCCCCCACTAGGCCTACATAAGCAAAAAAAACTTTTCCCACCAACGCTAAAAAAAAAATCCCCACCTAAATTTCTGTGCATAAATGCATGAAATTAAATAAACAACTTCCCGCCTTTGGCGGCGAAAGTTTTTTTCCCGACCCCAACTTCCTAACCTCCCTTGAAGTCTAATGGTACTCAAATGTTTTTAATGCAATCTTATCAAATTTGATGAGTTTCTTGTCATTTTGATGAGAATATCCGAGTCATTTTGAAAAGAAATCTGTTATGTCCCCATCTGAATAGTTTTCCGTAGAGTAGTTTTCCCTGGTCAAATTTGACATGTTTCTATTCAAAATGAGTGGATCGTTTTAAAAGTGTAGGGGTAGGTTTATGGTTGCTCGGATAGGAGCATGTTAGTGATCCAGATATGATAAAACTTTTTTCAACCTCCCCTCCTCCGCACTTTTGTTTTATTTGGTTTTCTTGGCGCTTTTAGTTCCACTATCTACACTGCCGGTACATGTGATTGTACGTACCTTCAATCATATTAAATATACGGAAATTGGTCCGAAACTTTACAATCACGGAAGAAAGTCGTAATTTTAGGGAGTGTTCATTAATACTTTGGTAGGGGGGGCTGGTCTTCCTCAAATTTTTTGCTCGAAAACTTTTTTGACCCCCCCTTGATGGACCGCAAAACTTTTTGCCCCCCCTCTTTTGACAGATAAAACTTTTTTGACCCCCCCCCCCATTATCGTATAACAAACATTATCCATGTTTAATATCTGATTTTACAGGGATACGGTAAGTGAAATAGAGGATTTATTTGGAGGTTCATAGGCATAGCAGCATAATTTGGATCCGCGCACAAAATTGGCCATATATTGAAGCTTGAATGGTCAAATATTGTTTAAATTGGAACCAATTTATGCAAAAAGCTAAAATGGTCAAATGAGATTAATTTAGTCACGCAAATGTTCACAGCTAACACAGGTATCAGTTTTGGCCCCCTAAGACCGTGGCAACTGGGCCTGTGCCCACTCTGCCCTTAATGGTATCTACCCATGGGCCTATGTGTACAAAATAATTTCGCAATGAGAAATAGCAAACTGAAGTGTGCAGTTTACGTGCAAAGAAATCCAATTTATTTTCTTGATTTAGTTGTATTTTTATCAGATTGGTAGATATATCATGTTTGTAGCCTACTGAAAGTGTAGAGATATAAAATTCTATGATAAAAGTGCCATTCTTTCTTAGACCAACCCCGATGTTGCATGTTGTTGATCATCTTTAATGTTATATTAATTAATAGATATGTGTACGTACACTTAGTGCCATCATTTTTTCAAACAAAAGCACGGAAAACCCCAACTTGTCCATGTTAAAAGTGATATATAGAGGTTCTCAATGCGCGCGAAGCGCGAAAATTCGGGTTTTAAAGCAGAAAACTTTTTGGCCCCCTTTCCTACCACCTAAAACTTTTTGGTCCCCCTATTTTAAGGTCCAAAACTTTTTGGCCCCCCCTCCCTTTTACCAGCCCCCCCCACCAAAGTATTTCTGAACACTCCCTTAGAAGCAGGCGGAAACCGAATCCCCCGGAGAAAACCAAACAGGCGGGGAGTGAGTATGGAAGCTTATGGACTGGAAACCAAATGCACATAAAGTCGTCGGGAACGGCCAGGGCTCGAACACGGTACCTCTGCAGTGATCCAAAGCGAGGACAGAACTGCTATACAATTTAGTGCTCGAGGAGCACTATGTGTTGACAATAACTCAATTCTGCCAATTATAGACCATGGGAAACTGAAGCAAAGCCGAGCTTGCAAGATTTCATCACTTCTCAACATTTGTCACTATGTCAGGTTGCAGTATGCAATAATTGTGTTGTTATTCATTCGGGTGATGATGTAAATATAAAGACCTTCCGATAACCTGCTGTTGGGAAAGTGGCAAATGTCTTGCTTCCAAAATGAAGGAGAACAATAAGTTTTGGGTTTTATTTTCAAACAGAAAGACATCCAACAAAACAAGAACAGTGTTATTGCTCAAAATGTCCTCGAATTGAATACCGAACCATTGCATGAAGCTCGAA
Organism: Amphiura filiformis; assembly: GCF_039555335.1. Classification (NCBI taxonomy): domain Eukaryota; kingdom Metazoa; phylum Echinodermata; class Ophiuroidea; order Amphilepidida; family Amphiuridae; genus Amphiura; species Amphiura filiformis. Next base: position 22,674,405 of record NC_092631.1, on the reverse strand, counting down.
ATCATCATCATCATGATGTTGAGGCTACTCCTTTAAGGGGGTACTACACCCCTGTCCAATTTTGCGCATATTTTTGCATGTTTCTCAAATTTCATAGCGCATTGGTGACAAGTAAAATATGTATATTATAGGGGCAAGGACTAGTACAACTGCACTGAAAATTCAGCAACTCAATTTATTGATCAAATAGTGGTTTTCACTCATTTTCGACTTAACTCCACAATTGTTGTCTGTGCTGAAATAAAATATTCAGTGCAGTAGTTGTAGTCCTTGCCCGGCCCCTATAATATACATATCTTACTTGTCATCAATGCGCTATCATTTTTGAGAAAAATGCAAAAATAGGCACAAAATTGGGCAGGGGTGTATAGTACGCCCTTAAAATGTATTTTCAATTTATTCTAAGATATTCTTTTCTAACATGTCTAATCACGATCATGACACTTCTATAACAAAGAACCACAAAATACCATTGTATAAAAGCATAGATCTTCAATTATTTAAGACTTTTGCATGATTAAAGGCTGTAAATCCTGCGGGTCCTAAATTCCGTGTCCTAATCCTATAGGCATGATCCTTAATCCTACACCCACCAGGTATAGCCCTCAATCTAATCCGTACATTTTAAATGTTTTAATACAAACTCTAACCCTTAAGGGATCTAAAATGAGCGTTTATTGCGTTTCGATAGTATTTTTTGTGGCACATGAGAGCACCTCAGACCTATCGAATTGTATTCTGAATACGAAGCATGTCTTTCTGATATCAAATAATTTTCATTTTTTGAAAATCACAATATAATACAAATTTTATGACAAATTATAAAAATTTGATATTTTTCGAATTTTTGATATATAACAGTCCTCGAAGTAAATTATATAAATCTAATGATATATTCTTAAAGTGTATGTAGCAGGGAGGAAAAGCCGACAGTCAATTGAAAATTTTGACCTTTCATATTGAAGATATGGATTTTTTCCCAAAAAGACCTAATTTTTTTGGTGTTTTGGGAAAAAAATCCATATCTTCAATACGAAAGGTCAAAATTTTCAATTGATCGTCGGCTTTTCAACCCACCTACATACACTTTAAGTATAAATCATCAGATTTATAAAGTTTACTTCAAGTACTGTTAAATATCAAAAATATCAATTTTAATGATTTGCCATAAAATGTGTATTAAATTGCGAATTTCAAAATTCAAAATTATTTGATATCAGAATGACATTCTTCGTATTCAGAATGCAATTCGATATGTCTGATGTGCTCTAATGTCCCACAATAAATACTGTCCAAACGTTCATACCCCAGCCCTTAATCGTGGTGTAGTACAGGATGTCCCTGAAAGAACTGTATCGTCGGAAACTTTAATTTTATTGCCCGAACCAACCGATATTTGAATCCGTGGAAAGATTCGAAAATGAGATTCGTAAAATTCTTATATTCACTGAAGTGGATAAAACTAAATGATAGATGAAATAATCAGCTTCTTATTTTAGTTGTTAAGTGTTTGAGAAACCTCGGTCCATCTTATCTATCATCTCAATTTGAATTTGTTCATGGTGATAGTCATGCATATTACTAGGAAAATGTAATTCAAATCGTAACTTATCATATCATTTATGATAAAACGATGATTTAAATGTGTTCACTGTTTTTAGAGTATATGACTATACGTTTATTAACATATTTCCTTGTTCTAACAGGTTTTGAAGACATCGTGTATTATTAGGCCTATTATAAATTTTTTAGTATAACATTTCTAAACGTCTAAAGTTCATACAGAAATGCACAAAAACATCTTGCGATGGCGCTTTAAGTATGTCAAATCGTGAACTCTTCGGGGAACTCTTGCACATAAAAGCTGATTGTTGAGTTGTGAGCAACAAGAAGATGGTGATTAGGCCCTTCACAATTGTTCTGAGATTCCTGCTTCCCGCTCCTATCCAAAATTGAAAATGGCAAAACATTTAACTATTGACTATTATTTGACATTTTCTCTGTTAAATGACATTTTAATTACATTAATTTGCTAATTTTCTTACTTTGACCAACTATTATGCTGAACAAACAACTCCCCTGTGTTAGTATCAATTTATAAAATCACACATACGGAGACGACACGGGAGAGAGGGGTAGGGGTAGAGTGAGAGAAATAGAAAAGAGGGACGAGGAGAGAATGATGGAGAGAAGGAGAGCTGGATAACTTGTGCAGATAGACGAGAAAGAGAGTCCCTTTAGGGATGGGTATATTTAAATATATATTGAAGGGTTTTTAAAGTGACACAAAGACGTAACTCCATTTTGGCCATTCTGAGAAAAATGAGTTTGAAGAATAATGGTCCACATTGACTGCTGTATAATTAATTATCTGTTTCACTGGCCATTGATTTTAATTGGGTGCTAAATGAAGTTTTAATACTTACTGGAAAGTGCTCATTCTGACAATTTTGATATCAAAATCTCATTTTTGCAAAAATGGAGTTACGTCTTTGTGTCACTGACCCCTCGAAGTATAAACAAGCAATCTGTAGTCTGTACCTTGTATTCTCACCAGCTCCGTGTTCATGATGTTCTTGTTTCTCTGTGACGAGTGCTGCTTCCGAAGAGGAATTATTAGCAGAAGATGAAGGCACTTCTAGTCTTCCTCCATGTTCCTTCATCTGTACACAATCCGTTGCCATGGTGACAATGAATGATGACAATAATATTACTTTTTTGGCAGCTTTTGATCAACAGCAAAATACGTGTTTTCCCGTGCTTTTTTTCGAGCAGATCTGAAACAAAAATGGTTGAAACATTAGTTACCAAGAAAATTACCGGAAATTGAATGTCAAGCAGGTCACTGGTTTGTGTTGATGGATCTGAATTTTAATGAAAGAGATGAGTTCAAAGTGAGCAATATGATGAGTGATCTTCAATTCATATGAAAGGCTCTTTTGGTTTCCCCAAATCCATGGACCAAGGCCTACATGATGACGGAAATTAAAGGTGGCGATCACAGCGAACGTTTCCGGATTAAAGGTTCATCACTGTGTTATTAATCCTCATTTAGATCAGTAATCTTAATCTCCATATCGCCATGGTGTGTTTTCTTGACGAAAGGTTCATCAATCTGCTAATCCTCATTTTAGATTACTAGTTAATCTCCACGTTGAATTTAAATTTTAGGATTAATGCTTTGTGGTGAGCTACAAAAATGAAATATTTGAACAGTTTTCTCAAATTCACGACACGCGACAGGTCACTTTATTAAAGGAGTATTTCGTGATCCTAGCATCCTCTTTTTATGACATTTTTCAGTAGATATCGACGAAAAAAGCATATTCCCAAAATTTCAGTTGATTCCGATATTGCGTTTGCGAGTTATGCATGATTATGTGTATTACGCTGCTCCATAGACAATACGTTGTAATTTCGTTCTGGTGCACCAGAACGAAATTCAAATTTCACGATATCTTTGCTAAACGAATTAATCTGCAAGAAATATTTTGTACATAAACATTATGTAGCCAGAGGTTTCCAGTGATATAAAAATCTCAACTTTTTTGAGAAAAGTGGGGATGAGGCTGTGGATCACGAAGTGCCCCTTTAAGTACCGTTCAATATTTACGCCGGGGGGGGAATGGGTAATTGAAAAACAATTAACTTCACTTCTCGTTCGCGTTCCCCAGTCGCGCATCCACTTACAATTTTCAGATTCCCAAAACTTGTTTTCCCAATTTTCTTCATTTAAAACTTCACATTCCTCCCATGGTTTAGGCCTATATACATTAAAATTTTGTTTAAAAAAATCATGATTCCCCCTCAAGACTCCAAAAGTTTTCCGATTCCCCCCTTAAATTTTCTATTTTCCCCGGTGTCTATATTGAACAGTCCCTTACTGAAAATTCTCCGTCGGGGGTGATACTCCTCATAAGACCTGGGTCAATATTCATATGGTTCTGTTTCAAATTAATATCTCGAATGGTAACCCTGGGTATATAGTGTAAAATGGAAATGAAGAGTGTAGGCTACAATTTCCCTGTCCGTGGTGGCACTCCTTAAAAGACCCAGGTCAGTATTCATAATTTGGGTCTTTTTTACATTAAATATTTCGAAAACAAAACCTTTGGGTAGCATCAAATGAAAGAAAAATTACATTCAAAAGCCGGGCTAAAAAGAGCAGGGGTGCTACTCATATAGTTAATTGCACCAAGTTTGGTATTTTTCAAATTAAACATCTCAAAAACTGAAAAAAGGTATAATGATCCCCGAGAGTGTCAAAAGTAAAAAGGGTAAAGAATATAAAATTAATTGAAAAGAGGGGGTTCTACTCCTAAAAGTCTTAAAATGTCGGTATAGATGGATCCAGCTTTGCGGTGCAACAACCGCTAATTTCAATAGTTTGCTAGTAAAATTGCTACTCATTTAGTTTATAATTGCACCAAGTTTAGGGTATTTTTCAAATTAAACATCTCAAAAACTGAAAAAGGTATGATCATCATCCCCGTGAATATAAAAAGAGAAAAGTGTAAAGAATATACTAATAAATGAAAACAGGAGGTTCTACACCTAAAAGTCTTAAAAATGCCGATCTGGATCCAACTTTGGGGTGCTACAACTGCTATAGTTTCAATTTTTTAAATTCTACATTAATTTGAAAAATTTTGATGTTTATTGGCAAATTTGAATTTTATTTTTTGTTTACAATGTTATAAGAACCGTTTATTAGGTAAAGCCATGTGTAGCACATTTGCGTACTTCTCATGTAGATGACATGAACACAATATTGAAAAAGTACTGAAAGTAAAGAAATTGTTTTTAGCCAGTCGCCCAAGTCGACAAAAATATCCATGCACGTCATATTACTTGTTGTTTCGTGAGAAAGTGCACACGAAAGGTGAAATATTCGTGCAAAAAGCTTACATTCAAGATCATGTATAAGTTAACATGAGTAATGTTCCTGTCAATTTCAATTTTCGGATTAAAAATAAGACACGAGCCATGAATAGCTATATTTCTTTGTCAGTTTGCCAACTTCAATACATTTAGATCCAATAAATACCCGATCATTGCCAAAGTACAAATTAAAATGTTAAGCACATTATCACAATTGGCAAATCAAAATAATATAATAGGAAAATTAAAAGCTATTAAAACAAAATGATTTGACTTACCTTACATGTAATTTGTAATGCAGTTCATGTATCGGCCTACTTTTTTCCAGCAGAATAATCGCGACGTAACGTTCCGTGGACCGCGACCGATCTGTTCCTCTTTTGGCTTGCGATCGTATGTACGGAAATGCCGGAGGAATTACCGCTCACATATCCAGCGGTACCGTGCTGTCCATCACTCAATAAATACGTCAGTAAAATCAATGGCTTTGAGTATTATTGGGGGCGGGAATGGGCGGTAAGTGAATTTTTCTTAACCAATCGCGAGTTTCCCTTAAGTTATAATACCCTCAAGAGTAAGCCAGTAGACTTGGTGTATTATTATGAGCCCTCCGGCCATGCAATAAGACATTGAACTTGAATTTGTCCGAGTTACCTCTGCATATTATAGGGGAGGGCATGGACTGATATGATAACTCCGTATAAAAACACGGGGACACTAAACATGCATACTATTAAATTATAAAAGTTGTAAGGGGCTGTGCAACAATTGAGGGAAGGTGGAAACCTTTTAACAGGACAAAAGGGGAAAACAAATTTGGAAAGTCAAGAGGGGGCAAGAGATTTTTGGCAAGTCAAGCAGTCGGGGGGGGGGGATTTTGGCACAATTATTTTTATAATGTGTGCGACGAAAGCGTTGATTATGGTGGTTTTCAAAAACAAAACGCGGATCCGACGGATCTTTGCTGGTTTGATTTCAAGAGTCAAGAATACAAGATCATGGGGGGGGTCCTAGATGAAGGTACTATAGTATACGGGGATGTGCTGCGGTGGTGGAGTGGGTGACAGAGACGAGCTCCGCCGGTAATGTGTCTATAGGAGCTTATAGGGTTTGAGGAAAGCTCAAATGTAGGCCTATATAGCACATTTCAAACAAATCAAAATTGATATCAGAAGGACATTTCTCGTATTCAGAATTCAATTTGATGTGTCTGATCTGCTCTCATGTCGCACAAAAAATAGTGTAAACGTTGCTATCCGCTGATCCTTTAACAGAACGAAATTACAACACATTGGCCTATGGAGCAAATTACATCATCATGCATGCATAACTCACAAACGCAAAATCGGAACCGGGGCTGCTATTTTGGGAATACGCTTTTTTCGTGGATAATACTCCTGTAACTTTTTTTATTGTCTCTAATATTAAAATGGTAAATTGAACGTGTAAGTTTTCAATATTGTAGGCCCTAAAGGCCTAGGCTAGTCCGACGAGTACTAAGTAGGACCTGTTTTTTTCTTAGTTATCAACTATACTTGAACTCTGATCGCTCAAGAAAGATTAACCACAAAAATCCACTAACCGCCCCTGTCACTGGACATGCTGGACTTTCGCGATTCGTCTTTGCGCCATGTGAGATAGTGATCATAGTGCTTGAAATGAGTATACAGGGTGTCCCAGAAAAAATTACCGGGCGAATGAATTTGGGCGTTAGTCGAGAAATAGACATTTAAATCCAAAAATCTAAAAATCAGCGTGTAGCCCATTTTATTCTGCATCTTATATCCTAATTTGACTGGAATCGGTTGACTGATTGCGAAGAAATAAGCAATTACATAACGCATGCGTCAATTTATTTCATTCCAAGTTTGAAAGAAAGATCATTCAATACAATGCGCACTAGTGGTTAACTGTCAATGGGCTTCATATTTTATTCGGTGAAATTCTTTTCGTTTTTTTTAAAAATCTGTTTCTTGCAAAACATTTAATTATGTTTTGATCAAATTTGAAAACCTGCACGGTATTGAAAATGAAAGCTTGCATGTAAGATGATGCTTGGTACTTGTAAATATCTTTTTTTCTCGTTAATGTTGATATATTAATGTTGTATAAAGAATTGTTGCATAAAGAATTCCAGCTGGTTTAAAACACACATTAATGTTTTACGAATAGGAAATTGTAATGCAAAGTTTAAATCTTATACATATTCAACATTAATGTTGCATGGTATCAAAAATCACACGTAAAGCTGTAAGCACTTGATCATTGTCATTCTTGGCTCAAATGTCAGTGAATGTTCTTTGGGAACTTAAAATATAACATATTTGCATAACCTAAAAGAATTAAAGTTGGAAAGCTTCCAATTGCAGAAATCGAAGTTTTCTTGGACAAACTGCTATTCATCGTCAGTGAAAGCATGAATAATTATAAAATAGATAATGTGGACTAAATTTAATGAGATACACTAACTTTAGGAAGCGGTGAGCGAGTATGAAAAACGCGCTTGTTGATCAAACTTGGAATGAACTGCATTGATGCGCGCATTATGTAATCGTTAATTTCTTCGCAACCAGTCAACCGAACCAAATAAAAAATTTCCTATGTGATTCATAATAAAATAGGCTATGTGCTACATTTTAATTTTTTTGATTTTGATGTCTATTTCTTGACTTACATTCAAATTTATTCACTCGGTAATTTTTTCTGGGACACCCTGTAGTCTGGTAAAAAGGTCCTACTCGTCAGACTAGCATAACTTTAATTTTTACATAACACTGACATCAGCACGTTTCATTCAAGTTTACCACCAGGAGTTTTCTACAGGGCGAGCTACAACAGGGCAGGGAGGAAATAATAAATCTTTTGGTCTAGGTCTGGCCTGCAGCGCCGCACCAAGGGAGAACGCTGATCGGCAAATAAATCTCGGACTATTTAAGTAACCAATCCTCGCGTCCTTGGCTTTGTCGTGTCTGTTGAACTTGAAGAAGTAAAACCCACTGGGAGGAGACTGAACTTTGATGGTACACATGAATGAAACATTAGACACACAATAAATAGACATTGATACGAACTCTTTATCATGTTTAATGACTTAGGCCGGGTTGCTGCACGACCTAACATGCCTAAAGGGAGTTGATGCTTTAAGGCGAGTTGGATGGTAGTATGACCTATCGGTGTTTGCACTCAAATATTGAGATAAATAAAGCTGGCACACAAGAGAAATTGTGTGGGTTCTATAAATGAGATCCTAATATTGGGATGTCACTTCCGCCTCATGAGTAAGATTTTAGGGGAAAACGCTCCAAACTGTCATTTTGATCTAGGCCTATTAGGGCGCACCATTAGATTTCAGGGGGGCATGGGAGTTTTTGAAAAAAAACTTTGCCCACTAGTGAGAAAAAAACAACTTTGCCCACTAGTGAGAAGAAAAAAAATTTTGCCTCACTGATGAGTAAAAAAAAATTTCCCCACCCAACTTTGTATAAAAATGTACATTAAAATTGAAAAAAAAAATAACTTCGCCGCCGAAGGCGGCGAAAAAAAAAAATTTGGTGCTCTTGGAGGCGAAAAAAAAAAATTTCGCCGCCTTCGGCGGCGAAAAAAAAATTCTGCCTGACCCAAACTCCCATGCCCCCCCCTGAGAATCTAATGGTGCGTCCCTTACTCGCCGTGATTCAAGAACTGCAAGACCTATGTAGAAATAAGACTCAAAAAATAAGACTCAAAAAACAAGCAAGCAAACAAACAAAACGCTATTAATATTATGTATGTGCATGATTGTCACTTTTTTTTGATGATTCCAAATATTAGGAAATAATTTACGCGATGATCAGTGGCACACCATGCAGCCTATGGGGTCCACCCCTGGCCTTAGAATTTTAGTCGTCAGGCCAAGTTCGACTAACCTGAGGCACAATAGTACGGAGAGGAGGACGGTAGCACGGGTATTTGACTCATTCTCATAAGGTTGTGAGTTCAAATCCCGTTACGTGTTGTTTCATTGGGTAAGACACTTTACCCAGCAAACACAAAAATGTTCTTAAAAAGCGTGGTATAAACTCGTTTTAGTTTTATTCAAAATGTTTTAATAACATTACATGTCGGTTTTATGGTCATGAAAGCGTTTTAATGAACGATTTATATAAAAGCTCTACATTAAAGACCCATTCAGTGATCCCAGCGTAAGTGTAATAAAATGGTTTATAAATTGCTTTAACGTGAAGGATAAGTCATTCAAATTGTCATTTGGTATTTTTGAAATGACAAATTTGGCAAAAAACGAAGAAAACAACAGTATTGACGAAGTTGAAGCCCCATTCAAATACATGTAGCTAATTTAGATACTGTCAGTATCTAAATTACAGATTCGTGTAAAATGTCTTATTTTGTCTTAAATACACGGCTTTCGGCTGAACCACTCGAAGGCTATGTTAACACATCTATGACAATGACAAAGGTACCAAAAATGAATTTTGATGATTTTTACGATTATCCGGATGAGCAAATCACTGAATGGGTCTTCAACATTTGAAAATGTTTTCAAAATGTTATTGTAAAATAAGTTCGGGCAAACATTTTTGCAAAATATTTTGTCAACACTTAGGCTAAATTGAACATTAATTAAAGTTAGAATGTTTGGAATCAAATGTTCAAAACTGTTTTTTGAGTGTTATTAAAACGCTGTATACCTAAAGCAGAATTTACACGTTTTCTCTAACGTTTTGAGTTTGCTGGGTATCTCGCTTGTTCCATTCCACCCATGTTTATACCTTATGTGTTATTCTCCCATTGGATGTTGTTTTTTCATGTTTTTAATTTTATCCATTGACACAGTACTGTTGTATCCTTGGGTTCCTTACTGGTTAAGTTGGAACAGATACATAAGGGGATGCACATGGATATATAGGTATACTTAAAATAAGTCGAAAAATATTTTACGAAATGTAAAAAGGTATGCATAGCCCTGTTTGTTTTACACATGTGGACAAATTTATACCATCACACACCATTGTGTTCAGTCACATTGATTAATTGAGTAAGAAAAGAGGCTGTTTTTTGGTCCATGTGTAAAACAAAATAAGGCTACCCATACAATTTTACACGTTTGCATTTTGTGAAATATTTTTCGATTTTTAGGGGGAACACATATTGGACTGGCACTTTCAGACCCTGTATGCACCTGAATCTTTATCAATGACAGATGAGATGACTTCATTTCACTACAAAAACACAAACATCAAACAATGTAGAGTTTGATAAACTATTTATTTACACAGTTCAGTAACATAATAAAGGATTCATGAAGGGTGCTTTTGTAGAACTTTGTAAAAAAAAATCATATTTAACCGTTGTTATGGACAAGTTGCTCTTCAATAGTTATTAATATTTACTACATATTCATATAATCTCATTGATTAACCTTGTGGAAGTCACTATGTGATATACATGTAATGGGATATACAATGTAGGCCCCTGACGTTATGTTTCTCGGTATGATGAGAAAAATTATGAATGTCTTAGAACTTTAGGAATAGCCTGTTAAAGTTGCTTTTAGTTTTATACACATAATTACAATTTTCAGTTGTTAGAACGAGTCTGGTAGTAGCAAAGGAGGTTTGGGTGATGGTGCCAAACGTGTGATTTAAAAAGAAATCGTAATCCTTTTGTTGTTGTTTTGTTTTTTTGGCAAATTCTTTATTCTTCAACCAATCTTATTTTTGGTTAAGTAGCCTAAGTCACACAATTAACGGTGTGTGTATACTGAAGGTGGCAGTATACATGTTAGTATACAGTGTTCTCTTTCAATAGTAGGAACAATTATTATGTGTTATCAAACAATGTTTGATTTATCAAGTGTGGGCCTGAATCAGCATTTGGAAACCGTGCTTTACAGGTACAAATTTATATTATAACATATGAGCAGTGTTGTAAAAAGGGCTAACAAATCAATTTGAATCAGGTAACCTATCGACCACGATACACAAAACTGTGAGTAAAATACTGGTTTTGTGCAAAAGAAATTTATTCAGATTACCTACAAACCCCTGGTGAATCTATTGAGTGCACTTTTCATTTTTGTTAAGAATAAATTGGTATGGATACTTTTGTGTGACACACCCTAATATCTTTTGTGCGCATTTTTTTCTGTCGCAACAAAATACATTTTCCAAATTCTGCTCTCCACCCATTTTCGATTCTTGGCTGCGATTTGAAGTTCAAACAGTCAGCTTCGTTCTGGGATATTGTTCTTCTCTGGGTTTCATCGTTGCATCACATTTTAAGCGTAGTGAAAAACGGCTTCTCTTGTTGCAACAGTAAAACACACATATGTCAACCTATTATACTCATAGTTATATAAACATACAAATACACACCGCGACATGTTCTAAATTTGACTTGAACCAGCCAGTTCATAACATGCACTGAATTAATTATGTAAAAAGGGTTATCAGTTTGGCAAGTTTTCAGCATATGTAACAAAGTTTATCTCTCTTGGATGTTGTTATGATACACCACAAACTGCATCATTAGGCCAATGAAAGTTAATTCCGAGTTTATCGTCCCCTTTTTTTCCCAGGTTGGTGAGGTGACTTTTTCATTTTTCATTTTTCATTATTTCAACAGATTTCATTATTGACCTAAAATGTGTGTTGATTTAAAGCCACACTCATACATGTTATTTATAAACATGTTTTTATATGGGTAGGGACTAGAAAAGTTAGAAAAGGGCCTCGTTTTGCTTCCAAGTTATGAATTTATGTGTTTCCAATTGCTAAAACTGGTGAAAACACTGATACTTTGAAAATAATGAATTATTTTGGCATTTTTGAAAATTTGACGCGGGTGTTTTTGGTTACCAAAACGTGACGCGGGCGGGGGACGATAAACTCGGAATCGACTTTCACTCGCCTTATAATGAGTTGTCTTCCAAAATGAGCAGGTAATAAATTAAGACAAGGTCTTGCCGAAGCAATGTGCAAATCCCAAAGTGCACATCTCTATTAGGCCAGGCACCCCTGAATTAACTTTCCCCACTCTTACTGCACAACATGCCTAGTTTACCTTCCCAGCACTATATATGCCAGTATCCATTTATACACATGGGTGTGGAGAGGCAATTGATGTCATAAAGTGTCTTATCCAAGAGCAAAACATGATGGCACCAGTGGGGTTCAAACCTGCAATCCCCCACCCCCACCCCAACGGCTATGCCACTACCAGGGTCTGACCTCCTGAGCATTGAGCACTGGAGTTGGTCATTTCAATGCCAACATGTGGAGAGGGGGGTTCTGACAGAGCCAACCTTTGAATGTGGAGCAGAGCAGCAGACAACCAACCATGTCATCTCTCAGCACACAACAAATGGAGCCCAGGGTCTGTCACACATTGACGTAGATATTATATACAGGCTGCTATTTGACTACCCTTTGGTTTTAATGTTTCATTAATTGCAAAAAGTGGAGAAAGGTGTGCGAATCCTTTGGACTAGAGATCTCAAAAGTGCTTGGTGTTCCACTAATATTTCATGGAAAAAAACTGAATACTATTATATAAGTGGCTGTGTTTGTGTAGATATTTTTCAACACAGAAGACTTTTGTGCCTCTTGATATTTTCACAAAGTTCATGCCTTCCCATGATGTTATAATTTTATAATAATATTTGCGATAACCTCTATTCGTGAAAATTAAACCATCACAAAAATTACCACTATACAGTAGCAGCAACCATCTATCAGACTTCTATTGCCCCAATTCAAAGTTAACAACTATAAAGTAGCAGCAACCATCAATCAGACGTCTATTGCCCCAATTCCAAAGTTAACAACATGACAGTGGGCACAGGAATTAGCCAAAGGTAACAAAATGAGTTAAAAACACTACATTGTGTCTCTTATATTATCTGAGATCAAAAAATGAAACATGGAAAAATGTGACCAACATGGTCAACAGTAGAACAGAAAAGGTCATAATGATTAAAAGTTGGCATCCTGTGCATTTGCATTGTAGTGATTATAGTAAAACTGTATTCAAATTCCCTTTACATTAACATTATTATTATCACAGTTGAAGAATTCAGATGCAAAAATGTAATGTGATGTGATCCAGCAATATCAATCGGAAGTCGGAAATATTGATTTTGAGATATAGCCAAGCAAAGGATATTTCCTGTTGACATGTTTCCTATTGTTTTGGAAACTCTTAAAACTGCTCATATCTGGTTGCCAATTTCAATGAAGTTTTCTGCAAACTGTAGCTTTGCAAATGCTTTTTACAATCCTATAAGAAACAGAAAATTGAATATGACCGACTTCAGACTGATTTTGCTTGATCACACCACATATGTGTTGTCAAAGGCTGCCCTGTGGGGTTTTTATTGGTGTTGAATACTTTTATTTTGCCTAACATGATGAGATTCCTTTGTAATCAATCACTTACTACGATGTGTTGCTAATTAGGATGACATGTATTAAAAGCTTATCTCAATTCAAAATATGCTAAATTATAGACCACTTGACATGTTCTTTGCCCTGTAGCTTGTGTACCCATCACAGTTTGCTCAGGGCACATGCATTTTAAATCGCCCACCACATTTCATGGAACAAGAAAGCCATTGGACAGTGTAGCGGTTCGTTCAAGCATATCGATAGACCAGTCCCTCGCCTTTGTTAATAAACAATGATGTCAAAAGGTCTATAGAATAACACTCAATAACAAAATGATTGATAAATAAACATGTGGCAGCACATCGTGTATCACATTTTGCATCTGAATTCTTCCATTAACACACACATTGATTAAGAAGTCTATGAAGATTATATTTATTAAGGGATGGGGTATGAAGGTTTGGACAGTATTTATTGTGGGACATTAGAGCACATCAGACATATCGAATTGCATTCTAAATACGAAGAATGTCTTTCTGATATCAAATAATTTTTGATTTTTGAAATTGCAATGTAATACACATTTTATGGCAAATGATTAAAATTGGTATTTTGATATTTAACAGTACTCGAAGTAAACTTTATAAATCTGATGATTTATACTTAAAAGTGTATGTAGGTGGGATGAAAAGCCGACGATCAATTGAAAATTTTGACCTTTCAGTATTGAAGATATGGATTTTCCCCAAAACACCAAAATAAATTAGGTCTTTTTGGGAAAAAAATCCATATCTTCAATATGAAAGGTCAAAATTTTCAATTGATAGTCGGCTTTTCCTCCCAGCTACATGCACTTTAAGAATATATCATTAGATTTATAAAATTTATATATCAAAAAGTTATATATCAAAAATGTGAAAAATATCAAATTTTAATAATTTGTCATAAAATTTGTATTATATCAAAAAAAAAAAAAAATTATTTGATATCAGAAAGACATTCTTCATATTCAGAATGCAATTCGATATGTCTGATGTGCTCTCATGTCCCACAAAAAATACTGTCGAAACGCTCATTCTAGATCCCTTAACCCTAACCCAACTAGGACTCACTAAAGCTCACTATTAAAACCACTCTGCGTGCATGCATTCCACGGGACTTCATGGCGCAATCAGACCAAGTCATATATACCCAGGGAATCGTTGGCGGGCCGCGTCACCTGTGTAGCTACATGCTGGGGATCTTCTGCGTGTCATGCGAGGGGTTTCGAATCCCGGGGGTGCCAAGTGACTTTCTTCTTCATCTTCTCTCCTTTTTCGTTCCTTCTTTCCCTTCCGATAGCACAAAAACCACAGGTAGGGTTAGGGTTAATCAAAGGTATTTTTGATTTGAAAAATATGACAAACAACAAGGAGTAAATATAAAGATCTTTTTCTCTCAACATTGTGCATTTAAATTGACAGCAACCGATTATACAGATTCATGGTGTGCACAAGTCTATTGGTGTGCTATCTGCACATCTGTAATCTATGACCAACTCCCAAGAAACTATGCAAAATCCTGCATCAGAGCTGCCATGAGTTAAAAGAGAATTTAGGGCCTACTTTTTTATGGGATACTCCAGTTGAAATCCATACACCCCCTATGGAAGACTCAACTTCAATCTTCCACATAGGGAGTGTGAGTTTATGGGGTTACCTGAATGTGTGACTCCATTTGAAATCTACACCCCCTGTGTGGGAGATTAAGGTCATGTCTTCCATAGGGAGTGTATGGATTTCAACTGGTATAGCCCAAAGAAAAAAGTGGTCCTGCAAACAGGTAAAATGGGTAAACTTTTAGATCTTGTGTCTCTTGCCCTAGGGACCTCATAATGGAGAGGCCTGGGGGAGGGGGGGGGCAGGCATGTACCCCATACAATCAACATACTTTAGACTGCATATGTGACACGATCTGGTCCATGGGGACCAAAGGCGGCAAATTTGAAATTGAGATAAGGTAAAAATATTGAGTAAAAAATCAAACAAAATACATAAGAAAATACACATCACAAAACTTCATAATCTTAGAACCAAGTATGCTAGACCTTTGGTGTTTTCAGTTTATGATAGCTTCATGTTTGTATTAGATAATAATTACAGTAACTCCATTTTCAAAAATGCCTCCTTTGGCCCCCATGGAGCAGATCGTGTCACATATGTGACATGATCTAAAGAGGACATTTAGAGCTTTCAGAAACTGAAAACCCCATGATGATACGACTTTTCTTTGCGAAGTTACGTCACTTGATCAATCGCTGAATACAATATAAAACAAACAAATTTTAACACTTTCTTTACCAATATCTCAAAATCAATATTAGCGACATCTGACTCATTTCCCTTGATTATGTCACATATTTAAGGAAGGTTACCCCTTTCAAATCCTGGATTTATTTCCGATGGTATACTCAAGCTTTGAAAATGAAAAAAAAAAAAGTGTTTCTCAAGCTAAAATCCCTCTGGCCATCGTTTTGAAAGAGATTATTGTACCCTGATATCGAACTCAATCAAACAGAATCGTCGACATATAAAACTATGCGTGCATTACCATGCGGCTGAGGTTATACGTACATGCACGAAGCTATGGGATATTCAACAGATTGACCCCGACACAATGATATACATAGTGCATGTTATAAGCACTGGAATAAAAGAGTGTTTTTCACTGTTTTACCTCATTTTTTCGGCCCAAGAAAGAGAACATACCTGATCGTAAAAACTAACAATATTTGCGGGGAAAAAATCTATTTTTGATGCAAATTGCAGAATCTTGCTTTAAACTATTCTCAACTTCATAGGTAGAATGTGACTGTACCATTAAGTTGTAGTTTAGTTAACAGTTCTTATGACCATACCTTACATATTTTCTTCCAAACACCTTCGAACACTAAGCTTTAACCTTTACCCCAAGCTTGTCCTCTAAGGGCCAGTTTCTCGAAGCATATCTATTGGTCAGGCTTCCTATGCCAAGCTCAATTAGTCCTATATTACCAGCGCTTACAATTTCACACCATATATCACCTAGGAAGATAAATCAATAAATGAATCCACATTGGTAGGGCTAGCCTGCTAAGCCTGACCACTAGCAATACAAGCTTTGAGATATTGGACCCAACAGTCATCAATCATCATGACAGCCTTAGTCCAATGATAATTGCAAACATTTGGTGCCTTTTTATACATTCCTACAGTATTTTGCAAAAACCTTTCACAGTTTGCCAACCGCTTGTCCTATCAACATTATCGGTCGGCTACACAGCAATAGGTCACAAGCTTCCTCCAATAAAATCTGTCCTGAGCTGCATTCAGCTGGGGAAAGAGTTACAGGCCTGTTGCACACCGACATCGCCTGGTTAATAATTACATTGTATAGTTGAGACACTAAAATGAATACACGGGATCGATACATGTGAATGTGCTATGCACGATTTGATATTCAGATGATAAATCTTTGGATACCGGGGTAGAAAATAATGAATATCTCCCGTAATTTTTTTATTCTAAAGAAGCCATATTTTTTTCCTTGCACTTGAACATATGTGTTGAAAGGATATGATAGTCGTTAGCTTGTGTATTGAGAAAGAAGCGTGCGTATTGAGAAAAAAGCGTGCGTATTGAGCTCAAAAACTGACAAAACTTCTGATTTTATATGTGCCGAACTATAGCGCAGCGTAGGCTAGCCCCGGGGGGGGGGGGCACTACCTATCTGAAATGGCAGGGATGTGCCTCGGCCATGTTAAAAGTAGGGGGCATTCAGGTCAAATGTACAATTACAAAAATATGGGGTCATTCAGTACACAACCTGAAAAAAAAATGGGGTCATTCGGTATGAAACTTTGAAAAAAGGATGGTCATTGGGGTAACAAAAAGTAAAATGGGAGTCATTGTGTACAGGATTGCCAAAAGAGTATCATTTTAAGTACACATAAATAAGTGCCAAACTGCGTAAAAACAACTTGGCCACCTTGGAAATGTGAACAATCTCATTATTTCTGGAGGAGAACACAAATACCACCTAAATTTGGGAATTAAAAGGGGGGTCATTGGGTATAGCAGGAAATAGAAAAAGGGGGTCATTGAGTACATGACTTTTTTTAAAGGGGGTCATTGGGTAATAGGTAGAACCATAACACAAAAAGGGGGTCATTGGGTACAAGCCGGTTTGAAAAAGGGGGTCTATCCCGAGGCACATGATGCATATCTGTCATGGAAGTGCCCCCCCCCCCCCGGGAGGCTAGCTGCACTCACTCGTGGAGGCAGTCTAAAAGCAGATGACCTCATAGCGGATACATGCTAACTCACACACAGAGAGGTCAATTACCAGGCAATTGTCAGTAGCCTTAGTCGGATGTCCCTCGGCTCATTATGCATCTCAAAACTATTAAACAGGTCGGAACAAAATGGCCATGCATGGCTGTGGATTCAACGTACCATGGTCGATTTTTGCCATGAAGATATCGGGGCGATGACACTGTGTGTTGATTAAGTCTGCGATGTACTGGTACAGTACTCCCTGTCTTCCCTGCTTCACTTTGCCATGCTGAGGATCATATAGAGCATAGATATTGATTTGCTCATCTGATGATTTCCGGAGGATGTGCCGGAGCCATTTCCTGTCCTGATCATGCCTGTGTCAAGCAACACTATGCAGCTTGTTCTGCGAATGATACGCCAACGTGATGCTGCTGTGATTCAATTAACCAATCAGAACCCCACTTCCTATTTACGCTGTAAACATCACCAAATCGGGCAGTGCGAAGGGTCTTTGCAAAATACTACGTAGTAGATCAACTGCTGTGAGGCACAGCAAACATGCCCTCACATACATGAGACCCAAAATCTTCAAGAGTATTTGTATTCAATTTGCGATATCTGCAAATGGCCAACTTAGGCAATAGAAACAAATTAGTTCGATCGACCATCGAGGCTTGGTCGATGCTTATTATTTATGAAATAAATTCATTGACCATTATTAATTGTGATAACATATAAATCTTTGCTTGTATATTTAGCATTAATTCTGATTAATTAGTCATTATTTCATTAATAACAAGCATCGAAGCAGCATCGACGGTCGATCCAAAGATCGAACAAATTTATTTCTGGTGCCTTATGCAACAGTGACATTGCTTATATTAAATCAGTTTTTCAGATATCTGTCAAGAACCCCTTAATAAATATGGACACCCTACATAGAACACCCTTACAGTCATCTCACCGACTGCAAAATATTTGTACACATTGAAGCATCTCTTTAAAATAAAGAAACAGTTTTATTTTTGTACAGCGTTTTTATGCATGAAAACATTATGAAAACAGTTATCTGAATTGAGCTGGTTGTTACCATGGCGATGAATTAGTTTGCGTCAGAAGTATTGCCATTTGCCTAGGATAGCGTCTTTGATTGCTGTCGTGTACTGAGCCGGTACCCAGTATAACCAGTACCGTGATGCCTCTGTTGGGCCTAGTTGGATAGCCTGTAGGGAAATAATATCATACAAATGGGTTAATAAAATCAAATGATATCAAGACACTGTGTTTCAGATCACCGGACCAATGCTCTACCAACTGAGTTAAGGGATGGGGTATGAACATTTGGACAGTATTTATTGTGGGACATTAGAGCACATCAGACATATCGAATTGCATTTGGGAAAAAAATCCATATCTTCAATATGAAAGGTCAAAATTTTCAATTGATTGTCGGCTTTTCCTCCCAGCTACATACACTTTAAGAATATATCATTAGATTTATAAAATGTACTTGAGGACTGTTATATATCAAAATGTGAAAAATATCAAATTTTAATAATTTGTCATAAAATTTGTATTATATCGTGAATTTCAAAAAATGAAAATTATTTGATATCAGAAAGACATTCTTCGTATTCAGAATGCAATTCGATAGGTCTGATGTGCTCTCATGTCCCACAAAAAATACTGTCGAAACGCTCAAAACACTCATTCCAAATCCCTTAATGATTCAGATGGAGAAGAGCAGTGGTCCGGTGATCCGAAGGTCCCAGGTTCAAATCTGACCTGGATGGTCAGAGAATTTTTTACAGTGGCTGTCATTTATGTATGTGGAGACTTGTGTTAAAAAACCTATCTCTTATTTAATTTTCCATATAAATTTAATATTATATCTCTGTCAAAACATGGGTTAATAAAATCCATTGATATCAAGACATCAAATCGCTCATTAAATAATTATGAGACTGCAATGGTGAAATGCTTGATAGGTTTCATACTTATACCAAGCCAATTAAAATCCTCAATCTGAAGGAAGTGTGCTTTGCTCATCCTTGACCCTTTTTACGCACCTGTGTTTTCAAATGTTTTGGCCCGTCCCCCAACTCAACACAAAAGTTGGTAACCATGAGAGTTACCAAATAGTGCGGAAAAAGGGTAATGTATGGCAAAATAATTGCCCTCTTGGGCCACTTCAAATTCTGTAAGTTTTTCCGGTCGGGAAATTTGATTTTTATTTTCCCTGAGTGGCCCCGGAACCCTGTAAAATATGTTATGCTTACGAGTAAATGATATTCCTCATGTCCTTCTATAGGCTCGCTTACTACATTTTTGATAGATGTCATGGGCACTTTCTCTGTTCGTTCTACATGTTGGAAAAAGGAAAGAAAAAACAATCATAAGCCATTGTATATTCCGGTGCATTTTTCCCCCAAAAATGTTAGTGTTCACTTTACAATTTTTCTGAATTTTCCAAAAGTTGTATTGCTCCAGCAGTTTTGTTATGAGAAGCAAAAACATGTCTGACAATGTCCAATAAGATACATACATGTATATCTTATATATACTTCTGGTTGTGGTTACCACAAACCTCCATGATGGTTGGAAAATAAAAACCAGGGATCACATGGGGTTTATTAAAAACTTACACATTTTACTGTAATTAAAGCACTTCACTTCAGGTCTAGTATTTCACAGGGTATTTATTTATCATGCAAAAAGTAAAAAAAAAAGCCAAATGATTTATAATGCGCAACGCACGGTCACAATGCCTAGACTTTGATCCACAAGCCTCAGCACACTTTACAGGTTGTTGCTGACCACTACAGCCCACATCATTCCATAAATCGTTTAACAACATTTCAGGGACAATGTTGCTTAGAAGCGCACACCCTAGACATTCCACAATTGACCTTCGCAGCCAGGATCAGCTCCCCAAGTTTCATACGGGTTACAACAAGACAAATTAGCAGTGAGTTCCTTGTCCAGGGGAATTTCAAGCTAACTCAGTTTTTCCACAAGAGCATACTAAACCACCACCAGGGTTCGAACCCGCAACCTCTCGCACCAAAGCAGAAATTCAAGAAAAAATTGAGGTTATCGGTGTGAGCAAACCACACCTTACTGCTTTGAAGCCTTAATGTACGATTTCCGTCAAATTTTGATTTTGTTATTCTTTATTCAAAATGTTGAAACAATATTAGTAATAACTGACGGGAAGGGTTGCTGTCCATTTTAGGTTGAAATAACAAGGTAAAGTGAAAGAAACCCCACTGGTTATTTTGGCCATTTAACATGCAGTTCTATGGGAGGACATATTATCATAATGTTTAAATTATGATAACATCATTAATATGTCGAACTTTGCTCTGTTGACCTACAAAGACGACCAATTTGGGTTATTCCTTCATGTAATTTTACACGAAATTAGGGTTAGGGTTAGGGTTAGGGTTAGAGTTAGGGTTAGTTTAGGGTTAGGATTAGGGTTAGGTTAGGGTTAGGGTTAGGGTTAGGGTTAGAGTTAGGGTTAGTTTAGGGTTAGGATTAGGGTTAGGATTAGGGTTAGGATTAGGGTTAGGATTATGATTAGGCTTAGGGTTAGGGTTAGGATTAGGGTTAGAGTTAGGATTATATTACACGAAATAATTACATGAAGGATCGACCCAAATTTGGCCGATTCCATTGCAAGTTGGGACATGTGTAAACATTACAAATATGCAAAAAATCAGGTTTGAAAAAAATAAACCAATTTCATATTATAAGATCGTACATTATTGCTTTAAATTGTATGCCTACCTTTTGTGCCAATCCATAACTGGTCTACTTCTAGTTTAAATGTTAGTCTCACTTTGCCGCCATTCTTGTTGTACATACCAGATATAGGGACTGTTGGTAGTGGATCCTGAAATAAACAGAAATCAGTAATTATTCACATCATTTGATTTTAGTATGATTTTGATTGGTCTGGTAAATTTTCATATCTATAGGTCACTTTAAATTGTATCACCTCTTGTAACAACAGAGATGGCAGTGGTTGGTTGATGACAAAATTTCCTGAAAATTTACTTTTGTGTATACTTTTGCACATCTGAGCAAAAATTCCTGAAATTTCCTGAAGTCTGGCATCTCTGTTGTAAACGCACCAAAACCCAATAATTAATTATTATTTAATTCCTGTCGATCATGCCACTGTTTTCCCTGGTTTTTTTTCCCTCTAAAGGGAGGATGGCAAATATTTCTCGCATTTAGGCCCTAGCTACTATGGGCAATTTGCAGTGAGGAGATAGGATTAAGTGACTACTTATAAGTTCAAATTTATTATTAGTTCTTATTTTGCCTGGGGAAACCCCATCAGTGCAAGCACTGTTGTTCAGGGGTGCCCAAGGGTCAAACAAAATATATCAAAATCTTTTAAAAACACATTAAATATGAGAAATACAGCTAACATGGAATTGCACATACAATATACTTTATAACAGTACATTTAAATACCCATGCCAGCTGGGATTACATTAGATGCACATAATTATAGTGAAGGAGTATTTTAAATATCAAAATTGCAAGAGGAAAAGTAATAAACTAAAAATGGTGTTATGAATATAAAATATGCTTGAATGGTCCGAGACTTACAGGAAGGGGATTTTTTGCTATTTGTGGTAATTCATTAAATGACACCACCCCACTTGATATAAATTTGCGTTTGTCAGAATTATTTTTGCATGAAGGAGGGACTAGATTTCCCTGAGAGCATGCTCTCGTCATGTGGTTATGGGTTTTATGAATATGATTAAAAATATTGCACAGGTTGGAAGGAAGACTGCATGTAAGACTTTTGAAAACCATGACATTCAAATGAATGGAGCGGCAATCATGAAGCTTTTGCCACCCAAGGGTGCGAAGCAAAATGTTTCAACCTGCCTTATCATAAAGCTCCTGTGGCTAGTTGTTTGAGGCACAGATCTCCTGGACCTGAGGCCCTGGGTTTGATTCTCGGGAAGGATCTCTTTTCTTCATCTCTCATTCATTACTTGTGAAAGCGAACCTTGTTTACCCAATGTTTAAGGGGTTTTTTTTTTGTTTTTTGGGGGGTGCAATAGACCATTTTGTATTGTACCATGTGACTGTATTTTTGATCATGAAACTACATCAAGTGCACTGTGTCAAACATGGCCTTTGACGACATAGCTTTCTGATGTAAAGTGGATCATGAAATTATGTCATTAAACTGCCTCTGTGTAGTGTGTACTATGTCAAGCATGTGCAGTGGTGATTGATGCCATAGTTTCAATTTTGGTGTCAACATTTCAGTGTGAAAGTGGTCAATTGTATAACCTTTGCACTTCAACAGTACGGAGCCATATTGCTTTTGGTCAAGTGCAGTAATCAGTAAGGCCTAAAAAAATTGTTTGTTTGGCGTAACATGAAAAAAAAATTGGGGTAGGTCGGTCGGCATTTAAAAAAAAATAATAATTTACACACATTTTAAGCTGAAAATCGCAAATTTTTTCTTTTTTTTTACATTTTAATCTATTAAACAAAATTTTTATTCATTTTTTGCAAAAAAATAAGAAAAAAAGTCTAGGGTCGGGTTACGCCAATCAAACTTTTTTTTTTAGGCCTAACATTATTGCATGTTTTATTGGACTATTCCAGTTGAAATCCATACCCCCTAGATAGTGATGGTTCATTTGTATCGCTGCAATGGGTATTCCAGTTGAAATCCATACACCCCCTATGGAACTAGACATAACCTTAATCTCACACAGAGGGGGTGTAGATTTCAAATAGATTCACCCATTCAGGGAACCCCATTTGAAATTCACACTCCCTGTGTGGAAGACTAAAGTTGTGTCTTCCATAGAGGGTGTAATGTGTATGGATTTCAAATTGAATACCCCATTCTGTTTACCTGTCTCTTCTTGATACCAGGCATTGCATCTTCAGGCTTGCCTTTATCTAACACTTTCTTATGTTGTTTCTGTTTACAAAGTGGCTCCTTTGCTGCTGCAGCTGAAAAAGAGATAAAACTAAATTTTACACTAATTCTGATTTACAAAAACAAGGTGAAAACATACTTGCACTATCGTGAAGAGTGCATACTGTAAAGGTGTTGGCAAAAGGAGTTCCCACGTTGATCTGCAACCCACAAACAAGTTGGATGTTGATCAAACAATGAGCTGCCTGAATTTATACATGTACAAGTGATATAAGGGCTCATATTGAAATTCCCTTACACAGGAAGGTGTGCGCCATCCTGCAGCTTTCCTGTGCTAGCCTTCTTTTGTTAAAATCCTGTGTGATTATAACACTGCAATTAGCCACTTAAATTAGGAGCGCGCTTTCCTGGGTTGTGCGATGAGCCAATTAGTTCAACAATCAATAAAATTGCCATGGGGTGTCACTGATGCATATAATCCATCCGTTTTATGACCAAGCTTTCCTGAGGCGCGGGCTTAGCGAGGGGAATCCTGCCTTCTTTCTGTATGAAAGCGTGGTAGGGTATTTCAATATGAGCCCTAATTTGTTTGTATCACTTACACATAAAACTCTGCTTTCATTGGTTGATTAACATTTGATATTTTTACCATCAACCACAGTGGTTGATGGTAAAAATGTTTCCATTTTTGGGCTACTTTTGCAAACTCAGGGCGTGGCAGTAATTTGACTTGATTTTCCTTTCAATTAGTCAAATTTATTAATTTAATAGTAACTTCCCATTAAGCACCAGAAGTGCTTTTCCCCCAATTGAATGATTTACGTTCCAAATATGAGTAAAATCGCCCAAATATATGCGTTATTGGGCGTTTTTTTTTTAATTCTTAAAAATTGAGCTACTTGAAAATCATTCACTATGGTGTGGTGAACCAATTTGCCGCACCTTGGCAATGCAAAGTTTTGGTAACAGTGTATTTGTAGAACTGACCAAAATGGGCTATTCCATTTGAATGCACACTCCCCCTGTGAAAGATTTAGCTCAAGTTTTTCACAGAAAGAGTATGGGATCAAATCAAGTAGATAACAAGGTAACTTCCACTTTAAATACTCACTCGAGTTGTGGAAGATAGGTAGAGCCACATACAGCTGGGAGTATGGGTTTCAAAATAATTCACCCTTGCCAGTTCCATTTGAAGAACATACTCCCTCTGGCAAAGATGTTTCTTAAATCTTCTGCAGGGATATGACAGATTCAGATTACAAATAGAATAGCCCCAATGCTCACTCACCTTGTGCCTCCTTTTCCGCTGCTGCTCCTTTTGGCACTGGTTTAGTCACCTCTAATACATCTGTGATTGTTGAACCAACCAGCATTAACTTGGCGCTGTTCGTTACTTTGAGCTCCCTCAGCGTCTTATCATCTTTCATTAGACCTTTGAACATTAATTTCTGCATAGCTTGTGGTACTCCTGAGAAAAGGGATGAAAAAAGCTAAAAATTGAAATAATATAACTTATTGTTATAATGTTAACAGGGGCATGCAGAGAAACCTACTGAAGCATTAGTAGGGGGCTGAGTGGTTTAATGTCCCAAAAATGAAATATGTGCTTGACTGCTTGTAAGCAATAAAACTGGTACTGCATTTTTACTTCAGAGGGTAGAACTATATATCACAGAGAAACAAATCTTACCACCCAGACCTAAACTTATATTAGTTTAAGGGGGTACTACACCCCTGCCCAATTTTGTGCCCATTTTTGCATTTTTCTCAAAAAATATAGCGCATTGGGGACAAGTAAGATATGTATATTATAGGGGCAAGGACTACAACTACTACACTGGAAGTTTTGTTTCAGCACAGACAACAGTTGTGGAGTTACAGTCAAAAATGAGGGAAAACCAATATTTGATCAATAAATCAATAACTACTTGCTTTGAGTTGCTGAATTTTCAGTACAGTAGTTGTAGTCCTTGCCCCTATAATATACATATCTTACTTGTCACCAATGTGCTCTAAATTTTGAGAAAAATGCAAAAATAGGCACAAAATTGGGCAGGGGTGTAGTACCCCCTTAAAAGAATCAAATTTGATTCTCCAAAAATAATCATGCCTATTCCACATGCAATAAGTTACTTGATTCTCGCCAGATTAGTTTGTGAGAATCAATTGTGATTCACACACATTTTGTTAGTCCTGAAGTGCTCAAGCCTCAAGTTTTGCCAGTTTTATAACATTCATGGACCAAGAAGGGAAACATTGTAGCAACCTAATCTGATCCACGCAGACCAAAATAAGAAATATTGAAAATTGAGTTATTACCATCACTAAAGGTCCTACTAAAAGGTCCTACTATGCTGCAATTGCTTTGCGGTGCCGATATAGGGGGCATTTCCATGTCAAAATGCATTTAAACTTTTGCGATACCGCAATGCAGTATTTTGTAGCACGATGCAGTGCGGCAACGTACCGTGCCACAAAGCAATTGCGGCGTAGTATGAACGGATCTTAACTTGCTCAGTACTTAAATAATTTGACTGATGTTGAAACCCGAAAGTCCCTGGCATACTTTGTTGCAAAGTTATGAACTTGTTTTTTCTTGATCCACAGCCTCATCCCCTACTTTTTTCAAAAAAAAATTGAGATTTTTATTAGGGCTCTCAACTAACGGGTAGTTATGTACCCGGGTACCGATTGAATTTTCAGGCGGGAATCCGGTACCAAAATCTGAAAAAGAAAAAAAAATCAAAAATTTTTTTTTTTTTAAATTTTTCAAAGTTTTGGCGACTTTGGAGAACCACTGGACCTATTCTGAAATGCTAAGATCATTAGGATCATTCACAGTTAATTTGAAAAAAAAATTGAAAAAAATTACGAAAAAATTACAGTTTGTTATTCTTAATATGTAAACCACAAACTTATGTTTACCTCTTCATCTATCACAATATAAATGTATTGGTTTTCCATGCATTTATAATATGTAATATATGAAGAGGTAAATATTAGTTTGTGGTTTGTATAGCAAGGTTAACAAACTGTAATTTTTTCGTAATTTTTTTATATTTTTATATCAAATTACCTGTAAGTGATCCTAGCACTTCAGAATAGGTCCAGTGGTTCTCTAAAGTCGCCGAAAACTTTGAAAAAAACTTATTAAAAAATTTTTTTTTTATTTTTTTTTTAAAATTTTTTTTTCGGGTACTTTGACCCGTGAATTCGGACCCGGGTAGGCCAAGAACAGGCGGGAACTCGGGTACCGGGAATTGGTGAGAGCCTTAATTTTATACCACTGGAAACCTATGGCTACATAATGTTTATGTACCAAAAATTTCTTGCAGATTAATTCGTTTAGCAAAAAATATCATCAAATTTGAATTTCGTTCTGGTAGTGGCCTATGGAGCAGTGTAATACACATAATCATGCATAACTCGCAAACGCAAAATCGGAATCAACTCAAATTTTGAGAATAAGCTTTTTCGTGGATATCTACTGAAAAATGTCATAAAAAGAGGATGCTAGGATCACAAAATCCTCCTTTAAGTTGTTTATTGCCTTAAAATTTTGTTTTGTTTTTTTGCTCCTTATTTTTGCCTATAGATGCATACATCTCAATTTCATTATTGCTGTTGGACCAGATTACGTTACAATAATCGTCTTAACTACACACGTCAGTGGAGTAGCTAAGATTTTTTTTGTCAAAGGGAGAGAAAGGAGGCAAGGTGACTTTCGAGGTGCTGCATAATAGAGGATGCTGGGTGGGGATGGGAGGGGGAAACTGCACCAACCTGTTATTGTTTCAATGTGTGCTTTCAATCCTGACACCGTCCCATCTAGGTCAAATTCCACATCATGTCTTTTTTTATTATACATCACTTTCATGTTCACTGTTTCTTTAGGCACAGAGGGTGAGTTTTGTGAATCGGTTGTGGCAGGTTCTACCGAGGGGTTTCTGGCGCCCCCTCTGATTGGCTGCTAGCAGCAGCAGCTCCAGGGAGACCCATCTGGAGCGGAAGCTACAGTTTCAGTTGTATCAGCACTTTCACTTGTACTCGCATCACCCTCTTGAGTCACCATAGCAACTGGTTCTGATTGTTTATTTGTTTCTTGCACATTTGATTTCTCTTCTTCACTCTTCTGTTCTGATGATGTTGATGATGATGTTGTAGTTGACATCGCCTGCTCATCGTTACTGTTTGTTGATTCGTCCATTTTGCACGATTTCGCAGATGGTTGATCGGTTTCACGACTCGAGTCTGCTGATGAGTCATCTGTAATTGTGAATAGTGAATGAAGCAACTATAGTTAATGCAAGTAAAATATCCTGATCTTCAATTTATATTCAGTGAAAACTGTAATTTTATCTTTGACAGTACCAATAAATTATGTTGCTCACAGGTATGTAGTGAACTTCAGACACGTATAGAGTGTATTAAAAAACCAAAGCGGCACAAGAGTTGCTAAGTAACCCGCTAACCGAACCATAAACACATGCATGATCAGACAAGTTTTCAATTTCCCATAGCTTCCCACGTTGTACACACGTCAGTCCAATTTGGCGGTGTTGGTTTGTTTGCCCTCCAAGTGCTCATCGTTCACTTTGCGTTGAACATTGTAAGTGGGCCCAGTGCTTGATTTATTAGAGGGGTTTTACATGCACAAATTTGCATGTAACTTTGGCTCTGTGCATGTAGAATTTTGCCTGAGCAAGCAAAATGCTGTGTTATTCAGCCCATTTTGAGGACAAAAATCAGACAAGTTTGTGGATGTAAATTTTATTTTCTAAATCGAAACCTATGTGGGCCTCACATTATTTCAAGTGGTCACTTTCCCAATTAAGCTAAACAGCCTATGTGGAGGAATTTTATGCAAGAGCAATCCATTCAATTGTATATTAATTAGTACACTTTAAGAAACAAGCTCGACAGAATCTTGGAAGGTGCGAGTTGAATATGTTGAATGGTCTTTAAGGGGGTACTACACCCCTGGCTATTATTTATCTGTTGTTGAAATTTGGATGAAAGTTATTTCGATGAGTCAAGAGTTTGAGCAAGATTTGGGAGCGATTGCTGAATGGGGTGCAACTAGTCTATTACAAGACTGTCCTACCCCAACCCTAAACTCCGTAAGCGAGGACTGGACTCAAGTCTAGCAAGTTGCACCCTATTCGGTAAAATCCAAGATTTGCCTATTTTGGACAGTCTAAAATTTTGCTGTTCGTGTAATTTTAGCAACATTTTTGATGCAATCGCCTGTTTTAATCGGCTGTGTTTACTTCTGAACTTTGTGTCATGCTTCAGCGAATCCGACTAGATTTTGAATGCAATGATCTCTAGCCTAGAATGTGAAGCTATCGGTGAACAATTGAAATTCTTGGCTAGACTTCTCGACCAAGGCTAGACTTCTCGAGCAAGAATAAAAGCATGTGTCGCGTAAAGTTGAAAAACATGGGATGATCATGTGCAAATAAACCCTAAATCTCGAGAAGTCTAGCCATGAATTTGCTCACCGATGAGCTTCACATTCGAGCATGCGAGGCTAGAGACTGTTGCACTGGAAAAATCTAGTCAGATTCGCTGTTAAAGCTTGGAAGGCTAAGCCTAGGCTAGCCTAGGGTAAAAATTTCCTCAAAACTAAGTAAAAATTTAGGCCAGCAGGCCGGGCAGGGGCAGATCTGAGAATCACCACGCAATGCAGTTCCAATGCAATGGCCAATGATTCAATGAATGATGCATGATGTGACTGATTAATCATTAATGATGATGACGATAATGATCATGAATGATGATGCCTCTAGGTCTAGGCTACTTAAAAAATTTAATAATTGGACATGATCATGATGTAGGTATGCTAGGTGAATTCAAATTTGCCATCAAATTGCATCATTTTATATATCAAATTAAAGCCCTTGAGTAAACTAACCCAAAACTGAAAACCTTTTTTTCATAGCACTTTCCGTAGCAAAGTTACATCTTGTCAAAGATTGACTTTCATCAAAAAGATTCAGCTAGCAAAATTCCCCAAAAGCGGCATTTCGGGGTGTTTCTAGATCTTAGTCTCATGGCGATAACAGCTTTTTTTTAATGGAACTGCTATCAAAATCCCTCTAAAATTCCATGTGCGACTTGATTATCACCATAAAAATCATATATTTGGGTCAAGTGAAGTATAGAAAACATATTTATGTAGGTTTCCTTCACCCACCTATTCTTGAAAAAAATTCAAATTTCTATGTAAATATGCATTGTGTTTGGGCCCCGGTCTCGGCGAATTCGCTGACTAGTAAATGTGTTAACTAAGGTTTGCCTAGGTCTACATGATGATGATTGATGCGGCATTGCATTAATTAAAATCAAAATATTGCAGAAAATGTGCGAATTCTGAGATTAAAAGTGACAGTTTCTTATTTAGTCAAGGTTCTCACGCTAGATTGTGACCTCAAGAAACAGAATGCAAGCAACTTGGCCTAATGATCATTGCTAATTTATCCATGTTGTTTTTTGGCAAGGGTTCCAAATTCTGCACACACTGTCGAGCTCGAGCTGTCTCTTGCATGCAAAGAAAGCATTCGTCCAGAGCTTGATTTTAATTCGATTTCTTTGAATATCTGTAAGCTCCTAGTATTTCATAAATGCATTTAAATCGATTCATTAGATTATAAATTGGGCCATTTACAGCTTTGCTGCGTCATGTTTTTGGCTACGAACACGTACCTGTATTCCCTGCATTACTCGCCATATTTTTGTGGGGATTTTTATTTAGACACGCGCGATGTCGCAATTTCCTTCTGCTTTGTGTTCCAACTGTGACGTTTTTGCCCATCCCTAATCAGTCAGCCCTAATTTTTCCCACATTATTATTATAGAAATAATCATTTAGTCTAGATAATAATAGATAACAATGTCAGATTCTATAAATGGGCCTGTATTTAACTATTTTTATTTGATCAAATAATTAAAGACCCATAGGGCCTAATCCATTCAGTGATCCCAGCGCAAGTGTAAAAAAATCAAAATAATATTGTTTAGTACAGGCCCTTCACAATCATAATTCTTAGTCCCGTTCTTAGTTTACTGTTTAAAGGGCATTTCGTGATCCACAGCCTCATCCCCCACTTTTCTCCAAAAAAGTTGAGATTTTTATATCACTGGAAACCTCTGGCTACATAACATTTATGTACAAAATATTTCTTGCAGATTAATTCGTTTTGCAAAGATATCGTGAAATTTGAATTTCGTTCTGGTGCACCAGAACGAAATTACAACGCATTGTCTATGGAGCAGTGTAATACACATAGGGCCTAATCATGCATAACTCGCAAACGCAAAATCGGAATCAACTGAAATTTTGGGAATAGGCTTTTTTCGTGGATATGTACTGAAAATGTCATAAAAAGAGGATGCTCGGATCACGAAACACTCCTTTAAGATTTTTAAAAAGGCCGGCACGTGGCAAAAAAACAGCAGTATTGATGAAGTTGAAGCCCTATTCAAATACACGTTGCTAATTTATGTACTGACATTATATCAAATTACAGATTACAAGTTGAAATGCATTTTTGTCTTAAAAAGGCATTTCGTGATCCATAGTCCCCCCCCCCCCCACCCCCATTTTTCTCCAAAAAAATGAGATTTTTATACCACTGGAAACCTCTAGCTACATAATGTTTATGTATACCAAAAAATTCTTGCAGATTAATTCGTTTAGCAAAAATATATCGTCAAGTTTGAATTTTGTTCTGAACGAAATTACAACACATGTGTTTTATGAACGTTTCGACACTTAGTGTTTTTTGTGGGACATTGAGAGCACATCAGACATATAAAATTGAATTCTGAATACGTGGAATGTTCTTCTGATATCAAATAATTTAGATTTTTTGAAATTCGAGATAGGCCTATAACACACATTTTATGACAAATTATTAAATTTGGTATTTTCAAAATATCTAATGATAAATGATATGTATACTTAGTGTGTGTAGCTGGGATGAAAAGCCAAGGATCAATCCCGGGGATCAATTGAAAAATTTGACCTTTCGTATTGACGATCTGGATTTTCCCCCAAAACACCAAAAAAAGTAGGTCTTTATTTATTTATTTATTTTATTTCTTATTTAACCTGGGGTGACCAATCAATGCACTGGCACTGTTCTCCTTGGTTTCCCCAAAACACCAAAAAAGGTCTTTTTGGAACAAATCCATATCTTCAATAAGAAAGGTCAAAATTTTCTATTGACTGTCGACTTTTCATTCCAGCTACATGCACTTTAAGTATGTTTAAGTACATATCATCACTATAGAACATGAGTTTACTTCGCTGACTGTTAAATATCAAAAATATCAATTTTTGATCATATGCCATCAAATTTGTATCCCGAATTTCAAAAAATCCAAAATTATTTGATATCAGAAGCCCAGGGGAGGCACTCCCTATCTGAAATGGCATGGATGTGCCTCGGCCATGTTAAAAGTAGGGGGCATTCAGGTCAAATGTACAATTACAAAAATATGGGGTCATTCAGTACACAACCTGAATAAAAATGGGGTCATTTGGTATGAAACTTTGAAAAAAGGATGGTCATTGGGGTAACAAAAAGTAAAATGGGAGTCATTGAGTACAGGATTGCCAAAGAGTATCATTAAGTACACATAAATAAGTGCCAAACTGCGTAAAAACAACTTGGCCACCTTGGAAATGTGAAAAATCTCATTATTTCTGGAGGAGAACACAAATACCACCTAAATTTGGGAATTAAAAGGGGGTCATTGGGTATAGCAGGAAATAGAAAAAGGGGGTCATTGAGTACATGAATTTTTTTAAAGGGGTCATTGGGTAGTATGTAGGACCATAACACAAAAAAAGGGGTCATTGGGTACAAGCTGGTTTGAAAAAGGGGCTCTATCCCGAGGCACATGATGCATATCTGTCATGGAAGTGCCCCCCCCCCCCCCCGGGATCAGAAGGACATTCTTCGTATTTAGAATGCAATTCGATATGTCTGACGTGCTCTCATGCCCCACAATATTGGCCAAACGTTGCCACCAGACTAGCCCTTATGGCGACAAAAAAATCTGTTTTACGGGCGAACAAACTTTTAAAATAGGATTGGTCGGTCGGTCGAGATATTTTGAGCTATTTTGTCTGGAAAGCTAAATATATTAGCTTTCAAAATCAATACATTTTAGCCAAAAACCGACTGATTTTACATGATTTCAGCAACATTTTAAAAACATCTCCTAAAACGCAAAATCTAAGTCGGTCAAGCCCACAAAACATTAACAGGGTTTGTTTCGGCCTTATTTCACATTTATTAACTGTTGTATATGCAGTAATTATTTTGTTTCTTAATATTATTTTACCTCATACAACATGTACAAGGGAAAATGGTATTATCAAATTCATGCACTTTTGCTCAGAAAGCTGTCCCCTGACAATTTGCGCATCTTGGCCAAGGGGTTGGAGATAGGCCTAGGATACTAGCAGGCCCGTACGCCCCCCCCCCCCAATTTGGAAAAGTATACAAAAAGTCCCAAAATTTCAGAATCAGGTTTTTTACGCTTTTTGGACAAAAAAGGTCAAAATTATGGGAAGAAAGTCCACTTTTCACAAAATCGCCCCCCCCTGGAAAAAAGTCCATTCAAAATCAGCACCCCCCCCCCCCCAATGAAATCTGCGTACGGGCCTGGCTACTAGTGTTGGGGGTTTATCAAACGGGGCTTTGTTAATTCGATCTTCTATCACACATTAGATAGATTAATATAATTAATTAAAGAATGTCTTTAATTAAAGATATTTAATATTGTGTGCACTGAAGAGGTAGATGAACTCTCATTGGCAGAGTAAACAGATTTTTTGTTAAAACCTTTTAATAACTCAAGTGTCTAGTTATAAGTTGCGACAACGTTTTGTGAAACACAACTCGACAGGGGTGGAGTAAGTTTATCCATAAGAGTTTTGTGTGTGTTTCCCTCGAGCTCCCCCGTTTGTCAAATTTTCGGCGCGGACGAAAAATATTTCAAACTCACTGCCTCCCGTTCTTCTTTTTTGGGATTACTTTCTCTCTCTTTCTCTCGACCCTTTCCCTTTTTTAAAAATGTCTTTCTTCATTGTTTTTCTTTAAGTTTGCAATTTGCTATACCTAGCGCCGTCTTAAGATTCTCACTACAACTTTCAGGACACCTGCTATCTTCAGAAGATAGCGGCATGGGCATACGCCGCGTCGTGCTGAACTGTGCCGGGAGATGGTTTTAACCATGCACGTTTAATCGTGGGAACGCTTTTCAATAAGCCTATCCAATCATAACATCATCTAACCAGCACAATTCATTAAAAATAATAAACCAGGCATGTATCATCCTCCATGGTCGATGGTATCATGTTCTTGCCATCGTATCACGAGTGCAGCACGTGACATTGATAGCACACTCATGCGCTGTCAGGGGTGTGAGAGGCCACAGACCAAAAACGAGGAAAATCACTAAAAACATCGTAAAATCAGGGTAAAAGCCCCAAATATGGGCTGAAAATAAAAGAAAAACACGTAAATTTTGGCAACAAAAAAAAGAGGAAATCAGCTGAAAAGAGGAACTCTCACATCCCTGGCTGTATAGCCGGCTGTAATAATTTGGTATTCATACCCCGGGCCTAGTTTGTCAGGAATGTCGTTGCACCTGTTTGCTCAAACCTACATAATAAACACAGTAAACAATTTCTGCTTTGCAACATCATGACTTTACTTTCATGAGCTTACATGACGATCATAGTAAGCAACACCTGTTTTGCATTACACGTAGGCCTATACAACGAAAGTTTGCAACATTAGGCCTCACCACGATCACCTCATGCTGTTGTAAAACAAAGTTTGCAACATTCAGTTCCGGTACGTTACAAGAACACACGGCTCAAGAATGTCTTTGCACCTGTTGTGGAACTTGTTTATGACTAATCACTTAATGAATATTCATATTATAATAGTGGCCTGATCAGGGCCTGATCTGATTGGAACATTGACGTGTTCAGAATTTGACTCATGGATTTGACGGCGCGGTGGCTGAAGCGGTCATTTCAGGTCATTTGCACAAAACCTCTGATTTGCAGCACTGTCACTGTTTGCAGTGACAAACAAGGTCCAATATAGCCGCGCCTTTTCTAGACCTGATGATTATGCTCCACCCGAATGCCACGCAAGAAAGGATGTCCTAAACTTAAGCTTAAACTGGAACTTGGATGATAATGGCGGGGATAATGGAGGTAAGTAGACTATCTTAAATAGCCCGTTAACCGAGCCATGATGTTGCGGTGACATCGGGCTCATATTAGCCTATAGGCCTAGGACGGTACTCTCCCTACTCCCTAAAAATTTGTGCCTGATTTATTCTGTATTGATTCTCGAGTACTATGTTGTCCCGCCTCGCCGCGCCGTAGGCACGTTGGCTGCCACCACAGTCAGGTTCGTGAGCCGCAGTAAGCATGGTAAGGCCAAGGCTACTTTTGACCAGTGGTGGCGCGGCAATGTGCATGTGTTCAATGATATAAAGCGTAAGGAGCGTTCCAATTTCAATGCATGTGTTTTATGCCAGCGCCACACGGTCATGGACCCGCCCGGCTGTGACATGGGCCGTGGCCCGAGGTAGAGCGACAGTCATCATGGTCATGCAGCAAACAATGCATTATGCCTAATTCACAGTCTCAGCTAAACTTGTAATATGTGGGCAATTCCATGGTAACTCGTGCTACGCTTTCCGGTTTGGGGATGCTTTTACAAACTTGATGCTCCAGCTGTTTAAACTCATTTTGCATGGATTCTTTATTTTTTGTGTTTTATACCAAACATTCAAGGCTTTAGATCCTCATAGTATTGCTAAATGAAGATATCAACTTTAATATTAAGTAGGCCTATAAGACCCTATGGGATAGCTGTGAAAAACGACGGTGGCGTAGATTTCTTTTTGACATGGGGGCGGGTGGAAATGGGAAAGATTCTCTTGAAGTAGGCCTATAGTGAATGCAGCGCCTTTTAAAATGGTATATGCGCGCGAAACATTTTGGCATATTGAAGCTAAACTGCTCGGCTAACTGGTGAATACCGGTACCGATCCAAATTGAATAAATTCACGCTATATCAAAATAGAGAAATTTTATTCCTTGAAAAAGAAAAGTTTTGTCTTTTCGAAACGTCGGGGTTTTAACTTTGTTTCATGGTAGGCCTACTACGTTTTGTGTTATGGATGTTGTGTCATATAGGCCTATAAATGCTTGTTAAATGCATGTCATCATTATAATAGACCCAACCCAGTGGGCACAATTGGTTGCTACTATGTTGTGTCAACGTCAATATCTAACGTTGGACGACGGTTGCCTGGAGGATGGATATGAAAGTTTTTTTGATGCCAAAATAGAACGTTGGTGCGACGTCCACATTCAGCGTTGTGCAGACGTTAGCCAACGTCGATCCAACATTGACCCAACCCTAATAAAGATGTAATTTGTGACGTTGGGCTAACATAATATCGTTGATGTTGGGCCAATGTTATTAATCCATCCATTGACCAACGTTAAACCAACCATTAATCCAACGTTAATCCAACCATTGGCAAGTAACCCCAAAGAGACGAAAAATCATGAATAAAAAGAAAGAAAAATATTATTTAGTAGCATATACTCTGCTTACACAGAGTCTTACACTTAATACTGTCTATATTACAACGGAAGCAAATTTCCTAGCTTAATTTTATACATAACACTTACCTTGATGTACCTTCCGGGATTCGAACCCATGACCTTTGGATTATGAGACTGATGCCCTACTGACTGAGCTAACGGGGTTTACATATTCGATGAAGTGTTTTAAGTTAATATAAGCAATATTTTGATGGCTAAACCTGCTAAAGTGAATAATTTAAAGGATATTGATCAAATTTACTGTAAATATTGATAACATTTACTAAATTTGTTGATTTTTTTCTTTTCTTTTTTAAAATAAAAATCTTACTGACGATTGAATTCCAAAGTTTTATTGTTATTATAAATATAATTATATATTTATTAGGTTTATATATTACATTATCACTAAGCATTATATTGATCACCATCATCATCATCATCATCATCATCATCATCATCATCATCATCATCATCATCATCATCATCATCATCACCATCATCATCAACATCATCATCATCATCATCATCATGAGTTGCAACATCATCATCATCCTCATCATTATTAGGGCCTATTATTATTATTAGTTTATCTAGTGGGCTTTTATAGTCTTTATTTAATGTTACACTTTAATACGCCTAGTAAATAGAAAATTTTGGACCAACTTGACCATTCCGATGACTTGGAAACAGTAGGCCTGTCAACTGTCATGCTGTTTACCAACGTTGGTCCGATATCGCGGACGGCATTCTGACCGTCATATTAAGGTTTGTGCGACGTTCCCAATCTCGGCGTAAGAAACTGTCATTTTAAGACAATACTGACCAAATGCAACATATTAATCGTCGGTCGTACCGATGTCGTCAATGAAGTGTTACCGTACTTCAACGTTAGTATTGAGGTCATACGACAACCAGCGTATGGCAGACGATATCGTCAAAGAAGTGTTACCTCAACGTTATATTGAGATCGTACAACAACCATTGCACGGCAGTCATTATGTGACCTTAATACAACGTCTTTATCGCAGTTGTACCGATGTCGTCAATAAAGTGTTGCTTCAACGTTAGTATTGAGGTCATACGACAACCATCGTACGGCAGACGTTGTTGCGACGTCTTCAATCATTGGTGCACCGATGTCGTCATTTAGTGTTACCTCAACGTTATATTGAAGTCGTACGACAACTGTCGCAGGGTAGTCAATAGGTGACGTTAATGCAACATCTTTATTGTCAGTTGTACTGATGTCGGCAATGAAGTGTTGCCTCAACGTTATATTGAAGTCGTACGACAACTGTCGCAGGGTAGTCAACAGGTGACGTTAATGCAACATCTTTATTGTCAGTTGTACTGATGTCGGCAATGAAGTGTTGCCTCAACGTTGTATTGAAGTCGTACGACGATCGTCTTACGGCCGACATTACCACAACGTTTGTGCGACGTCGTCACTAATAGGTGTACTGACGTCCTAGATTATTACTTGCGTTAACGTTGGAATTTGGTTGCCCGACGTCCGATCTTATTACAACGTCCATACAACGTAGTTTTTCCCGATTGTGCCCACTGGGAAACATTATGTTTCATAGGCCCTATAAGTTTGCTTAATTGAACAAAAACATATTGGATTCTGCGCCAGTCGATGCACTCCGTGTCTAGGCCTACATCTAAATCATGTTTCCCCAACTAAATATCATTGGGAAAAATTACTCATAAAAAATAGCATATGAATTTTCATTACTGGTTTTCCGGAATTTTCAAAGACCTTGTTTTGCTTTCCGGGAGTTTCACACAAACAATTGTGTCTTCTTCATCACGTTTTGGGACTTTCTTGAATACCGGTACTAGGCAGTGGTGTAGCTGCGCCCTCTGGCAAAAATTGCCTGTTTGGGCCCCGCCCCCTAGCGCTATTTGGGGCCCCGCCACCCCCTAGCGCAAGGAAAAAAGAGGAAAAAGAGAGAGAGAGGAATAATATGCGTTGCTTTTAGGGCGCCAGCGCCTATACTCCTTTTTTTTTTCTTTTTTTTTTTTGCTCTTCACTTTTCAAACCACCGGAAAAAAAATTGGGTCAACCTTTTGAGGAAGGGCGGCAAATTTTTTTGTTTGGTGGATTTGGGCCCCGCCCCATACAGGTTTGCCCCCCCCCCCCAGCTATACGCCACTGGTACCAGGTCTAGGCCAAATCAGTTTGATTATTTTTAAGCAGGCCAACCGAAATGAAACTGATCGGCAATTGTTACAAAATTGATTGATGGGTGGGCGCGCCAAGCCCATACGCAGAATTTATTTATTTTTTGGGGTGGGGAGGGGGGGACTCAAGTGCCCCCACCTGCATGCCTCCCTTTCAACTCACCAAAAGTTGCCTGAAAAGTTGGAACTTTTGTCAATCTCCCACTATTGAACCCTTTTGTTGGAAAAAATAGCATCATAGTGAAGTGGACCTTTGTGGGGTTTTTTTTTTG
This sequence comes from Amphiura filiformis, assembly GCF_039555335.1. NCBI lineage: Eukaryota > Metazoa > Echinodermata > Ophiuroidea > Amphilepidida > Amphiuridae > Amphiura > Amphiura filiformis. The sequence continues at coordinate 22,635,793 of NC_092631.1, read as the reverse complement.
GTGGTGGGGGGAATCCTGCCAAGAATGCCATCGTCAACTTGTGAGCAGACAAAGACGGGCCTTGCTGTGCCACTGTCCGTCTGCTCCCAGGGTCTGTCTGCTGCTGCCGTCGGGATTTCTATCTACCGCCCTCTCTTTGTTTGGCACCTGTCACCGGAAGTAAAGCAATCAATTATCGTTTCTGAAATTAACAACAAATTAACTTTTGGAAGTCCAAGTTCTTTGTCACATTTCCTTGCCTGATATCATGTTAAAAGTTCTATTACCATGCTCATTGGAATTGTGTTCTTTTTCATATGTAAACAGTTGTTTTAATAGTACAATTTACCTAGGAAATATTCTACAAGAATTATTTAGTGCTATAACAGGGAAAACTTGTAAAACATACTCTAGAAACACTTTGCCAACACACGTCAGGAAGTCAGTCACTCATGCACTGAGTGTACACACACTCAGGACCGCGACACTCCGGCACTTGTTGGAAGACATCTAGTACAGCAGACAGTACATGTACAATGTGATTCTTTCATTTATAATTAGGATTACGTCATTGCCAGAGCTTGTTTATTTGTTCATTAGAATGATTGACAGCGGTGGGCGGACTTATACGCTTTGTACCGCTCACAAAACAAAGCTCTGGCAATGACGTAATCCTAATTATAAATGAGAGAATCACATTGTACATGTACTGTCTGCTCACTCTGCTGTATTAGATGTCTTCAGCTGCGGTATAGCACGGTATAGGCAGTTTGCAGAGAGTGTCGCTTCTCTACCTTTATTTTCTCTGACACACTGTGGTATCTCTGTATTGTACTGTACTTTTAATAACGTGTGTTGTATGGTGGTGTACACTGCAATCAAGTATGTTGAGTTTCTTGTAAACAATCTAAATATAACTGGATCTAAATATGACTGATCATCATTTACCGGTGAACCTGTAAATGTTATCGAAGTGAGACTGCAACCATTGCATTTGTGGACCATTGCTCTGCTCTGCCGAGTGTGACTGACAGGTAAGCTTACCCCCCTCGACCTCGGCCCTCAACTTCCCTCCAGACAAGATCCAGAATAAATAATTCTAGAGTACAGAATGAATAGTGCTAGCAGGTCGTACGCTACTTCAGTTGTTTGTCAGCATTCTCTTGGATGTCGCAGTCGGCATCGCGGCATATGATGTTGTACAAAAACAAGGAACACATGTATGATGTAGTTCGCAACACAAACTTAAATAACGGGCAAAACAGACACATCATTTATCGGTATGACATTTTCGTATTGGTGCTGCCCTATCTAAGTTTGCACTGAAGTGCCATCTCAGTTTTGGTGCGCCGATGTGGATCATGTGTTAATGAATTTTTATTTATTCTGGATAAATAATGGGGTATTAATTACAATTACAAGCATAAAGAGTTTAGACAAGAAGTACAAGAAGCTGTGTAATTAATATTATGACAAACATGCAACTATTTAAGCTACAGGAGCCTTGTATTTTTTAGTGCAACGTTGCACTAGCTTTTTGTATGTATACACGTCATCCCATACCGTTGTGCAGAGCTACTACGGTATGGGTTCCTCGTAGAACACATGTACGTTGTGCTCTATTGATGTCCAACTCCAAGAACAATCACATTGAACATTATATCTTACATAAGGAAGTGTTATTGTATGGGGAATCTTTGAAGGAACATCACATAGTAGGCCTACAGAATAGGACCCATCATCCGCTGTTTGGGATCCTGGTTGGGTTCCCTCACACTCAGTCTCATCCAGTTCAAACATAAAAAACCAAAAGCGCGTTGCACATATTTAATCAAGACTCATATTATTATTATGCACACAAAGTTTGGTCAATATGCCTAGAAAAGTCAAATTTTAGCGAAATTTAATACTAAGTAACTGTACAATCCTATGCAAGTCCCACATACTGACCGTGCTACATGAAATCAATGTTAGCAGTCAGGTGGCCACTGGCCATTCCAGCGTGCGTGAACATTCTTGCAGCCGGTCCAGATGCGCAGCTCAATTAGTTCCAGTAACTTACAGGGCTCTATATTGATATCCGTTCCACAAATAAGAAATATCACAATATGTAGGCTCATTCCTTGATGCTTGAACTTTGGATTTCTTTTAAAATGTACAGTGGATCCCTATGTACCGCTGCTGGACTATAGGTCTGTAGACGTCATTATGTTTATGCTTACAGGACTAGCAGCTCAATGAGCTCATCCCAGCTCAACCATAGTAAAGCCAACTATTACAACTTATCATTTTTTCCAAACAATTGGAACACTCTTCCAGAGCACATACTGTAGTCTAACGTTAACATGTCATATATGTGTACAATGTACATCCATATCAAAACGATGCACTTGTCGGCTGCTAAATGTGTCTCATTTCACATAATAGCTAGGAATAAATACCATTCTCATCTCAAGTGGAGGTCACTTCCAATCATCCCTAAGTCACATGGATCAGGAATATATCTCTGTATTCCTATACCATGTGACTTGGGGATGATTTGAAGTGATCTCCACTTGAGATGAGTCTGGTATTTATTCCTAGCTATTTTGTGAAATGAGACACATGTAGTAGCCGACAATTGCATCGTTTTGATATGGATGTACACATAATGTAGAGGACACAAACTTATAAAGGAAACTCTGGCTAGCTACATCAGCCAGCAAAAAGACCTGGACTAATTATCATCATATCTTCTCGGTTGGCTTCAAATGAGAAGCGTTGAGAATCAGTTTTTTTGTTCTAAAACTTGTTCGGCTGGTTCCTGGAGCAGCGCTGGTTCCCACACATGACATGGCAATAAATTTAATCGATCGGAAATCGGGGAACATTAAAACATCAACAGATTTCAAAATATGAAACTTAAATGGCGAGTGGTCGTAATTTTGAGCCATATCATGTTTACGTGGTGAACCAGGCATGATGTCATAGGCGATAGATCGCTTCATTCCATTGGTTGTTTTTGCCAGGATTTGGCTGTTCCATCAAACGTACATGTATTGGGCACTTGCATGCCTTTTTGGCTTATTCCAATAACAGCAAGAAGTGTTGAGTAGTATTTCAGTAGATGTCATGTGTAGAACTTAAAGTTGATTATATGTTGGATGAGGATTGAGGCTTCAATGTCTTTTGTGTCTGATCAGGGATGCAATTTCCTCAAGAATATTCTCGCAATAATTCGCAAATGACTGAGCTAGAATCCAAATTAATTCTTATAAAAATATAAAGTTAACAACAGCTCATAGACGTGATTTTAATTCTGTTGGTCGGACATCCGGGCATGAACCGGCTGACAATAGCACTGGAGTGAAAACAACATTCGCATTCACTGAACTCTGGAGTGTATCACAAGCTATCACACTATTGTGCCAGGTTTCGACTCCCTGCAAATAAAAATATGTGATAAGTTGTTTTCACTCCAATGCATGAATGGATGTGACATGGCCTGACCGAGAGAATATAAACTTTTGATCCAAACACAAAGAATTAATTCCTACCTCGGAATTTTCAGATGGCACTCTATCTTTCATCAGCGAGTGAGTGACTGTATCAGGTCGCGATTTTCTTGACCTTTGACCTGATAACAGACTCGTAGACTCCTGAAAGTTTGAACCGTCATAGACATGTACAGTTTGGATAATTAAATAATCAATAATGGTTTGTGCAAGATTATGTGATGAGAATCAAATTAATGGTTTGTGCAAGATTCTGTGATGAGAATCAAATTATTTACTGCCAAATATGCATATATCTGCAACTCCAAAGTAAGTCACAAGAACATGCTGATCAACTGAATGAATGCACAGTATATTGTACACTATATAGTACAGTATATGATCAGTTATAGGTAGCAGGGGTCTACAAAATTATTATTTCAAGTAAGTTGTGCAAATATTGCAAACAAAATTGGCATCTACCGTACTATAAAACAAACAAAAACAATATTATTAGAAGTTTTAATAAAAAAAAATCCCTTTTTTCATAATTTACTTTTATTTACTTATTTTACCACGGTAAATTAAGAATTTAAGATGGCGGTAAATTACCATGTAAATTAACCGGTAATTTACCGACTCACAACACTGCAATAGACGGTAATAACATTATCGTGAACAATGCCTAAAACAGACTTGCAGAAAATGAATGTAACAACTACATGTAGTTACAGTGTACTATCACAGGCAAATTGTAGAGCTGGACTAATTGCTCTCACAAATTTCAAGGATGGTCACACCAGCCAAGGCTGTTGGTGCCCCACTGGCCAAGATGTCCATGGCAAAAGTATCAAATTCTCAATGAAGAAAGCTAGAATGGCTTAGTGCCCCTAAAATGTGCTGCTTTTGAGGCCAATGTGATGAAATTTGAGATTTGAAGCCAGTGTGGCCCCAGCCCCTCAAAATGGTGAAATGCAAAAGGTTGCTTCACTCACTATTCCAGGGACGTCACAGTACAGATCCTGGAGAAATTTCTCCAGGATCTGTGGTTGAAGCCAATGTGGCCTTGCCAAATGACAAACTTTCAGAGTTGAACAGTGGAATTGCAGACTGCAATTACTATTGAATCAATTGCCATCTTAGACATGAGTTAGATAGAGGATGTGGTATGGGTAAGGTTGGTGAAGTGACAACTGTATACTATACAATTATACTTGTAATATTGTTGTTCCAAATTACATATCTCAATTTTGCCCCATGTTCATTCATTCATCCTTCCAGAACAAGAGTCTGAAGTCGAATACACCAACCAGTGAAACCCTTCATTGTACAATCAACAAGAACAATGGCCAGTGGACCAATTCATCGTTCCGCCAGATTTTGCTATCGTTATCGGTTTGTGCTGTACATCGCGGGGCTTATCGTCGGTGTTCAGTGTCTTGTGGCATGGAGTTTCCTATCCATTGATAGTCAGGAGAGGGATATAATTGAGTTTGGACGAGAGAAACGAGGAGGGGGACGGAGTCCTAAGGAACAGGTGAGTACATTTATATGTTAAAATCTCAGGGCCTACCATATTTGAAGCCAAAAAGTGTAACTCTGTCTTTATAATTGTAAATTTAAACTTATGATCTCAACACAAAATTAAGACGTACCTCAAATTTTCGGTCACAACTTTGACCTTCATCTGGAGACTGGCAACCCAAGTTTGGGATCAGTGACCTTTTGGACACTTGACCCCAAAACCCGGTCGTACACTCTGGGTAACTTGTATCGGCCCCCGTCGCGACCGGGACGCTAGATACTTTGAAAGGGGTGTGAAGGAGTCAATTTACATCAGAGTCAACCAACCATCTCTCAACCGCGACGGGGGCGATACAAGTTACCCAGAGTGTACGACCGGGTTTTGGGGTCAAGTGTCCAAAAGGTCACTGATCCCAAACTTGGGTTGCCAGTCTCCAGATGAAGGTCAAAGTTGTGACCGAAAATTTGAGGTATGTCTTAATTTTGTGTTGAGATCATAAGTTTAAATTTACAATTATGAAGTCTACCAACACAGATGAACTTTCATGCTAACTCTGTCTTTATTTAATTATATTTGTATCAAAAAGGAAATTTTGGGTACCGAAAAATCTACCAACTCAAAACACATGGCCATTACAAAACTATGTTTGGGTATCTAAGTTACAATGTAGCTATTCACCGATACAATACAATACAATACAACTGAAATTTATATAGCGCCTAAAACCAAACAATTGTACTAAGGCGCTGATAAACACTTAAACCAAATAAAATTACAGTCCATAGGCAACATTAAACAAATGGCATTTCAAGAGTCTTTTGAAAATGAGAAGAGAGTTTGCATTTCTGATATGTTTCGTAGCCGGTTCCATTGACGAGGTGCGTAGCATGTAAAAGCACGGTCTGCAAATGTTCGGTGGTGAGTTCTGGGTTGAATAATAGTGGTGCAGAGGAGGAACGAACGGCCTGCGGTCAGTCTGTATCTGGAGCATGCTTGAAAGATATTCAGGAGCCTGTTGGTGGAGAGATTTGTATGTAAGAACCATGATCTTAAAGTCAATTCTTTGCTTAACAGGCAACCAATGCAAGTTGATGAGATCGTCAGAGATGGGGTCGTATTTTCGCTTTCTGGTGATCAACCTAGCTGCAGTGCGTTGAATGTTCTGGAGTCTTTTGAGGAGATTGTTGTTGATACCTGCTAACAAACTGTTACAGTAATCGAGTCTAGATGTGACTAAGGTGTGAACAGCTAATTTGGCGGAGTCTGTGGTTAACATTTTCCTCGCCCTACCAATATTGACGAGTTGGAAATTGGCGGACTTAGTAATACTTGCAACTTGAGCAGCCATTGTCAAACCCGGGTCAAACATAACTCCAAGGTTCTTCACTGGGTCAGATTTGACAGCTATATCAACACCTGCGATGTTAACATTCGGAAGATGGATCTTGGCCAGTTGGGATCTGTAACCAAGCATAATGACCTCGGTTTTATCAGCGTTCAACTTGAGATAATTCTCAGACATCCATATATTTATGTCATTCACACACTGCTCAAGTTTGGACACAGCAAGATTCACACCACTTGAAGATGTGGGGCAAACAGACACATAAACTTGGGTATCATCAGCGTAGATGTGAAGTTTCATCCCGTGTCTACAAATAATGTCACCAAGAGGAAGGATGTAAATCGAAAACAACAAGGGCCCAAGCACAGACCCCTGTGGCACTCCATACTGCAGATGTTGTGGAGCAGAGAACTTCCCGTTTATATGCACACATTGATTCCGATCCGAAAGATATGATGAAAACCAGTCCAAGATGGTAGCCTTTATTCCAAGATGATGTTGTAATCTGGCAAGTAACACAGCGTGATCGATAGTGTCAAATGCACTGCTGAGGTCCAACAACAAAAACATCAATTGCATTTTCAATTGCTAGCAACACAATTGAAGTTCTGTCTCACTGGTAAATAAAATGACTGTCATTAGCGATTACCGTGCTCAACTGCTCATACAACTGTAGACCAAGTTTCTAAAAAAAGTGGAACTTTTGTGAAATTTTTCTTCAAAATGGGCAGATTTTCAATGTTTTTACAGAAAAAAGTGGTCCATTTTATTAGGATTGACAGGGGGTGAAATTGGTGAAAATCTGCATCGGAAACCCGGAAGTGAACCAAAAGTCAGTGTTCTAGTTCATAGTTCGTCATTTTAGCGTGACTTTCAAGCTTACCTAATGATTTTAACAGGAATTGTCATGCTAAAAATGACCTCTGATAAACGCTCCCCGTTTGGAAAATGCAACGCCCCCGGGGGCGTTTATTCGAGGAAATACGGTATGTGTTTTTATGTATGTCATTGGCAGGGACACGTGATTTGCGCGGAAATTTTTTTCCGCGCAATTGGCTATTTTTTTCCTATGGGCAGGGATACATGATTTGCACTGAAAAAAGGTTCCGCGCAATCTCCGCGCAATTGGCTATTTTTTCCCGCACAAATCACTTGTCGCTGGTCATTGGTTGAAGGTATTTATGCAAGCATGTAAAAGGAAATGAAAACAGTAAAGTTGACACTTCACTTCTTTTTTTATGAAAAAACCTTGGATACATGTAGCTCTGTTGGTCAGAGAACTTGCTAGCTATAAGATACCCAAGAGTCCCAGGCTCAAATCCTGATTAATAAGGATAAAAACAAAATCTTTGTTTGCGGTCTTGAGGAAAAGAATTAAGTGGAATCACAATTTGTGAGAACTATTTAAGATCACAGTTGCAATCATATTTAATTTACCCAGGAGTTGCATGTTCAAATCCTGATTAAGGATAAAATCAAAATCTTGGTAAAAAAAAGAAGAATAAATTGCAATCACTATTTGTGAGAGTATTTAAGATCACAGTTTGCAATCATATTTAAAGGGCAAATTTATACCTCTACTTACTAGTATATTCACAAAGCCCCTGCTACAATGTATTATTTATTAAATCTACTTAAGCAGCTTTTTAATGCGTTATTCCACGAGGGAGACTTCAACAACCTTTCACATTTTAGATGTCTATGAAACTTAAAACCATTCAATCATAGGGCCAATTCCAATTCTGTTACACCGACTAATGAACAAGTGCAAATCTACTTTGTCATCCGCTCTGAGAGCCACTTTTCAATCCGCACCCATCTGAGAAATATCGCCAAATTGCCATGACGATGAGTGAGAAAGAGGCAACATTCGTGCTGAGACAAGACACTTGTCTCTCTTGGCCTGGGAGAATAGATTAATTGATATATAGGATTTGATTCGGTGGCACATAAGGGGTGGAAAAGAATAATTGTATTGGTGTGATTGTGTACTTCTAGTAATGCTTTTTGATGATTTCTTCTTTTTTCCATCCATTATTGATGTTGTGAAAGCATCGTATCATTGATTTATTAACTTTATCTCTGGGATACTTTAGACAACAAAATTTACACACGCAAATTTCGCATGGTGGTTGCAACAGTAATTATGGTCACCATCTACATTTATCCTTTTAAATCAACAATTGCAATTGGTGGTGACATTGAAACCATTTAGGCCTACAGTGTATACTAGGGCTGCTAAGAATGCACGATTTTGGAGGCTAAAAACGCACCCTGCTTGTGATTGGCTGCTGGAAAATCTAGGTCGGTAAAATGACCATCAAAAGGAGATGCAGACCCCACATCGCATCATCGCGCAGACAAATTAAATGTACATTTTAATTTCATCGTGTGATGCTACGATGGACTTTAAGATGATCTGCCACAACCCCAAGAGTTTAGGCTTAGGGTTAGGTTTTAGGTTTAGGGTTAGGTTATGGGCTTAACTGCTGCTAACCCAAGTTGAGTGCCAGCTAATTTTACTATCCAGTTAGAGCGCTGGCTCGGGCCACAATCTTTTTATCGAACATGCGGGATCAGAGTATATGTTAAAGGGGTATCACTATCGCCCCCTTAAAAAGATTTTTTTTGGTCGTGTCTATTATGAAAAAATCATTTAGGATTAGGGTTAGGAGTAGGAGATTGGGTTTAGCCACCACTATACTAAACATGCTAAAGTTGCTCCTATAATACGTTTCCTTGGTCTCCAAAGAAGAAAGACATGTGGTGTTGTTTCATTTGCTTTAGGCCCCTAACAGTCAATTTTGAGTTTCCCATCACATAATTTCTGAAAATAAGTGAGGTAACTTTTTCATTATTCATTATTCATTATATTTCTGCCTTTCATTATCATGACCAACACGCATGTAAAATGTTTTGTTATTTGCCGCTCACTCACTTGAAGATGGATGTTTAGCCCAAATGAGATTCAAAAGTATATTACAAAGAGTCTGCAAGGTTGACAGCAAAATGCATGTTTTGATTTTGATTTTTGGAAAATCACAATAATGAATTCAAGTGAGGGTCAGAAAATGAAGTGAGGGCGGGTGACGGGAAACTCAAAATCGACTTTCCTTGGCCTTAAACATAGCTCCAAACTGGCCTCTCGTCAGCCAGATCTCATTACTCATGGCTTCATTGCTTTCATGTTTTGCCATTATCAGCAGTACATGTAGATAAAAAAATAACATTACATTAAATGGGGAACTTCAATTACTCAATGAAATGTTGACACAGGCTTTACCAAATGGTTGTCCATATGACCGTCAAATGACCGATACAGCCATTAATAGAGCAATTTTGATAGCGACAGACTACATTTATCTTAGCTTTTGAAAGGAACTTTAGTGTATATTGGACCATCCATTCAGCATTGCCCATTATCATTGCTAAGCATTTGTGTGTTTATGTATTTTTTTAAATTTGTTATTTGTTTGTTTAAGGGGGTACTACACCCCTGCCCCCTTTTTGTGCCTATTTTTGCGTTTTTTTCAAAAAATTATAGCGCATTGGTGACAAGTAAGATATGTATATTATAGGGGCAAGGACTACAACTACTGCACTGGAAATTTTATTTCAGCACAGACAAAAGTTGTGGAGTTACAGTCAAAAAACACCCTTTTTACGCATTTTTATTATGGCGGATGGTGTCAGGCCACAATGGGAGTGACCCCCCGGGTAATTCCATTTGAAATCTACACCCCCTGTGTGGGAGACTAAGGTCCTGTCTGCCATAGGGGATGTATGGATTTCAGCTTGAATAGCCAATTTTTTCCCCTGGTCGTCATCCATTGATAGATCAATATGAAGGGATGTGCGTATGATTCGGTATAGATAGCAGTGAAGAAGCTGACACCTTCTCTTGTATTGACATAATGGGTCATTCACACCCATGATATAGAATGTGCTTGTCATCTGTCGCACTTGTACTAGTGAATATCTTACATACACATTATTTGGCTTTTCCTGTTGAAATCCATCCACCCCCTGGAAGACATGACTTTAATCTCTCACACAGGGAGTGTGAATTTCAAATGAGGTTACCTGAATGGGTGACTCCATTTGAAATCTACACTCCCTGTGTGGAAGATTTTAAGGTCATATGTCTTCCATAGGGGGTGTATGGATTTCTGCTGGAATACCCATTGCAGCGATACAAATGAACCATCACTATCACTCTCATAGCAAAGAGGCAGCTTAGAGGAACACACAGGTCGAACATGAAAAATCAGTTTAAAAACAGTCTGCCATGTTTGATGTTCATAACGCTTTACTCGTTCCCGTTGGCGGTGAGGAGACAAATCCCAGCCCTGTCAATATATTGTTGATCTGCCAGTACTATGACATGTGCACGGTTGTGATACCCACCTCAACATGAGGAAGAGGAGCATAAAAAAGTGGAACATTATTGTCCTCTGAATTTATTAAAATATTAAAACATTACAATTATGGCAAACATAAACATTATGAATAATCTACACCAAGATATCTTAATATCTTGTGAACAATTGTGTATGAAGTTCCTAATTGTGTTCCATACACCTTCCCGCCATCTCATGAAATACCTTGTATTAAAATGCAATGCTTTCAATGTAAGCAAGTATAGCAAGCATGAATCAGGTACAATTTTAATATCCCACAAAATAATGTGATGATCATTTTGTGCTGGCGACAGTCTGGATTGATTTGTCTACATGGTCATGATGCTAGGGCAACACTAATTGCTTCAAAGAAATGTGTTTGCATGCTCTCTCTCTACATCTCTCTTTCTCTCTCCTTTCCACTACCCAAAGTACCCATCTCTCTCTCTCTCTTAAGCCCGATCCTGACTCCACATCGCAGCAATGCGATGCTGCGATGCTATAAAAAGTGTAATCTGAGCCAGGTTTTTACGAGCTCAGCAGTGAAAATTCTCATCGCGGTGGAAATTTCGGTCCGCTGATGGAGTTGAACAATGTTCAACTTTTTCGCATCAGCGCTGCAATATCGCAGCCGTGCACACTTCTGATTCGCTGCTGGAAAATCAAGGTCGGTAGAATGACCTTAAAAGGAGATGCAGACCCCACATGCTTTAAAAACATCGCAACATCACGTGATGAAATTAAAATGTGCATTTTAATTTCATCGCGCGATGCTGCGATATTTAAACAGCATCGCAGCATCGCATCGCATCGCGCTGCGAAGTGGAGTCAGGATCGGGCTTTACTCTTTCTCTTTTCCTCTGTCCATCTCTCTCATGATTTTTCTCTCATGTCCTCTATCCATCTCTGTAAAGTCCGATTCAGACTTCACATCGCAGCCACAATGAAATCTGAGCTAGGCTTTTACGAGCTCGGCGGTGAAAATTCTCATTGTGCAGTGAAATTTCCATCGGTGACTTTTTCGCTCTCTCTTGTGATATGCACACTTGGCTGCTGCAAACTCAAGGTCGTTATTCACTGTGGAAATAAGGACAGCAACACTTTCATCGTGATCGCGGTATATCATTGCATGCAGTACATAAAAAATTTCATCGCACAATGCTGTGGTGTAAAAAGCATCACTGCAGTGCACATTGTTGCGATGTGACATCTGAATCAGTCTTTACTCTATCTCTCCCTCTCTATAATCTCAGTCAGTCATTCTTTCTCTGTCTCCCTCTCTCCCCCACTTCCTAGTCTTCCTTCCTCTCTCCTCCCCTTTCCTCTCTTTGTGTAATGTCAATATCAAGAGTTAACAACCTGGGAATTGTTTCTTCACCATCAGGGCTGGAAAAAATGTTTTTTTCCCGGGAAGCCACAGTCATTCTTGTTTAATTTCCCGCGAACCAAATGGCTGCGAAGCAGCCATCGCGCCGCGTGAGCGGCGCCAGGGGGGTGTCTGAGGGGGGATGTGCCCCCCTGAGATGTTGAAGATTTTTGAAAAATGAAGGTGCAATTGGCGCCATTTGGTGCATACTTTTTTCACTTTTTGGCACTATATAGGAGGTTATATGAACGTATAAAATAGCATGATTTGGCCCGTAAATGACACAGGTCGCTGACAAAATCATCTACCGTCGGCAAACATGAAACACATCAAATGCATTTGTATTGTACCCGTACCCGTGTGAAAGATTTTTTGTAACCGACATATGTTGTTAGTATCGTCATTCGTCAATAAAATGGATGTACAAGAAGAATAAACAGTTGTTTATGTGTTCTTTGTATGGTCTAGTTATCCACAATTTCCATCTTACCTTTCCTAATAATCATTCTAATTAATAATAAATAATTCCACGGTAAATCCATGTCATTGGTAAATGTAAACATTACGTTTCAACTACGACAGCTCGCACGTGGTCTGATGTCAATCGGGTGGGCCGTGGTTCCCGTGTTCTTTTTTAGTGCATATAAACAACGATACAGAAAAGAGCCAACCAGAGAGACGGGGTTTCGTTGTTTTGATACAATTTGAGACTTGTTTCTCAAAACTTATTGACGCGCATGACGTAAATAATAATAATATTAATATTATGGAAACATTTAAACATCCAATAAGAAGATCAAAGACATTAAAAATAAATATAAAATAAGTATATTAAAATCATGATATATGATACAGTACATAACGCAAAAATTAGGGATTTTTTTCAGGTGACATTTATTATAATAATTTTTAGCTTCATATTTTTTAGGTGTCTCAAACATAAAAATTAATGATCCTTCAGGCTCTGTGAAAGTTCAAACTGGCATTATTCAGGTCGAGACACTATTACTTTCTGAATTTTCTGCATCTGAACATGAAAAAAACTCAATGAGTGATTAATAGGCTAAACAAATTGAACTCTAAATTTAAACGATTTTTATTATGATCAAGATTATATTAGGTCTACATTTTATATATTTGACATGTTCTGATGTTCACCGAAAAAATGGTAAATGGAAAAGAATGTATAATTGTCCAGTAAAATGTTTGTTTGTTGTTATTTATTTATTTTTTTCAAAATAAAACTTCATTCTTGTGATTTTTCAGAGGAAAATAAAATAGTTAAAAGATCTGAAAATCATGTTTTAGAGTTCAACATTTTTTAAAGCTCAACAAGTTAACTTACCAGGTACGAACTTGGCGTCAGGCATGCCGGAGGTGAATGGAAATCAATCACACATAAATGTCAATGCTGGTTTCGTTCTGTTGATCTTGTCAACTACTGCAGATACCTTGTGCATTTTGGAGCGCACATCTTGGGCTATGAAATGCCAAGGCCTTCCTTTAAAGTGCATGTTCAATGCTTGTTTGACGACACTGTTGCACTTGGAAATTGGTGGTCCATTCCAATGGATCACCAGTTCGTCATTAATGTCCTTAACATCCTTTCTGTTAGTGGAAGATTTGGAGCCTCCTCGGACATCCTTGATTCTTTCTATTATACTTCCCATGCTCTCCACCACCGATTCTGGGGGGTAGCTACAGTAAATTTGGGCTATAGTACTCAGAACATGATGGGCTCCTAAAAACAGGTTGGGTGTTGTGAATACCCTTTGAAAAATGTCAGTATCTGATTTGCAATCCTCCAGATCACCACGATGTCTGTAGATGTTGGTACAAAGATTAAGAGCTCCTTCTCTCTGAGTAGGATGTTCTGACTGAAATGAAGTCACCTCGGGCGTGGCGAGGAAGCTTTCTTCATTTCTTGCTTGTCTTGCTGCTGACAGAATTGGTAGAAGTGATGCTGCTTTCGCTTTCGCTTGAACTCCAGCGAAAAAGTCCTCTGTGAACCGCTTTTTCATGTGCTCCTCCATAGAAGCAAACATGGCCTGTCCCTTCTTTTTTATTTGCGTAATTGCAACAGCAGCAGTATTTGTATCATCAGGATCTTCTTCATCTTGAGCTGCTTGATCAGTGGCCCGGGTACTGCGTAGTGGGATCATTAATCCTACGTCTTTGGTAAGTAGGGGCAATGCAGCAAACGTCAAGTTTAACAACTCCTCTTTGTGTGTATTAAACATTGGGAAGTGTTGATCAGCTTCTGCATTCCAGACAGCCATATCACTCAAAGTTGTTATGTACGTGGTAAGTGCTTTTGACTTGGTCCAGAAGGGCAGATCTACACGTTGTAGCGTTTGGCTGACAATGCTCAAAACACGGTAGTAGTCTGATAACAGAACAGTCTTGAGTACAAAATGCAAAGTCCTGATCCTGCGAAGGAGGTCTTCGGCTTCCTTAGCCTGCCGGTCAGTGGATGCTGCAATATTCTCTAAGACACGCCGGACAATGCCGTAATTGGCGAGGAAGTTACTAAACACTCGATGTGCATAAGCTGCAAATCTTGTCTCGGAAAACCATAATGGAGCTTTCAGATCAACTCCGAGATCGTGTGCCATATTGAGTGCGGACTCGAAATTTTTCCCGAAGGAAAACTTACTTAAAATGGCAGCTATATCCCTGCAGATTTCATCTATCCACTCCGTGTTCTTTCTCATATCTTTGTCCGCAAGTTGTAATTTATGGGCGGCATCCCAGACAAAATTGACTCTGTCGTTCAGCTCCATTTTGGTTTTTAGTTTTGTGTGAACGTTCAAATTGAAATATTGCCCATCAAAACCAAAGCCAGAGATTTGGTCATGCTGGATGTTGTACTTTGAACACATATTATAAATGTCTTCGGCTATACTCTCCCCATCATGTTTGGATACAGATTCCACGCCAAGTGAAACAGCTGTGAGAAGGCTAGGCATACCAGGTGTAAACAGGATACCTGCAAACATCTGTCCAGTACGGCGCCTTGTTGTCAATTTATCAGCAATTATACCAATAGGCGGTAAATTTGACGTTGCCTCCAACGGATGTGCCAAGTACTCTTTAACACGATTATCAATCACCTCTGCAAAAGTCGGTCTTAGTTCTGCCGGGAATTTCCTTGAGTGGTTTAAGTTACCGATTTGCACATTTGCGTCAGCTAGTAAAAGGAGATCTACTTCGAAGTCTCCGAATGGGCGGCAGTTTTTAAGTAGGCGATAGGCCTGCTTGCCGACAGTTAGGCCTACAGATTGCTGTTTTTTCATGAGTTTTTTGTGTTCCTCGGTTTCCTTTGCAAGGATTTGCAAATTTGTCTGGTGTGCCATTTCCCCTGTGTGCCGTGCTATCGATTTTTTTAAGTTGCTGAAAGACTGGGGCTGGTTGGTCTCTGTGAAGTCAAGTCCATCAGAAAACTTATAATTGAATATGCCGGCCCCGACTCGGGAACGTACACTTGAATCAGTTGAGCATACTTCACATATTAAAATGTTGTTATCCACATCTGCTGTTATTTCTGCAAGCTCACATATCCTTTGAATACTTTTACTTGCTTGGATTAGTGTTTTAAGTGCTGAAATTTCGTCCGAACCACTCCGACATTTTTGCGTGTCTACAGGCCGCGTTGTTGATGCCGTCTCATTCCCAATTTTCAGTTCTGCTATCTTTTCTATAATCGTATCTAATTTTTCATTAATTTTCGCCGATTCAACCCCCGGTTCAGCTTCACTAGGTGGATTAGGTCTAAATACTTCTTCCATGGGCAGGATGATAGGTTCTACTGCCACTGCTTCTACTGGTTGTTCTTCATCATCATTCGATTTGGTTTCATCGTCCACCTTTCTCTTTTTAGTTGTAGGCCTACTAGTACTCGCGCTCCCTTCTGCTTCTGCTTCATCATCGGGCTGATTTCTCTTTCTGGACTTTCCAAATATGTCAAGGAGACTTTTGCTACGAACTTCGCCTAGTTCCTTGGTCCTAGAACCTGGATGCAAATTGCGGGTGTGCTCGCCAAGTCTATCCTTTCTCATGGAGACTTTACAATACCCACATTTAATATCCGATTTGGATGGGAAGTTTGATTTGGATGACGCCATTTTCATTCATGACCAACTATGATTCAACTAAATGAGTTGTATTGTTTTAAAGAACTGATTGACCTAGTAACACTATTAGCAAGTGAAATTTAACACGTGGGACATTATCTATGACATAAAACTTTTGCTAATAAATACAGGAATACACCTTGCAAAACTCCAATACAACGCCGGTTATTTAAAATCTTGACATGCATGCATTTAGGAAAATTTTTTTTTTACTCTTCAAAGTGATTAAAAAAAAATTGATGTTGGATGAGTGAAAAAAAAATTGTCATGACCCTAACTCCCTAGCCCCCGATAATATCTAATGGTGCGTCCCTTACTCCTATTGTGTGCAATGCAGAGTTGGAGCGCGGGTGAGCTATTCCTTGATTTATGTGAGCACAGATCAGTCGGGTCACGAGGCACAGGTCACGACCAAAACATTGACAGCCCGTCGCCTCTACAGTATTGCGGGTCGCGCTTGCTACCTTGATAATAATAACTAAAGTGCTGCATATGCGGCGACCGTGACTACGATATCTGCGACAGAGCTTGCATTTACGAGTTTGTGGAAAATTACAACAGCATGACGAAATGTTTTTTATGTACAACTGACAGGTTTGTGATGCAGCGAGCAAGCGAGAGCTCGCCCGGTTTAGCATGGTTAGATGTACGTACACGACTTTTAAGTTAAAACACGAGGTTGTTTGTAAGCTTATTCGGAGTTATTCCTTCACTTTTTGATCAGACTTCACAAGAGTTCTTTTCGATTTTGTTTTAGTTTTGTGTGTGTGAAATATTTCATTCATTTCAAGGCCCATCTTTTTTATTCATTGCTGAAAATTTCCCGCGAGTCGGCAAGATTTCCCGGGAAGGAGCTTCCCGTCTTCCACATTATTTCCCGGCGTGTTCACCATGTTCACATAAAAGGTAACATTAAACATTGAAAATCTCCCTGTTTAAAATGCAATTCTGAATTAAAAGTTGGCAATGCATACATGTATGTTTGTGAGAAACGGGATTTACTGAAAGTTGTGCACTGATAACAGCGTTTTGGCTTTTGGAGGGTAGATATTTAAAACAAACAATTGCATTGTCTTGACATAAAGTTGTAAATGTGGCCAATTTTGTTCCTCGTACTGGTTAGAGCACTAAATCTTTTTCGTAACTCGTATTATTTTTGTCCATATATGATTATTTTATGTCAACAAATGGGGATATGGGTATTGTCAGAAACTGTCGACAACACATCTTGAATTGAAGCAAAGTTGTAAATGTGGCCAATTTTGTTCCTGGTACTGGGTACGGCACTGAATCTTTTTCGTAGCTCGTATTATTTTTGTCCATAAATGATAGTTTTATGTCAACAAATGAGGAAATGGGTAGTGTCAGCAACTGTTGACAACACACCTAGGGCATATCTACAACAGTACTATTAAGAGTAGCCTATGATACACATTTTAAAGTAATGCACTAGAAAGGTTGACAGATTTGTGTCTTTAGGAGTCTATTGTATATTTGATTCGACAGGACACATGATCTACGACTGTCACAAATTGTGGACCATTTTGACAAAATCAATAATCATCAATTACAGAAAGATAAAGATGATCAAATGTTAAAATACCCCTTATTGTGTGTAAAAGCATGCAATCAACCCCTATTTAACACTTAAATGATGCATGATGAAAAGTTTTATGAAATATGCACCCTTTGTTAGCAATTTCAAGGATTTAAAAAAAAACTAATACCTCTATTTTTGGCATTTGAAGGAGGTTTTTAAAAACTGTTTCATGAGATAAATCAAGAATGAATATTTAAGAGATACAACAGACTTTAATATTTTGCCGGTTTTGTGCACCAACACACCCAATGTCAAATATTACACAGCAAAACATATTTTAAACAACTTGGTTTGTTCAAGTCCAGGTTTAAACAACATTTAAGTTATAAAATCAGGCAATTAAACAACCTGAGTTGTTTAAAATATTTAAACAGTTCAAAATATTTTTTTTGCAGTGTGCGGTCCCCGAATTGTCTTCAGGTACCGGTAAGACGGGTGTCAAGTCTGTGCAAACTTTCATCCAATTTTGTAACATGGTATTTATTGGAAAGAGCTTATAATATTGAAAAATCATCTTTTTTTTTTATAGTACGTTGTACGACAATGTAAAGGTATTCTGCCATTTTCAAATGTCAAATGCGGTTATTATGCAGAAAATGGTTCTTTCACAATGTCAAATGCTAAAATCATTCATTTGTGATGCAACAGACATTTTGTGTACTATACATGGTATATTATGAACACAAACTTGTCGCTTTGCATGCATTCATATTGGTGACAGGTAACTTGTGATCCGTAAATAAATATATATCATATTGTTTCTGAGACTTAAGTCTAATCACACTATTTCTCCTGAAGTCATTGTGTGTACGTGTATTCAATTGTAACCCATGAATTGTAAGTAATCATTTTTTGATTAATTTTCCCCCAAATTTAATCAGAATGTGAAATTTGATCAGTCGGATCATGTTCCCTGTGCTACATGACTTGTTTTGACTTCTTCCTCACCGCCTGTCATCTGCTTGATGGCATCATTATTAAAAAAAAAAAAAAATTGTTTGTTTGTCCTCCACAGCTTTGAAAGAGGGCGTGCGGGTGGTGGATTTATTTTTTATATTTTTTTTTTCGGATTTGGCGTATTTCTGGACCTTGCTAGAGTTAAATGCTACAATCATTCATGGTGACTTAAAAAAAACACCATTTTGTTTCTTTAATATGCAGTTAAAGTGATAATTTGTGTTCATGTCATAGTCTTTTAATGATTTGGTGGACTTTTTTTTAATTTCAACCATGAAAGAGGTCCAGAGGTACTCCAAATCTGGGAAAAAAATTTAATTTTACATATTTTTATAAAAAAAAAAAAAAATTGAAAAAAAAAAAAAATATTGGTCAGGCCTTCATCTGAGGAGCGGGCGGTGGAGGACAAACAAACAACTATTTTTTTTGGGCCTTATTGGAAGATGCGTATGGATTGAATTTGCCTTCATTACAAACCGGGTTTGTTCACCCATATTGAGTATGTACGCATGATTGTTCGGAAATTATCCGCCAAAAAAAAAGAGGATGATTTACTAACTTTCCAGGCATATAGTGCAAGCTGAGAACCATCAGACAATCAGTTGCACACTTTACAATATTATGTTTCCCACCTCGATACAGATTTTCTGAATCGGGTTGTGCTATTCCAGTTGAAATCCATACACCCCCTGGAGGACATGACTTAATCTTTCACACAGGAATTTCAATTGGGGTTACTTGATTGGTTGACTTCATTTGACATCTACACCCCCTGTGTGGAAGATTGTCTTCCACAGAGGATGTATGGATTTCAGCTGGAATAGCCCATTAAGTCAAGGTTCATCTACAGTAGATAGCAAAATTGTTAAATAAAAGTTTGTCAAATGAAAAAATGTAAGCATTTCTAAATATCTTATAACCCTATGGAACAGGTGCATTCAAAAGCTGTCTTTAGTTTCCATAGGGAGTGTATGGATTTCAACTGGAATAGCCCTTTTCATTCTTTACCTTTTTACAAAACGTAAACAATACAATTTATGATCACAAGGCCATTTAGTGAAATCTGCTAATGTGCAAATCCGTAAAGCACTGTATACAATTTGTGATTTAAGTGTTGACTTAAACTAAAACTTACAGTCGTAAAATGTTATTAGTTTCCATGGTTTCTGCTTCATTACATTTAAATAGAGTTGATTTGTTGCACTTTGATCATTATACACCTAAAACACAATAGCGGGGTTTCATGGATCATTTAACATGCAATTCAACTTGTGTGTATACATTACAGGTATTTGGTCCCTGGTTTGACTTATTTCTTTTCTTTTGGTCAGACAGATTAACGCATTGCCCTTTATCAATGTCATCGGGAAGTCTTTTACTAAACGAATGTCTGTTCACACTGTGCGGAATGAATTAAAGAAATTGGATCGCTGACATGGTGTAATTTGTGATGGTGGTGGGTAGGATATACTATGAACCCAAATGATCTCATTCCAGTTGCAAAGTTCTGTAATCCCCATTATAAGAATGATGGCTCAAAATTTGACCTCATGTTGTGAGTATGAGTTTGTGTACCCAAGACTTGCAAAGGTTATTATTTTATTAGCATTTCAAGCATGATTCAAGAACTGTGCCCTGACACATGATATATGTTTGAATTGATTAAGGTGGTACTACACCCCTGATAAATTTTGTGACTAATTTTGCATTTTTCTCAAAAAATAACTACACACTCACTGGTAACAAAAGTTATGTATATTATATAGGGGCAAGGAATCCAATTACTTCACTGAAATTTCAGTGATTCAAGACAAGTGGTTCATTATATATGTTAAGAAATGAGGTAAATTCTAGCGGTACCTCTATTATCATAAATAACGTACCGCTTGTCTTGAGTCACTGAAATTTTCAAAAATGTAAGCATTGAACTTCTACCTACCCCTATAGTGTTCCACTTCCTAAAAGAACCCCTCATGTGAAATTTGGTGGAAATCGATCATTGTCTAGGGGTCCCACAGGCCGTTCAAAAGTATTTTGCTAGTGTAGCACTAAATGCAAAAGGCAGCTATTTGGAATGCAATATATTTATGTAGAAAATGATAGCTGCTTTATGATTCATTCTACATAACTGTCCTGTCCATAGTTTCTGAGAGTTTTTCAGAGTCCTAATTCACAAAATTTAATGCAGAGCAGCTTTGGGCAATATAAACTACATAGTTACCAATAGCTGCCTTATGCTATATTCCACTGGAGCTTCATGTACACCAGTAATATATGGCAAAACGGCTACATGAATTTATGCTGAAGTCACAGAACTTTACACCCAAAGGCAGAACAATGTCAGAAATGGTACTAACTATGCTGCTGAGCACTAACTTAAAAAGGAAGCTTTAAATACCTGGTTGACTGCTTGCAAGTTGCATGTTTTATATTTTATTGTCATTTTCTCTTCAGATTTCGCTTCAAGATTTGGCATAAGTCTTGTTTATCACATTCAAAGTATCAACATTATGAGCAGATGCTTGTTATGCAGCAAAGTTAGGCCAGCTTTTAACATTCTCTGTGAGAAACTCATGGTCTATTTGTAAAACCATAACATCTATGGTAAAACTTGTAACATTTTGTGAACCATGAATCTTGGTTGACTAGATCAGCAAGGGTAGTACACTGGTCTATGTATTTGGGAAATTTGGGCTTCCCAAACCTAGTACCATAATGATCACTTGGTGCATGCATTACTTCCTGAGGCCTAACAGCCAAGAATCTGTCAGCTAGTGCTTGTTTCTCCTCTTTCAGTACAACACTACTGAAAAGTGCACATGGTACCATCTCTGCATTGAGGTGCAGAGATGCCTTTGGAAAGCTCTGATTTCACTTCTTGAAACCACAGGATCTACGGCTTCGTACATTAACAGACAGTGGTACAGTTTCAAGTCATTGCATGGTGCATTGACAGCAGACTTGCATGTAAACCACCACAAGCTGCTATAGATAAGGGTAGCAAATATCACTAAGTCCTTCACTCTTGGCAATTGTTGTCTTGTTGTAATTGTTCTGTTCCTTGGGGAAGTTGAGAAATTGGAGACTCCAGCAGACACGATCTTTATGGCATCATAGAATCTTGGCCATCCAACATGCTTTGTGCAGTGCTCAGGGTTGCCTCAAGTTCACTTTGTCCTTGTCACCTAAAAATACCACAAGACATAGTTCCACAACCTCTTGATGGTCATCTTTTGAAGGCCTAATTTGGGGGTTAAGGTTTCCTGAGCACTAGCTTTCCAAAGTCTCCAAGCATGCCAAGCTTCTATCATCTTCCGAGTGCTTTCTGTATGGGGAAAGGTTCAACTAAGTAAAGATGCCGATCACTCTTGTATGGCAGTAATAACTTGCGAAATGGCAAGAAAAGAGATACATCAGGCAACTTTAAGACCCCAATCTTTAAGTCATTGAACATATGAGTATAATTTCGCCAATGTGATGCCTACAACCTGACCACAGGAGTGCACTTCACGCCTAGGTGTTGCTGAATGGTTACACAGGCTGTTGTCACATGTTAGACTCTGTTGCTTCCAGTGGTGTCAAATTCCATGTTAACTTTCAGAGAAATGAAAAGGAAATCAAAACTTCATGAACAGCACTTATGTGTGAAAAATACAAATTATAGGCCTACAATCACACACTTTTCCCATTAAACATATTAAAATACATATGGCAGCTATTATTTTGTACATATTAATAGCCCAAAAAAGCTGCTTTATGTCCCAGGGGGGCCACTCATATAAAAAGTTGTAAGCATGCGTGTGAACAAAAACGCGGAATATGGGTGGTTTTTCCTACTGCAACACAGGCCCGCACGGGCCCGTGTTAAGGGTCTCAAAATCATTGATTATAGCAAATAAGGGTGTCATATTTGACACCATGTGTCCGTGCTAAGGGTATTTAAATCTAATCACATTCCTATATCCCTACAATCGTCATAATAAAATATACTGCCCTAATAATGCAGGCGATAATTATGTTGAATAATGATAACTAGTAGGCCTAAGCCTACCAAATCCAGTTAGGAAGTATCCAATTAGAGTATATAATAATAAAGGAAATAAGAAACTTGATGTCTTTTACTTTTTTCTTCAAAATTGATCATGCATCCTTGCTAAGGGTTGGATTTAATCCACTTGTAACTTTGTCCTTGTTAAGGGTATGGTTAACAAACCATTATCCTTGTTAAGGGTTATTTTGAAGACACAATGGTTGTCCTTGTTAAGGGTGCTTTTCTGAAGTGCATTCACACGCATGCTTACAACTTTTATATATGAGTGGCCCCCCTGGGCTTTATGTATTTTCCTTTTATTCTATTTCAACAAGTGATAACTAATGAGCTCACAGCATTAATTCAAATAACACAGAGAAGGCAGCTATTACATTTGCAATACAGTAATGAAGCATTTACAAATAGCTGCCTTATGAACATAGGCAAGGAAGAAGATTCGAACTTTGGGCTCCCGTGGGACCCCTAAACGACTTTCAATTTTGTTTAAATTTCATAGGGGGGATTTTTTTAACCAATGGAACATTTTAAGACTAGGTAGAAGTTAATTGGTAACTATGAGGGCTACGTATGCACCCTACCCTATAATAACATCACTTTTGTTACCAGTGCAGTGTGTTATTATTTTTGAGAAAAATGCAAAAATAGTCACAAATTTATCAAGGGGTGTAGTACCACCTAAAACATCAACCGCTAACAAATAAAGCAGTCACATGTTTACAACAATAATCATACCATGGAAACTATTTCTAATGTTGATAGACTTTTGTTGCATAAATATGCTTGCTAGCTTAGCAATGTATAAGTGAACCTTTTCAGTAAGATTCATTTGATAACATTTTAGTTTGCTTTTGACAATTGACGGAGAAAAAAATCTTAAACGTTTAAAACTGACTATTCTCACCGTATCAAAGTATTACAATGCTTCAGGTGTTTCTAAATACTTACCTTTCATTTGGAAGATTAAGAAATACACTTATCAGAGTTGCCACAAAGTGCCATACCCACATAATTGGGCTACTTTCAAATATCCTGCAGCACCTCAGAAAAGGTAGCTCTAGCTGCTTTGCTCAAAATTGGGCTGTCTTCACAAGTATCAAGGCATGGTAGTTTTCTCTAAGTTCCTTTTATTTTGCCAATTTTGACAGGTCTGTGAAGCTCCAAATATGCCTTTTATGTGTTTTGTGGCTACTATATACTGACTATCTCTGGGTTCAATCAAGTAATCATCTACCCAATTGGGCGCTTTCTTCGCTAGATTCTATAAAAGCACCCAACCATATATTAGGAGTTTTGGTGCATTTTGGGCTACTTGTGTACCACCTGCTGCCACCTTGTTAGGAATTTTGGTGCATTTTGGGCTACTTGTGTGCTACCTGCAACTACATTGTTAGGATTTTGGGTGCATTTTTGGCTACTTGTGTGCCACCTGCCACCACCTTGTACTCAAAACTTTTGGCAACCCTAAGCTTAATCACACAGATCTGAAACACTGATGTACCTTTTGACTCCAGGCAGTATCATCACTTTGAATTTCAAACAGATTAAACTGTTTTTAGTTAAGCTTTTACTGTACCATAGTTTTGTATCATCCAGAAGCTTTCACTGTGGGTGCAGATGAATCATCCTGTCTGCAGAATTTGATACCGGTACTCCAGATGATATTACACATTGGTAAATACTACAATTCTATTTTGAAATTTTGAAAATAAAATGGAAAAAAATTGAAAATAAACTTGTTTGTGGATTTCATGCCGAACTGTGACGTCATCTGATCCAATTGACCCTAAATGTGGTAATTTTGAAATTGTCAGATGGGCCAGCATAAAACTATAAAATTGACATTATAAATATGTTAGAGATGTGGACATTGTTACTGTGCAAAATGATGATACTAAATAAGTTGTTCTCCCTTTGTAATGATTGGAGCAGATCATGTCACTATCAAACATACATAATAGATTTATAATATTCCAGAAGACCTTTACTTTTGTAATTATGTTACTTTTATGTGGAAAGAAAGAAAGTTAACAAAAATGTGAAATTCCCATTTATTTTGTCCAATATACCATGGTAAATTTGGAAAATATAAGTACTGGTATAGTGTTTTGTAACACAGCTCGTTAACAATTTATGCAATTAAGAAAAGATTACACAATTTATGAATATTACATGTTTTATTAAGGAAAGAAATGCACTTGCGTAGCACAGTTGAATGGTGTAAAACATAAGTTGCTGAAATGTGATGGAATCAAATGAATCAACCAAAATCTGGCATTTGTCGGAGCAGGAGTACGAGTACATGAATTTTAAAGAGTTTCCACATCACATTTTGAAATGTTTAACATTGCTATGTATTGATGAAACCTCATCAAAATTGGGGTGATAGTTCTCAAGATTGGGTCATTTTTGTGTTTTATAAAAACAACAAAATACAAACAAATTTTTGCTACAATTAAGGATATGTTTTAGGGGTCTAATTGTACTAGATTTAGCTCAGCTTGATTTGGCACCATATTATTATTCACTTGGCAGCATCTCTTCAAAAGATAAGTATCTAAATATCTTTTTCTTGGAGACAAAATAGATTAAAGCTATATTTTAACATTTGCTGATGAGGACGCCCTCACTGATTTTTTTAAATTATTTTTTTACACGATTATATTTTACTTTATTAAACCAGTATACCCTGCAAAAATCAAGACTCTAGGTGCTGTAGTTTTGTCAAAATCCGAGATTTTGAATAAAACAACAGAACCGGCGTTTTATTATTACGATGGAATTATTAGTCGAACGCATACACGATGTTCATAACACACAGTACGTACACGGCATGCCGGACAGTGATCTACACTTCACAACAAAGGGTCGTACCATAACATGACCGAAGGAGTGGTACGTATTGGCGTGTATGGGCTGGTAGTAAATTCCAATTTCTTTGCTTTGCCGTAGTTGTTCGGCTCAAAAATAAAAGGGGATATACACATGTATCTGACGGTAAAAACTAACATTTTATGGCAAAGAAATGCTAATCGATTTTGTATGAAAATGTTATAATATGGCTTTAAGGCTCTCTGAATGAATAGTACTCTTATAAAAATATATATAAGTTACATGTTGTATACTTTTTTAAAATTCCAATGTTCGTTGATTTGAAATAAAGCTACCAGCAGCTTGTAAAGCCTCTTATAACTTAACTACATGTAGTCTATGCAGGATGTTCATTCAAAAACAAGTTAAAAATTTTAGTACAAAAGAATGGAAGATTGTGCTCGAATTCAGCTCTTTTGCAACGGAACTCAGCCGTAAATGATGTAATCTTGTTTTGCCCTGGTGACATGAGACATTTATTTTGGTATGTTTCCAAACTAATGTAGATACAATCCTTCTCTCCGCAATTTGCAGAAGTAGCGAGTTGCCTTCAGCTATCTCTCACATTGAGAAATTGCACTATGTGCAGTGCCAGAGAGGATATCTTACCCTTCCCATGATTCTTTGCAATATAATTTGTCACCTCACTTCATCAAATTTACACTCCTATTTCATTTTGAGAATATGGCTAAGGCCAAAA
Organism: Amphiura filiformis; assembly: GCF_039555335.1. Classification (NCBI taxonomy): domain Eukaryota; kingdom Metazoa; phylum Echinodermata; class Ophiuroidea; order Amphilepidida; family Amphiuridae; genus Amphiura; species Amphiura filiformis. The sequence goes on along the minus strand of NC_092631.1, from coordinate 22,609,396 downwards.
AAAAAAAAAGAAAAGATGTTTGCTTGCCCTCAACCGACAGACACTAATTTTGGAAATCAGAAAAAAAGTTGTTTTTTTCTACTTTTTTTCTACTTACTGTACAAAAGAATACCGACCCTATTTTTGGAAATTCCTGAAAAAGTTTTTTTTTCTTTTCAAATTTTTGCATTCTGAAGATGTAAAAAAAATTGTATTTTAGAGCTTGTGTTCAACATTTTAGTTGTTTTGCAATGTTATTTGATTCATTTTGACACCAAAATTGTCTGAATTTTAATATTTTGAGCTTTAATTAATACAAACAGTAGTAATTTAAAAAAAAAAAAAAAAAATCCTGACTGACCGACCAAATTGTTAAAATTCATTTGAGGGCAAGCAAACAATTTTTTTTCTTTGCCTAAACATGGGTCGATAGTCAATAAATAACATATTTTGCAAGATCCGGATGTGCTCTGTTCATTGAGTTACATTTCGTCACTATCGACCCTTGTAGTACTAGATAGCAAATCAGTGCAGAAAATTGAAATGGCAGAAATGCATTATGGGAAGGGTAACATATCTTCACTGGCACAGTGCACTCCTCGTAATACGTAGCCAGAAGCGTAGCCAGGTAATGCGAACCTATTGAAGTAGTTGGAATAAAAGGAACTCGCTATTAGCTATGCCAATGAATGTGAAATAAAAGTTCAATAGTATGTACATATACTCCAAATGTGTGGCTATTCCAGATGAATTCCATACACCCCTTGTGGAAGACATTACCTTAATCTCCCGTATACAATGTAAGGAGTGTGCATTTCAAACAGGCTTACCTCAATGTGTGACTCCATTTGAAATCTACACCCCCCTTGTGTGGAAGATTAAGGTAATGTCTTCCATATGGGGTGGATGGATTTCAACTGGAATAGCCCAATTTTTTGGCACATGTTAAGTGGTATTCTTGATCACATAGCTTTAAGATATAGGGTAAGGGTTCTCATTCTTGCAAATATTTTTTAACAATTTTCATTTTAAAAATATCGTATTTATATAGTTTTTGTAAAGTAGATGAAATGCATGAGAGGAAGATAATTTTGGCTGCAGGAGCTGAAATGATTTGAGGTAGAATAGAAAAACTTTTGATACTAAATTTGATGAAAAGTTTTAAAAGTGAAGCTCGGGTGTAATGGTTCCGATACAGATGGGTAATATAACATGCAGTTGTGAGACATGCATTGAATGCATGCTACAAAATTTCTCTGCCATGCTCTTCCATTGTGCGTAATGTGTGCTCTATTTACCAAATTTCCCATGAATCCGAGATGGAATTTTAAAGATCAATTCCCTGATTTGCTAAACACCAAAACATAATCAAACACTGATCAAACATTGAATTCAGACTTGGGAAGTATTTATGGAACAAGTACATACATGTACATATATATGCGAAGCTACCATTGTTCAAAATAAGGCGAGCCTACAGTCAAAACCCCATGCAAATCACTTTATCACCAAAGTCAGCAATAGACTACTGACTTCATTATCAGTCTATGCTATCAACTATTTTGGATTGGGAAGTCTTACAAAGTGTTACAAATGTGGACCAGTGTAACATTAGAATTTTACAATTTGAGTTTGGGCCTGTGGAATTGATGAGGGCCCACAGACATGATAGATAATAAACCCAAGGACAGGGCCTGACTTTTGAGGTGAGCAAGAGCAATCGCTCTCTACCACTCTCCTTAAATCTGATATAGGAGAGTGAGTTTTAGCTCTGCTTAGTTGACCATTCTCTCCCTTGATTCTGTTGTAAATGTTCTAAATAGCTTTCCTTGAAGGCCCCAGAAGAGGTATTTAATCATAGACAGTAGAGAGAATGCTCTCCTGCAAATTCCAAAAGACAGTCCCAGCAAGGACCAAATATCCCTTGAAGATTTTGGCTTAGGCCTTAACAAATGTTTGATTGTTTTAACACTAAAATATAGGGTAGAAAGGCCTTGGACCTTTATTTTTCTTCTTTTTTTAAGTTCAATTTTTTTAGGTTCGGGCCTAAGGTCGAGTTATGCCAAACAAACAATCTTTTTTAGGCCTTATTAAAATGAAACCAGAGAATCTTATAATGAACATTGTCTCCAAGACTTTAGAGGGCTCAAGTGGGGTTGGATTGAGAGCATATAAGCTTCTGCACCCTGATGCACATAATAGCCCAAGTTTCCCTGATGCTAAACAAACTGGTTTTAAAAAGATTTACAACATTTAAAAATGGAATTAAGAAACAGCGCCATTTAAATCTGCTCTAAAACGGTTGATTCAACAGTTAACGCATTGACCCTACATATACTACATGTAGTCATGCGATGCATTAAGGTAGTCAATTGTAACATGCCAATAGCATTGCATTGAAAAGACAGATCAATTCTCAATTCAAATTAATTGTGATTATTTAAATTGAATGCCTCCGATGAGTTAGGCTATATGGTTTAATAGAGATCTGGTTGCTCTAGTTCTATTAATGATTGCAGGAAGGGGTAGTTGGAATGGTTTCTGTAGGCTGTTATGACAAGCCAACCAATATAGTTGTGCTTAACCCAGTTCAAAAAATAGTTCCTGTAGCATGTGTGTGCACACGCCACACTGCACACACACCCCTGTTTGTAAATATCTGCAAACGAGGACCTCATTCTGCATATGATTTAATCCTATCTAACCAAAGACACATACACCAGATTTCAGTCCACACACCATGGACCGACCACACACCCCCACACCCAACAACTTACTATCCAAGTGTGACCCGTCTTGAACTCCTGAAATGTTTATATGTATTTTTACATTATTTGCATTGTCCTGGTTATAGCTGGCAACCGTGGACGTCGTCCATTGGTAGGTGTGTCCACGTTTGTGATGTGTGTATCCTGAGACTAAATGAAGGTCCACATTTGCAGGTAATTACTAAATACAAACGCACCCCCACACAAACCTACTTACATTCGCCTCCGAATGGGGACGCTATTTGAGACTATGCAAATCGGGATGTTACAAAAACTGAACCCTGGTAACTGTGGACCGTGTTTTTTAAGTTTTGGGTAATTTACCATCCAAGTGTGGACCTAAGCCATACCAGGAAATGCGACCAATGGCTGTAATGCTTTCATAATGCTATTTTGGATGTAGAGTTACTGTCCAAGAATCACAAAATATGTCCGCAGTACTGTACTTAGAAGTACACTTAACTTAAATCTATGTACACATATTAATTCACACTCTAAGTTTAATATAGTAAACATAATCAACCTTCTTCACACAGCTATGTTCAGATATCAAAGCTGGAAATATGAGAATGGACAGAATGTGCATTCTGAGGTGGTTGTCCTTTTCCTGACATTGCGATGAAACTGAAACAAATTTTGTGAGACAAAATGTTCACTTGAACAAGATGTTTCTTATTTATATTAAATACAAAAATCTGACAATGACAATACATGTCTGATGTGATCAATCGAAACAAATCAAATATCAATGCTCTTTTCTGTGTATGGTTATTTTACACATTGCAAATGTTACATTTTGCTGAAAGGCACATACATGTACACATCATACTTGAGTAGTGTCTGGGCCATTGATTATTCTTTTTAATTAAAAAGAATTACAAATCCAAAGGGTTCAAATGACTCAAATGTAAGAAAAAATGGAATTAAATGTTTGTTTAAGCTCCCCGGGGTACAGAGAAACCACATACGGTCCCCTGTGTCCACTGAGCACATTTCATTTCAACATGGCTACAGCATTCAGTAGGAGAGAAAAATAATGGCATTTTTGCAAGTTTCACAAGTTCAATAACCTGTATGCGACAATAAGAGATCAAAAAGATGATCTCTTGTGATCGGGTATGATATTTTGTACCCAACTTATTTGGAGGTTATTCATTGACTAAAGAGGGAAAGAACTGTGTACTTAGAGATTGTGTGTTGGAGGCAGAGAAGATTAACTTACACTTCCCACAATGCATTTCTTCCATTTCAATTTTCTCTGCTGATTTGCAACATGGGTCGATAGTGACAAAAGTACTTATGAACAGAGGACAACCAGATTTTGCAAAATATGTTTATTTCTTGACTATCAACCGATGTTTAGCCAGTCAATTCTCAATATGAAAACAAAGGGAACCTGTACAAAGTAATTAATAGGACTGTCATTTGATGTAATGATATGATGCGTCATGTTGCAAAGGATTCTGGGAAGGACAATATATCTTCTCTGATGTTGGAGGTCCTTATGTAATTATTCCATTGCCAATGCAATATGTTCTCTGTTGTGAAGGACCACTAGTTTAATTTAACACAAAACAATCATGACACATGAATACATTTTTTTAGATAAAAGTATGTGTGCAAGTGATGGTTACAACAACATTTCAAGTTTCTGGGCAAGTAAAATATAGTCTTCGTACAGGTTGCTAACATTATGCTCTTCATCAGCTTCAGATCAGCTGAGTAAATCTAGTTTTCAGTGTAAACATTACAAACTCTTAGCATAGCAATGCACTAGAAACAACAGAGACAATAAAGTGAGTTACTTGCACCCTTTAATATGAGGGTACACATACAGTCGTACACAGCAAACTAAAAAAAACGCCTGCTCGTCAATAATGTCTCCTATCGACATCAGTTTCAAAAGCGTCTTTACCTAGGTGTAAAAGACATTCAAATATCCTACAGTGTTCCAAATCACTATGTCAATGACTGTGTCTGTAGTTCCTCTAGGTACTCTTACAGGCCATGTGAGTCAAAATTGCCTCACTTTCAATGGCATGAGTTCTATAAATCTCCATCCAACTATGAAGTCTCAAAGATTGACCTCATGTTGTAGAGTATGAGTTTTTGTATCCAATGAAATCAATTGGTCATTATTTTCCATTGAGTGTAAGTCAATTGGGGTACTGTGTCCTGCATATTGGCATATTAGATCTTGGTTAAGGTGTAAAGATGTGCATCAGTAGCTGATGATAACCGATCTTGGATATAGCGAACGTGCAAGCAAGTTTATTGAGGGGCGGGTGGACATTTGTGCTAAAAGGTTGTGTTTAGTCAAGTGGATGAGAGAAGTGCTTATTGTGCATGGTGGACATTTATAGACAGGCCATGTTGTTTCATGAGTGTGAGTTTTTTAAGTTGCTGCCGTATGATATTGGGCTATTCCAGAAAATAAGCGCACACCCCCTATAGAGGAGTTCGGATATCCGGACTTTTTCCATCCATCCAAGCTCCGGAAATCCGGACTTTTCAAACAGAGGAGTTCGGATATCCAGACTTTTTCTGTCCATCCAAGCTCCGGAAATCCGGACTTTTCAAACATTTTCCCTCGATAGGAGACCTATAGAGGAGTTCGGATATCCAGACTTTGTCTGTCCATCCAAGCTCCGGAAATCCGGACTTTTCAAACATTTTCCCTCGATAGGGCCGCGCTCGACCTATAGAGGAGTTCGGATATCCGGACTTTTTCCATCCATCCAAGCCCTGGAAATCCGGACTTTTCAAACAGAGGAGTTCGGATATCCAGGCTTTTTCTGTCCATCCAAGCTCTGGAAATCCGGACTTTAAACTTTTTCCCTCCATAGTGCCATGCTCAACCTATAGAGGAGTTCGGATATCCAGTCTTTTTCTATGCATACAAGCTCCGGAAATCCGGACTTTTCAGACATTTCCCCATCATAGCCATACACTCGACCTAAAGAGAAAATTCGGATATCCAGACTTTTTCTGTCCATCATCCAAGCGCCGTAATTGAGTCTGGACTCAGGTTTTTTTGTCGGATTCGGACTCCGACACAAACAGACTTGGATAGACTCACACTCGGACATATGGGGGCAGTCATTTTCATATGAAAAGGTTTGACTACAAAATAAATAAATGCATCTATCACAGTTTCCACCTTGATACACCCGAGCACACAGAAATGTCCAAACACGAGTCATTTGGAGCACTTTGATCATTTTGGAGCACTTTGCAGGGGTCAGGTCAAATGTTATCTGGGTTCAAATCTTAATTTCATTTTCTGGATATCTGTAAGGGGTGTGGGGCTCAAACTCAGTGACAACAAATCTCATGACCAGGGGAACATTTGGCAGGGGTCAGGTCAAAGGTCATGCAGAGGTCAAATCTTAAAAAATATTTTCTGGACATCTGTAAGGGGTGCGGGGCTCAAACTCGGTGACAACAAACTTGATGACCAGGGGAACACTTTTGAAACATTTTGTAGAGGTCAGGTCAAAGGTCATCTGGATTCAAACCTTGAAATTGCATTTCTTAGATATCTGTAAGGAGTACAGGACTCAAACTCGGTGACAACAAACCTCATGACCAGGGAACATTTTTGGAACATTTTGCAGGGGTCAGATACCTCCACAACACCAACATGCCCCAGCTAGGTTTGTGGTCTATGACCACCATTTGCCACTAGTCTGTATCTAACTTATGGGTTACATGTTTAATATTAAAAGATATTAAAGAAAGTGAAAATTTACGATGTACAACAGGGGAAATAGGCTTAAATTCGTAGGCAACATGCATATGCACATGTATTTATTGGTGTAGCAATAAAAGCAATTTATCAATCCGATGGCACTTCCGCCTGATGATTCCCTGGATGTGATCATCTCATTTGATAAGTCATAGATTTGAAATGAAAAACAATTTTTTAAATGGCCTCTGAGAGATTTTTTGTCTCATTTTCAATGAAATCAACCATATACTATAGTACATGCAGTAGACCTACAGGTAATTATAAGTTGCATTCAGGTGTCACACCCCAGCAAACACAAAAACGTTTTAAAAAAGTTTTTAATAAGTTATATTTTGGCTTTTAGTTTAGATAAAAACGTTTTAATAACATTAAAATGTCGGGTTATATAAAGGTCATGAAAACGTTCTAAAACGTTTTGTATGAAAACATACTGCAACAATATTTTTAAAATGTTTTCAAAAATGTTATTGTAAACTATTTTTGCAAACATTTTATGCCAAATATTTTGTCAACACTTAAATAACACTAAGTTAAAATATTTGCGCCCAGCAAACACAGTTAAATGTTCTTAAAATGTTTTTTTTTTCAAACGTTTTAATAACATTTAAATGTCGGGTTATATAAAAGTCATGAAAACGTTTTTGCAAATATTTTGGGCAAACATTTTTCGCAAAATATTTTTTCAACCCCAAAATAACATTTTGTTTAGAATGTTTTATACGGTATCAAGTTTTCAAAAATGTTTTTGGAATGTTATTAAAACGTTTTATACCCTTTATATAACCCGACATTTAAACGTTTTCTGTAAAACATTTTTGTTTGCTGAGCAGTAGATTATCAAAAATGATTTTTAATGTTATGAAAACGTTTCTACCCTTAATATACCCTTTATATAACCCGACATTTAAACGTTTTCTGATAACCTTTTATAACGTTTTGCGAATGATGTCGAAAACGTTTTGTGTTTGCTGGGCTGTTATATGCCTACTATTGGGTGGCTGCATGCAGGGGTGGCTACCAGGAGCCCGGTATGGGGGTGAGGGGGAAAGGGAAGGAAAGGAGAAAGAAAAGGCGGGGGGAAAGAAAAAGGAGGGGCATGAGAGAAAGAGAGAGGGGGAAGAAATAGAAAAATTCGAAAACCCTGGCACCTGCAGCCTGCATGTGTCCAGTTGTTGTCTTGGTTGTTGTTTTGTACATTTTGTTGTAGTTTGTTAATTTTGTATTATTGTTTGGTTGAGTTTTTGACATGATAACTGTGTGTGTGGCGGGGTTGGGTAGCAGATATAGTATTATCTGTATTGTACAAAGGAGTCTGGCCACAGCATTGGGATATTCTATTTGAATTCCATACCCTTCATGAACCATTAGGGCCTACAGATCCAACCAATAGGGGCCTAATTGTATCCAAAATGCTGGAAAATGTTTGTACTATAGACGAATCCAATTTCACGCATTCCTACCCCTCAATGGCGGCTGTATAGTTGGGTCCCCGTAGGCTAAATCTCACCTAAAATGTGAAATGATGCGGCCTTGGAGGGTATTTTAAACTGCATTCTACCACCCATGTTACACGAAGACAAAAGAATGATGACAGTTTACAACACAAAAGAATCTAACATCAATTTTTAAGCGACTTTTTGGTGTTGCGGGGACCCAAATATGGCCGACCAAATCCTGACCATGACTTGGCTCGTTGGATTCGTCTAAGTGCCCAATTGGGTGGATTAAATCCGCTTAAAATTCGATGTTAGATTCTTTTGTGTTGTAAACTGTCATCATTCTTTTGTCTACGTGTAACACGGGTGATAAAATGCAGTTTATAATACCCTTCAAGGCCGCATCATCTCACATTTTAGGTGAGATAGTTGAGTCCCCGTCGCGGCTAATGGGTGCCATTGAGGAGTAGTATATGCGATAGGCACTGAATAAGTGCTAGTTTGTACAGGATCTTCAGGGCTTCAAGCAGCGCTATGTATTTTTAAGATTCCCCATTTTTCCCCTTTTAAAGGCCCTATAATTCCTATTTTTACCCAGATTTTAAATATTTTTTTGCTGAAGGTTTTTGTTATTGAGCATAAATGCCTTTTTGGCACCATTTCGCACTCCAAATACATCCCAAAAGTGATGTATCATTCGCGAGTCCGGACTCGGACTCGAGTCCACTTTTTGTTGGACTCGGACTTGGCTCGGACTCCGACACAAAAAGACTTGGCTCGGCTCGGATTCGGACTCGGACACAAAAGGTTTCAGACTCGAAGCCAAGTCCGGCCCAAGTCCAGTCCAATTAAATCCATGTAAATCTAAAATGTCAAATGATTATCTAAAAATGTCAAAATAGATCTCAAATTTGTTGACTTTACTCATTTGGCCATTTTCCAAATTAATTGGGGCTGTCAAATCTGTGATCTGTCATATATCCTATATATCCACCAAATAATTATTTATTTATCTGTCACGTTGCAAAATCATATTATTGTTATTGTGTGACCCTTAAGGGTATCCGTAGGGAGAACACTTTGTTTTACGGCCAGGTCTGGCCAGGTGCATGTTTGTTCGCAGTCTACAGGTGTAACTAGGTTGTTGTATATTCTATAATTTTCCTGGTGTGTTAACTGTGATTACATCTAGACACCAGTTTATTTTTTATTTGAACGGGACCCTAATTTAATGAGAAAAACGCCGAAAAAGAGAGGCCCGGCAAAAGCCGATTTGCAGACAATGTTGTAGCTACAGACAGCTCAGTATTCCATATAACAACTACGAAACCAATCAGTGCCAGAAGTGTTGATTTATATTTCATCCACTTAGGTTTGGCTTAACCCACTAAAAGGTAAAACTTTAAGGCTGATCATTTTAATTATAAATGTAGTGTGTGTGTAAAAGTATATTTCTCAAAATGGAGGAGAGCGCCTATGACTATTGTCCGTTCTGTCTACATGGTCTATGATAATTATTTTCTTACCGAAATATATTCACTTAACACAGACCACGGTTGCCAAACAAATGAGGGCAAACCGCTGGGTCAAATCATTGAAAAGTCGCCCAATATTTTTTTTTATCAACCGTTGGTTTCTATGAGATAAAAAACTACCAGAAGTCGCGTAAGCCAATGTTGAGAAGTCATGCAATATTTTTCTTAACCATCAATTGGTGTCTATTCGCTACTTGCACGGTTCCGCCATTATGCACTATGTGCGGGGAGAGCCTCGAACTGGCAGCATACATGAAAGGAAGAATTATGTAACCGTAGTACACAGAACGTTATCATTGAAAAGTCGCCCAATATTTTTTTTTTTTCAACCGTTGGTTTCTATGAGATAAAAAACTACCAGAAGTCGCGTAAGCCAATGTTGAGAAGTCATGCAATATTTTTCTTAACCATCAATTGGTGTCTATTAAGCTACTTGCAGTTCCGCCATTATGCACTATGTGTGGGAGAGCCTCGAACTGGCAGCATACATGAAAGGAAGAATTATGTAACCGTAGTACACAGAACGTTATGACTAGTTCAATTCCCATTCATGTATGCTGCCAGTTCGAGGCTCTCCCGCACATAGTGCATAATGGCGGAACTGCAAGTAGCTTAATAGGACAGGAAATTGTCGCGAGGAAAATCTTCAAAACTCATCCTATTGACCTAGGCCTATTACATCGCGGGTTTGGCAACCCTGCAATATATACAGTTATATAACCTCGCACCGCATTGTGAGGTGAACGAACTGAATGTTGACATTGTATTCAGGATTTAAAACAAGAACTGTCTTTAACCAGACAATGCGGTTGGTATAAAACATAGCGTGTGATATCATGATATCAACTTCAAAATCTAAAAACAAAAGTAAAGAAATAATTTAGGCGAAATAAATAAACAGCGACAGCAGGTGCTATCTTGTCAATAATGATAAGAGGAACATGAAAAAAACCAGCAGAGAGCATGCACCCCAGTAAAGAGTTAAATAAAGCAAGGAAAAATCATAATGTGCAGAAGGCCTACTTTTCGGATGATATTCACAGAAACAAAAATAAAGAACTAAAGATCTAAAAACAAAAGTAAAGAAAATGAGGCGAAATAAATAAACAGCGTACAGCATGTGATGACTTGTCAATAACGATAAGAGGAGCATGTACCTCAATAAAGAGTTTAAATAAAACAAGGAAAATCATAATGTGTAGAGGCCTACTTTTCGGATGATATTCACTGAAACAGAAAAAAAGAAATAAGTTTAAAGAATTATATATTTTAAGATTAGATAATGAACAATCATACATAAAAATTTGACAGGTGTCTGATGATATTTATACACTACGAAAAAAAAATAAAGAACTACTTAACACGCGACATAAATAAATAGCCATATTTTATGAACGAACTGAATGTTGACATTGCGGACCAGGATTTGAAACAAGAACTGTTTTCAAAAAAGAAAAGCGGTTGGTATAAAAACATAGCGTGTGCTATCATGATATAAACTTCAAAATCTAAAAACACAAGTAAAAAAATAATTTAGGGCGAAATAAATAAACAGCGTACAGCAGGTGCTATCTTGTCAATAATGATAAGAGGAACATGAAAAAAAACCAGCAGAGAGCATGCACCCCAGTAAAGAGTTAAATAAAGCAAGGCAAAATCATAATGTGCAGGAGGCCTACTTTTCGGATGATATTCACCCTTACCATAAGTCGAGGCTAAATAAGCCTTACCTTAGCCTCAACTTGGCCTCGATATCTTATGAGGCTAAAAATTAACCTCAACTTAGCCATCGAGGCTAAGAAATTAACCTTATCAGTGACAAGGCTAAGAAATTAACCTCATCTTGGTCTGCTTTAATTTTGAGGCTAAAATTAACCTCGACTTTTTTGAGGCTATTATTAGCCTCAAAAATATGGTCACATGATAGGTCAGAGGTCACCAACTGTCAGGGAGCAGATCTACTGTATGCTGCTCAGAATTGCCAATAATTTTGAAAAATTAACAGTTCAAAGGGTATTTTAGGCTTTTTTACTGGTGCCTAGTACATGGGGAGCATAGCAACCATGTCTCTGGAAGAAAAATCAGCTTTTCGTAAGTTTCAAAGTCGGTATTTTATTGCTTCTTTTTCATCAGGAAATATGGCCTTTTTGAGGTTGTTGAATTCAGCAGACATGCATGTATTGTAGTCTGCAGACATGTATACTGCAGTTTGATGCTGGCTGACCCTGGTGAAAACGTGTAACTGCACTGATGTTGTTAGGGTGTTATGTTAATTGATGTTTGGGGATGTTTGTACTTTAAATTGGGGGTGGGTTATTTAGAGAGTTCAAATATGGTGAGTTAATGTTGTTGGGAAAGTTCAAATAATGAAATATGATAGGTTGTCATATTGGAAGTGTTATATGTTTGGTTAAGTTGGGATGAAGTGGTGTGCATGCAATATATGTCAATGTATTGGAGATGTTTCTACTTTGAAGTGGGGGAGGGTCATCTGGAGAGTTCAAGTGTGGTGAGTTTTCACCTACACCCGATTTGAAAGAGTTATATGCGGGAGTTCTATTTGGTAAAAGTTGAGATGTGGACATGCACATGTGGTATGGGGCTGTTTGTACTTTTAAGTGTGGGATGGTCCTTTTGAGAGTTCTTATGGTGAGTTGTCACCTTCAGCATATTAAAAGAGTTGTTTGGTGACATTGGGATATGGTGTGTCATAAAGATAAACTCTTCCAATACGCTAAAGGTGACAACTCTACATATTTGAACTCTCCAAATTACCCCCTTCCCATATCCCAACTTTACAAACAAAACTTTCCAATACTAGTATGCTCAAGGTGACAACTTGCACCATATTGGAACTCTTACCAAATGACAACTCACCATAGTTGGATTTTCCAATTGACAACTCACCATATTGGAACTCTCCAAATGCAACTCACCAAATAACCCTACCCCTACTTCATAACACCCCAAAAATATCAGTAACACTTATCACCTAGCTGGATCAATAAATAGCCCAACCGTCCCTGCATGCATGTAATGTTTAGCCTCGTAAAATAGCCTCAAATGATTCGCCTTGTCTTAGCTTAGCCTCTAAATATTGCGAGGCTTAACTAATTTAAATAATTAGGCTAATTTTCAGGCTAAGGCGAGGCTAAGATGAGGCTAAGACAAGGCTAATTATTATGAGGCTAATATTCGAGGCTAATATTTTGAGGCTAATAATGTGAGGCTAATGATACTGAGGCTAATTATTTGAGGCTAATTATGCTAATTATTTGAGGCTTATCTAATTTAAATAATTAGGCTAATTTTCAGGCTAAGGTGAGGCTAAGGTAAGGCTAAGGCGAGGCTAAGGATATTAAGGCTATTCACGAGGCTTATTTTCTGAGGTTAAGTTGAGGCTTAGATAAGGCCTCGACCTTTGGTAAGGGCACAGAAACAAAAATAAAGAACTACGTTAGTACGTTTAAAAAATTATATAATTTGAAATTAAATAATGCAAAATCATACATAAAAATGTGACATGTGTCTGAACTGATGATAATTATACACTTCGACCAAAAATTAAAACAATACTTAACACGCGACATAAATAAACAGCCATCTATCAAGAATGACAAGAGCCTGAGGAACATGAAAAAAAACACACCTAATATATGAGAGCATGCACCCCTAGTCTTTGTCAAAGACCTCGCGATCCTAGGGGGGCGAGCGGCGAAGCCGCGAGCTGTGCGCCAAAGGCGCGACAGAGCGGCGAAGCCGCGACAGCGAGCGGCGAAGCCGCGTGGAATATTATAGGTGGCGCTCCCACTACGGTGGTCCAGGCAGAGCCTTGTTGAAAGGCTAATGCACCCCAATAAAGAATTGCTTTAAAATAAAACAATGAAAAATCATGACATGTGAAATGTTTGTTGATACACTTATAAATAATACTCAAGGGTGAAATAAAAAACACCTTATCTACCGATATTTCCACAGTTAAACATACTCAGTGATCACTTGTACTAAAACAAAAATAAAGAAATACTTCACAAATGATAAGAGGAACACATAAAAAATAAATAAGCGAGCATGTCCCAAAAAAATTAGTAAAAGATAAAATAATGATAAAACGCACAAGAAGGGGCAAAATATTTGTCGCAAAAACTTATTAAATGCTCATTTGCTCTAAGATATTTAATGTTTGCAATTTACTCCTAGTTTATCATTTATTTATTATTTATCTAGGCTTATATATCTTTTATTTATTTATCTATTAATTGATCTATTTATCTATTTATTTCAATATCATTATTATTAAGTGCCTATTTATAATGATATTTAAATCTATCAACATTATGCTTACGTCATCCAGGAGTTATTATCCCACTTGAAATCGCCATATAATTACACAAATTAATAAAGAAATACCCAATGGGTGAAATAAAAAGCATGATCTATCTTTTCAAGAATGAAAAGAGGATATAAAAATATAACAAAGCATGTCCTATAAACATGATAAAGAATTATTTAAAATCGTACAAATGTGAAACATGTAATATGACATATACTTAAGGGATCTGGAATGAGCGTTTTGAGCGTTTCGACAGTATTTTTGTGGGAAATGAGAGCACATCAGACATATCAATTGCATTCTGAATCTGAAGAATGTCTTTCTCATATCAAATAATTTTCATTTTTTGAAATTCACGATATAATGCAAATTTTATGACAAATTATTAAAATTTGATATTTTTCAAATTTTTGATATATAACAGTCCTCGAAGTAAATTTTATAAATCTAATGACATATTCTTAAAGTGTATGTAGCTGGGAGGAAAAGCCGACGATCAATTGAAAATTTTGACCTTTCATATTGAAGATATGGATTTTATTTCCCAAAAAGACCTATTTTTGGGGGAATCCATATCTTCAATACGAAAGGTCAAAATTTTCAATTGATCGTCGGCCTTTCCTCCCAGCTACATATACTTAAAGAATGTATCATTAAATTTATAAAATTTACTTCGAGGACTGTTATATATCAAAAATATCAATTTTAATGATTTGTCATAAAATGTGTATTACATTGCTAATTTCAAAAATCAAAATTATTTGATATCAGGACATTCTTAGTATTCAGAATGCAATTCGATATGTCTGATGTGCTCTAATGTCCCACAATAAATACTGTCCAAACGTTCATACCCCAGCCCTTAACATAAAACAAAATAAAACGGTCATGATAATATGACATTAAGGGCGAACACCACTAATGAAGCGTCTTGGTTGAAATGCACGTGAAAATTAATGTCTTTCTTTGCTCAATTTGAGGCCTTTTTTGGCTCTCATAGTTGCCTGATGTACCCGTTACATTTTATTAAGAAACAAGGTAGTATAGTTTCTCTCCATTGATTTTGCAATAGCGTCTCCAGGAGGGGGCTAAGAGGGCTTTCAGATTTATGCGGTGGGGGGGCTTAATGGCTAAAATCGCCTAAAACCGCCTGATTTTACATATCCCTCTAGCGTTGGTTGTCAGTAGATTGCAGTCACTCCTCATCAAGTGTTGACAAAGACAACAGTGGTTGTTGAAACGTATACAGTAAGTGCATTTTCTTGGATCAGATACTACGAACTCTGGTTTACTAGTTTACTCTACCGATCCTGATGAATTTGTTCAATCAATAACGATATCTGGGGGACCAATCACAAGCCAGATTCATTTAAAGATGCATTACACCATGACCAATTTTAGTTAGGCCAGAAATTGGCCTAACTCTCCATAGAATCCCGTGTTAAAAAGTTATCCATAATCCAAAGTCAGTAGTCCACTTGGGAAGCTAACAAACAGAGGCGACGGTGACTGAAAAGATTAGATGTGAAAATCTATCAATTGTGCACAAATAATAATCAGAGTTTTAAGCTTAAATGCAATAGCCAGAAGCACAATTGGCAAGTGGAGTACGGAGAAGTCTAGCTACACCCTGGAAGGGAAAAAACAGTATTTGAAACGAGGAAATGTGCAATATGACTTAATGTAATACATTAGAAAAGGCTTAAAAGGCAACTATTAGGCCCTGATTCATATTTAATCATCATTTAGGCCTGTAAATTAGATTGTCTGTGTAAATTTAGCAGGATCCGACTTTTTATGACGACTTTCAAAATGTGTTACATTTCAGAAACACCAAGCTGTTTGTGAGGTGGCGTTAGCTGTATGGGTTATAGGTTGAACTTTTTACAATATTTCTGGAAAAAAATCCTGAAATCCATATATTAATTTTTACAATGGATGTCGTCATCTGACCTTCTGCTTGCAGAAAGGGAAGTTTTGAAGAACTGAGTTGTTTTCCGGCCCCTGTCTGTACAGAAAGTCAGTGGGGCTTATTTACTGGTGTGCACCCTAAAAGGCCCTTGTCATAACCAATGGTGGCGGCATGATTTTTCCTGCATGAGGGTTTAGGGAAAATTAAATTATATGTCTAAACTTGAGGTTGCATGTGTAAAACATGGTCTTTTTTTAACGCATGTTTGGGGTATTGAAATGATATTTTTTTGCTTGCACAATCATGGTAAAGATCCATGTCATACATAAGAGATTATAGGACATACAATACTTGGTAGGCCTAATGATAATGCGTAAACTTTGTACCTGTTAGGGAACTGAAATCAGACTGAAAACACAAACGTCATTCGAGGCTCTGTCTCACCAGTTGCATTTACAAGGCCCTTGTTATAACCAGTGGTGGCGGATGATTTTTTTTCTGGGGGAAGGGTCACACAAGGTTCTGAACAGAAACGTCACATACGGACCAACCCACACTACCGAGAACCGCGAATGCCGAGAACCGCGAAAGCCGAGAACCGCTCTAGTTATTAATTAATAATTAATTAATGATGCATAATTTTATCAAATATTTGGACTATAAAAAATATCTAAGAGCTCTTTCATGGAACTTTCCATTAACATTAAAATTAAAATTGAAATTGAAACTGAAACTGAAACTGAAACTGAGACTGAAATTGAAATTGAAATTGAAATTGAAATTGAAATTACGTGTAAATCGGTGAGGGAGGTCCTTATTATTAGTTATTGTGTTATTTTTTAACATTCGTTTCTGTGTAAAATTGCAATTGCAAAGTGTTTGTCAACACATCCATGACATTATAAAATTGGGGGAGGTCCACAAATATTTTTTGTTGTTTCCCTAAAGCCCTAAGTAAAGTACCCCTAGCTTAAAGAAAGTGTTTGCAATGTGTTTATAAATGATAACCAAGAACTTCTTTTGAACATGTTATTACATCATAACAATTTTAGAAACAAAGTAAGGATGCAAATAGGAAAAATAACAAAAATATTTGGAAATCTCCAAAAATTGGTGAGGGCGGGGACGATATACACGTTATTTATTTTACTTGGCCTAATTATTATAATATTATTTTGGGTCATTTGCACCTAGGCTATTTACATTAGGCCATCCACAATTGATTCCGAGTTTACTGTTCAAGATTTTAAAAATACGACGAGCTGACTTTTAATTATTAATTATCTTTATCTAGTAGGCCTATTAGTTATCACAATATCAACCCGTTTTGACTGGAGCCCGCATTTAATAATTTTATTACTATGCTTACTTTAACACATAGTAGGCCTATAATAAAGGTGAAGTTATGCTGTTTGTTTATTCATCATTATTGTTGATATGATGCATTAAATAATTTTACAACTATGTTTGATTTTATACATAAGTAATGGTACAGTTATGTTCTTTGTTTATTCATCATTATAGTTGATACAAGCAAAGTCAGGAAGTAGCAAATGGAAGTCATTAAAAGTTATTTTAAAAGAGAAAATCCAAAATAAAAATAAAATTATTACATTTGCAATTCTCTACTTTGGACGCGCGCAGGAAACAGGAAACTAAGAATTTATTGTAAAGGGCCTTAAAAGCAATTTTAAAGAACAAAATGCAAAATATAATAAAATAATTAAATATTTTGCCATTTTAAATTTTGGACGCGGGCGGTTAACAGTAAACTAAGAATTGATTGTGAAGAGCCTTATTGGTAAATAAATTTAGTTGGACCCGACTTTTAAAAAAAAATGACTCCAAAGTGGGACATTTTGTCCGAAAATTCAAATTCGCTATCCAAGTGATGTTTGTGTGCTACTTTGAAGTTAGTATGTTAAAGTTTGTGCAACAATTGAGGGGATAGTCTGAAAGCATCTATTTATTTTTATGGCACATGTACTACAGAATATACCCACTTAACTTTACCATCAAAAACTGAAAAAATATCATTTTTCATATTAAAAACACTGATTTTTATTACTCACTTGAGGGGCAGAAGTTTTCATTCTCAAAAAAATTAACTGTAGTTAAACTGTTTAGCATACCTACATTATAAACAATACCTGTCAGAAACTATTCCAAAAGTTTCAAGTTCATAGCATAATGCATGACAAAGCACTGCAGGATCCAAAATGTATTTATACCATATTTGTACATTGGTGTTACACTCCTGACATGCCAACTTTGATAGGAAATTGCTATTCTGTGGATCTCAATATCCTTGTCTTGTTTAGAAATCAAGTATTTAGATTGTTCAACATATATGAAACATAGAAAAGCTCATTCTACAACAATTATTATGGGTGTCTTTGAAATTTGTTGTCCCTTCAGCAAGAATTTATCTCAAGTTTTTAATATTTTAATGATATTAATTCAAAACAAATATCAGTAACACCATGTAAACTTGCCTTTAAAATGTCAATATAGTCTTGTTTTAACCATTCTGAAAATGTGGAGCTAATGCTTCATTCATTTCTAAGATAGTTCAACACCAAGACACATAATGTACTTTGTTCACTTTGTGTTACCCTCCTGACACACCAAGAGTGGTAAATACTAGCAACTCTTGATGATCACAAACATTTGACATTGTTTAAAAATAACTGTGTTAGGGATGTTTAAGTAATTCTGACAATCATAAATATATTAATTATACATAAATTAGTTATAAAAAGTACAAATATGTGGCAAAACATAGTGCCTGTTAAGGGCTGGGGTATGAACGTTTGGACAGTATTTATTTTGGGACATTAGAGCACATCAGACATATCGAATTGCATTCTGATTCTGAATACGAAGAATGTCATTCTGATATAAAATAATTTTGATTTTTGAAATTCGCAATTTAATACACATTTTATGGCAAATCATTAAAATTGATATTTTTGATATTTAACAGTATTCGAGTAAACTTTATAAATCTGACGATTTATACTTAAAGTGTATGTAGGTGGGATGAAAAGCCGACGATCAATTGAAAATTTTGACCTTTCAGTATTGGAGATATGGATTTTTTCCCAAAACACCAAAATAAAATTAGGTCTTTTTGGGAAAAAATCCATATCTTCAATATGAAAGGTCAAAATTTTCAATTGACCGTGGCTTTTCCTCCCAGCTACATACACTTTAAGAATATATCATTAGATTTACTTCGAGGACTGTTATATATCAAAAATTTGAAAAATATCAAATTTTTATAATTTGTCATAAAATTTGTATTATATTGTGATTTAAAAAAATGAAAATTATTTGATATCAGAAAGACATGCTTCAGTATTCAGAATGCAATTCGATAGGTCTGAGGTGCTCTCATGTCCCACAAAAAAAATACTGTCAAAATAATAAACGCTCATTTTGGATCCCTTAAGGTACTTAGGCAAGGTGAAGCCCTGTTTTTGAACAGAACACATTAACATTGCCATAATTTTTATTTTTGTTGGTTATTTGTACTTAAATTTATATGATTACATGATATATTATTGATAATATTGCCATAAATTTCACTTTGCAATAATGTGCATTGGTGTTGTTTTGTTGTCAGGAGTGTAACTTTAAAATGGTGTTACACTCCTTACAACCAACTTAATGCACAATGAAGCAGACACATGTAACATAGCATGTCTGTTTCCATCATTATTAGTTTATTTGCACTAGATACAACAACAGAAAATATGATTGCTCAATTTCATCAGCAATAACATTGTCAAAATCCAGGATAAAATTCAATGTTACACTCCTGACATTCTTAGGGTACACAGTTTGAACTTTTATAATTTATAATAATTTATAATAAGAAAATGTAATTTACAAACATCAATTTAGCATTGAATGAAAGGTAACAGAACACCTATTCAAAATATGGAAACTGGAATTTTCAGCTGTTGATTAATATTCTTTCTTGAGTGATTTTGTTGCTAAATTAGAATTTGACCCCCTTTTTTGAAAATGTTGACTTCATTGGTAGATGACACATTTTTTGGTACTTACAAAAGATAAATTACACAGATATTTGGTAAAATTATAATATAAAGGTACATGTTACTGGAACAAATATCAGGAATCAAATTGAATAGGTCTTACTTTTGCTATAGCTTCCACAAAAAACGTTACCCTCCATTCTCATTTTTTTTTCTGAAGCAGCCATAGGAAAAATTTCCGGTAATGAAAGGTGGGCATCATAACTCATATTTAAGAATAATTACCTGCTCTAAAAATTTCAATTTACAAATATAGGGTGGAAACTGAAAGGAGTCATTTTTTTTAAGTCGCCCATAAGTCACATTTCGACCTATTTCCACTAGCTTGGACCGATTTGCTTCGACTCACTACAAAATATTATTTTCAAACACCCATTTCTGAACATACATTTATATTGACGATATCATGATTCATGATAGACTGGTATTTACAATTCACTATAAGCTACTAAAGGCTTGATTGTCACTGACAAGTTTATTTTGCATAAAACTGCATAATTGCATATGGGATTTGCAGACTAAAAAGGGCACATGACTTGGGGAATTATTCATCCCAAGGAGTTACTATTGAGCCAAATTGATCTCATCTTCTATGGCAAAGTTCAATAACCTCTATTCAATAAATATAGCTCAAAGTTGGCCTCCAGTTAGAAAGTATGGGATTTTTTACCCCAGAGACTCAAAGGTCATTCTATGCTAGTACAAATATATTGGGTTAAAAGAACTGTGGAATTGTTTTAACAGACATGTTTTACCCCTGTCCCAAGGATGTCTGTGTTTATATTTATCATTTCAGAATGTCATATTGAGGAAATAACTGATAGTGGAAAAAGAAAGGTGTTGTGTTGCACACTTTTGGAGTTAGCTAATTACCGAGGTCAATTAGACATGGAATTGTAGATCAAGTTTAAAATGTTTTTGCATTGCCCACTTGCCTGGTAATACTAGTCTGATATTAATTTGTAACATTTCTATATTTAATAGAAACATATTTGTATAATTTCTTTTACACAAAATGTTAAAGGGCTGTGCAATAATTATGAGCACATGGAAAGTTTAAAATGGGGGGGGCGTTTTAGCAAGCGAAATGGAGGGGGTGGTGGTGTCGAAGCAAGTAGTAGAGGAAGCACTTTCATGGGGCACCTTTTAAATAAAAATGCTTTAAAAGGCTTTAATATCATGGCAGAAACACTTGGGCCAAGACCCCGGCCAAGACATGTTTCTCATCTGAGTTGTCAAAACATGGAGGAGCTTTGAGCTTCTAATACATGTAGTATATGACATGTTGGCAAAACAGGATAATAATTATCCCAAATATTATAGTACTGTTTTTCTGGAATTGGAAATAGTCCTACCATTCATCACTGATGTTCAAGCAATGAGAACTTCCCTCGGAAACTTCTTTAAAACCCCTGTTTGCAAAAAACTTCCTCATCAGTGGAAATTGTTCCAAACAAATTCATATGACATATTAGGTGTAAATAAGTAATAAATAAAATATTAATGCAAAATGCCAAAAGCATAAATGTCATGGACAGTGTTGTTCATTTCATTTCCAATAGGCCCCTATATAGAAAGTACATGTATATTAATGTACATTGCATTTAGGGGCTGTGCAATAATTATGAGCCCTGGGGAGGGTAAAATGGGGGGGGCAAGAAATTTTTGGCGAGACGAAGGGGGGCAAGCAATTTTTGGCAAGCCGAGAGAGGGGGGGGCAAGCAATTTTGGCACGCATTCACGGGCACCTTTTAATAAAATGCTTTAAAAAGGCTTAGGAAAAGCAGTGCGGAAGAAACGCTTAAATATGCAAATTTTCCTGCTCGCTCCGTTCGCAACAGATATATAGACCGTTTAAGGTTTGTAAATTGGAATCCAAAAAATTAGGCATGCACAAAGGGGGGGCAAAGAATTTTTGGCGGGCGAGAGGGGAACAGCGATTTTGGCGGGTTGAGAGGGGGGGCAAGCGATTTTTGGCGAGCCGTTCGAAATTTTACTCCGGGAGCTGATATTATTGCACAGCCCCTTAGTGCAGAGTCTATGATCAGTGCAAATACTCCAGTAGGACCCAACCTTAAAAAATCAAATTTCCCCGCTAGAGTCTATGCTACAAGTATCAAAGAGCTTCAGAGGTCAAGTAGTGGTTGGCTTAAGGTTAAAGCATTGCAAAACAACTGCTCCCATTTCCAAAACAGACACCTGATCAGATACATAAGGAATTTTGAATAACCTTCAATCGTATTTTAGTAGTAGCTCATATTAAACTTCAATAAAAAAACAACACACACATTTTATTAAATTCACAATCATGTTAAAATAAAAATGGAATTTATTTAATATGTAAAAATAACGAGAAATTATAGGTGTAGGCCTAAGTCCTAAACTTTTAAACCAGTAAAAAATCGACCATGTAGGCTGTAGCTAAAGTATAAATAATACAAATACTGTATTCAAGCCCCCCCTTTACATTGTTGCTTTTACACAATTAGAATGTCTATCACCCCAAAACATTTTTCTTCTATTACAAAATAGACTATAGTTGATCATATTGAATGCCACTCCTCAACGAGGGTTGTACCCTTGGAAATCTGAACATGTCCTACTTGTCGCTAAAAAATCAGGACATTTTCATCGTATCTACATTGTAACGCCGCTCCTATATACCCCTTGGATAAAAAAATCCGGAATTTTTCAACATATTTAATGTCACTCCTCTATACCCCTTGGAAATCCGGACTTTTGTTACACTTGTACTAAAAAATCCGGATTTTTTCAACATATTTGATGTCACTCCTCTATACCCCTTGGAAATCCGGACTTTTACCCACTTGTCACTAAAAATCCGGATTTTTTCCTCGTATTTAATGCCACTCCTCTATACCCCTTGGAAATCCGGATTTTTTTTACACTTGCACTAAAAATCCGGATTTTTTCAACATATTTGATGTCACTCCTCTATACCCCTTGGAAATCCGGGCTTTTACCAACTTGTCACTAAAAAATCCGGATTTTTTCCTCGTATTTAATGCCACTCCTCTATACCCTTCTGTACAAAATGAAGTTGAAATTCCGCAACATCAGCATTAAAGTGGATAAAATTTCCGGGTTATTTTCACTTTTTAATGAAGAATACGGATATCCGGGTTTTTCTTTGATTATTTGTGACCGGAAATCCAGACTTTTGTAGAGAAATAAGCTTGGAAATCCGACTTTTTCTCTCATTTTAAATTCACTCCTCTATAGGGGGTGTGCACTTATTTTCTGGAATAGCCCATTGTACCATGTGAACAGTCAAGTTTGTTCAATCGATAAGGTGTCTGACTATGGCACAAGAGGTTGCGAGTTCGGATCCTGGCGGTACGCTCTTGTGTTAAAAATTGAAATTCTGAAAAAAGTTGATCCTGGCTGTGAAGGTCAATTGTGGAATGTCTAGGGTGTGTTTACTTCTTAGCTGCAAGTCCCTGTGTTGTATGGAATTATAATGGGGCTGATTTAAGTGGTCAGTGACAACCTGTAAGTGTGCTGAAGCTTGTTCAACATCTGGATGTTGTGCCTGTGTGTAGCGCACTATAAATCGCTGTGCTTTTTTTTAAAACGATTTCTAAATTTGATGGGCAACTTTGAAAGGATATTTATGTTAAATTTTAATTTTAATATCATGGATTAGATATTATTTGGGCAGAGCATACTGATCAATATATGCATATCTTTTTCCTAGAGGTAAATTATTTACAATAATCAGTGGAGATTACACTTTTCTAGTCTAAAAGATGGAACAGGCAAAAAAAAAGGCAAAATCTGGCAAAATAAAAACACTATTTTGCATCCGGCAGCTTTCATTTGTTTGCAAGTGGAACAATAAAAAAAGTCATCTCAAGAGCAACGAGTCCTTACAATTTTTTTTTACATATGAAACATTTGACTAATATGTACTTCTCCATTCAAGATGTCTCGGGTTACCATACATACATCAGTCATGAGTCCATTACAATGTCCAATCCAATGTGAGAAATTGCCCAATCACAATAAACAACCATTCTCACTGTATGTATGTAGTTCAGGAAATGTTGCGTCCCAGGCTACTTGAAGAAAATTTAGCCAACTGTCATCTTGTATTCAATTTTATACAATTAATTAATCAATTTTCTATGTTATTTCATTGATACAAATGCATGCAATTGCAAAATATGCATTTTCATGACATAAGGTGTTCATGATATATGCATGCCATGGGCCAGAAATTTACTGAAATATGTCATTGATAGGAGCGATAGCAGACTTTATGAAGGATCTTTATTTCTGTTGTATCAGAATAAGCCAAATTTTGTACTGAAGATTGATACGGCAATTATGTCCAAAAATTCACAAAATGTTATTGCTATTTTTCAGTTAAAGTAAAACCTAACATATTAAAAATGATTTGTAAAATTACACCACTATGCAAAAGGAATCTAAAATTATATCATCAAAATTTGACTCCCGTTGTTGACTCTCTGAAATTTTACTAAAACAAATATGCCTTCTTTCACAAGCCACAACCTTCCTTCATAATTCTAAATATGTATTCAATTCACACTGTTCACTTCTACTTCAAAAATTCTGCATGAAAAACACTTGAACCAATTGATTATTCCACCAACAATTACCCGAATTACAACTCTATTTGGAACCAGTCATTCCCAGAAAAAAAATACATCAGAAAAATATGTGAACTGGATTGAACTCTTACAATATGAATGATTCAGAGTTAGCACACAGAGAGATATTCATCCAATTAATTACTATAGGGCAAATTAATATTACTATACCGTACCCTACCAGTGAGTAAAAGTAGCCCGTAGGCCAGTTTAGTAGGTAGATAGTAGTAACCATGACTTAATAATATATCAATGAATCCATTTTGTTTCTTATAATTCTGAATTATTATTTCCTCCTTCCTCATTTTGGGTTATTTCATTCATCCTTCCTGTAAAATATTTCTTACCTATATGTGTATTTATTCCTTTGTATGTTGTGCATGAACAAACAGCTTCGTGATTTTGACTATGTAAAATCAAAATATGTAAAACTGGATTTATAATAATTGTCATCTTTGTATACATTGGGCAGTATTTCAAACAGGGTAATTTGGTACAAAATTGTATTATGCCTTTAAACCTCCCAAGTCAGTGTCAGTTGGTCATTTGATTAGTTTTTTGCCTCTGACGATATTAAAACATGCAGTTCCCCACAAAATATGATGATAAACAACGATTTACATGGTCTGTCAGGTTCGCTTTAGGAATATATATATATCGAAACTTATGGGGTACAAAGTTTTAAAAAGGAAAACATTTTGTGAATTTTATACCAAAAATACCTATATATCATGATAAGTTGATATAATGTACCATTTTAATGTAATTAAGAGCATTGTTATGCATTATCATTAACACTTAATTTATATCATGTACATGTAGGACCTATTTATCATACAGCAGACTAAGTGCTTTGATCCACATCCTAAGTGTCTCAGGAAATTATACCACTTGTGTTTGTAACTTTGATTTTAATTTGATTGATGTTGAAGGAGAAGCCTTTTGTAGTTCAATTGAGAGCATTAATTACACAGTGTTTTGAAACACAGAGTACTGATTCAAACTATTAATAATACAGGAAGCGCCACTAAATTATTTATTGTCATAATTTTCATAAGACATAAATGATTAATTTAAAATGGCTTCAAATAAGTGTCCTTCCAGTTTTTAATTGAAGTTAGGTAGAGTATATATTGTAAAACACTTAAATTTTCCGAGGTATTTAATTTCGCGAGGACCTGAAATCCACAAAATTAAATCCCGCAAAATATATAATTTATTGAAACTAACGGTAAATCTTCTAGATTCGTCAATTTCGAACCCTAAAAAAATCTTGCTTTTTCTCAATTCGCGAAATAAAGTACTCACAGAATTTTACAGTGTTTTATAGTACCGGGTAGCTATAATGTTGTGATACAACTATACAAAAAATGTTGTCTTCTCTGATTGCAAAGTGCTCATATCTCATGTGTATATGCCTAATGTATCTGTTAAAATGTGCCTATAAATGACCAAATGTTACAAGCACATTCTAAAAAAAGTAAACTTTCTTCTTTAAAAATGTTCAAAAACATATTTAAGAGAATTGGATAATTTTTACCCAAAACTGGGTATATATTTTGTCCATACAACAATTTTCAAGAGATGTTTGCTTTTGCATGACTTGACATGCTTTTCAGTGGGTAAAAAGGCCATTTTTCTCCCATAACTTCAAAAAGTACTTATTTCTTCCAGAGATGCCACTTTTCAGGTTTTAGCCTGAATTCAGGTTTTTTGTGAGTCCTAATTCCTGCGTTTTTATTTATTTTCAGCCCTTTTGGGGGCTCTTTGGCCTGCATTCACATGCTGCTTTTAAAGGTTTCTTATACCAGTTTCAGTTTTTTTTAGTGAAACTGAGTGGCATCTTTATTCTTCCATACCCATAAAGAACAAAATTATTGCTTATATTGTATTTTGTACGACTTGATGGAAAAATAAATATTACTGAACTATAATTACTATTACGAATTTGCAAACACCCTTGCAAAAACAGGGTCCACATTTAGAAATTCCGTACCCCTTTGCAAAAACAATATGGCCTGGCGAAGTAGATGTACATGATGTTGCAGGTAGAGCAGAAAACCTATCTAAGCAAAGACGGATTCCACAAGATGGTGTGTTCATGATCACCACACCATTACGCAATATTTAGGTCAAATAGGTACTTTATATTCGTCAGGAATATGCTGTCAGTTTGATTTTATCACATTGAGTTAAAATCTCGCGTTAATTGTGTCACCGTACAATGAAAGGTGACTGTCCAATTTCATCACCGCCGCAAACCACCGCAGCAGCACGCGGCAACAAAGTGATAGAGCCGTCTTAAATTGTTTTCATACCGAACCTCATCAATTGGTTACATTCCGCTTCCATACAAGGCAACTGTGTGGCTGTTTACCTAAGTGACATTTTGCACGGATTGCGTAGATATGAGATCAGAGAGGTCCCGGAAGCGGCCTTGGGGTGGATGGGCATAGGATTAACACGGCTTAAGCTCAGGTTGCTGAATATCACGCGGCAACAAACTCTCTGCAAAATCAGATCTTTATGTAACCTTTTGGGCAAGGGAGCGGGTGAAATTATTATCAGTGATGATAATATCAACAATATGGCTGAAATCCAAAACAATGTATCACTTTATGGAACATGGTGATATATCAGGACACATGATAAATTTCAAGTGATATTGTTACGTCAAAACATACTCTATTTTGATATCGGATGCATTTATCGGAAATGGAAAGTGCACCCAATCCAGGGGGGTGTACTCAATGAAAATGATGTAGGAATGTGCCGTACACATGGGTTGCATTTTTGGTCTTTTGGTATATATTTTTGGTGTATATGGATGGGTAATTTTTTCAATATTTTTTTTTGCCAATTTGCCAAAAAACTCTGCCAATTTGTGTTAAATTTGTGCAAAATAATCACATGGATGCAAGCGTCTTTACACGCCCGGGGTCAATACACATAAACACTACGCAACTGCGTGCATTGACGCAATGCACAACTGGCGTAAGTGCGCGCCCAAGAACTGCGTATGATTAAAAACTGGTCATCACTTCGGAAAACTTCAATATGAAAAGGTCTATAAGTGGGTCCAAATTTCATTTTCCTACCTACCCAAACCAAACTTGAATACCGCACCCCCTGGGATCCAAATTGTGAGGCTAGCAAGGGTCTTGAACACTTAATACGGAGTAGTATATTAAGTCTACAAACAATCCTGTAAGAATACAATAGGATTTAGCATATTGTATGCATTTAATATGCTTGCATTTATATCTCGCACACGTATGTAATTTGGGTGATGACTCTTTTATTAGTAATATTTGAGTTAGTTTATGTGTGGGTGAAAGTATATGCATAGGTTGTTGTTCCAGAAGAATGGATCGTTTCCTAAAATAGCGCTATCCAAGTGTGGACCACCAAAAGAGGGCGACATTGAAGTTTTTGGTTCAAACATAGGTGCAATTTGGTTGCAAATTACACAAAATATTCTTGGATATATATACATTGAAATACATGTATGAATAAAGTCATTTCCTAACCATGATTAAATAATAAAGTAGACAAAATGAAATAAATTGACAAAAATCAATCTGCAGTTTCAAATATTGAATTTTATGTGTATTTGCTGAGGTATTTGCAATGTGCCCAAACAGGGACCACATTTGATAGTGATTGGTTGTTGATATGCAGGGGTGGATGTGTGTGTGTGGAAGAGGTGTGCTTGGGCATCTGCTTGTAAGTTGTATGTTCTTATTCTTCAAATGCTGTAAAACAAAGATCCAATTGCTCAGGTTTCAAAAGAGTCCTGCGCGGAATTCCGGCATCTAGCGGCTTGTGGCACACTCTGATTTCTGGGAGTGTGTCAGTAAATTCTTCTTCTTAGCGTGTCCAAGCGCAGGGTCAAATGCGCCAGAGCCAATAGCTGACACAGTGACAAGCAGAATCGTTGAATTCAGCTTAGGTCCTCATGTGTGCAGTGTTGCCCCATCTGTGGACAGACCAGCAGGTGTTCCATAGTCTGTGGAACCGTTCCACACTCACAGGTAGTGTTTTATCCTTCTGGTAGGTAGCCCCATCTCTGCAAAGCGACCTTCACCTTCAGACCCCTGATAAAAATAAACGATTCTTTACCTGTATAATGTAGGTGCATCATATGGTCTGTAACACTGACTTTAAAACTGATCACCATGTTAGCAAGAACAATTAGATTCAAGAACCTACATATAACACACAGAAAATTGCAGAGGGAGATTCAAGATGTGGGATGTTGATTACGGAGCAAAATGGAATCAGATATGTATGTCACACACAAATCATATGGGACCTGAAAATCTCTCCCTTTGGGTCTTTTTTCGTAAAACCAAATATATCAGATACAGTCAAAATGCTCAGATTTCAGCAAACCCAGAGGGAAGCTTAACTTTATAATATGTGTGTCAAAACTGGATGTATTCCCAGATCAAAATGATTGCTACACCCTTAAGGGATCCAAAATGAGCGTTTATTGTGTTTCGACAGTATTTTTTGTGGGACATGAGAGCACCTCAGACCTATCGAATTGCATTCTGAATCTGAAGCATGTCTTTCTGATATCAAATAATTTTCATTTTTTAAAAATCACTACGTATTTAATACAAATTTTATGGCAAATCATTAAAAATTGATATTTTTGATATTTAACAGTACTTGAAGTAAACTTTATAGTGTATGTAGGTGGGATGAAAAGCTGACGATCAATTGAAAATTTTGACCTTTCGTATTGAAGATATGGATTTTTTTCCCAAAACACCCAAAAAAATTAGGTCTTTTTGGAAAAAAATCCATATCTTCAATATGAAAGGTCAAAATTTTCAATTGACCGTCGTCTTTTCCTCAGCTGCTACATACACTTTAAGAATATATCATTAGATTTATATAATTTACTTCGAGGACTGTTATATATCAAAAATTTGAAAAATATCAAATTTTTATAATTTGTCATAAAATTTGTATTATATTGTGATTTTCAAAAAATGGAAATTATTTGATATCAGAAAGACATGCTTCGTATTCAGAATGCAATTCGATAGGTCCGAGGTGCTCTTATGTCCCACAAAAATACTGTCGAAACGCAATAAACGCTCATTTTAGATCCCTTAAGGTAAACAATACTGAAAATTGCACAGGGAGAGATAGGGATATGCCGTAAGGAGCTTCTTTAAATGAGACTCGCATAATATACCACGAGGTACAAATTGCATCGGGAACCCAAGAAACTCTCTGTCTCTCTTTTCCCTTGATTTTTCAATTCCCCAAATGAGCTGGTGTGTATTTCGTAAGATTAAGTGCTGCACTAGGGGTAGGTCAGATTCAGTTTTAAGCCTAAGGATTCATTGTACGGCTGGCATGTTTAGCAATGAAATTGAATGCGTTGTATAGTGGGGGGCTGGGGGCTCCTGATATTAGTTAGGTGAGGGGTCAATTGATACATGTTACAGTTGCATGGGGGGGGGGGGTAAACAATACCAGTAATCATGATGGGGGCTGGGGTATATTTTAATGAAGTGATAGTCAATGCGGTTTCTCTGGATTTTTGAAAAATGACATGAAAAGTCACATGTGGAATATTGAAAAATGACAGAAGTCATGGAATTTTGAAAAATGACAAATGTCATGGAATTTTGAAAAAATGACATAAGTCATGGAATTTTGATATCTATCATGAAAATGCCTGAAATGTTTACTAATTTATGGCTTTCATTTCAAAAAGTAAGTGAGAATGCAAAATTTAATTTGTATAGATTGGCACAAATTAATTTAGATCATTGAGGATGCAACTTTTTGGTCTGACATTTTTTCTGAAAATGTTACATTATCAAGTATCAGCTTGGGTATAAAACACTAAAAGGCAACTATTTGGTATGAATGTGAAAGATGATAAATCCATAAAATTCTCTTCAAAAATTGAGAAAACAACAGAGCTTTGCTTAATCTCAGCTCTGATGTTTTCTCCAACTCCAAAAGATCAACTAAGTTTAACTGATAGTTTACCTAAATTTTAATTTTTTTTTACAAATGTGATCAAGAGATTTAACCGTCCCCAAACTTTTGGTTTGTTTCCTAAGGTGTTTAAAGGTGTTCAATGTTGACTTCTTGAATCCTTAAACTGTTAAATGTTGCAAATGAGAAATATTTGTAAATCATTTATTTTACAAACATTTCATTTTATAACTTTTACTTGTTCATATGAGGTTGCACTTACTTTAACAGTGGTGGCTAAATGAATTAAACAAATTGAATTGAATGGCGGAATTGTTTAAATTGTAAAAAGGTATATCTTTGTAAAAGGTTTGTTGTTAGTGTTGGATAGTTTAGATGTAGGTGGTACATCAGATCAAAAGTGAAATTTTAATGTCATTTAAGGTTAAAATGCAAGGTATATGACCATACAGTCATGTGTATCATGGTAGCACTAGCACTACTTTTGGGCTTCGTTGCTTTTATATTATTAAAAGAGGTTGCATCAGCAAACAACACCCGTCACAAGGAAGGACAAGGAAAAAGTTTGATGGCCAAAATTGACCAACAATATACCAAATAGTCGCATCCTTGTCCACCATGATTGCTGGCCGTAGTATGGTTGTTTCAAGTTGTCTAACTACAAGTGTATGTAATCTGAACATTTTGATTTGATTTGATTGTTAGTGCCAACTTGTTATGTGTCTGTACATATAATATTTGCCCAATAAATTGAATTTGAATTTGACTTTGAAATGTCTGCTGCATGTGCCAGCTCTCTAATTGCATTAACCTAGGGGTGCCCAGCAGTGCATTATGGGAATTATTTACTGCTGCTTTATTTTCATGTTTTTGATAGGTATGAAAGAAGAGCCAAAATTTGTAAAAGAAAGTTATAAAATATTTTATGGATCTTGCTCTTTGGGTGTAATTGTATGCTGCTGGTAATTTAAGTCAAGTCGGAATTATTCTCGGGTTACCATGATTGCAAAATATAATCGGCCCTGGAAATATTATATTATTGAGTTTGTTGTTGTGTGGCCGGGATTTGACATGACTTGGAAAACGCTGTGGGTTGCTGGAATAGTGAACACTTGCACTGCAGGATCGACCAGATGATTTTTCTTTTAACGAAAGGAGGTGACTTGTGGTTGTATATATATGTATCAGTATACTGCATTCAATATGTTACACAATATGAAAATAAAGACTCACAAAGAGTAACTCAGTTGTTACAAATATGCCTATACATGTAGCTTCTGAACTATTAGGGGTGGTGCAATAATTATGTGTACCCCTGGGGGGTGAATTCTCAAAATGGTCTGCCAAAAAATGCTTGCCCCCCCCTTTGGCCATCCCAAAATACCCTCGGCCCCCCCTTTCAGACCTGCCAAAAAACCTTTGCCCCCCCCTTTTGATGTGCCAAAAAATCTTTGCCCCCCCCCCCTTACACATGCAAGATTTTGGGGAACCCAATTTAAAACCTTAAATTGTCCTATCATATAATGCGAGCGTAGCGTGCAGGAAATTTTGCATATTTGAATGTGTTCCTAACGTTTTCCTATGCCTTTTAGGGCGTAATGTAGAAACAGTACCCAAAATATCTGTGCCAAAAATTGCCCCCCCCTTTCGACCTGCCAAAAATCGCTTGACCCCCCCTTTTGACCTGCCAAAAAATGCTTGCCCCCCCCTTCTGGCCTGCCTAAAATCTTTGCCCCCCTATAATTCCCCGGTACACATAATTATTGCACCACCCCTTAATCGGATTCACAATATTTTAACAATATAAAGTAAGGTGGTTATGTCATGCATTTTGATACTCACCCAATTTCGCTCAATGCTTGCAACACAGTATTTTAAAGAAAAAGAACCCGAATTTGAAAGTTGCACTTACAGCGATAAATGGTTATTAAACACAAGCATTGTGGCATGTAAAAGCTGCAATTATCTTTGTGCTGAATTGAAATCAATTAATGCAAGTTAAAAATTCTGAATGGTCTATGACCAAATTTAAATTTGCTAACAGCATAGACATACAGATATGCATGGTCTATGCTAACATGATGCATGATGTACAGTACCTTGTGAATGCTAACACCCAGGATAGTGAACAGGGGATCAATTATTATTCTTGATGATCATGTTTAATATATATCTGAGAATACATAACTTTAAACAGGGTCGAATCGTAAGTCAATTTGATCTTGCTGAAGTTTTTATGAAAGCCTGGAAACTGGCATCATGCATTGCCGATCTTTTTCATTATGTTTGCATATAAAGATGTAAGACTTGATTTTTAATTTGGTTTGCTTTGTTTTAAAAATGGCAATATTCTGTATTTTCATTCATGTAACTAATCGCTATTCTCTTTTTCATCTCTTATCTTTCATGTTCACCCTCATGCACATGGATTCTACAACAATTTGCTGCAACAGGTATGTGTTTTAATATTTAATTACTTTGATTAAAGTTTAGAATCAAATACAGAATAGTGCAATTGTGTCCCACTCAACCTGTTGATTTTGTTCTTCTCTGAGGTTAACTGTTGCAGCCACTTGCAAGGACCTTGATGAAATAGAGTTTGGTCATGACTTCAGTGCCTTTTCGCCAGCCCATAGGGCTGGTACCTGTTTCTGAGATGGGGTTTGTGTACACTAAAGATTAGCTAAGATTATAGCCTTCTTCTATTGGTATGAATTATTTTTTTACTTCTCGTGGTGGAAATGTTTTTGATATCTGCTAATTCGATTTGCAAGGAAAAGAAAGTATGTTTTGCGTTTCAACGAACTAAAACG
This sequence comes from Amphiura filiformis, assembly GCF_039555335.1. NCBI lineage: Eukaryota > Metazoa > Echinodermata > Ophiuroidea > Amphilepidida > Amphiuridae > Amphiura > Amphiura filiformis. Next base: position 22,576,198 of record NC_092631.1, on the reverse strand, counting down.
ATTGAGTATTGCCAAAGTTATGTTTGAATTAATTATGACTTAAAAAGTTATCATAGGTTAGGCCTACACATATAAACATAAACTTGTTCAGCAATCAGCATATCAAAAAAATGACATGGTCAAAGCGGGGGAATGATCACGAGGTCATATCAGTGGACTACTACTGAGCATAGCATGAATGTTTGGTTGCCTGTGAGTGCATAATTGATATGTTGATAACAGATCTAATAATGTTGTAGAATCAAAATCTTCATTGGACCACATTGAAGTCAAAGTAATTATCTATCCTATCCTGTATCGTTTTATGGATAAAATTGACTCAAAATGTTATTGATGATATTATTGCTATCTTTAACATCAGTTTTGTCTTTTCAACGGGAAAAATCCGATTGAAAATAAAGTTTTTAGGGGCTAGCTATAATATTGAACAATATATCCCATATTTTGACATGCACTTATAGAAAATAAATAAATTATTGTCTTACTTTATAAATTACAAATACTGTAGAATGACACATAACTAAAGTGAGCCACTTTCTATCTTTTTTATTTGATTCATAAAATTACATTCAACAAAATGATTGAAGACTGAGAAAACACACAATGCAGACTATTACAGAATGGAGTAGGTTAGATGCCATGTCCATAGCTTTGCAGGAGTTTCGGACTAACAATCAACACATTCAAAAAATACAGTTTAAAAGTGAAGATTGTAGTGAATGATCAGTCCTTAATATCATGTGCTTGCCACTATCTACTTTATAGTAAACTATATACATTGTGAAATAATATAAAATTATTTTAAAATAAAATGTGCATGTAAGTTGAGTTAACATAGCGAATTAACTAACAACTGCAGTGTATTTCTTGATTTTAATAATAAGCATGGGTAAAAAGCAGTAAAGACAAAAATACAGAACAATTTGGAGTAATGAATTAAACAGTTGACAGGAGTTATAGGAGTTAATGTTTTTTGCTGTTTCAGTGTGCATGTTCTCACCATTGATGGTTTGGTGAACTGTCATGTAACATGGATGTAAGCGTGATCCTAAAAAATGCCTTTCACGGTGACCCAAACTATTTACAAGACCTCTTCTGCATTGAGGCTGGCCTTCCCTTTTAAAGGGAATTTTTATTAATGCAGTTACACCGCTGAGAAATTGCCCTCTATGCATGTGCATACACTCTACAAATATGTTGTCAAAATGACCACACATTTTTAAGAGCGTACGCTCTGCTGTGCGATTTGATACTACGGCCAGCAAAATATGCACTTACAAATATGTTACTTCCAAACTTAAGGTGAAACCCTGGGGTGAAACACAGTATAGAGTATTTTATTTGCATTTTTAGCTGGGATGGGCGTTGAGGTCTGACCATCTTCTTTATACCACTGGCTCAATGCATTCTGATGACTCTCTTAACCCTATCAGCTGAATGAAACTCAATAAACCAGGTGATTCAGGCTTGCTTTAGCATGCTACCTGGCTGATTCATGGCCATGAGCTTCACACTCCTATTCGAAAGTGTCGCTACTGATGATCCAAGAAACTAGACTAGTTCTAACTCATCTCTACTAATAGAATGATTTGTTTCCTATAACTTAATCTGGAATCATGGGAACTCTCGTCTTGAACCAGTTCTCTGAAAAGGAAACCCTGGTTCCTCAGGCTTACTAGTTACTTTCCTAAACATGGATAAAACGTGGTATTCAACGAAATGCTTTTAACTCTGGTTTCAAGCTAAACCAGGGTGTATACATCCATGATTGCACTAATGATGGTTAGAGGGTAACCCACTATCTACATGGTATAATGTTATGGTAGCACCTGTGGAGTGTGTATGTTAGTTTTGTTATTTGTGGGTTTGATCATGTATTGCCAGGTTGTGTGGTATTTGCCTTTGATGACAGTATGGATTGCCTAAGATGTAGTGTTGCCACAAGCAACCCATAACCACACAATTAGGTTCAATTTTAAGCGATCCTAATGTGTATGTGAGTTGCCTATTCCAAAGATGCTTGTAGGGGCTGCTGAAGGTATAAGCAGAGGGTGAAGCCCTGATAGCATACTTTGGGTGGAGCCTCAGACAAGCTCAATTTTAACCATGCTATACCTTACCTTACACATGTTGGTAGCTCCCAGGTAGTAATCATTCTCCCAGGCTGTGACATAGACTACATGTAGTGTGTGTGATCAATATAACAGCACATATATTGTAAAACATTAACTTTCTCCAGCTGATTTTAAAGTGGAATACACAACCAAGACTTAAGACTAACTGCCATCCCACCTCGAGAGATTGGGATCAGGGTTAGGTTATAGGGTTAGGATATATAGGGTTTGGGTTTAGATTTTAAACCCTAACTGCCTCAGATCCTCTGAAAATCACTCTTTAAAGATTTGTGAGAGTTTCAGCATCGGATCCATAACTCAGCACGGACGGTCTCCCGGAAGAAGAAATGCTAGGTTTCTAACAATAAAAGTATGGAGCTGAGCGAAGAAAATCACCTTTGTGGGGAAAGGATTCGAAAGGCCTTGTGGGTTTTAATGCTTAAATACACGCAATAGCTGTGGAAGTTAGGGTTAAGAAAGTGTGATATTATTTAGGGCTAGGGATATGATTATGGTTCAATCAGAGAATAAAGGTATCGTTTTTAGCGGCTGGAGTGCATACTATTATCTCATATAACACGGGCGACAAGTGTTTAAGAATACTTTTTAAAACAGGTTCTTTTTCATATTGCCCAATGACTGACACCATTTTGCAATTAAGTTTTCTTGTCATTGCAACCCGGCAATAAATACATTCCAATGGCACCTTCCTAAAAGCGAGTTTCTTTAAAACCTGCATCAAGGATGCTTTGTGCCCCAAAGAAGGTATAATGGAAAAATTGGGTGGCTTTTCAATCTCAGCAGCTACTTTCACCAGGGAGTAAATATAATGGCAACAATGCCAACAACAAATAGGAGTAAACCTCAAGACTTATTTTTCAGGGAATTGAAAGTTGAATTGAAGTACATGAATGTGATTGGTATATTGCTGAAGAATGAGTAAGGAAGTGAAGAAGAAAACTTCAAACTTCTGCAAATGAATTTCTTTGCAGTGCTTGTTTAGATGAAAATGTCATGTTGCAGAATTAAGGATTTGTGGATTTAAGGATTGGGATTGGGAATAAACAGTGGCATACCAGGCAAATACAAATGCTGTCCCACTCATCTGCTACCAAAATGACTTTACTAGGACAAATGTGCATAATAATTTTGCTTTTGATGAAATGGGTCAAAATAAGGATAATTTTGGCCAAATACAGATCAAAAGGTCTGTAAATAAATTCATAAGAATGGGAGAGTTGATCAGCTAATTTGAGTAAGTACTACGTTGAAAGTACTACGTTGTAGTACGAAATGTCATTGAGGTATGTTTAACATCTTTATACTGAAATACTTTTGGATTTGTATACAAGAACTTTTGTAAATTATAGATCAAAAGGAATTATGCATAATTTTTGGTCAATTTTGTCTCAGTTCTTTGAGTAAAGAGGGGGAGGACTGTGAATAAAGACTATCTAAATTAAGCTACAGAGATAATGTACAATGATGTATTGTCTCAAGACATCAGGAAAACACAACAAAACAATGATTTAGACTCAGCATTTCCCCCACGATCATGAGGACCATTTAATAATAGCTTATTAACCATTCAATAATTTCATAGACATAAATATGATTAAGATCAATAATGATACAATTTCATAGAAATTAAGACATAAGCACAAATTGAGATATTTAACGACAGCAAGCATTTTCAACTTATTTATCTTTCAACAAATTATTGAAATACGAGAATTATTGGAAAAATGTGTACAAGCCAACCAACCATATAGGCTAGACACACAAAAGTTGACTTCTGTATCACATTTAACCAAAATAATTTATGTTAAGCCAAAACAGATCTTTGGATCAACCCGAGAGGATTGGATTGGAAAACCACATTTAAAATGCAATTAAATTTAATTAATTAAATAATTAGGCATCTCCAAAAGAAGGAATAATGCCAGCTCAAATAATGAACATTTAGTATAATTAAGGTATCAGTAAGGCAAAATAATCCCTGCCAAATACATCAAATCAAATCAAATACATTAAATCAAATACATCAAATCAAATCAAATACATTAAATCAAATACTCCAAACTATGAAATTCCATACAAAGCGCAGTAGAAAGTGGAGACAATCTACAGACGAGATTCTTCAGGATTTGAAGAAACTCCATACAAAGCATTCATTTCCCTTTAAAAGCGCAGTAGAAAGTGGAGACAATCTACAGACGAGATTCTTCAGGATTTGAAGAAACTCCATACAAAGCATTAATTTCCCTTTAAAAGCGCAGTAGAAAGTGGAGACAATCTACCTACAAGTCTCATCAGGATTTGACCAGACTCCATACAAAGCGCAGTAGAAAGTGGAGACAATCTACAGACGAGATTCTTCAGGATTTGAAGAACTCCATACAAAGCATTCATTTCCCTTTAAAAGCGCAGTAGAAAGTGGAGACAATCTACCTACAAGTCTCATCAGGATTTGACCAGACTCCATAGAAAGCGCAGTAGAAAGTGGAGACAATCTACAGACGAGATTCTTCAGGATTTGAAGAAACTCCATACAAAGCATTCATTTCCCATTAAAAGCGCAGTAGAAAGTGGAGACAATCTACCTACAAGTCTCATCAGGATTTGACCAGACTCCATATAAAGCGCAGTAGAAAGTGGAGACAATCTACAGACGAGATTCTTCAGGATTTGAAGAAACTCCATAATTCTAAAGCATTCATTTCCCTTTAAAAGCGCAGTAGAAAGTGGAGACAATCTACCTACAAGTCTCATCAGGATTTGACCAGACTCCATACAAAGCGCAGTAGAAAGTGGAGACAATCTACAGACGAGATTCTTCAGGTTTTGAAGAACCTCCATACATATCATACATATACATCATTAACCCTCATACAGAGAGACTACACACATTTATCTAACATACCAAAAGCGTAGAGCAGGAGTAATTTGACAAAATTTTATTGAAGCGAGTCAATTTTGACTTAACTGAAATACCCTTCCCAATAATGGGAGGGAGGGTGGGATTTTTTGGTCCTGTCTGGTCGAAAGGAGAAATGCAAGTGCATCACAAGAAAACTATGGCCACAACAAAGGAATGTAAAATAGAACGAAAGACCTGATTGGCTAAACGCCACTAAAGTGACAGCTGATTGGCCAAAAATTGGGTTTTGTTGCTAAACAACAATAACAACCCTAAACTATGACCTGAATCAATAGCTTGATAGCTTAAAGGTAGGCCAGAAACTCTGAAGTGGGCTTGAGTGGACTCAAGTGTAAATTGAGAGGATAAGCGTCTGCATTTAGATGCACATGACTGCCTAAGGTCCCCTGATGCTTAGACAATCTAGTTTTTAAAAGATTTGCACTTTTAAAAACGGAATTATCTCATATAAGTGTTTCCACGAAGGGTGATGGGAGGAATTTTTGCTTAACCCTGTCTAGCTTAAAATAGTGGGGCAGAGTCAACCAAACCTTTTAAGTTTTGGTCAAAATTTAACTTTTTAACTTAAAACATGTAGGCTATTTTTGCTACTAGCCATTTTAGAGTTAAACCAGACAAAAAAGATTGTATGATATTTATAAATTTCCTCATGTCAGTCCTTTTGGAAGGTGGTCGTTCCAGGAGGGGGGGGGGGGAGTTACTTACATTATCAAAAATGTTTCTTCTAGTCTATATGCCATAGTGAACTTCATAGGAAATGATGGTGTAGGCAAAAGTATAGTCTTGAAACTGGCAAAAAAAAAACCCAGTCTTGTCCATATGTCTTATCAATGAAGCCAAGATCAAGGGTGGATCCATGTTTTGTCAATAAAGTCAAATTCCAAGGCCACTTTTATGTTGTCAATAAAGTCAAGTTCAAGGCCACTAAGTCTTGTCCATATGTCTTGTCAATAAAGTCAAGTTCAAGGCTTATACAACTTAATGAATGTATTAAAATACATGGGGCATATACATATGAGAATGTTCATAGCCACCTGCTTTTTTTTTGTTGCCCAAATGTCCATGTTTTTATTTATTTTTAGTCCGTTTAGGAGCATTTTTGCTACATTTGATCCTTTTTCCTGCTTTTTTCAGCATTTTTCTGGTTTTTTTCATGAAAATGTTTTAACATTCTCATGCTGTTGAAAAACATTTTGATGCATGGGGTGGACTTTGATATGTTTCTGTAAAACCTGTTCATGTTGAAAATAAACCCAGACCCAGACTTGGTAAGGGTTATGTAAGGTCAGATGCTTATAGGATATCAACAAAATCTCAGGTGCAGGGTAATGAGGTAATAGCACTATTGGTTAACATCACATAGATGATCATAATGATCTGACTGTCACCATGGACACAGTTGATCAACAAATCAACCATAATGATTATCATTATTACATGTATGTTTCTGTAATATACTTCCTGTTTTCATTTTGTTATTTTTAAGCGGTAATTGATCCTTTTTTGCCTCCGGATAATGTCACAGCAAGTAAAGTTTGCAGCCCAGCTTTGTGGTATTCATTGATAGAGCTATGTAGTTCCCACACATTGCTATAGAGAAACTATAGGACTTGGGAGTGTAGGTTTAGAATCATGTTGATGTGAATCTAACGGTTTTGATCATACTTGATATCCACTAGGAGGATGCTAAGCAAGGGTGGAATTAAGTGGGACACGGGAGCAGTTTGGCCCCCAGAAATGAGCTAATTTGCATAAATGCTAATTAATTATGCAAATATGCAAATTAGGGGCTGGCTTCACTATATAATACATTAGAACATATTAGAAACACTTTGACCAAGTTTCAGGGCAAAATTATGCAAAATAAAAGTACCCTGAACATTTATGCATGGATTTTTAGCAAAATATTGGCAAAAATTATATGTAAATGAGCTTCTCCAGTCATTTTAGCTCATTAACTTGATTGATTATTGATAAAAACAATAAGATACAAAGAAAATATAAATTGATATATTTTGAAAACCGTATGTCCGATTGACTCCAAACAAAAGGCATATTGATCAGTGTAATTTGCTCTACTCAATTAATCTGTTTAAAACATGTTTAGAGCACTTTTATAATGCCTCCATAACCACCTTAATTGAATTGAATTCAATTAAATACAAATGAGGCCGGGTAATGACACCGCTAATTCAAGTATGTATTGGATTATATTTCTACTAATTGCTTTGTGAGAGAATTTGATTCCAAATAAATAGAGGAGAAAGTGGCCAGAAGACGGTCTTTGGCCAGAAGGCGGATTTGCTTTGACTTGGACTTGAACTTGAAATGGCACTGCTTGTAGTGAAGTGTAGTTTAGTGGACAGTGACCTTTTGCCAATGAGCTGTGATAAAAAAATGAGCAGTTTGCTATTCAAAATCGATAATTTTTTTTGTTCCATTTAACACACATGCCCTAATAAGCACCTACTCAGCAATTATTTGTAGCGATTTTCAACCTCCAAAACCGCCGATATAGAGAGTTCCCGTGTTTTGGGTTACCCACCATCTTGGAGGGAAACCTAAACTTCGTTTACAATTTTCAGAATACCAACACTCGCGCAATAATTAGCAAATGTTATTTTGTAGAATGTAGCACCAATAGGGTCATTGACCAAATCAAAGGAATGAGGAATACGGCGGTGCGAATCACGTTATAAACACTATTGTAGTCCGTTCCGCTTGAAAACACGGGAACTCTATTCAAGCAAAATGAGCAGTTTGCTATGCAAAATCAATTGCATTTATTTGTTCCTTTTAAAGCGCATGCCCTAATAAGCGCCTACTCAGCAATTTTTCAAATTGCAGAATGGGTATGGGATACTATTACCACCTAGACTCCGACCCATAAAGTTTCAAGCTTAGCTATAGATGAGTTGACTTCTGACGTCATTGCCTGGCAGTGAGGTAGGCGCGCGCATCATCACAATTCTCATTGTTCCTTGCCTAGCAGTATGCGGGCGCATCATATTTTTTTCAGGGCCTATGCTTTAAAGCTCTCATAACAATATTAACGGCTATTGAACATGAACAGTGTAGTGGTTGCATGCAGTCAGCTCAAGCATATTGATATACCAGTCCCTTCTTGTCTTTGTTTATAAACTTTGGTATATCGATATACCAATCCTTTCTTGTCATTGTCGACCAACTCATCTATATAATGTCATTTCACTGAAAAACAAAGTCCCAAATTGTTGGTTGAAAAAGGCATCATGTAAGTTACCAGTGGAGATTCCATATTGGGTGCATAATATTACAATACATTTTCGTGTCCAAATGCACCTAAAGTAAAAACGGACATCTGTGGCGATTTTCAACCTCCAAAAGTACTGATATAATGTGTTGTTAACATCTTCTCTGCAATGAACAAGACTAAAAGATGAGTATATGACTGACATTGACAAGACAGCAAGGATGGACAATAAGGCCAAAAAAACATCCACTTGGAATTGAGGTTTTAAGCAGCTGTTTGCACAGACTTGTTTTTGGACACATTGTGTCATTTCATATCAGCTTCCTGAGTACCAAAGAGGAGAGGATTAACAGAGTTAAGTAAAAACAAATGTTTCATTGTCCTCTCCTCATCTGATCAACCTTAATCTGGAAAATCTGGAAAAAAGTTTTGACTGTACAAAAGAATACAGAACCAGTATAGTTTGTTCAGCCTATAATAGGCAAAAAATTGAAACATCGTCTATTGATATAGAATGGTGAGCACGCAGTAAGTTCAAACTTTATTGATGCTCGCTCTCCGCGCAGTAACAAAAACTAATTAATTTTCGGCAAATATTAAGTCAAACAAACTGTAATTTTGGAAATTCTAGAAACATCCGGAAGTTTTTAAGCTGATGAAGAGATACAGTAGATACAGAAATAGCCTAAGTTACACATATTTTGGGCAATTTATTAAGCATGTCAAGTATAGCATATTTCAACAGGGGTAGCAATAAGGAACCATTTCCTGATAGCCATCCGGGCTATCTAGCCATTTTTTCTGATAGCCCTGATGGAAATTCAATAGCCCTGAAGAATTCAAACCAATCGTTTGTTCAAGCATTCAATTATTAGTGAATAAAAAGCTTTCAACATGTTCAATGAGTGACGTATTCTGTGTGATCATGGTGATTGCTTCCTTAAATATCGGACTCTTATGAATTGTTAGACATGTGTGGAGCTTACACACTAACACACAGCGAGTATCAATAGCCCGTACATGGAGATAAAACCCAATAGCCCGACAGAAAACCTAATAGCCATGGCTATCAGGCTACCGCTTATTTTGACCCCTGTTTCAACCAACAGTCACTGAAGACAGATCCTGCTATAACCATGGAGTTCTGATATGGTTCTGTTCGATCACACCAGGGAAGTGATTGCATATAATACTGCTTAACTTGTTTACCACAAAAACATGAATAGCCCAAGAAATCCATCTCTGCTATAACCCACCTCTCACACCAATCCCAGGTGGCCGCAACAAAGTTGCGATAAAATTGACCATATCTCAAATCATGATATCCCTTGAAATTATTTAAATCAAACAAAAGCATTTTCAAAACACTTCAGAGCATCCTATAAAAGCTTGCATTACAGCGTCTTTATTTTGTTTTTGCTCGCTTCTCTTTTACTCTTCATGGCCGTTGAGCGATAAGCATACTTGAACACCTTTGCTTGAGTTCCTTTGACATTTCACAGGTGTAAAAATTCTGGGATGCTTGGCTGCAATCTGCCCGTCAGACAAACATAGGAGCAAGCAGCAGCCCCATAAGACAAACACAGGGTTGTAACATAGTATGAACAAATACTTCACTTGGCTTCCACTTCGGCAGGGTTGCCTAAAAATTTCAGCCCAAATTGCGGGTCAATTAATCAAAAATTCACCCAATTTTTCTCTTAATCATTAGATTCTATGGGATAGGAAACTACCGGAAGTCACGGAAGCCAATGTTGAAAAGTTACCCAATTTTAATCTTAACCATTGGTTTCTACGAGACACAAAATTGTCAAAAGTCGCAAGGAAAATCTTCCCAATTGGGCTACCAAATCGCGGGTTTGGCAACCTTCCTCTTCAGTCTGTTTTATAAATTTGTCCAGCGCAGAGTGTGAAGTGAGTGCAGTTGTGACGTGTATGTGTCAGATTTTATCAAAATAATGGACTTTGTTTTAATAATCAACGGTATATTCATCGAGTTTTTATTCAGGAAGCATCATGTTTAAAGAAGACTCATTTGTCTTGTCCTGTATAAGGCCAAACTATTTGAGATAGTCCATAGACCCCTCCAAGGTGTTGGGTTGTTTTCTTTTTTGTTTTTTGTTTGATTTAAATCATTTCAAGGGATGTCGTGATTTGTGATAAGGTACATTTTATCGCCACTTTGTTGCGGCCACCTGGGATTGGTGTGAGAGGTGGGTTATAGCGGAGATGGATTTCTTGGGCTATTCATGTTTTTGTGGTAAACAAGTTAAGCAGCATTATATGTAATCACTTCCCTGGTGTGATCGAACAGAACCATATCGGAACTCCATTATAGCCAGATCTGTCTTCAGTGACAGTGTTGGTTGAAATAGGCTATACTTGTGTTGTGTTGGTCAAACAAACAAATAACAAACATAAAATGTGTTTAAATTGCAACTGCGTGTAATTACTGTACATGCTTTTAAAAGAAAAAATGCATTTCAGCTTGTGGAACATCAAACATTTGAGCAATTTACGCAGGCGGGCAACGTGCAAATATATTCCTTTTGTAAATATTTCAATGTATGGAAACTTTATACAAGTTGCAAATTTCAAAACAAGTAAAAAAGTTCAAAATATGCAAATCGCAAAAAATTATACAAATGAAAATTTCTACTTTTGCCTTGGGAATAGAAATGCTTATTTTTTGACATTTACAAAGAATTTTCCATATTGTTATCTCCTTTTTTTCAACTGAAAAGTGTAAAAACAAAGGAATCCAATTTAGCCAACTAAATTGGAAACTGTAACACTAGTATTGTATATCATTCTTGTTCGCAGACATGTTCACACTTATTTCTTCATTTCAGTTTCATTATATATGTATGAATTCATCTTGACTTGTTAAAAGATGTTTGGTAGCAGTGCATATCAAATGTTGGTTATAGTGATGAACAGTACTTGTATTATCTTGGTACTGACTTGTTCTTGGCGACTCTAAGATAGTGTAAGGGTACTTATCACATGGGATGGAAAAGGCAAATCAGATACTTGAATTTTAACTAAATGCCCTATTCCCGGGACTCGAGTCTTTAATAGAGGCTTAAAACATTGTTAAATTGAGCAGTTTTGATTCGTTTAAATTGCAGTTTTAAAGATTGTGTGTGAAAAAGGGGTGATTGAATACTAGTTGACTAATAATTTAATCTTCTTCGATAAACTGATTGCAGCTACTTTGAAGTCATCGTCGTTTTCTCTAGAGTTCACCCTACAATATTAATGATTAAAGTGACTTGAGTGATTATGTGATGATTTAAATGTCTCTGCTTCATTAGTTTGCAGCATCAATGTTTAAAAATGATGGCAAATCAAATGCTCTCAATGATGGTGCCCTGGGTGTCAGTTGAAAGCTAAACTGGATTATACCTGCTTTAAGGTTTGTATGTTGTTTTGATTAAATTTGTGTTTAGAATGTTTGAAAGTGCAATGATGATAATTATGTAATTGTACTATATAAATTTGTGGCTTAAAATGAATTGGGAGTGCATAAATTGGAAGTGTTTAAAAATGATAATTTAAGCTTAGCAGAATAAAGCAGAAGATATGTCCCAAAATCAGGCCCGTAACCAGGGGGGCTGGGGCGGATGCCCTCCAATCCCAAAATGCTCCAAAAGTCCCTTTTTTTTTTTTTTTAATTCCCATTTGCGAGCGTAGGGAGTGAAAAAATTGGGGATTTCAAGGTCCAAATTTTGAAAAAAGGTCCACTTTTTCAATGAGCCCCAACCCGAAATAAATCATGGTTACGGGCCTGCCCAAAATTTTAAATTCTATTACCCCCACGACCCATTATTCAAAATCGCGCACTGTGATTTGTTGAAACGCGTCACGTGACAGACCATTAATTAGCGATAAAGTGTCAAGGGCAACAAACTTTATGTTCTTCTATCATCACAGCGCACAGCAGAGCGCACAGCACACCTGCTTATGTAGGGGAGAATGGAATGTCAGGGGTGTGTTATTGTATACCTGCTTATAGGGGAGAATGGAATGTTAGGTTGTGTTATTGGAATGTGCATACGCTTTGGCTACGCGTATCGCTCCACCTTCAGGTAAACAACTTGAAATATTTGGGCAAAAAATTTGATATTTTCTCTTTAAATCACACTATTTTGTGGTAATAGAATAGAAATAAAGGGTAATGCATGATCCTTTTACCTCGGCAGTAAAAATGTTTAAATAATGGGTTCGGCTGCGCCTCACCCATTATTTACGCTTTTACTGCCTCGACACATTATTTTCGTGTAAAGGATCATGCATTACCCTTTATTTCTTAACTATAAAACACACAAACAGTAGGTAAAGTGGTATAAGTGCAACATATCCTGGTTTTGGTATTTTGAAATAAGAAATCTATATTCCATTTTGGCTTAAAAAAGTTATTTCATCAAATCTAAATATTTATAGGTTTAAATTGAACAGAAGTTCAACTTTGAATTTGATACATGTGTTGATAGAAACTTCAATCTATACTTAATTGACCTTGATTGGCTTGAAAGTGATGAGCATGTCATTAGTATGCCACAACTTGCTCATTGTCAAAACAGTACTTTATATTGGGACCTGTTTTCACAATCTATGATGTGATGTAGTTTTAACATGTTCAGGAGACAGGTTATATTATTTTCAAGTATGGAATGGGGCTCATGAATGCTGGTTTAGAATGAGTTAGGAAATGTAAGGGTTAGGCCAAGGAAAGTCGATTTTGAGTTTCCCGTCACCCGCCCTCACTTCATTTTCTGACCCTCACTTGAATTCATTATTGTAATAAAAAAAAAAATACCAATAAAAACTGGTTAGTTTGCAAAAAAATTATGAATATCCCTTTATTTTTTGTGGAAAATCAAAATAAAAACATACATTTTGCTGTCAACCTTGCAGACTCTTTCTAATATACTTTTGAATCTCATTTGGGCTAAACATCCATCTTGAAGTGAGTGAGCGGCAAATAGCAACACATGTTACATCCGTGTTGGTCATATAATGAAAGGCAGAAAAATAATGAATAATGAAAAAGTTACCTCACTTGTTTTCAGAAATTATGTGACGGGAAACTCAAAATTGACTGTTAGGGGCCTTATATTGTTATTATTGTTGAACCAATTTGCATAGTAACTACCAACTTGGCAATGCACTTGGAGATATGTGGAGGACCATGTAATACTTTCAAAATAAATGAGATTCGTGAATTTTTTCTCAATTTTAGTCAATAATAAATGCAGTGTTTGTGTTATAATTATTGTCAATAATTAGTTGTATTTCAGATTGAGCAAAAGATAATAAGATATGAGAGAATGTTATACAAATTCATTATAAATGTTCTTGTATTCTCCCAACAACTGAATAGGCTTATATGCTTATATAACTCAAAAAATATCATAGTACTAAACATGTATGTGATGGAGTTGGCCTCATCTTGAGAACGGTTTCCCATTGCACTGTTATTCTTTATATTCAATATTAGCCGTATTCAGACGGTCATAGAATCCTTGAGGAATCGGCATGCTCAAGGATTGCGATCCCTAAGTTAATCCCAGAGTGCGTGTCAACACATTTCCGTCGTGGCCTGTAATCCTCGAGTTTCACAATGCCTGATGACGTCAGTTCGAGAATTATAACTGAAAGCTGAATGTGACCTCTGCAGTATTGTGTGAAATTGAACTCGGCAAAACGTAAACGATCATGGCACCGATTGCGATGTCACAATCTGTGAAGAGCAGTTTGCTCTTGTTTGTACTTAAATTCATGATGGAAAGTGGTGATGATGTTCTAGATTTGGCATCGATTATACCATTGAGTTTTTGACATATGATTGGGAGATGAGAGTTGTTGAGGAAGAAGAGGCAGAATGAATGACAATTGCAATATTTAAAGTACCGTAGAGCAATGGAACTCCACCACCATGCTCAGGTCAAGCTCAGTGCTCGAGAATTGCAAAATGTAGCGTCCACACAGCATGAGCTCGAGCACCACTCAGGGAACTTGTGAAATCCCCTAAATTTCTTGGGGATAAATTTACATGTAGGGAAAAACTCGAGGACTGGAATCCTCGAAAAGCGTTCAGACGGCAGATTTCCCAGAGTCTGCTCGAGCAAATAGCCCTCCGTGTGGACAGGACTACTCGCATATTATAAAGTGTTGTAGCAAATTTCTTCATTAGAGTGTAACACAATAGCCTGCAAACTGTTCTTTTTGAAAGGATAGATTAAAATTGTGTTTTGGTGGGAAATGGTTCAACACACCCGGAGGCAGGAATAGAATTTGTCAAGTTAACAGTGCCTTTTGTTTTGACCCATATAGACCTTTTATTATTATTATTATTTGAAAGCCTGTGGAAAAGATTTTAATCTTAATTATGTTCATGGTTTACCTAAAATGTTGATGATTGTTATTGTGGTAGAGTAAATATTAGTGGTTTTCAGGGTGTACATCATGTCCTTTAAAATTTTGAATGAAGGTTCCAGGAATTGTGCTTTTAAACAAATGCTTTTTTTTGGGGCGTTGCGGTTATCGCATCATATTCATATAAAATTTAACAAATAAAAAAACCCCAAAAAATAATAAGTAAATAAATAAAACAAAAACTACCAAAAAGCAAACAAACAAAACAAGAAAATAGCAAAAAGTTATTTTTCTTTGATACATTTGCCTGATAATCGAATCAGGCTTACCACTTAATCGACCAATTACATCATCGCAAAGTCAAGTAATGTGCAAATAATGTAGTTGCACCTGCGTGAACTGTTCTGTTGAATAGGATATCGATGCAGGTGCGTGAAAGTCATAAATTGTAACACATAATCCGTCACTATATCATACACACTACACAGAGTTCACTAATGGATATCACTAACTTTTGCATGGTGGATGTATAATTGTGTATGCATCATCCTAGAGAGAATTTGATTGGGGTGCAAATATTGTGTAATATATATGCAAAGGTGATGTTAAATATGACCTTTTGAAAAGTACAGAAAAGTCGAAATTGTTCAGTAACGTACTACAAACACCTACTATTGTTTGAGTAGTAATATGAAAGTAATACTATCAGTATTACTTTTGTTATACGATTTGCTGAATGCGGATGGAACCATTCACTTAGGGATCCACAACATGCTCATCTATCAGGGCACAATTCTTTAACCCCAACACATCTGTACATTTATTGAACGACCTTTGAAAATTTGGGTACAAAAACTCATACTCCGCAACTTGTGGTCAAATTTTTCACTATGATTGTTTAATTGAGGTTATTGAACTATGCCATTGGGATGAGGCCATTGTGTACCATCTGTATTTCCGTAACCTATCTATACAGCCCCACGCAAACGGCGATAGAAATCTATTAATTCCTGGCATGATTTCTCCAGTGGCTCACCTACATTGTGTGTTTGAATATTTATTTACAATTTAGAGAATAGATTTGTGGAAAATTGAGACAAGAGGAAAGGAGTAGTAAGTCAACATGATCCGGATCCCAGATGAGTCCCTTGCCCTAGAGCGTGATTCCATCTATCGCTGTGCACCGGCCCGGGCAACCCAAAAGAGATGATTAATTCTTTGAATTCTCGCTTAATAGGCTACTGCAGTATCGCAAATCAGCCCGTTTTAATACTAGCAGCAGATAATAAACTTTTTAAGCATCGTTAGAGAGCAAAGCTCTTCTTGTGTAGGAGGTATTAGGTTAACCAATTGGGCAAATCCAGTTGAAACTCATACACCCCCTATGGAAGACATGGCCTTAATATCCTGCACAGGGAGTGTGAATTTCAAATGGGGTCACCTAAATGGGCGACTCCATTTGAAATCTACACCCCCTGTGTTGAAGATTGTCTTCTATATGGGGTGTATGGATTTCAGATGGAATAGCCCATTTCTAAAGTCAAGGTTCATCTACAGTAGATAGCAAAAAAGGTTAAATAAAAGTTTGCCAAATGAAAAATGTGAGCATTTCTAGATATCCTATAACCCTATGGAACAGGTGCATTCAAAAGCTGTTTTTGGTTTCCAGAAAAAGAAATAAAATACAAAAACATGAAAAAGAAAGTAAATGAATGATAAGGCCCCTCCCTCAAAAAAAAAAAAAGAAATACTGTCTCAGACACATTTTTGGTTAAAAAGCTAAGTGATATGCTTTCTTTTTTTCCTTCCCTTTGTTTTTTAAGAAAATGAACTATGCGATTTACGACACTTCCTTTGGATCGTGATACAATACTGAAAATATCAACAACAACAACAAAATTACGGCCAACATGTAGCGCTATGTGCTAAATAGCACTAAATTGGAATTCACATACATGTAGCAATGCGCGTAGGTGTCTGAGACAAACAACTGCAAAACTGGATCTCATTTGCCACCTGTAATCCAGCTAAATTGCAACAATGGAAGAGAAATTCAAAGAGACAACATTGTAGGGAACATAATGTAATGAAGACTTTAGTTTTACGGAGTGAAACTGGGTCTTGTGAGCGACCTGTATATACAATCAGGCCATTTTCTCCATTTGGATGTAAGCCCAGCAGCAGTTGTTTTCAGGCCATTGCATTAGTTCTGCAGGTGCTTGCTTCTTCACTGATTTTTCAATTACTTGCGTGGCTGGATAGTTTCACCAGCTGTGAGCTGCTTCATAAGGGTTGAATTAGGGCAACTTTTGATAATTGAAAGTTTGTTTTAGCTGTAAACTTGGGAAGATCGCTTACTACCTTTGCTACTGATTTTGAATAGGACCTACTTTCATGACTGTAACATAAAAGGATCACCAGGTGTGAGCGAATATGATGAAGGCACAAAATGTTGTTAATAAATGGGAGTTGGAGTAGAGGCAATAACTAATGTTTTTGTTTGAAAGTTACTATATGGGACCGTCCACCACAACTGAGCCCGGATGTCTCCAGTGCCACTATTGAGATATGCTCCATTGAACTTAACAATAAACAAAAGGAAACAAAGGATTTATTGATTGTTTTATTGATTTTCACTACTTAAATGTCAAGTACTATAGACATGATATACATCATTTTAAAGCTAATTTCAAGCAGGATATTTTGGTTGAATATCTCAAAAATGATGATTGGCGACTTCAGGGCTCAGTTGTGCTGGATGGTCACATATAACAAAAAAGTTGTCTTGCTTTTTTTGGTTAAGCATCAATGATTTTTATTGAAGAGTAGTGTATCAGCTTAGGTACTTTAAGGCCTGCATTAAAATGCAATACTGCATGCAGTTCCAAGATGGCTTTTTCACAAATTTTGAATTATTGTTTATGGATTACTTTTGAATAGCAAAATCTCATTTACGCAACAATAAACAGCACCATAAGTATTAACTTAGACTAGTTCTGTTAGCTTATTTTTCTTTTTTTGTTTGTTTGTAAAGCATCAATGCTTTTTGTTGATGATGAGTAGTGTACCAGCTGCAATTTACACATAAGACAATAAACATAACACTAAATTTGAGATGGTTTTTCACAATTTTGAATTATTGGTATTAAGTACTGTGAAATCACTGAAATGTGATATTTTCACATTGTTAATTTTATGCAGTTTGAAATGTATGGAGCAGGTATCTGGTTTCTTATGCGATAACAAACAGTTATGCATTTAGAGCCTATTGGTAAAAAATGTTTTGCAGTTAACTTGTAGTTGGGAGTTCGCAGTGGCATATAGAACATGATCATTCCAAATCAGTGCTATCTTATTACATGAAGATATGTTTTTGTATTGGATACTAGGATGCAAGCTCACTCAGTCACAATGAGCCAAAATAGCTTCATCTCGATGGCACAGTTCAATAACCTGCATTCAACATTAATAGCTCAAACATTGACCTCAAGTAGTGGTGTATGAGTTTTTGTACCCAATCTATTCGTAGGTCATTCTATTGATGTGCAAACATTTGGGGTTATGGAACTGTGTATTGAGAGATGAGCATGTTTGAGCTTGTCTTCCATCAGTCAGATGATAGCAAGAATATTACAGGGACAATGACACTGTTTAGCTTAGGTTTCCAACATACCGATGGGCAGTCTACATAACACTTTTAATTCAGTTCTATCTTGCTAAATCTGGATCAAATGCAGAGCTATTTGGATGTAAATATGCGATGGATTTGTAAATTGTAACACACACATTTTTTTCTTGATGTCCTGTGCAATGTGCATATATTATTATATGCCTAGAGAGGTCTGCATTTTGTGATGGTGTCAATGCGTACACAAGAGGGTCCAAAAGTGACCCTTTTTACTCTCGCAAATATTGAAAATTGGGTTTTTTTAAAGCATAGCCATCTTTTAGGGGACTTCTGCAGAAAGAAATGTGAATTTTGATATTTCTGAGATATTGATTACGGTACAGTTTCCTTATTCATTAGCCTACTGGTATTTTCTCAAGATACAGAGTACAACTTTTAGGTATTTAAAAATACCTCAAAAGTATTTAAAAATACTTTTGGTGACATTTCTTGAATTGAATACCATATCTTCTTACCTGCCCATATTATATATTACTGGTAGTCCTGCATTTTTCTGTACAAACATTGGAATACAACCAAAAACCAAAAACCTCCACCCACCCATGGGTTGCTATCTACTGTAGATAACATAAATCTGTTGCTAGGTATCATTAATTCAGCGAGGTGTAACACCAGGTTTGTGCTTTATTACATTTTTAGATGGTATCAATCCACACTGATCTGAGGCAATCTGGATTCATATAGTTATGTATAGACTAACCTAGTGTAGATTGAATTTCTTAAGGTATATTCTATTACTTTTTACTCTGTGTAAAGACAAGAAGATCCTCTCTATATAGGTACACCCACATGATTCTTGTTAGCTGGCTGTAGTTTTGATGGCATCATCAAAATAGCTTCATACATAGCGAAAAGAGCTACAGTTATATACATTATACAATAATGGTTTATCACTTTTTATATCACAGACATACAAAAAACACTAGGATATGATGTAGGGATATTAGTGAAATGATCAATACAAAACATGAAGACTTTCACTCTTGTAGCTTATAACATGGTGAATTTTTTAGTTTGACAAAAGTCATCTTTGACCATTTGAAAGAATTCTATACAAAGGTATAGATTATTTATTTGATAAAGCGAGTGGGATGTTTTAAGGTATCAACTCATGTGGTGTCTAAAAGCTGATACCTTCTCTTAACTCAAGTAGAATGTTGGCACATCAAATTATAACCTTTTTTATAGTTCTTTTGATTTCCACTGAATCCAAACAGTTGTTCTGTAAAGTTTGGTCATTGGAATGTTACAAACATGAACTCATTCCCTTATGAACAGACTTTATGGTTCTTAAAGTGGGTATGTTTCTGACAAAGAATTGTTTGAAAGGTTCTGTTGAACAAACTATGGTTTTGCAAAGCAAAGTGTTTTTCTTCTTTTTTATGATGGTGGTTCCCCACTAGAAATGAACGTCTGCCTTTGAATTGTATCAGAATGACCTTATTGGCAGATTCTCATAAATATGTTCTCATTGCTGAGCTCCAAGATCTAAATCTTTTAAAATACCCTTTCATGACGCACACTTTGTAATATCAAAATCGATACATGTATTCATCCATGTAACATTTTAAAATCTTTCTGAATCTTGTTAATTTCAAAAAGAGCCGGCGCCGCGGTATCCAGTTATCCCATCGCACCAAGTGCATGGTGTTGAAATAATGCTATTTATCAGGTATGGTATGGTATACTTAGGATTGTGGATCACTCCCCCAACTAGAAATGTAGTATCTGTCAAACAAACAATACAAGGATACTGCCTTTTTACTTGGAAGGCATATATTTGAAGGGGCTATTCCAGTAGAAATCTATACACCCTCTATGGAAGACATGACCTTAATCTTCCACACAGGGGGTGTGAATATCAAATGGGGTTATGAAGAGGTAACTCCATTTGAAATGTACACTCCCTGTGTGGGCTATTAAGGTTGTGTCTTCCATGGGTGAGATAGCCGAGAAGGTGTTGCGCTGTCGGCTGGGAGAATACGATCAGCGAGGGTTCGAGCCTTGGGCTTGCCTTAGGTGAGAATTCTCTTCCTCTCCCAAAATATAAGGTCGAAAATTCTGCAATTGCGTTCAGTTACACCACTAAATTTACGATAATTGTATAATTTCATTCTCGCCACCACACACTGTTTAGTACATGCAGGTATTAGACAGTATATGTGCAACGTCTCATGGTTCAGAAGTCACGTAAAGCCGTAAATTAACAGCAGATACTGCTTTTGTACTTGGGAGAGTATATTGGGCTATTCTTGTTGAAATACATACACCCCTTTTTGTAAGAAATTACATTAGTCTCTCATACAGGAGGGTGCAGATTTCAAATGGAGATACCCATTCAGGTAACCCCATTTGAAATTCACACTCCCTGTATGGAACAGTGGCGTAGCAGGTGCCCCCCCCCGCTTTCGTCATGGCCGTCGGTTCATGTAAGGCCGTCGTTAGACGGAAGGCGTTGAGTGAAAAAAAATTGGGTTAACAATAGACTATTTTTTACCCAGGGTGACAGAAAAAGGGGAGAACTTGAAAAAAAAAATATGAAAAATTGTTAATTATACATAAAATGTGTGTGTTTTTATGCTGGTACTGCCTAATATCCTTTTTTCTTCTTTTTTTTTTTTTTTTTTTTTTTTTTTTTTGCTCTTCACTTTTTCAAACCATGCAAAAAAAAAATTGGGTCAACAAATCACAACTTCCGTCGGCAAAAAATATTTCCGTCGGTACATTTATAAGTTGTGCCCCCTCGGTTCCAAAATCCTGGCTACGCCACTGGTGTGGAAGTATAAAAGTCATGTCTTCCATAGGGGGTGTGTGGATTTCAAGTGGATGAGCCCATTGCACAGAGTGCATTAGCTTAATTTATCTTGATTTATAATGCAAGCGAAACCTTCAAGTGTGCGTGCGTAAGGGATACTGTTAATACAATCTAACCTAGTTATCCAGGTACAGATGAAATTGTACATGATAAGTCCATCTTCAAATTAAAGAGCTAATTTTAAGTGGGTATTGCTCAAGAAATATTCTGTTAGGTATCTGTACACATGTGGTACCAAGAAAACAAGGCCCGTATGGAAGACATGGTCTTAATCTTCCACACAGGGAGTGCGAATTTCAAATGGGATTACCTAAATGGATCACTGCATCTGTCTGGGAGACTATGGGCATGTCTTCCATAGGGGGTGTATGGGTTTTAACTGGAATATCCCAATGTGATTGGGCAAGTAGAGATGCAGGCTACACATTAAGGATTGAGAAAGACTGATTGAGAAAGGCTGTGGGGAGGGGGCATATTTTTTTGGGTTATGTTATACTCGCTTAGGTTAATATTCCAAAAATTTTACAAGATGAGTCAGAAAAATTTGCATTTTTGTAGAAAAATTGTCCTGGTTGAGGTGGACAAACATACAAATTTGCATGTATGTGATAAGATGAACCAAACTGATTTTTTGCTTTTCAAAATTGAATCATTTTTGCTTGCCTTATATCTTATATATTTACACTTCACGACACAGAAAACCATACAATCTTACTACTGTACTGTGTGTACAATATCAAATTAATTATACAATTTGCTCTCCAAAGCAAGATTAATAACTCCAGGTTCACTCACACCACAAAAATGAAAGTCACTTAAAAGGTGCAAGTCAAAATTGATTGATTAAATATTCAGAATAATAAAAATGCAAATGTAGTACCTACACCATACTGCAAAGTGGGAATTTTTCACTGTATGAAACTTTTTTAAAGTGATAAACCATTTTATGTAGATTGTGAAAGTAAGAAATACATGTTTGCAGAGTGATTTTTTCACGAACATTCTATTCTTTGCCTTTTTGCACTGTAAAATATATTTGTGCATCAAAATTTTGTGATGACTCCTTGTCAGTTATATAATACAAAAATTGCCTGCATGTGAAGATTTCATGCTCATATACCATCCATACAATGCATCTTCCTAGAAATAAAATGACTGGGAGCTAAGTAACACACCCTTCAGCGATTTACTAACATAAACTAATGAAATAACTAATTAGACCAATTTTTATGCTATTAGCGCTGATTTGCATTGCAACGTCGGCTCTCATTGAGCGGCACTGCGGCAAGGTGTGCGGCACAGGAAACTCGGGAGTCTGTTTGCGTACTTGTGAATGGATTGCAATCGGCCGACGGGTATCTTCCCATCTTGCGCATTCACATGAGCTTGGCAGAACATGTTCCTAATATCACAACAAATTACTTTACTGATGTATAATCAGGGCTGTATTTCATGTGGAATAGTATTTCAGGAGCTATTGGAAGATTTTGTACTATTTTTGTACGTTTTGTAGTTATAATTTCCTATTATAATTCATTAAGGTATATGGGTTATCGAACCTATGATACTTGCATGTTACATATTTGGGCTGTTACATTTGAAAAAGCACATCCCCTGCGGAAAATTCTTACAATCACAATATTAACAATAAGCATGGTAACGGTCGTTCGTTAGAATCCATCGAGCACAAATCAAAGCATTTTTAAACAAATTTGGAAAAAAGGGTTTTATGGTGGGAAAAAAGAAAACATCTCAAGAAGTCATCCTCCAGAAGTTTGAGTAATCCATGTCTAGGATGCATCTGTATGTTTGCAGGCTTGTTTATGCTTCACATTATCCTCTAGAATACATCGAGCACAAATCCAAGTATTTAACAAATTGTGAAAAAAGAGCATTATGGTGGGGAAAAAATAGCAACATTTCAAGAAGTCATCCTTCTGATGAAGGTAAATCACGCAGCCATCAGCACTGCAGTATTTCACTGCGAGTCCTTTGTTGGCAAGATGTCATCCTCCAAAAGTTTGAGTAATCCATATCTAAGATGCTCATCTATGTGTGCTTGGTTGTTTCTGTTTCTCGTTATATTTTAGAATCCATTAATAACACAAATCCAAGCATTTAACAAATTTGGAAAAAAACAATTTGCTGGGAAAAAAGAAAACATCTCAAGAAGTCATCGATGTCTAGGATGCATCTGTATGTGTGCATGCTTGTTTATGTTTCACATTATCCTCTAGAATCCATCGAGCACAAATCCAAACATTTTACAAATTTATAAAAAAGGGTATTATGTTGGGAAAAAAAGAACATTTGAAGAAGTCATCCTCCAGAAGTTTGAGTAATCCATGTCTGAGATGCATCTGTATGTGTGCAGGCTTTTTTATGATTCACATTATCTTTTAGAATGCATAGAGCACAAATACAAGCATTTAACAAATTTGGGAAAAAAGGGTATTATGGTGGGAAAAAAGAAAACATCTCAAGAAGTCATCCTCCAGAAGTTAAAGTACAGTTTGTAACCCATGTCTGAGATACATCATCTCTATGTATGCATGCTTGTTTATGTTTCACATTATCGTTAACAATTGACCGAGCTCAAATCCAAGCGTTTAACAAATTTGGAAAAAGGGTATTATGGTGGGAAAAAAGAAAACATCTCAAGAAGTCATCCTCCAGAAGTTTAAGTAGCCCATGTCTGAGATGTGTCTGGATGTGTGCAGGCTTTAACAAATCATGAAAAAAAAGCATTATGGTGGGGAAAAAGAACAACATTTCAAGAAGTCATCCACCTGATGAAGGTAAATCACGCAGCCATCAGCACTGCAGTGTTTTACTGCGAGTCTTTTGTTGGCAAGAGGTCATCCTCCAGAAGTTTGAGTAATCCATGTCTAAGATGCCCCTCTATGTGTGCTCGGTTGTTTGTGTTTCACATTATATTTTAGAATCCAATAATAGCACAAATCCAAGCATTTTTAAACAAATTTGGGAAAAAAATAGTCATCCTCCAGAAGTCATCCTTCAGAAGTTTGAGTAATTCATGTCTAGGATGCATCTGTATGTGTGCAGGCTTGTTTATGTTTCACATTATCCTCTAGAATACATCAAGCACAAATCCAATCATTTAACAAATTTAGAAAAAGGGTATTATGGTGGGGAAAAGACCATTTCAAAAAGTCATCCTCCTGAAGCTTGAGTAACCCATGTCTGAGATGCATATCTATGTGCAGGCTTGTTTATGTTTCACATTATCCTTTAGAATACATCGAGCACAAATCCAGGCATTTAACAAATCGTGAAAAAAGAGCATTATGGTGGGGGAAAAGAAAAACATTTCAAGAAGTCATCTACCTGATGAAGGGAAATCACAGCCATCAGCACTGCAGTATTTTACTGCGAGTCTTTTGTTGGCCATATTTCCCTTCTTTTTCTATGCACTGTTCACAATACAGGAAATGTATGTAGGTATATGGAGTGCCATAGAAAAACAAATCCATCTTATAGCGATTGTCATTTTTCATATGTGCTTTGATTGGTATATTGGGTGAAAGACCTGTTATATCGGCGTCTATCTAATACCTTGGGCTGTGAGAAGCAGAACTGTAATAAACTGACACGTATGTCAAAATCCTGCTAGCTGTGTGTTTATTTTTAGGATAGAATGCATCATATCCCCTTTTGGTACTTATTATATTTCTGGTTTCTGAACATTTTTGTTCAAATATATGTATTTTCTGAGCAGGTGGTAGACATTGTCAATCGTTAAAATACCATAGAGTTGAATCACCTTAATAGATTCATCAGTTAAATATCTGATGTACTTAAATATCTGAAGTCCTGGAATCTAAATGAAAATATGATAAATGTGAGATAAATAGAATGTTTTTTATGAGGATGAAACAAGAAGAAATTTATGGATAGCTTGCAAACAAAAGCAGCCATATTCTAGTCATAAGTTGTTGAAGTTGAACTACAAAGTGAGTATTCAAGTCATGTTGCAGAATGCAGAAAAACAAAATATTGCCTATATTTTCTCAAAAGCAATGCATGTGGGTCCTACCCTAAACCTGTCAGGACTCCTGCTTGACCACCAATCTGCTGCGGCTTTGGTCGGGTCACTACGGTCACTCGGTCAGACATATGTTATACTACCATTGTAAATATTTAACAGAGGTTTTAAATTAAATCAAAATTGTTATTTTTGCTCAAAACTCAGTTTGCATATGAATCTTACCCGAACTGTATTCAAGAAAAGTGTTCCTGCTGATAGTTTGCGGTCCCAACATGCGGCCAATATTCCGGTCACAAAATTGACAGATGACATAATGGCATTCTTGCGCTGTGGGCAATATGTCTGTTTCAGACTTCGCATGAAGTCAGTAATTAGATTATAGGTCTCGTACATAGGTCACAGAAACATGGGAGGAATGAAGCTGGTGTGAATCATACAGTACCTAGATGACTCCATCCATTAATAGCCATCTCAAGAGATATAGGAATTGAGAGATCAGATCGAGAGAGAGATATAGAGAGATCAAAATTAAGATTATGAGAAGGGAGATGTGATTGAGACTGACTGTTAGGCCAAAAAAAAAAATTGTTTGTTTGTCCACGTCCGACTGACCGTGTACTCTGGTCCCGACCGTGTCTTTTTTTTTTTTTTTTTTACTTTGCGTTGAATGTGCTAGTAAAACAGTGGCTAGTATAAATTTAAAGAAAGAAAATGAACAGTATAACATGCAGAACCATCTCAAGAGTTAAACCAGTAAAGTGCTGTGTGTTTTGACTTAATACTAGTCTTCAAATTGTCAGTTTCAAGTGCAATATCTGTAAAAAAAAAAAAAAAAAAAAATCAGACCTACCGATCCAACTGTTTCATAAGCCCCTATGGACAAACAAACAATTTATTTTTTTTTTGGCCTTAGGGAACAACCCAAAAGTTTGATGATGTCTTATGAACAAAAATGCTTTTTAAGAGACTGACCCCATCCTTCCCTCCCTCCCTCCCTGTAAGGTAAGTGTGAAATGTTAAAAAATTCCAACCTGAAAAGATAAACTTTGAGTGATATTTTAACAAGTTTTTATTTACAAACAAAATATTACTTATTGACCACCTCCCCCTTAACGAAAGGACTTTCATTTTAAGGAGGACATCATCAAACTTTTAGTTTGTTCATTTATAAGATGTCATGAAACTTTCATTTGTTCATTTATAGGACATCATCAAACTTTTTGGTTTGTTCTCTTAAGAGATTAAAGAACCACTCAACATTGCATGTTTATTTGAAAATAATTATTCACACACTTTTTTGTTGTGAAACACAGATAAAGTGTAACAAGGTAGCATTTGCTTATTAGCTTTATTTAAAAATTAAGTGAAAAATAAGGAAGTTTGAAAAGTGTAAAGATACATTTTAAAAACAGCAATGCAAATTATAGTTTACAAATCAATAAAAGACACAATTTGTATGAAAGCTTCAAATCTAATTGAAAGTATATGTCAATCATATTGAAAGAAATAGCCATACAATAATTATCTTTGTTACTCATACTGTGATTTGGCCTATGTCTAGCTGTTCTGCACTTGACCAGTAGTGCTTGACCAGCAGTCACTTACTAACACCCTTCAGGTCATTTTCTGCTCAATAACATGAGCCAAAAATGGTCTCTCTTCGGCGATATAATTCAATAACTACCATTTACAACTGATAGCTTAAAGACTGGCTGTTCTGCACTTGACCAGTAGATATGAAAGTCACATACTAACTCCCGTCAGGTCATTTTAGTGCTCAATAACATTGGCTCTAACAAATGGTCTCTCTTCAACGGTATAATTCAATAACTTCAATTTAAAACTGATAGCTTAAAGACTCACTTCAAGTATGAGTGCTCAACATTCAAAGTTCACTCTGTGAATGTACAAACACATTTTGTTTAAAGAACAGTGCCGGAACAGTATCCCGACAGATGAGCACATCGACTGCTCAGTGCCAGAAGTGGGTAAGTGCAATAGCTGCCATGTGTAGTTGCCATGTATAGATGAGTACAATATACTGTGTGTAAATTGTCAGATGTTCACAGTGCAGCTATTGCACTTACCCATTTCTGGCACGGAGCAGTCAATATTTGATATAGCAGGTGCTAAATGAGCTGGAGCAGAGAACATAACTCGTTAAAAGGTGACAACTCATATCAATCACAGCGCTCACTTTAAAGTGGCGTCTTCTGAAGATAGCAATATGCAAGCAGTAAAAGAACCATGCCAAATTGCGATCATATACAGGATTTGATGTTGTGTAATCTAGAGAATGAATGTAAAGGAGGTAAAAATGGGAACAGGAGAAGAAGGAACACTCTCAGAAAAAAAGGTGCTACATAGAACCTTTTTTTGTCCTGTATGTAGAACCCTAAGCAGTAATAAGGTTCTAAAAAAAGAACCTTAAAAGGTTCTATAAAGAACCTTAAATATTTAAATAGGCCTGGGGACATTCTAATTCATTCATTCAGGGACTCATCACCAAGTTAATAAAAGTAAAACGTAGTGTTAACCCTTTTTGGTACTAAAAAATCATTTTCTTGGATAAAAAACCTTTTTTTCTGTTCTACTAAGAACCCTTTAAGGGTTCTTTCTTTAAGATTCCTTAAGGGTTCTTCAAGCTTAAGGTTCTACAAAGAACCCTTTTATTGGCTACAGAACCTTTTTTGGTTCTACAGAGAACCCAATTGAAACCCAATGGGGTTCTTTGTTTTTTTAGGCCAAAAATTTTTTTGTTTGATTGACGTAACAAAAAAAATTAGGTAGGTAGGTTGGGCTTTTATTAATATAAATTTCTTTGGTAAAAGATTACTAAATCTTGTTTTGGGTATTAAAAGACAGTGATACATACAGGATATCATGAGATAGTTAAAATGCACATTTTCATTCTTTATAACTTCTTTTTAATTTCATACAATCACAAACTACTTTGTTCCATTTTTTAATTTTGATCTATAATACTTTATATCAAATTAAATGACTTTTTTCTTTCCCTCCATCAAAATAAATAAACATGGGGTCATGAATTTCTTTAGGATAAGTCAGGTTATGCTAATCAAACAACTTTTTTGCCTTATATGTGTCATCTTCTGAAGATAGCAATAGCAACCTATGTCAATACAGGTTGTAATGTTGCACATGACTGAAAATCAAAAGTTAACAAGGTAAAAAAGAAGATGGTGCGAAAGAAGACAACTTGGATCAGTGACAGTGCTCACTTTAAAGAGTGTTGTCTTCTGAAGATAGCAAGTAAAGTACCATGCTATCATATAGGTTTTGATGCTCTGCAGTGTCATTTAATTGTATTTAATTTACAAAAAAATGTACAGGTTTTTGGTGTTACACATGACTGGCGAAGCAAGAGAAGAGGTAAAAAGGATCAAGATAAGAAGGAAGAGGATAAAGGTTTTGTATAATGATATTGAAAAAGAGGACAACATGTGTCAGTTACAGACAGTGTCCATTTAGGCCAAAAAATTGTTTGATTGACGTAATGTAAAAACTAGATTTTTTTTAGGCCAAAAAATTTTTTGTTTGATTGGCGTAACAAAAAAAATTAGGTAGGTAGGTTGGGCTTTTATTAATATAAATTTCTTTGGTAAAAGATTACTAAATCTTGTTTTGGGTATTAAAAGACAGTGATACATACAGGATATCATGAGATAGTTAAAATGCACATTTTCATTCTTTATAACTTCTTTTTAATTTCATACAGTCACAAACTACTTCGTTCCATTTTTAGAGCATTTTGATCTATAATACTTTATATCAAATTAAATGATTTTTTTCTTTCCCTCCCTCAAAATAAATAAACATAGGGTCATGAATTTCTTTAGGATAAGTCAGATTATGCTAATCAAACAACTTTTTTGCCTTATATGTGTCATCTTCTGAAGATAGCAATAGCAACCTATGGCAATACAGGTTGTAATGTTGTACATGACTGAAAATCAAAAGTTAACGAGGTAAAAAAGAAGATGGTGCGAAAGAAGACAACTTGGATCAGTGACAGTGCTCACTTTAAAGAGTGTTGTCTTCTGAAGATAGCAAGTAAAGTACCATGCTATCATATAGGTGTTGATGCTCTGCAGTGTCATATAACTTAATTTTATTTAATTTACAAAAAAAAAGAAGAATTAGAAGTGCCCAAATTCACATTCTATAATAGATAGAACCTCAACTCTATGTCTCACTAGCCCACAGAATATGAGGTCCGGGAGAATTTTAAACCTTGAATTTTTTGCTTCCAAGTACTCATCCTAAGAGACAGTTTCACAGCTCAAGTGAAGTCTTATTACCCCATTGATGCCTGCTGGGTATTCCAGCAGCATCTGTTTATATGTTATTCCAGGGGAAACATGTAACTAAGTTTATTGGTTGGCCAGTTGACTTGTATTTGATCTGAGCAGTTGGCCAGTAGTAAATTGATTAAGAATCTCTTGTGGTTTGTATAAGTGGACACTAGGATCGTCAACATGCTCATCTGTCAGGCCAAAGTCATTTAACCCCAATATGCTTGTACACTCTTTTACCGACCGTTGAATGCAATGGGTACACAAACTCATACTCCTAAACGTGAGGTTAACTTCTGTGGTTGTAATGTTGAGTGGAGGTCTGTGAACTTTGTCATTGGCAATGAGACCATTTTGGTGTACACAGGGCTATTCCAGTTGAAATCCATAAACCCCTATGGAAGACAAGACCTTAATCTTCCACACAGGGAGTGTGAATTTCAAATGGGGTTACCTGAATGGGTGATTCCATTTGAAGATCTGCACCCCCTGTGTGGGAGATTAAGGTCCTATCTTCCATAGAGGGTGTATGGATTTCAACAGGAATAGCCCATAGTGGGAATAAGTAGGTTGCAATAGTGTGAAGGTCAGAAGGAGGACTGTGATTTTACATTGACTTGATTCTGTCATGAGTGGTGCAATAGGCCAAGTAACAGTGGAGGGATGAGTCAGGTTCCAGGAAAAATTATAGTGTGTTTTGGGTCAGCACTGAATTTATGATTGCTCGGAAGTTGGATCTACTAGTAGCACTGTGTGGCCCCCTGTAATGATTCACCGTGCAACTATATTTTGTTAAATTAATGATAATTTGTGGTGGTTAAATGTGGTTATGGAAATAAGCAGGCTATGAAGTTTTTCCAAGACTTTGGTCTGGGCAAACATGTATTATATGAACAGTGATTTTTATTTTTATTATTTAGGAATAATTCTGGACTACCCTGTACACCAAAAATAATCATATAACTAGAGATACACTAACCCTACCTCTTAAGATTTAGTCCACATATTCAAAAACAGTTTTAGTCTCTGGTCTATAAAGCATTGTAAATTTTTTGGGAAATGGTTCAAACAAGATACAATGTTGATCTTAAAAAAGGGTTTTGCTCACAATAAATCTTATTTTAAGCATGTCTGGAGCATTTGTGAATCAAGAAATATCTATAGGCTTCTTGAATAGATTGTGAAAAAAAGAATGTGTGCACATTTTGTAAGGTAGCAGGCATTGACAGTGTTTTTAAAGGGCAATCTTTGTTTCCGCTCTCTATCTCGCTCAGCTGCTTGTTCAACATTGTTCAATTTGAATAGCAACTATCACCTTGGTCAAACAAGTGTCTCATCCAACAGAAATGAATGCAAAGTGTCTCTTTATCTTTTTTTGTCCAAACATAGCAAACACCCACACCTTTTGCCGTAATCAATGCCCGACACATATTTTGACCGTTGTATTTGACCATTATGACAACTTCTATCACCGATTTCCATTAGTGCTTGTCATATGATATTAAGGGTAGACGAGGTATTGTTGGTCGAAGCAACCTAAAATAAAATTGATTTTCATTATCTAGATCAATATATTATTGAAAATTAACACCTTGATGTTTTGCAAAAGTTCATTCTACAAATCGTATACTTTGCAAACTTGTTTAATTTATTGTTGTTAATGAGTTATGTACGTTTTACAAAAGTGTTGTTGTTTCAGCTCTCTTTACAACGTAACTCAAGAACCGCAGCACCTATAAAAGTATATTTGTGTTATTTTAATTCTTCTACATGCTCACTATGAATTGAGCAATGCAGTTTTTGCCAAAGCTCACTACCATTCGTAAGATGCTGTGAACTACCAAATCACAACAGTTTAAAATAATTAATAACCTTAAAAGCAGATTGAGTTGGATGTCTGTAAAATATAATATGGGAAATGCTCAAAACAAGTGTTCTATTTCTTCTGCGTAAATTGATTTTACCATTCCCCATATAACTGGTATTAAAGGTATATGATCAGATTGTAGTACAATAGTAACACATTGTGTTTTCTGTCTCACATTGAGGCTGATCACTCAAACATTCTAGTGGCCTAGTGGCCCACAGAACAGTACACAACTTGTAATGACAAGGTAACAAGTGACCACCAAACTATATCATGTATTTGTTCATACCCCTAAATGAAACACATTCTAGGCCTAAAATGTCTCTGGGGTTATGGAAAAAAATAGCTTAAATTATCTGATATATCAAAATGGGTATAAGTAGGCATGTCACAGTGGCTGCACAATACTTCTGCAACACTGTGCATGCAAGCATAACAGTAAATTGAAAAGCGTGCGCATGAAAGTTGTTCAATTTTGGCAAACATCAATGCCGAAAAATTAATTTCCTCATATGTGCTATTTATCACAATTAAGTCGTCCGTATTCCATAGTGGCGTATAGTGGGCGCCATGAATAAACAACTTTTCGAGAAAATCGGGTTTGAAGAAATGCCAATTTAAAATCGAGTTGTGTAAATCAGACATTCATTATATTTTGTAAATGATGTGAAATTTCTGTAGTAAACTAAATAGATTTTATTGTTATATATTTTTCAAAAGAAATAAATACATACTATTGCTGGCAAACTGACAATAAAACTATCGTCACTATGGAAAAGCGAACAAAACGCAATACCTAACCTTACGTTAACGTGACGCCACCTCGATTCGCCGTGTAATCCCTATGGCGTTACTTTTTAAAGTCGTTAAGTATTCCATAGTGGCGTATAGGTCCGATCGCGTCGCCACTCGACATACGATGTTTTCATTTTGCCGATATTTCATAATTATAAAATGTGTATAAAAAGTGGCGTATGGTCGATACGCCACTATGGAATACAAAAATGTCACTTTGTAACTATCGCCATACATTTAATTAATTAATTACTAATTAATTAGCTAATTATGACTGATGAGACTTAGAAAAATGAAAGAGAACATCATTAATAACATAGGTGCAAATATTCAAAAAAATGACCAAAAATCACTATCGCCACTATGGAATACAGCCGGCGAATTGTTTGAATTTTGATATATGGTGTGTGAAACCTTTCTGTGACTACCATCGGGTTTTTTTAAAATAAATATTGCTTCGTTTAAGAGCTACTACCTGTTTTTATGGATTGTTGAAGATCACTCATAAATCAATAAATATAGGCCTTTTGAAAAATCAAGATCTACCACCATTTAGCTGAAATACTAATCTTTCTAAGCATGTAAATTATTTCCGCCGACAACGAATGGCACACTTGAGGAAAACGATTTGAAACAAAACATTTTTTAAGTGAGTTTAAAGGGAGTAATATTCCAAACCACAATAGCTCAATGCCATTGTGTGTGTCCAAGGCCACACCATTTTTGTATACGCGGTATAATAGAGGGGCTGTTCCTTTTACCGTTTCTCTTCCAATGTTAATCCAGATAACAAAATGTTAATTTAAAGTCTCATTGCAAATGAATTCTTTGATGAAGTTAACAAAGATCTAGGCAATTAACATGTGATACTTAAATTAACGTTGCTTTTTCAAGCAAGTGTCCAAATAAACCTTCAAAATCTCGAAATGTGCCAATTTTGTCATTATAGCAATTTGTGGCAGATTTGCATTCCATTCATGAGCATCTTAAAATTGACACTACGTCACAATGCATTGACCGATTTCAATTCGGTTTTTTGATTTTTGATGCTTTAATAAAGGTCATTCATGTAGAAACATTAAATAACGTGTTTCTGCTGCCCTTATTTTTGAGGTGATATACCTAGTATCTGGTCAAGCGCCTTTAAGGCTGTGATCACATAGAAGTATACGGTATTCGCTATACGAAATACGCTCATTCGATCAGGCTGAGTTCACATAGAAGTATACTATGTGAACTCAGCCTGATCGAATGAGCGTATAGCGAATACCGTATACTTCTATGTGATCGCAGCCTAAGCGACTCATTTACTTGTATAGGCTACATTCAATTTGATTTTTTTCTATATTCTATTTCACCTGATGCAGAGTATCAAAACATGGGGAGGCTAGTATCATGTTACACCATACCATGTAATATGATTCTTAAATGAAACATGGAATAAATTGATGAGTGGATTATATGTGATCTGCTTGTCTGGTGCTAGGTACATGTCTGATTATTATTTTGCTTCTTTTTTTCTCCCTTCAAAATTAGATCAATAATGCTGACTGTGTTGTATGGCTAACATGAAAAAAAAACACCAAAATTCAAATTGTACCAATAGAAGATGGGTATTGAACTGAATTTTGTCCTATACGCCCAGTTGAAATTGTTTTCCTTTAAAGAATTACATGTGTGGAGAATGAGATACGGTCTAACGCCCCCTCCCGTCCATAGCGGGGGGTCGCCCAGTTCTCCAAGATAAGAAGGAATCGTGGTAGATCATGTTTTGATGATGATCTGAAGTTCGTGAGTCTATCTCATTACCTTTGAGCTAATTCATCCCCTGTACTCTCAACCAAAACACCACACATGTATGAGCCCTTTTCATTCTCACCAGCTTAACCCCCTGAGCACTACCTGCCGATCTAACATTGCCTGTTATTGGTCAATTACATGATATCATTGCTTGAATCACCAATCAGAATGGAGCTTTGCAAATAATTCACCCCAATGTTTTTGCGTGGTGAAATTATTCTAACAATGTTGACGATTGGTCCAATTGATAATGAAAACTTCTCTTTGGCCAATCGGCAGGTAGTTCTCATGGGGTTAATTTGAAATAATTTTGGATATTATCTTCACATAGATAGGATTTATTGTCCAAAAATATTCAAAACATAAATGATTTGTGATTGTTCAGATGCTGAAATGTTGATGTACCAGATTTTGTCTATATTTCACAATCTGGCATTGTCCATATATGTAGGAAAAAACCTTTTATAAAGATAGATCATATTATGTCAAATTGAAACACTTTGACTAATGAAAGCGAAATGAAAGTGGCCCTAGCCTTTTGGGCATATGGGACAAAATTGCGTTTTATAGGTCAAGTAGTCTCTCGGCCATGCATGTTGATATCCTCTTGCAAATGGAGAACTGCTCCTTGGTATTTCCTCCAGTTATTAGTTGGTCACTTATGGTAGGGACTAGAAAAATCCGCATTTTGTTTTGTTTTTTTGTTGTTGTTGCATGTTTGGTTGATTAATGGTTGTCTTTTCTCCAAAATGTTCACCTTTTCTATTTGATCTTTAAGAGGTGTTATGGTTCTATGGTACTTAGTACAAAATAATGTACTTTTGTTGTTGTGTTTTATCTGTTTTCTTGAGTGTTAAAAAATTTAGTTTGTGTGCAGATAATCATCCTGAAAAATTGTTGATAAGCACTTGAATAGTTTCATAGATCTCTGAGTTACAATATTAATGAAAATGTCAAAATTATATATCAGAATGTCTTCACATTAGGCAAAAAAATTGTTCGCTTGCCCTCCATCGCACACTAGCTCAATTAAACATGAATTTATAAATGGAAACATGACATCCATAGGCAAATATACCAGAGTAAAAACTTTGGACATACCTGCCTGGGCGGGGACTTGAACCCCAGACCTCTCGCTTGTCGGGTGAGCGCTCTAACCACTGAGCTACACAGACTGTCCCTGATAAACAGGACTCAAGTCTGGTACTTATCCATAAGTTGTTTATATAGTAGCTCAGTGGTTAAGTCGTTAATATAGTGTAGCTCAGGAAAAATATTTTTCCAACCGACCGACCAACCCTCCCCAAAAATCCCACTGGAGGGCAAGCAAACAAATTTTTTGGCCTTATTATTTTGTCCAGTGTGGACATACAGGTAAAAAACGGAGAGTCCATTGCAAATATATTGAAAAAGAGATTGCGGATTGTGTCAGTCTCAGAGGAGGGTGATGTGACATGAATTGAGCCGCCTGGGAGGCAGAATCTTATGGATGTTTACTCGTTTACGCAGAAACTAAAAGGAGTTTATGAGTTGGCAAAGTGATGCTACACTCCTCTTCATCAAGGTTATTGAAGGACAATGCCTTGTTCTGTGATTTGACAAAGATGAAAATTATTTGATTATTTGATTATAGGTCATTATCATGTTTATTTTTTAGGTTCTTAACATTTTCTGTTCTCAAATCTCTCGATCATTTATAGGTTAATAAATGCGGATCACTTGTTGGGAGTGAAATTGATGGCTCTAATGCACAAGCCTCGAAGGGGGGAGTGCATTAGATGCATCAACATTTCAGTACAAGTGCATTATTTCTTGATCCTGTGATTTTTGATTTTTCTACAACAAAATTGTCACAAAAATGTTGGAAAATGCAAGCAAATATAAATGCATCCATACCCACATACATACAAAAGTACATTTAATATAGCACTGTTACGTCAAGATCAAAGCGCAGTATGAACCAGTGAAAAACGGCAATAAGAGAAAATGGCAAATATATACAATACAAGCAAAAACATTACTACAATTCATCATTTGGATACAAGTGTGTTTTCAGACCTTTTTGAACTTAGCAAGTAAAAAAAAAAAAAAAAAAAAAGGAAGGTTTTTATTTCAAACTCAAATCGTGACCCGCAGGTCAAATTGCTAGAATTGAACATTAAACACACCTCAACAGACACAATGCAATTTGCAGGCAGCAGCTTAATCAGCGCCAATATTGCAACATTGAATCAAACAACTATACAAACAACCAATCCACATCCCCCCAAGTAGGCAATGAGGATAAAGTGCCTTGCCCAAGGACACAACACGTTGGCACGAGCGGGGCTCGAACTCACAACCTATGTATTATGAGTCGGGCACCTTATCCACTCGGCCACACGTGCTGTCACAGCTTCTGATTTCAGCTGGTAAGTTGTTTCAGATGTGCGGAGCGATATGTGAAAGTCCGGTTATATGAGCAGATATGAGTGTTTTTGAGTGATCCACCCGCAAGAAAACTGAACGCAACCGAAAGCACTGCGCGTACAACGTGAGTGCGCGCCTGTGTAATTATACAATATTTATTCATGGCTAGTAATTTATTAGTGCTTGCTATGATTGGTTCTCACTATATCTAGGGGTGTATGAAACTGTTATTAGTGTTGACTTGTTGCTGAACTTGACAACCTTTACAAATTGCTGTATTTTTCTGGTATGCACAATCAGACCAGTAATGGTTTGATAGAACTTGTTATGAGGACATGCTGTAAACATTTTTGGCCATTTACTCTGCAATCAAGTTATGAAGGTTCCCTCTGCAGTGTTACTACACACTGCCAATTTGTACAGCTTCAGCCGAACACAATAAATAAATGGTAGCCGAACATGATAAATAAATGGTAGTTGACATTGTTCATTACTTGTTTCTACATTGTTTCTTATTCGTCTAAATGTATTACGATTGTTTCAATATTTTTGAGGAAGTTGAGGGGATGTGGTTGTCTGTTCAGAAGTACTTCCTGAAGTATTATAATTCTAGCATGTAGTAAGGTGACCAAAAAATGTTCTACAGGCGGATGGACTTTCAAATGGGGTCAGTCTGGTGTTTTTGGTATTTGTTTTTTCTGGAGGCTGCTATTTTTTTGTCTTCCTCTAAGAGGTGTTCATTTCAACTTGTAACGTGTGTTACATGTTCAACCAAAGTGTCACAAAATTTGGACCAAGTTGCACATTGCACGTTTTCTCGTCGCCTAAGAGGTGTTCGTTTCAACTTGTAACTTGTGTGACGTTTACCCAAAGGGTAAAAAAAGTTGGACCAAGTTGCACGTTTTCTCGTCGCCAAAGAGGTGTTCATTCCAACTTGTAACTTGTGTGACATGTTTAACCAAAGGGTAAAAAAAGTTGGACCAAGTTGCACGTTTTCTCGTCGCCTAAGAGGTGTTCATTCCAACTTGTAACGTGTGTGACATGTTTAACCAAAGTGTCACAAAAGTTGGACCAGATTGCCATCAGTACATGATGGTGGCTCAAGACATGCAACAATCCCCCTGTACTTGTGGATGCATCAAATATTTGTATGCAAACTGCAATGGGCTATTCCAGCTGAAATCCATTCATTCCCTTAATCTCCCATACATGGGGGTGTAGATTTCAAACGGAGTCACCAATTAAGGTAAACTCATTTGAAATTCACACTCCCTGTGTGAAAGATTAATGTCATGTCTTCCATAGGGGGTGTATGGTTTTCAACTGGAATAGCCAAATTACTGTCACAAAAGTTGGACCAGATTGCTATCAAACTGCAAACTGCAATGGGCTATTCCAGCTGAAATCCATTCACCCCCTATGGAAGACATTACCTTAATCTCCCACACTGAGCGGGTGTAGATTTCCATCAGTTCATTGGATACAATTGCTACCGATCATGGTGGCTCAAGACATGCAACAATCCTCCTGTACTTGTGGATGCATCAAATATTTGTATGCAAACTGCAATGGGCTATTCCAGCAGAAATCCATACCTCCTATGGAAGACATGACCTTAATCTCCCACACAGCGGGTGTAGATTTCAAACGGAGTCACCAATTAAGGTAAACTCATTTGAAATTCACACTCCCTCTGTGGGAGATCAAGGTCATGTCTTCCATAGGGGGTGTATGGATTTCAACTGGAATAGCCCAATTAGCTTTTATAGACAACATCAGTTCTTGGGTAACCTGACCTACTGACATACTTTGAGAAACCCATATTTATTTAGAAATCATAATCCTGTTAAATCTGTAGTTCCTTGTTCAAGGAAATTACAATCCAGCTATATTCACATGCAAAATATCCTATAGAGAATCTGTTTTGCATGGACTTTAGATAAGCATAACAAAATAAGACAAATATAAAAAAGCCTGTTTTAAAACTTCATTATGTGACACCCCACCAATTGAGGGAACTTCACGATCTGCTCAAGTTCTCTCCAAAAATTGGAGTAAAACTTAAGTGCTTTATTACCTCCTTGAGAAATTTGAAGAAGACAGATAACTACTTGAGCTAGTGCGGCAGGTATTCGGCTGAAAGAAGCAAAGTCATACTCGGTAGTTAGACACCTCTCAAAACGATTTCTGCCTTAGGAATTACTGCGTTAAATATTAATAAATCCCGGTAAGCATGGCATATCTGGGGGGATAAAATATCCGGTAAGAGCTGAAAGTGGCTTGAAACATATTGATGCGCAGAAAATTATCGACCGAGGTGAGGGAAAATCGCCAGGATTTCGCGGATAGGATTTTAAGCCAGTCAAATATACCATGCAGGTTTGGAGTAAGCTTAAACTGCTTGGAAATAAGTGTAATGTTGTTAATAGATTATTGCTTTTAGGTGTGTGTACTGTGAAATCAATTTGTTGGTATCCTGAGATGGAGATTATTGTCAAATATGTTGAGTTGAGCTTACTATCAGTTTCCTAATACTTTTATTTAGAGGATAATCCCTTAAGGTTCTCATACTTACCATAAATCTACGTCTTAGGGCCTGCGTATACAGTGCAGTGTTGTTGCAGTGCCTTAGGAAAAGATTTTCAACATGGGGGGGGGGGGCTGACAAAACCAGTTTTGTTGACCTGTTCTGGGGGTCAATGCCTGAGAGGGGTTACCCCTGACAGTCAGAAAATTTGGCAGAGCTAAGATAGGTATATTCGTCTCAGGGCAGAGGTAGGTCAAAAACAGCAATTTTGCGGTATCTGAACACAATTTTTTTTACTTGATTGGAATTATTGGGGAGGGGGAGGCTGAAGGGTTTTGAGTCCCCCATCCAAATCATTAGTGGGGTATGAACCCCTACTAGCCTGTACAGCTCCAATTAGGAACTTAATAAGGAGCTCTACCTCTCCATGCTACATTATTCTTAAGCTAATGTGTTGTGTATCATTGCTGTTGCAAATTGTATTAGTTTATCTTTTGCCTAAGGCCAAAAAAAAAAAAAAAAGGTTTGTCTCAAAGCTCACGAGAAATTTAAAAACAAATGCGAAATGCGATTTAAAAAAAAAAAAAATTTTATTCCAGACTTTTTTTTCATGGTATTTTGAGAAAAAAGTCTGTTTTTCACGATTTTTTCTGGAAAAACTAAAAAATATTTTTTTTGAAATAAAAAAATTTCCGCATTTGTTTTTTGTCAAATCGTGGGATTTTACAAATGCGCGCGCAAGCTTTGAGACGAACCTTTTTTTTTTTTTTGCCTAATATGAAATTTATACGATTTAAAAAGACTTGATCAATTTTGTTGCGATGACTTCCCCTGGTTTGTTTTGAAGTGTTTGTTGCCTCATGGCTGGGAGAATCAAATTAAGTGCACTCCTGATACTGGTCATATTTCTCTCATGCACCAAATTTGACAGCAACTTGGTATTGTGAATAATCAATGTACATGATAGGGCTCTCCAGCCTGTCCACATTCTGAGTTTGTTCCAGATTGAAATAGATTAATTTGTATAATTAGTACTGTTTTTTGATAGACACATTAGGATAGACTCTGTCTTTTGAGAGTAGCAACTATTAAGAGCAATTCATCAGGTCCATCACATAGTGATGTATCGTAAGGAAAACTAAAGTGCATTTTGGAGGAAAACAAGTTTAAAAAAAAAAAAAAACGATTTGTAATTGTTGTGCTTTGCGTTAAGCCACAGTCTGTGGCCCTCACAGACTTAGCAAGCACAAGTCGTGAGTGTGTAGCACAAGGTCCACAGGATTTTCACAACTTTCTCTAGCTACAGTCGGTGGCCCTCACAAACTTAGCGAGTGCAAAGTGTGGGCAGCGCAAGGTTGCTGACGCATCTTCTCTGGACAGTACACAAAATGTATACTTACACAAACTTGTGCTAGTTTTTGCACTAATTTCGAATTCACTGTATGAAAAAGGTTTGCATAATGCCATTATGCACCAGAACCAAATTTGTTCAATCTTTGGATCGACCGTTGATGCTGCTTCGATGCTTGTAATTAATGAACTATCAACTAATTAATCAGAATTACTGGTACATTGGTCAATATCATTACATGCACAGATTCATTATGTAATCACAATTAGCAACATAGTCAATTAATTGATTTTTATGAATAATAAGGACCGAAAAAGCATTGATGGGCGATCAAAGATCAAATTAATTTGGTTCTTTTGCCTTTTGTAGCCTAATGCTCAGCGCATGATATAGGCACATACCAGGCATTCACTTTAAATTGCTTTAAATGACAAAATAATCCAGAGGTAGTCTGCAAAGAAAGCAGAGTCTGTACTGTAAAAGTTTAATCTCATTGGTATCAAATCAGTCTGTACAGCTCCAATTAGGAACTGAAGTAGGAGCTTTACCTCTCCATGCTACTGGTTAAAAGCTTGTGTCTGCTAAGGGGAAAAAGTTTTAGAGAAAAGCTGTACTGATGCAGTTCCAAAATACCATCATGGGGGAAAAATGACATCTGGAAGGTCTGCTATTGTAAAGACTGCATTGAGGTATAGCTACTGGACACCTGTCAGGTTCTTTCATCACAGGCTACTAGATGGGCTATTAATGATTGTGGCCTCCCACAATCATGTAGAATTCAAATGGAGTTACCCATTCTGGCAGCCCCATTTGAAATTCACAGTCCGTGTGTGGAAGAATAAGGCCATATCTGCTATAGGAGATGTATGAATTCCAACTGGAATATCACATTCTCTAACAACAGATAGATGTCCATGCAGTTCCAATTCTTTGTCACCAATGATAAATCTTGACCCCAATCTCTCATGTGGCTACCCCTTTGAGCATCGTGGCTTAGGATATGGTGCTCTAATCGATAAGTGTCCGCAAGGCTGATGCCATTGATCCGTACAATGAAATATCACTTTTAAAAGATCAGATGTGAAATCTGACTAGCATTTTTTTTGTAATTGGAGCAAGGTCTACCGATTTCAGGTGATCTTTTATGCTTTTAATAGATTTCCGAGCGCTTAATAACAATCCTTTACTGAGGCATTTACTAGAGGGAAAATGTAATGGAATATAATGTATTAAGAGCAGGTAATTTATCATCTTGAATTTGTTTTGCAGGGGTTTAGATATGCTGCATACCCAGCAAACACAAAACGTTTTGGACACCATTTGCAAAAGGTTATAAAAGGTTGTCAGAAAGCGTTTAAATGTCGGGTTATATAAAGGGTATATTAAGAGTATAAAACATTTTCATAACCTTAAAAAACATTTTTTGATAATCTACTGCTCAGCAAACAAAAATGTTTTACAGAATTTCGGGTTATATAAAGGGTATAAAAACGTTTTAATAACATTCCAAAAACATTCTTGAAAACTTGATACAAAACATTCTAAACAGAATGTTATTTTGGGGTTGAAAAAATATTTTGCGAAAAATGTTTGCCCAAAATATTTTCAATAACGTTTTAAAAACGTTTTCATGACCTTTATATAACCCGACATTTAAATGTTATTAAAAGGTTTTGAAAAAACATTTTAAGAACATTTCTGTGTTAACTGGGTTCAAATATTTTAACATTGGCAAAAATGTTTGCAAAAATAGTTTACAATAACATTTTTTGAAAACATATAAAAATATTGTTGTAGTGTGTTTTCGTACAAAACGTTTTAAAACGTTATCATGACCTTTATATAACCCGACATTTTAATGTTATTAAAACGTTTTTACCTAAACCAAAAGCCAAAATATAACTTATTTAAAACGTTTTTAAAACGTTTTTGTGTTTGTTGGGTAGTAATAGCATTTTTTGGGATGGCTTGTTGCATACCATCATTCTTCTTAGACAAGTCATTAACTTAGTTTTTATCTTGTAGCAGCCATGTTAAATTAGGAAATAGCAGTTTCTTGGATGGCATGTTGCATACCATAATCATTTCTATAGAAGTCATTAACTTGCTTTTTATCTTGTAGCAGCAAAGTTTGGGAATTGTGGTGTACAAGTTAATTGAATGAATATTGAACAAATCAATACTGGAAAGGAGTTGTCAAGATTCTATGGGAGGTGGGGAGAAGTATATTAAATCATAGAAATACCATACTTGTATATAATTTCACCATTATGATTAATGCAACTCTAGTAAATTGAATGCAATTTTGTATTCCAAAAATTATTAATGCAGTAAACAGGTTTTATCTGATAAATATTGCAAAAATCAAATTTGAGATATTTAACAGGTTCAGGGCATATCTCAGCCTTGCCTAATGCAGAGATAGCTTTAATTGGATTGATGCTGCTGATAGTTAAACCTGGCAAGTGATAAGTTGGCTCAGGAAAAAAGAAGGTAAAAGTTAACACGTTTTGGAGGGGAAAGCAGATTACTTGTAGTGAGAAGGCAGAAAGGCAAGATTAAACTAAATAAAAATTGCTTTAAAAAAGGAATGGGGCGCCCAATGTGAGCTTGGACGTGATATGGTGAATTCTATGGTGTTTAGATTTGGTATTATAAT
Organism: Amphiura filiformis; assembly: GCF_039555335.1. Lineage (NCBI taxonomy): Eukaryota > Metazoa > Echinodermata > Ophiuroidea > Amphilepidida > Amphiuridae > Amphiura > Amphiura filiformis. The sequence goes on along the minus strand of NC_092631.1, from coordinate 22,533,294 downwards.
GATTCTTTCTAGGGATGAGTAGAAGATGATCAAATGCAAGAAAAATGTGTTAGATTGGGGAAGGTGTATGACAGGACGTTTTGGATGAAATAAATTGAATTGAAATGAAGCTTTCGTGTCAATTTGCAATTATGTTTGGTGGGGGAGTTATGTTTTGGGACCTATTATAATGAGGATATTGCTTTGGATATTGAATATATTGTTGAATTTCGTTATGCAGGGGTATATGATGGATAGTATAGAAGACACAAATAAGTAAGCTAAAAAATAACCAAAATAAGTGTGGCATGGGTAGATATGCAAAAAATTGAGGAAATATGTGCCGCTTCTACACGTACATTTGTGTATAACATCGGGCGAAATTTAATTGTCAATAAATTGTCACATGTTGAATTTGCCTGAAAGGAATAATTGTGTTCACTATGTGAAAGGACTCTACTGGTAGTAAGGAATAAAATAAGCTATATTCTGTTACAAACAATAATGCAATGCAAAAAAGGTAAGTTTTGCAAGAAGAAAATTTTATTATAATTTGTTTATAAGCCTAATGCTATAATAAATCAGTAACTTGAGCTTGAAAAAATGAGAGGATATGGTAAACCCTCAGTGGATGTATATAGCTGAGAGCTGATTCCAGTTATTTTACTAGACAGGAAGTTATGAGACAGAAATATGTTGGAGGAATAAAAGTTGAATATGTTGAAGCTGATTCTATGTAACATTGGGTATACATTGAAATGTTTAAAGCAATGCTGTTTATTGCAGGTGGTTTGTCAACGTCACAGATATATGCCATGACAAATTATGCCATATGCTTATTTGCCAAATGTGCCAGGAAAGTCGTGCGAATCACAGGCTGATCAACAGGATCACCTGACACAGTCCGTTTTCCCTAATATGACTAAAAACAAGTTTGCGTAAATCATGTAAAATTGGCTGTTTTTTGACCAAAATTGATATTTACTGCAAAATTGTACAAAACAATTCAGAACATTTTCAAAATCTGTTTACATAAAATTATCAAATTTTTGCCAGATTTTCAAGCTTTCTGTGATATTTAAAGGTAATTTTAGCCTCCAGAAAAAGGTCCTGATTGTCGCTACTTAAAAAGTCTGTTCGCATTATATAAAACCGGTTTTTGTTTGTAGTGTTATTGGAAACTTGGCAAGTTATATCTTTTTCATTGATTCACTATCTTGAAGTTTCAGTATCTCAATATTATCTTGGTCATATATGGGCCCAAAAAGCTCCCTTAAAGGCAGGGTTTTTAAATCTTTCTGCTTTATTTCTGAGGACAATCTATAATGGAAATACTTCCTAGTACATACAGGCTGTATCAAAATGATTGGTACCCATCAGTTTTTAGTGATTTTGGACAAGACTGCCACATCAATATACAAGAAAAGCTCCACCTAGTTTGTGGATAAATGTTATAACAGGCCATAAAACTATAGATTCTGGTCCGTTCAATAGGATGCAATGTTACATTCAGAAGAAGCAGGCTTTTCAATAAACCTCTATACTGATGGGTACCAATCATTTTGACACACTCTGTACCTCAGCATTATTATTTACCTAAAATGTGGAAACTCAACTTCACTGTATAGGTTAATGTCATATATTACATACTTTACTGGGGAATCTACAATATACGACCACAATCCAAGAATTCATGCCATTTATCATGATTTGTTTTCATGGCACATATAGCAATCCTTGACACATTATATGAGATTTCTCTCATGCCCATCGTTATACGTGACACACATGCAGGCCGGGTGTCTAGAGTAATAGATACAGTCACACCACTATATTGATGTCAAATAGGCCTCAAGTATCGTGGCTTAAAATTTAGGTCTTGCAAGCTCTAGTTTGATCCTACCTTAAGGATAATATGAAGTGAAATATGGACTTGCATATTGCATGTATTGGGCATTATCGGTATCATGTGCAGTAAAGATATACGAGGAAGTTAAGAAGTGGGAGTCTTTTAGCAGAAATTGAAGAGTATTATACAATGTAGGACACAATGTATGTTGCCTATATCTGGTGATGTAGGAGGTGAATGCTGATACTTCAGCTCAATACCTATAGGAAGAATGTTGCTTAGAATATATTTTGTAGGAAATTATACTTGCTTCTTCAAATTATATTGAAAAGTGATGCGGACCCAGGATTTGATAAATACTGTGGCTTAAAATTTTTGTCTTGCAAGTTCTAGTTTGATACTAGCATACTTTCAAAGACGTTAGAATTTCAGAATGGAGTAAGTTTGATATTATTAGTAGGATGAAATTTATAGTTCTAGTCAGTGGCGTGTGCAGCACATTGAAAGGGGGGGCAGGTTGTTCAGTTCCCCCGAATGGAGTCTGATTTAGGTGTGTAAGGTGCGGTTTTGGCGTTTTCCCCCGAATTTCCTTGAATTTACCCTGAATGACCAAAAAAAGGTGCCCCCCTTTGCGCACGCCACTGGTTCTAGTCCAATAAAGCAGCACTTACTGTGGATAAGAACTATGAATTTTGTCGTTATTTGCAATAACAGTCCTGATGATCATGTGCAGTTACTGATATTATTAGTGTATCATTGCCTTGATTCTCTTTGATTATACTGCATACCTTTATGTTACCATAATGTTTGGCTAAATCACCCAGACAAGATTTTGCGGTATCACAATGTTGTCCAGCCTCCAGCTGACCAGATCGCCAGATACTCAATGTCTCCTAGTATTTCTTTTAATGTCACTTTTAATATACTATGTCCATGCTTACAGATTTCAATGTACTTGAGTTAACTCAAACATGAGACTTTAAGATAGCAAGAGTTACCTCAAGAACTAGTGTTATAGTTTGTTTGGCTTATAATTGGCAAAAAAAAAAAACCAGACTTGTAACATTGTGTATTTGTATAGAATGGCGTGCACACAATTAAGTGCATCACTTCCGCTAGTTGCACATTACGTATTGCGTGCCTAACAATGCTTTAAATGTGAATTTATGCCAGTGTGAGTTGGTGCGTTATTGATGTGTGCAGTAACAAAAAACTAATATTTTTCACCAATTACAAGCCGAACAAACTATAGGCATGTTTCTTCTTGTTTGGATCTATTATACATGTCAATGTCATGACAATGAAAAGGTAAGATTTTGAAATGAGAAATAATTTTACACTCAGCAGTCAGCACATGCACAAATAGTGTTAAATATATTGTATACAGGGTTTAGTTACAAGGCTTTCTGTAAGATGAGAGGATATGCCTAAACATAACGAAAACGAGAAGAAGGAAAATTGAATTTTATTTTCGCTATCAACTGACAATCAACAGCTTCTGTTTCCCCGCTGATCCTATAGTATGCACTTGATTTCAAATTTAAGCACAAGTATATATAGTATGGTAAGACTTACGGTACTTATATGAATGGATGGTAAGCGCTCCACAGACAGAGTATTAGACGTACAATATTGTATGTAACATATCTACGTTATTTAATCTATTGCCATTCTATTTCCAGTAATGTTTAAGTTCTAACGAATGTTTGATGACGAAAAATCGATAATATGTTACATATAATATCTAGTAGGAATATATTATCGATTTTACGTCATCAAACATTCGTTAGAACTTAAACATTACTGGAAATAGAATGGCAATAGATTAAAGAACGTAGATATGTTACATACAATATTTTACGTACAATAAAAAGTCTGCATACTGCTTTATGCACAGATAAAACTGGTTTCTTGTTCCTGAAAATATGGATTTGTTTTAAATAAACAACAGTTTCATTTTCAAATGCAAACCAAATAAGATTTCTGTGAGAATTTGAACTGGTCATGCATTGTGGAAAATGTATGATGAATCTTTGAAGAAAACTTTTTTGATCATCAGTGTGCAAATTTGAACAATGGTATTTCCTTTTGCAATTGAATTTGGTCATTATCCAAAATATTGACAAACATAAGTGACAACAAGATCTTCAAGCTGATTTGTTGATTTGTGTAAATTGATTTTTATCAAGGTACACTATTTTATCTTCTTTTTTTAATTAAGTGAATTGATCAGAAAGTTTTTAAGTGAAATGTTATCTGGTACACATCTTAATTGTTTTTTTCTTTTTTTAGTGAGTTAAATGGTTAACCAGATGTTTCAGAGAGTCTCTCTGTTCATAATACTTTTCATTATTTGTTTCCAAATAAGTGAAAAGATCAACCAGGTGTTTGTACCAGAATTCCATTTGCGCAGAGAAATTCAATTTTGATCGTCCTGTAATTCACTATAGTTTTGATAAGTGAATGTCTGGGTTTGGTCTGCCATAGGGCTATTTTCTCTTGGTTCAAGCCGCTTATGCCAACCTGTCAGTGTCTGTATTGATGAATGGTTAAAAGGAAGCCTAGTTCTGTACGTCTATCATCTGCTACAACATTAAATGTGGCACAGTTCTTCTACAAATCATAATATTGGTGCAATTTTGGTAAGTTGAATGATTGAAATGAGATTCGGTCGGTCTGCAGAACTTAAGCTGTGTCGGCCAGTCAACATTAATGGGTATATTTTCACGGGAAAATTTTCTGGACACATGACCAATGCGTATCAATGTATTATAAAGTGTAACCTCGATCCTGATCTCTGACACTCGGCGGTGACCTCGCTATTCAAGTCTTAGTAATTTTGAATTGGAATAGTATTCTTGTCACGCCATTTCGATAGAAATTGCGTGTATTGCAAATTTATTGAATATCATGCAATCTTAATTTCTTCACAATATCATCAAAATATAATTTAAAAAATATCTACCTACGGAAAAAAAATATTTATCTAGGAGACGGTCACTCTTACCATAATATTTTTTAACTTGTGACAAGTTACTTATTTTGCATCAAAGGAGGAATTCTTCCTATTCAAATACATTGGAAGACCACTTGCTGTGCTCGGGGTCACATTCCATAATGCTAAAATGTCTGCGCCTATGGGTGTCACGTGTCCAGAAAATTTTCCCGTGAAAATTTACCCATTAATTCTGACTGTCGGAGTAGTCGTGGTCGATCAACACCAACAAAATCAATTTTCATTGTTTAAATTAAGGGATTAGTGAAAAGTTGCACCTTTTAAATTTGAATGGGTACGGAATGTAAAACATGGGACTTTCAAAAATTGCGTAATGTATTGTGGTTCTTGAGATATTTGTTGTTTTATGAAGATGTTTCGTTTTGATACTCTTAACATCATAACTCAAGAACCATAAGACCTACAAATGTTTAACTGATATTTGAATTCTTTGTCCAGCCTGCTTCAAAATAACCGCAACAATTTTTGCCACAGATCATTACTATAATTTCCAGGATACCACAAATCGAGCCATGTACGACAGCAAACTACTCTGACACGCCTTAATGAAACCAGGGGAACATCCGGTTTATATTCCTCAGGCTAAGAGCAATTGGAACATTTGTGAATTAAAATGTTTGGTTATGGTCAGCTACATGTATTATAAAATAATTTACAATGCACATGTGTCGGCACCACCTTAATTTCAAATCTATGACAATTGCATACTGTAATAACATCTAGGGCAAAGCCGTCTCACATCCGGATGTGTTCACATTATGACCTTAAGCTTACTAAATCATTTACTTAACAGAGGGAAGACTATTGGTTCTCAAACAATACAATCTAATCTAACTGATATTAATGTGGCAGCTCTGCCTCGATATCAACCATTGTGAATCTATAATGATTACACTGTAATCAAGTTAGAGAACAACTGTGGTTTTTACCTTTGATATAAAGCTGACTTTATTGATGGAATTAAGAAGCGAAAGTAAATGGTAAGCCCAGACCGTCATTAAGGCTACTTAGAATGTCAAGACACTCAATCTCTTGTCAGACAACCAGCCAATTGACACTGTAGTGATCATCAATTTACTAAGTTTGTTAAGGTGTCATTCACCAGTTCAGTACTTTTTGCGTGTGTGATTTTGTGTTGCATAATTAGTAAATGAAATAACTATATTCTTATATAACTTGCTTGGAAACTGTGTTCCTTTTTTTTTTAGTATTTATGGTTGGTGTATGAGGTATACAGTATTACTGTCAACTTCTGTAATATATAAAGACAGACTATAACACCGGTGAGGCACACAGCCTGTAGTGTTTTGTAGGACATCTTATTTGGTTGGTTGGTTAACTTTTATAAACTGCTATCTACTGAAGATAAAATTTAAAAAAAAAGGTTAATATTTCTGTTCCAATGCTACCAACTGCAAGTCTGTTACAGTAAACATCTGTATCGCTGATAAGTGAAATTAATTTGACTATGGAATTTCACTAAGTTGCTATCTACGGAAGATAACATTGAGATTGAATAGACTGGAATTTTACCTGGTTGCTATCTACTGTAGATACGCATTATAGTTAAAGTGATTGGACTATGGTATTTTACTGGGTTGCTGTCTACTGCAGATAAGCATTTAGTGAAATTGATAGAGGTTATCCATGTTCTATAAGCTGCATATCCTATCAACGACTGCTATACCTTGTTTAGGACATTCTAAAGGAGTACCTGCATGTGCAACCATGACTGTTTCAAAATAGCCCGCCAAAGTCATGCAGGTAACTCCGAGGTCGTGCATTGAATTAGTTTGACTGAGGAATACTACGGGAACCAGTGCCTTTTGTTAGAAGTCACACATGAGTGAAGTGGATTTAACCTCTATTGGACTATGAGAAATTTTACTGGATTGCTATCTACTGTAGATAACCATTTAGTGAAATTGATTGGAGAATGGAATTCTACTGTGTTGCTGTCTACTGTACATGAGCATTTAGTTGAAACAGATTGGACTATATAATTTTCCTGTGTTGCTATCTACTGTAGATTAGCATTGGGTGAAATTGATTGTAATATAGAAATTTACTTGGTTGCTATCTACTGCAGATAAGCATTTAATTGCAGAAAAGCAGAAATTGATTAGAGTATGAGAAATTTTACTGGATTGCTATCTACTGTAGATAAGCATTTAGGTGAAACACAATTGGATGGAGTATTGACATTTACTTGGTTGCTATCTACTGTAGATAACCATTTAGTGAAATTGATTGGACTATGAGAAATTTTACTGGATTGCTATCTACTGTAGATAAGCATTTAGTTGATACAGATCATACTATGGAATTTTACATGGTTGCTATCTACTGTAGATAACCATTTAGTGAAATTGATTGGAGAATGGAATTCTATACTGTGTTGCTGTCTACTGTGCATGAGCATTTAGTTGAAACAGATTGGACTTTATAATTTTCCTGTGTTGCTATCTACTGTAGATTAGCATTGGGTGAAATTAATTGTACTGGAATTTTACTTGGTCGCTATCTACTGCAGATAAGCATTTAATTGCAGAAAAGCAGAAATTGGTTGGAGTATGAGACATTTTACTGGATTGCTATCTACTGTAGGTAAGCATTTAAGTGAAACACAATTGGAGTATTGACATTTACTTGGTTGCTATCTACTGTAGATAAGCAATTAGTGAAATTGATTGGACTATGATAAATTTTACTGGATTGCTATCTACTGTAGATAACCATTTAGTTAAAACAGTTTGGACTATGAAATTTTACTTGGATGCCATCTGCTGTAGATAAGCATTGGTGAAATTGATTGGCCAATGGAATTTTACTTTGTTGCTATCTACTGTAGATGAACTTGTTGTGTTTAAATGAATTAAAAGTATGCAAATATAGTGGTTTGCTATCTACTTCAGATGAACTCTGTTTTGAAATCTATTGGAAGTGTACATTGATGGTTGCTATCTACTGTAGATGATCACTTTGGTTGAAATGTAATGGAAGGATCAATCTTTGGCAGCTTCAGTCATTAGAATCACGAATTTAAAACAACAGAAATGTTTGAAGATTTGCAAAGCTTGAGTCACACGAACATCTCCACTTCTACAGTAGGTCATAAGCTCACCATGTTGCAACCATGAACTCTGTGACTGTAGATAAGCATTTAGTTGAAACATATTGGACTATTGAATTTTACTAGAATGCTATCTATTGTAGATAACCATTTAGTTGAAACAGATTGGACTATGGAATTTTACTTGGTTGCTATCTACTGTAGATAAGCATTTCTAAGTGAAATTGATTGGACAATGGAATTTTACTTTGTTGCTATCTACTGTAGATGAACTTTGTGTTTAAATGAATTAAAAGTATGCAAATATAGTGGTTTGCTATCTACTTCAGATGAACTCTGTTTTGAAATCTATTGGAAGTGTACATTGATGGTTGCTATCTACTGTAGATCATCACTTAGGTTGAAATGTAATGGAAGGATCAATCTTTGGCAGCTTTAGTCATTAGTATCATGAATTTAAAACAACAGAAATGTTTGAAGATTTGCAAAGCTTGAGTCACACTAACATCTTCACTTCTACAGTAGGTCATAAGCTCGCCATGTTGCAACCATGAACTCTGTGACTTGAACAAAAGCTGTGTTGCAATGCATGAATCAATTTCATAGGCGCCGGCGTAACAAGTAACATTTCTAAGCTCTTAAATTCCGTGCATAGCTACTCGCTACTCGGAATTGTCTCAACGTCATAATCTAGGTACCTGTACTTCGTAATACTCATAAATGGAAAAGGTTTCGGCTATATAGTTGAGTTGAATTATAGAAGATGTCACATGTGTGAATTAGACGGCATGGAGATTTAGCATTTGAAGCAAAGTGTGTTTTTAAGACTATAAGACACTATGCATTTATCATTGTATCATGCAGTGATGCCAATGAAATATTTATGCGATTAACTTTCCAATAAGATTAAACTGTGGGTGGTGTTGAGACTGTTTTGCTATGTTTGGTAACATTATCGTCTGTGAGATGGAGTCATCGGATGAGCTGCACGTGAAACTAACATCATTTCATGTGTAGAAATTTGGAATTATCACATTTTTCATCTCAACTACTGTAAAAGTGTTAATTTTCGCGCAACATTAATTTTCACGCTTTTCGCGCTCAACACAGCTATCGCGAAAATAAAAACGTGTGAATATGTATATGTTTATTTCATGGATAGATATATGTACAAAATGTCACTCAAAATCGTCCATTAAAAAACAAGCAAAGCTAATAGCTCAAAATCAGCAAAGCATGAAAAATGAATCGTGCAAAGATTTCCACTTTTACAATGTTCAACTGTTTACGGTTAATACCAAAACGCATGTACTGTTCATTTAAGAAAGTCCATGTTATTCATGTAACATTAATGTGCCATCGATAAGGGAACCTTGGATGGTGTAACTTGAAAGTATTGGTAATAGTGAAATGAGATTTGAGAAAACTCATGTTATTCATGTAACATTAATGTGCCTACGAAGAGGGAACCTTGGATGGTGTAACTTGAAAGTATTGGTAATAGTGAAATCAGATTTGATGTATGTTTGGTGCAATTCAATTATTGATAACATGATAAACCACTTACTAGGTGCATTTGAAATTAATGCATGATTATATGTATGAAGGTAACCAAGTAACCGTATCTGAGTATTTGTGACCTTTCTGATGAAGTTTCTCCACTCATGTCGGTCTTGCGCTTTGGTATAACAGATGTAAATTGACAGTTAAAGAAATAATCCAATCTGTCCACCTGAGTCTCTGTCTTCGTCTGCTTCTTTCCCCCTCAACTTTTCCGAACATAACTATTTTCTCTAGAAGATTGATTCCTTCCCGCCTGGCAACATGTCCAAAATACTGCAACTTCTGTTTCATCACTGAGTTGAAGAGCGAGTCTTTCTGCCCTTTATCATGCTGGTCCTTTTGGGATGCACATAAGCCCTTCTTGAATTCACTTGAATGGGATCATTTTTATGCAAAACCAAAACTAGGACTTGACACTAAATTTTATGTTACCGACTCCCATGTTTTGATGGAGCTATTAATGACATACGACAAAATATTAAATCCGTAATCAATGTCTACATGTATTCTTAATGTATCACCAATGAATGGAGGAGAAAGTGTCAGTCGTGTGACCAACATCCGTTCCAAAAGACACACTCGGGGTATCTATCGTAAGCGATGGATGCGGCACGTAAGAGTGATAGCGCTAAGCAGACTAAGATCCAATGAGGTTAATAGCCTAAAGTGAAATCAATGGTGATATTAGTGACATTTCATTAAACTCTAACAATTCACGGACAGAAAAGGTTGACATTCTTACACTACAAATGATGTGAATTCCCATTTATAGGTTTGTTGATGAAAACATTTAAATTCCAAGTCACTTTTTAAAATGGGACCTTCATCTAAAAAAATGCTTGTAAATTTACTTCTTGAAGTCACATTGGATTCAATGGGGTGTCATAATGTGCAGGATTAGATAGTGCAGCTATTGAAAAATAAATTTACCCAAATGGTTTAGTTTTAAAATTAGGATTTTATTTCCAAGTGTAAGGCTACTTTTTGGTGCAGTATATACATGTATAGGCTATATCTGCTACTGGAAATCAGACCATTGGGTCATAGCAGTGGTTGCAGAATTGTGCAGGTTTGAGTCAGTACTTACGAACCCTGGAGATTGGGATAAATCAAGGCCAATCCAATATGGGCATGGTCAGCCAATACATCCAATATGTTACACCACCTTAAGCTAGTATAGCATATCAGGCCTTCCATTGGTGAAGATACACCTCTAGCTCCAGGCTTGTCTTTAGTAACACCAGCTTGAAGGTTTTCATGGATTTTGCTGGTAGTTTTGTCTTAAATGATTTTACTTAGAGAAAGTTTACAAGTAGGATGTGTTTAAGTTGCAATGTGTATGCTACATTTGTAGTTGAAAGGAGATTTTTGTTGGGCATGTCTTAAGACTATATACATGTGATGCAGCAGCCTAAATTAAGCTTCCAATGGCTTTTGCTGGTTCATGGCAGGCATAAAATTGTGTATTAGCACAAGCATGAAGATTTTAGTATATATATGGTTCTCACAAATTTACTGCTATGTAAAATGTAAGAATTCAAAGTTAATGTATTATAATGATAATCAACATTGAATCTGCCCAATCTCTTTCAAAGAATCATTTAATATAATTTATTCTGAAATGGTACGGTAGCTCTGCAATGTTCCCTGCTGACAACTTAGATCATAAGAATAGTTATAAATTGTAGAAGTACATAGCTTAGTTTTATACTTAATTTAAGTAGCAAAAGAACTAAATCGAAATAGCAAAAATAAATCTATGAATGACTCAATGAGATGTGACAGACAGGTGCAAAAAGAGATGCAAGGCTTATTTTTTATTTTCACTTTTGTTATTATGTCCCAACTTCCATTTTCCTAATTGACTACAGCAGTTGCCATGGTAACACTACCATTGCAGCCCCACATTTTGAACAGTTCTATTGATTTTCAGTAACAAATATCCTTGCAATAAAGTAATTATCTGCCCCCACTATTTCTGCTATTTGCCTCTGCACTGTTACTTGACATTGTGCCCCGTTGTCTCGTCTACAGAATACGAGAACATTGAAAGCGTCTTTGTATTCATTGATTTCTTGATGTTATTGAAATCACTATGGATCACAATGGCCTCATCCCAGTGGCATAGTCTAATAACCTCAATTAAACAATCATAGTGCAAAATTTGACCTCAAGTTGCAGAGTATGAGTTTTTGTCCCCAAAGTTTCAAAGGTCATTCAATGAATGTACAATGTATTGGGGTTAAAGAACTGTGTCCTGATAGATGCGCATGTTGTGGATCCTAGTGAATCTCTCATTGGTTTAAAATTCACATCAGATGATTCTCTCTGTCGGGGTTGTCCCATCTTGCACTTACCCATTTCTTGCATCTGTCAAAGGGGACACCCTCGTAAATCCCTATGGTTTGTAGGATCTTACAGATTTCAGCCAAATTTTTCTGCATAGAAAATACCAATTTGCCTTTTCTTTTGAAATTATTCAGAGTTAATTCCCCTGATCAGAAATTGACCTTTTACACCAAGTGATATTTGTTTTATATCATGTTGTGTGATTTCCCCCACTGAATTCATCAGTAAGTGTCCCCTTTGAGTCAGTAGGTGTGAGATGAAACAGTCGAATCCCGGCAAAGCAACCGATCGAACAGACTAAATAAAACACTACATAAGAATAAAATTAGGGGTGTGAGAGTTCAGCTTTTAAGCTGATTTCAGCTTATTTTATTGTCAAAATGTATGTGTTTTTTATCTTCAGCCCATTATTTGACATTTTTACCCTGATTTTACTCTCTTTTTCAGCCTTTTTTTTTTAGTAATTGCCCTCTTCTTTTTTTGTCTGAGGCTGCTCACACCATATATTGAAGCATTAGTGTCCATAAACTTCATATGCAAGGATTCACATGACATTTTGTTTTGTTAGTGCAAGACCTTGCATCTGTTTTTTCATAATTTTACAGAAGTATTTTTGTATTTCTATTTTGTTGCTTATATATTGTTTTTTAAATTCAATTACTTGCTTATTCTGTAAAATAGCTTAAAAAGTGTGCATTTACTCCTATATTCATAATCCATTAATAACTTAATTTCGTCCAAAATGTCACATACATCGTTCTTGCACAGACCCAACCAATTTGTTTACAATAGATGCAAACTGTGTAATTCAATTTGTTTAATTGGATTCAGTTTCATCTCAATTTAAGTGACCCAAGTCACCCTCAAACCTAGCACCTGTGTAGATGCACACTCAATTGGTAATACAATATGGTTATAATGTGATTATAGGGTTGCCAAGAGTGTTATATTGTAGCCCAATTGGGTGTTTTTTGTGGGCTACAATACACAAAGTATGGAACATGCATGGTAGGAATCGCTACAGGTACAGGGAAGCTTGGAAATGGATACAACATCACACAAAGGTTGAACTTGAAGACGTCATCAAATATATCCAAAACAATAAGTGAAGATGGGCAGGGCACATCACATTTCAGATCAAATGACAATAGATAGAGAATATATATATGTGTATCATTGGATACAGAATAGAGGCTGAGGACAAGCATGGCTTGAAAAAGTGGGGAATTTGGGAAGCTCATTCCCAGGAAATGTTGGTGTTTGGAGGGAAATTCTGGTATTTGGAGGGAAATTAGATCTTTTTTGTATACAAAACATGCTATAAATTGTGGGAAATTTAGCTCGCTTCCCAGGAAATTAACATTTTTTCGAGCCCTGACTGGACAAGTTCACAATGTAGGGGTTGGTCAAAAAATGTAAGAATAAAATGGTTAAATTCTTGCAGGCATTAGAATAAGAGTGGTACAGGGCAGAATGAAATAGCACCAGGCTGTCACCCTATTTTTGGGAATCCATAACCTTTGTCATGCCTATAGAGGTTATCCGTGTTCTATAAGCTGCATATCCTATCAATGACTGCTATACCTTGTTTAGGATTTTCAAAAGAAGTACCTGCATGTGCAACCATGACTGTTTCAAAATAGCCCGCCAAACTCATGCAAGTAACGCTGAGGTCGTGCATGGAATTGGTTTGAATGAGGAATACAACGGGAACCAGAGTTTCTTGTTAGAAGTCACACATGAGTAAAATGGATAACCTCTATGGAAGACATGGCCTTAATCGTCCATGATGGATGTGTGAATTTCAAATGGGTTTACCTGAATGGATGAATCCATTTGAAATCTACACTCCCTGTGTGGGTGTATGGATTTCTACTGAAATAGTCCATTTCATTACGTTACGTTACGTTACGTTACATTACATTACATTACATTACATTACATTACATTACATTACATTACATTACATTACATTACATTACATTACATTACATTAAGCATATAGCGCCGTTTCCTGATGTGATCGCAGTGTTTACAAAAAAATGAAAAAAGAGATAGAAAAAAGACTATAATCCTAGTCTTAACCCCAATTTTTTAATCCCAACCCTAATCCTACCGTAAAACCTATACCTGGTTTTACTATTTCGGGTTGGCTGTTTTTCTATAATCTTACTCTAACTTAATTTTGATTCCTTGAATATCTTTTGGCTACTTTTTTTTTCCATGAAAATTTGTGTCAAAATTGAAGTTAAAAAAATTGTATCTTGTACTGCAGTTAAAACCATAGTGCAAGATATATAAAAAAAAATCACGCTGTGGAAAAAAAATCACACTATTTGTGACCGAATTTCAAAAATCAATTTCCTACGCCGTACAACTTATATTTGCTTGATCACGTCTCAATAGGTAATACAATATGTTTTTATTGGGTTATCATAGGAAAGACATCTTCCTATGCATAGGAAAGCAATAGAACTTAACAGATGCTATCAAATCACTAGTAAGATCTAATTGCTTATTGAATACTGAGTGCATGGTGCTGTGTCATTGACATTGTTTTTAAAGAGAGACATGCAGAGGTTTTATCCTGTATAATGTAATGTACCTAAATGCTCCAGATTTTTTTAGGTCAACTTTGATCATGCTTTTTTTCTATAAATAAACTCATCAGGACAAACCCCTGCATTAATTCATGCACATCAGTAGAACTTGATCAGTTCTACCGGATCGTGAAGAGGCATGTAATGGCAGACATGGAGGTGGAGGTGCTATAAAAAGTAGCAAACCTCCGATAGCTTGTGGAAGAGGCTCTTACAGTCTTACTAGAGCTAGCACATCAAATGAAAGCTTGTTTATTTGGCTAATTTTAAAGCTCTCTGTACATAAAGGCATGTGTACAACAAAGCCAAGTCTATGTGAAATATACAACTTTTCAATATTTCAGCAGCCAAAATATTAACATTCCATTCAAAACACCTTCAGCCGTAAATCGGACCTGTATACATGGCTGTCCACATCTTCAATGCAGGGGCGGATCCAGGTTTTTGAAAGTGGGCCTTTGCTAATGAAAAGTGCGCTATTTAGGGGAGTGTGAGGGGGCAAACACCTTTGGAATCAAATTTCTCAAAAATGTGGGGATAAATTGCAATCAAAACTTTTTTTCACTTTTTTTAAGAGCAAAAAAACTAGTCAACCCCTGGATCCATACCATGCTTCAATGGACTGCCACCTTCAGTGATCATCATTATGCATATAAGCATGTGATAAAGATGCTTACAATTTTTCTTAATGAATGGTGTAATAATTGTGTGTCTGTTTTTGTTTTAATCTCTCATCTACAGGTCAAAGACCATGCCTACCCATCAGCCAATCAGAATCAAGATAATGAAGTTCCAGTGAAGGTGTTGCCAAATTCGAATCTTCCAACTCTTTCAATACATGCCGAAAAAAGCGGCAAAAATTCCAAAGGTGCTAACAACAATAAAAGTAGTGTTCCAAAAAGAACTCGAAAGATCCAAAGAAAACGTGAAAACCAACAGGGTGAACTCAATGCAATAAACGACAGAACTAAGTTACAACGAGGTGGCGCTGGTGCCCCCGTGGACCAAGAAACTGATAATTCAAATCATTTAGCAAATAGTGCACATGTACAGAATCCAAATCAACCGGTCGTGGGGTCGGATAATCCAAAAGACGCCCTCGGTAAACACTATCGTAGTACTATGGTGCGTATTACGCCAACTGGTAATGTCACAATGACGTTAGACTATGTTGCTAAGTGTCCTATAGAAGCAAGGGACGCCATCTCGGCACTGAGTCGGGCCAAGACAGCACAATGCAAGCAGGAGATAGCAGATATAGTGTGTCAGGAACAAAAGGCACCATTGTTTCCAACTCAACTGCCAAGATATTGTCCACTAGAAGGTGAGTTAGGGCAAAATGATTATTGTAGGAATTTCTGTGTAAGGTCCCATTAAGGCGTATGAGTGTTTGGACAGTATTTTTGTGTGGGACATGAGACCACATCAGATGATCAGGATCATCAGATATATCGAATTGCATTCTGAATAAGAGGAATGTCCTTCTGATATCAAATAATTTAATTTTTTTGAAAAATATAATACACATTTTATGGCAAATGATTAAAAATTGACATTTTTGTTAAAACAGTCCTTGAAGTAAACTTTATAAATCTTATGATATGTACTTAAAGTGTATGTAGCTGGGATGAAAAGCCGACGATCAATTGAAAATTTTAACATTTCATATTGAAGATAATTATGGAGTGCTCTCATGACCAACAAAAAATAATTTCCAAATGCTCATACCAGAGCCCTTAATTTAAAAGTTTGTGATATGTTGCCCTCTAGAGTAAGTATGATACAAAGGGATAGTGTATAGTTAATCTGGTGCTCATCATTATGTAAAAACCATTACAATATTTTTTTCTCTCGGCTTTAGTAACAACCAGCTTAAACATGTTAATGGTGACAAAATATGATATCTTTGGACCAAAATAAGCCAACTCACACCATTGGATACTTTGCATAGAGTGAGAGAGATTCTGGTGCAGACCAAAATTTAAAAAAAGTTACGGACAACTGAAAAATAATTGGTGGACAACCAAGACCTGTGAGTAGCTTGGGTTGTCCAGACAAGTTTCTTTTCCTTAATTTGAACACTGGATATTCAGCAATGATGGAATAGTGTAGGGAAAGAATTAAGGACAGAATTAGTGTTGCTAATCATATTTTGCTGATAGATCACGCTTTTATGGATTCCATTGTACTTTTCAATATTTTTTCCTGATTTTCCACTTCAATATGGGCTGCTGCTGGTGTAAATTAAATTTGTGTAAAATCGCTCCGTTTTCATTAACACCTAGCTGTCAAGAGCTGCAATATACTAATGTGAATTTAGCTGCACACTGATGTTAGATATTAAATTATGGTATCTAATTAGGCCATTCCATTTGAAATCTACCATACTCTTGTGGAAGATTTAAGAAAAGTCTTCTTCAGAGGTCTACAGAGGGAGTATGTTTTTCAAATGGAATTGTCTTGGGTTAATTCTTTTGAAACTCATTTTCCCCCTATGTATATGGCTTTACATATATCTTCCACAACTGGAGTGAGTGTTTCAAATCAGAGTAACCCAGTTGTCTATTCTATTTGAAACCCATACTCCCTCTGTGGAAAACATTGGTTAAATCTTCCACAGGGGGAGTGTGGATTTCAATCGGAATAGTCCACTTTCAAAGGCATCTTATAGAGGCCACTTGAAATTGAAATCATTGGTGCATAAGAAAATGAACCTGACACTTTAAAAGCTTCCGCTTTTACCATCCTTTAGCTAGTTTTATATACTTGCAAACAAAGAGGTAAAAGGCATAATTAATTATTGTTTCGTTAAATGCGTCCAATCAATTAATTATGTCTGGGAGAGCATTGATCAATGTGACCCTCTTTTAACCATCATTATAAACAGTTACATTTGCTGTATATACAGGGTGAGTCAAAAAATTTGCAATAGAGCAAAGAATCGATATTTATGTAAGAACCATGTTGAACTTTCAAATTATTAAAGTTTCTATAAATTCCACACTCAATAGTCACCTGTTGTGAAAAAATGAAGTCAATCACATCTACCGTTTAATTTTTATGAGTAATTTTGCTGCGACACCCAATTTCATTACTTGTCCACGAGGTACCATGTATTTTGAATGAGAGCACACAATGCACGATAAAGGTATCAGCTCTGAAACTGACTTTAACTTAAATAAGGTTGATTTTTATGTTATTTTAATTTCTTTTTCTGTTCAAACAAACTTTCTAACATTACTTTAAGTCCTTCATACCTCACTCGACTCAAACTCCAGTTTTTTTAATCCCAATATGTCCAACTTACTGGATATTTTATAATTCACTCCACTTCAATTTGCGCGCATTTCATTTCGACATTTGAAAAATCCGTGTATGTTTTTGATAGAGCATAAACATCTTTAAAAGCAATGTGAAATGAAAATAACAACAAATAATGTTTCTTTTCCTTAAACAAGACCAAAGACAATAACAATTTGGGTGCTCCATTTTATTTCATTGCCAATGAGGTTAAGAAAATAGCAGTTGTTCCAAATCTACCTTACACAGAGTGGGCTGACATTCAAATTTTAGATGTTTCTTGGACAAACATTAAAATTGGGTATCGCTATAAAATGTGTCATAAAAACAAAACGGTAAATGCTAATTCCTTGGTTTTTTCACACAAGGTCACTAATAGATATATCATTTATGAAATGTTTTAAAACCTAAAAGGTTCAAATCGGTTCTTAAATAAAAATGGATTCTTTTCTCTATTGCACTTTTTTTGACTCACCCTGTAGTTGCATTGTGTATATGTGTTATTTTGCACAACTTGTGTTTTTAGGGAATCTACAAAAAAAAAATCAGGGAGGGAAGGACGTTTTTTAACTGGCAACTGAAATGATTGCAAGATAATTGCCTTTTAAAAAAGACATGTTTTTAAAAAAAATTACTGTAGGTATTCCAAAAAGCAAAATGCATAGAAAATTAGAATTATGTTATATTTACTTTATTATTTTTTGCAAGGCTTCAAATTCCAGATATTTATCAGCAAATTATTTGCAAAAGTAGATTTAATGTGAAACAGAGAGAGCTTTTAGGAAAGGTAAAGATTGATTTTCAATATGGGGTATTGATTTCATCTAGAACAAATTCTACCAGAAGAGCATTTGAAAAACAAATCTAGGCACTTTCTGCATTAGAATATAATATTTATCTGGATTCCTCAAATTAGAAAAAGAAAAAGAAAAAAGGAAAGTGGTAAAATTGCTCCCCCTAAAAATCCCTACAGGATACAAATCTGTGTTTTTGTTAGCCTAAATTCTAGTTTCCGCGATTTCATACAATCCTAGAGATGTACTCTGTTTTTAACAGGGAGTATGTCAATAATGCAAATTGGAAAGGATTCAGTGTCATATTACAGAGGGTGTTGATCAATATATTGCCACCAAAGTAGTCGAGACCCATTTCAAAATGGCGTATTTAATATACCCCACTATGTATATACCCTTTTTTTTAAATAGTTCATGGCAGCCTAACTCGGTGCAGTTTTAAATTCTCCTGGCAAACGTAGACATAAAAAGTATATTGCTTTACTAAACACACATCTTTGCCACAATTTTGTTTCTAAAAAGCAAGTATATAGGTACAGCCAAGAAAAAAGCGAAGTATCAGCATCCCATGTGCAGAGATAGCTTTTAAAATTTTGTATTTAAAGAACATTTCTTTTTTCGTTATGTTTTGAAGTTTCAAAGTTTTCGGGTTGTTTTTGTTTTTCGAAATAAATCCCAAAACATGGAAATTTGCTTGCTAAAAGTCCAAAATTGACAGTAATGAGCAAAAGTTGTGGAGACTGACAAAGTTTTTGTGGCTTATATACTCTATGAAAAAGAGCAAATTTATAATGTCAAAGT
This sequence comes from Amphiura filiformis, assembly GCF_039555335.1. Classification (NCBI taxonomy): domain Eukaryota; kingdom Metazoa; phylum Echinodermata; class Ophiuroidea; order Amphilepidida; family Amphiuridae; genus Amphiura; species Amphiura filiformis. The sequence continues at coordinate 22,513,970 of NC_092631.1, read as the reverse complement.
AGTGGTAAGAAATTATTTGATATTTCAGAATTCAGGTGGGTAAATGACAAACACCTGTCCTATTAGGCCAAAAAAAATAATGGTTTGTCTCAAAGCTCACGAGTGGTTAACGTTTAAAAACAAATGCGATTTTTTTTATTCCCGACTTTTTTCATGGTATTTGGAGAAAAAAATCAGATTTTCGCCGAATTTTTCTGGAAAAACTATAAAAAAAAAAATTTTTTTTGAAATAAAAAAAAATTCGCATTTGTTTGTTTCAAATCTCACGATTTTACAAATGTGCGTGCGAGCTTTGAGACAACCCTTTTTTTTTTTTTGGCCTTATCATATATTGTTACCCTTATTAGATAAAGCATTCTTTGCATTCCTGGTTTGAGCAAAACAAGGAAACCTTATCAAATTAGACCCATTTTGTTTCAGTGCTTGTGTTCTAAAATTAACTGAAACGTAGCAATCATTGTCAACATTTACCTGTCGCTTCCCACAAGGTATAATCAATGTTTATATATCAGTTACCAATACCATACTCCCAAATCTTTAAGGAGTATTTTGTGATTCTAGCATCCTCTTTTTGTGGAATGTTTTGGTAGATAATCACGATAAAAGCTTATTCCCATAAGCTTCATAGGCAACTGTGTTGTAATTTTGTTCTATGAACAGAACAGAAATACAAATTCAACAATATCTCTGACAAGCTAATGAATCTGCAACAAAATTTTGCACACAAGCATTATGTAATATAGCCAGAGGTTTCGATGGTATAAAAATCTCAATTTTTTTTAGAAAAAAAGGGCATGAGGCTGTGGAACACAAAATACCCCCTTAATTAATCTGAGTGCAGGAAGCTACTATAGGAAACCATAACAAAGGATGTTAGTTTGAGGGAAACTTTTTTCTGTGATAAAAAGTAATTGTATCAGTATCACAGGATAATCAGAAAACATTGCAAGCAGTGTTTTTTCCTGCCTATGCCTTAAGGTATATTCAGTATGCATTCAGTGTGCATTCAGTATTTAACAAACCTTCTGTTTAAACTACAAAAGTTGCTTAGTTTGAAGAAGAGTTTAACAATCATTATTTAAAAACTAATTAATTTAATGCGAACACATAATTCTTAGTTCTACAAAGATAGCTTGGTATATGAAGCAACTGAGGTACTTTGATCATGTTGATGAAGCGATTAATGTTTAGTTCGACAAAGCAATATTGGGCGATTTCAGTTGAAATCCATAACCCCCTGTGGAAGGCATGGCCTTAATCTTACACACATAGATAGATAGATAGATTTATTATTATCTTTTCAAGAAAAATACATAAGAATAATACATTATAAAGATATAAATAATAATACAAATATAATAATTATGGAAATGCATAATACAACGATGAGTGAAGGAATTACAGTAAAGGCCCAAAGGCCTGTAGCTCTGTAACCCCTTGATACAGGTATATGGCATTTATTTGACATGGCAGCAGGTTGGTAGACAACAAAATGCCGAGTCCAACCAACCAGCTGTCATGTCCATCAATGACATATCCTATGTTAACATTTAAGGAAAAACAAAGAAAAACAAAATGCACATATCAAAAACTAATTATTGAAGTAAATTAATGAAATTAGTGAACAAAATATTGGTGAGGTACACATGATTGAAAGACTAAGAATAGCTTTGCATAAGATGTTGTTTATACTTTTTCCGAATTGCTTCACTGATGACGAGCACTTGATATCAGAATCAATAGCATTCCAAAGCTTTATACCTGCATATTTAATAGATTTCTCACAAAAGACTTTCTTGACTCGAGGTAAGATGAGTGTCAAATGGGGTTGTAAACCTAAATGGGTGGCTCTATTTGAAATTTACACCCCCTGTATGGGATATTAAAGTTATGCCTTTCATAGGGGGTTATGGATTTCAACAGAAATAGCCCATTGTGATTTAGTAGTGCAGATGCACCCATTGTTGTAGTGTATTTTTCATATTCTGTGTTCTTAGATTTCAGTGGAATTGTCACTTCATCAAAGGTTAATTGTTCTGCTATCTGTTGCAGACCTGAAACTTTTCCTCTTTTCAGCTGATTTCCTCTTTTTTATTCCTGAAATTTATGTGTTTTCTTTTATTTTCAGTCCAATTTGAGCCATTTTACCCACAGCAGCTGAAAGGGTAATCCCATTATGCTTTGCAGTACCATAATAGAACTGAATGTGCCATAGAAAATGTACACAAAATCCATCACTTCAACTTTAAATAACTCCCTTAACCCTAACCCTCCTGAATACTACAAAATACTACTTGATATATGCGCTGTTCGTGCATGCATCCCACGTGGTGTGATGACGCAATCGCCCTAAGTGATATATAGGCACGGTTTCAGCTGGCCAGCGAAGCCCAAGACCCGTGGCAAAGTGTCGCCGACCGAGTGCTTGGCATGCGAGGGGTCTCGGGTTCGAATCCCACCCAGAGCAAACAACTTCTTTCTTTCTTTTCTCTCTTTATTCTTTCCTTCTTTCCCTTCCCGTCGCCAAAAAGCCCCTAGGCGGTTAGGGTTAGATCAGGGAAGCTTAGACTTTTGTTTGCAAAAGTATGACCCTTGAAGTATTGTGAAACTATCCATAGCTCTCAATATCTAAGCGGTTCTTGTTTATATTTTGTATGTATTTGCTATGGAGCATTCATATATACTGTAATGCATGATGGGATACTTCTTTCAGCTGCTGTGCATTTTACCCCAATTTTCAGCTTTTTTTTATAAAGACCCTGTTTCAGGTCTGCTATTGATAAACTTGCTCATATCATAAACTTGAAAAGCATTACTAAAATTATTTTTGAATTTTTAACAAAAACTCGCCATGCATCATGGGATAGCATAACAGGAAGTTCTCTGGTAATCTGAGTCACTTAACGCTCTATCATGTCAAGTTTGGTTCCCTCAGACTTTGCATCATTTACCTGAGAGCGTTATTTGGAGAGCACCGCAGAGTAAACCTCCGGTGGTTTTATACCAAATATAGCTTCACAGGAAAAAAAAGAAGCTTGTGAAAAAGAGATGGTAAAGAAAATCAATGTTTGTTACTGCGACTCTGCAGGAACCTTAAACTCGCATTGGGGTAAACGACCATAGGGTGTCCGGGGATCATATTTCTTCATACTATCTGTGCGCTTAACATGTCGGTAACATACTTACACAAGTCAGCTGTGCAACCAGCTCATTTTGCCTCAATTTTCCTCTAAGTAAGGTTGACTGAAAGGTACTACATCAAGGAAGAATATATACGTATCGGAATGCATCTTTTACTATATTTCTGTATTGTACAGAAAGTTACACTTTTTAATTTGTTTTTAAAAACTTACTTAGAAACTTTTAGACCTTGCCATGAATGACTTTCAATCAATTAAACAGATCAACAAGACATTGCAACAGTTTATCCAATCAATTGCATCATTTGGCATAACCATATACTCTTGGATTTGCCAGTATGCAGTTTTTTGGTTCTAATCCAAAGGTTCCACATCTATACCTTGAAAATGTATGTAACCGGCACCAGAATGGCTGGTCTTAATAATAAAAGCATAAATGTTTGGAAGATAAAGAAAGAATAACTAATTATTTACAATGGTGGAACCTGGTGAAAAAGTTTGTTTATTTAGAATAACTAATATAGTGAATACAATAGATAGTTAGATAATAGTGTTAACAAAATAAGAAAGAGAGAGTGAGGGAGAAAACTTTTTAGGACTTAATTTAATAATGTTTACTGACACTTCCTGACACTTCCTGCTTTCATAGAGAACGGACGTGCATCTAAGCTGCTCCTGCATTCATGACAACTTAACTTCCTGTATTGATCAATCAAACGGACTATTGCTTTTTATTTGCTGTTTATCATATAGCTTCATCTTATTCTTATTCTGTGTTGTATTTAATATTCAACATCATGAGATACTGCTATGATTGCAAGCAAACAAAGGCCTCTACGGCACCTCGTAATGGGGATCTTATCATATGTAAGGAATGTAATGATATACGATTTCCTCCGACGAAACCATCCTTCGTCAGTGCATTATTGGCGGTCACTTCGCCACTTCGTGTGAAGAATAAACAGACATCACAGCCTACCGCAATACCGCTTTCCCCGATACTGCCAATACCAGGAACGTCAAATGAAAGTACTACAGATGAGGTGCAGGTAACAGCAACCAAGATTAAATGCACAGAAACTTGCCAGAAAGTGGACACTGCCTCGGACAAATATAAACCAGTGGAGTGCTTGTTATGCCAGGAACAGTTTCACAAATCTTGTGTTGGAATTAAAACAAGTGCCAGACCCTCTGCATGGATTTGCTCATCTTGCAGAAGTATACCAAAGACACTCCAAACGTTGTCGCGGCCAGTCCAAAGCACAGGCCAAGGATATATCGGAACTACGTAATGAAAACGCGACACTAACTGAACTTATGAATGAACAACGAGCGCAAATATCTGACCTACAAGACCAGCTACGGTGCAAAAATCAGCAACTCAAACAGCACGGTGAGAAAGTAACAACACAGAAGGACAATGTCGCGAAGCCCACCCTCATAATCGGTGACTCAATTATCAAGGACATAAACGAGAATGGCCTCGAGAACACGAAAGTCGACTGTATGCCGGGTGCAAAAGTTACTGACATAGCCAGCAAGTTGAAGAAACCAGAGGCCTACGAGGCTGTTATAATTCATGGTGGCACGAACAATTGTACGACCGATGAAGATGTTGAGCCTGCTAAAGAAGCCTTCAAGACCATGATCAAGTCTGTTCGCGAGAAAGCTCCAGAAACCACCATCTTCGTGTCTACAATATGCCCGCGAACGGACAGTGATGGCAAGAACCAACCAAGGGTTGACAAAATGAACTCATTCTACAAAGAAATCGCGAAATCGACTGACAAATGCGAAATCATTGACAATGACATGAACTTTAAGCTACGCAATAATGAAGCGGACGAAAACGCGTTGAATGGAGGTAAACTACATCTATCAAAGGCTGGTACTAATAAATTGTTAAGGAACATACACGCGGTAAGGCATGTTATCAAGACGCGAACATCTTCAGCCCGATCAACGGAAGACGGGAACTCGAAACGAAACTTTAAAACACGCTCATTGAACTCTAGCTATGACAAGACCAACAACAATATGAACAAGAGAGGATGTTATTTCTGCGGGGAAAAGAACCACCAGCAGAGAGACTGTAAGCATGGTAAGGCAGTGAAATGTCATACTTGTGGAGTTATGGGTCATAAGCAGAGCAAATGTGGTAAGAAACAATAGGGATCTGGCAAGGAAGATATTGCCGTGTCTGGATTATCCAGAGAAGACTGTATGAGTGCTAAATTCAATATGGGGTTTCGATGTGATAATTATAATATGTACAATGTGCTTAATGATGAATGTCTTTCACCTTCACTTGATAATGACCATGTTGAGTTATATGTAATTGGAAGCAATTCTAAAACCAGTGTTAAACATGTTAAACATCAAGCGTGCAATAGGCCTACACGAGTTAATGAATCGGGGAAATCCCAAGGTCCCAAAAAGCGTAGGCCAGGTAGAAGAGGTAAGAAGCGCACATGTAAACAAAATAATTCGACTATTAAAATTGCTTCCAACAACTTACGTGGTATCAAAAGTAAACGATCTGAATTAAATCATTTTATTAATACCAATCAAATTGAAATCGTAGGCTTAGTTGAAACATTTCTTAAAAACAATGAACAATTTAATGTTAAAGGATATAATTGGATCGGGAAAAATCGCTTTAATGATGTTAAGAAAAGTCAAGGGGGGATCGGTTTCCTCATAAAAGATAATGTAACGATACTTGATGATAATGTCTTTGACACCAAGATGGATAAGTATGAAAGATTATGGGTGAAAGTGCAATATACTGGGTCACCAGATTCGATCTTCTATATAGCTGTCGTATACTTTCCTTGTGAAGGAACCGATCGCCCCCTTACTGATGAAATGTATGTATGTTTACTATCGGAACACTTAAGGATTCAACAAAATGATTCAAATGCAAATATTATCGTGTTGGGAGATTTTAATGGGAAAATCGGTATGAATCCTTTAAATGAGGATAAGACTGTTGATTACAATGGTCAAGGTCTAATTGATTTTTGTGATGCAACGGATCTGTCAATTCTTAACCTACATGATAAATGTACTTTTGTGTATACATGGGTCAGAAACCAACAAAAGAGTGTACTTGATTATGTTTGTGTATCACAAAGTGTTGTTGATAGACTTGATAATATGTTAATTGATGAGGAAGGAATATATCACTTAGGTAGTGACCATAACATGATTGTAACAACATTTAAACATGTGAATAACACGTTCTCAGAAAATAATTCTGAGTTGAAAAGTAATCCCAAAGATGATATGTACTGGAATATCAAGCCTAATCAAGATTGGGGACCGTTCAAAGAGGTCTTGAAAACAAGGTTCCATAATTGGGACCCTACTAATATGTCTGCCAATGAAGCTTGGTCTGAATGGAAACATGGTGTTTTATCAGCAGCAAAAGAAACAATTGGTTGTAAATACAAAGATAACAAATGTAAGGCATGGTTTGATGATGACATTTTAGAAGGAATAAATAGAAGAAAAAATGCATGTAAGACACATCGACTTTAAAAAAAAAAAAAGATAACCCTGACTTTGATGGGCAGGTTTGTGATTCACTGTGGGAAGACTATCAAAAGAAGCGAATTGAATGTAAATCATTGATTAAACGTAAGATTATGCAAATGAGAGTAGATAGGTGTTCTGATATAATGAAAAAAGGTGGCCCACAGACTAGGGACTTTTGGCAACAATTGAAAGGAGCTAAACCAATTAATAAAGTTACATCAATAAAGATTCCAGGGACTGACCAAACCACTTCAGATAAGGAAGTTATGAAAACTTCAATTATGATGTACTATAATACCTTAGGTAAAATGAACCATAACCTTTGTTATGCTAATGAAGAGGATGACTCAACCACTCCTAATTATCTTGAGACCTGTGAGTTGAATGGGAAGGATGTCAATGTTATGATTGACAAGTTATCCTTCACTATTGAAGATGTTGTTGATTCAATTTCCCATTGTAAACTTAATAAAAGCCCTGGAATTGACAAGATTACTAATGAGCTTATCAAAAACGGCGGAGATGCTTTAATGTCTTCCTTATTTAGTCTTTTCAAAAGACTAACAGAAGTTGAGTGTATTCCAGATGAATGGAATGAAGGCATTATAATACCAATCTTTAAGAAAGGCGATGTTAAAGATCTTGACAATTACAGGGGATAACCTTAACATCTCGTGTCGCAAAAGGATATAGTAGGATTATCGCGTAAACTGTGGCAAAGTTTATTGAAGATAATAATATTCTAACTGAAGTGCAAGGCAGTTTCCGTAAAGACAGGCGCCGAAGACCATATATTCAACCTTAAAAGTATTATTGCAACGCGACAAGCTGAAGGCAAGCAAACATTTATGGCTTTTCTTGACTTTAAGAAAGCCTTTGACACAGTTTGGCGCCAAGGTCTGTTTAAAGCTATGAAGAGTATTGGTATTGAGGGTAATCTTTTAAATATCATTATAAACATGTACAAAAATGTAAAAAGTAAAGTAATATTCCAAGATGTAGAAACTGATTTCTTTACTGTAGATGAAGGTGTGAAACAAGGCTGTGTCCTTTCGCCAATTATCTTCTGCATTTACATTAATGAGCTTGCAAAAATGATCAAGGCCAAAAACTTAGGTGTAAGTATTTTTGGTACAAATATTGGCTGTTTGTTTTGGGCAGACGATGTAGTTCTGATTGGAAATAATGATAATGACCTTAACCTACTCCTTAACACAGCAAGCGAGTTTTCTAATAAATGCAAAATGTCGTTTAATTATACCAAATCGAATATTCTCATCACCGGCAGCGTGTTAATGTAGATAGAAAATGGAAACTTTGTAATAGTTTCATCACAGAGGTCAACGAGTACAAATATTTAGGTGTTACCATTTCAAGGAACATGTCAGATCACTCTCATATCGAGGAAGTTGTTAAAAGAGGTAATCGATTAATTGGTTACATCAAATCAATAATTGATGACCAAGATGACTTTAATAGGGTCTATTATGGTGATCTCCTATGGAAATCAATTGGACTGTCATCAATCAATTACGCATGTGCAATATGGTTTTGTAAAGGTATTACAGTGATAGACAAGCTCGAAAATATTCAATATCACATGGCTCGAGCTATTCTCAAAGCACCAAGAAACGTTGCTAAAGAGGCCCTATATGGTGATCTTGGATGGCAAACTATTGCCTCTATCCAAAATAATATTCGTGCCAAGTACTTTAAGAGGCTTCAGGATATGGATGAAAACAGGTTACCAAAACTATTGTTTAAAGCAATCTTCCAAGTCAAAGACAAATTGAAATGGGGCTGGCTTTGTGATATGGAAAGTTCTCTAGAAAAATGTAATATGAGTATGTTTTACAATTACGGGTTCACCGACCAATCAAGCAATGCAGATTGGTCAAACACCTTTAAGAATGTAAATAAAGAGCTTGATCATGACAATTGGAGAATCAAAGCCTTGAATAAATCTTCTCTTGACGACTATGTTAGGTACAAAGAGCGACCATCACTAGAACCATACCTACTTGATAACCTGAATTTTTATGGGTCAAGCTTAAAATTCAAAGCCCGCTCTAATTCTTTAGATTTGGAAGGAAGGAAAAGTCATGGTCAGATATAAACACGGGTCTTTGTAAGTTATGCAATTTAAACCAGGAGGAATCAGTTGATCACTTTCTATTCAATTGTACAAGTTTGGACTACATAAGGAATGACCACTTCAAAAGACTTGAAAAAGATCTATGTTCTAAAGGGTGGGAAGTAATTTGGCATATGTTCTCGGTTGGGGATGCAAATATTAGACACCATCTCCTCTTAGATAACATCTTGAAGATAGCTATGATCTAGGGTCTATACTTGATAAATGTAGTAAAATGTTTCTCACTGATGCGTGGAAAGAAAGGAGTAATATGTTGAAAGACTTATGATCTCATAATTATAACCCATATTAATGTATTGATTTATGAAGCTCATACAAACATGTATTATATAGTATAAGTATATCTGTATGACACTGTACGTGTCTTTTTTTGTAACAATTGATTAAGTTATTTCTTTCTTTCGTTTTTCTTCTTTCTTTCTTTCTTTCTTTCTTTCTTTCTTTCTTTTCTTTCTTTCTTTCTTTCTTTCTTTCTTTCTTTCTTTCTTTCTTTCTTTCTTTCTTTTCTTTCTTTCATCCGTTCTCTTTCTTTAGCCCTCTTCCTCACTTTAGATTATTTATATGTACCCTTTGCTTGAATATATTTTTACTTTGTTATATAATTGTTGATAATTATTAAGCTTTGTTTGTATATTTAATGTCTTGGATGCACCATCAGATAGATGAGTGCCGCTGATGTAAAAGTGAATTCCAAATAAAAACTTGAAAACTACTGAAGGAACTTAGTGAATAGACTGGGATTTAAGGTATTTACATTTTGCTTATCTGACAACAATAGGGCATTCTTTACTTTCTGGAAGCTTCTCATCTCTACCATCTCTTTTACAATATTTTAAAAGTAGTTTTAATATGCATTATATTTAGTATTTAGGGATAAGAGGTAATCTGTTGAAGAGGTTTGAAATTTAATTTTGTTTGTCTGGGTTTGTGATACACAAGTCACTTCCATCTGAGCCTCCAACTGCTCAACATCAACACCAACTTCGTCTTAATATCATATTATCATTAATTGCATCCATCTTCAGGAATATTGTTTATACTTATTATTATCATATATTAAAGCCGGAGCACTAACATCATAGATCTACCAGTTTCCATCTGTGTCTATTATTTTTTTATTGCGTAACGAAATTTTCCACCCCGTTACATTGGCGTCTTCAACGTGGGGCCTGAGCAATTTTCACTTGGCGATAACTTTTCTTCAACAAATTGGATCAGGGCACCCACGACCCTCGGAACTTATCATCATTATGCCTGATTTTACTGCAAATTTGATTTCCAGAGTAGAATGTTTGGAGTGGCAAATTGCTCATCTTAGACAACAGCAACTTATGTGTCGCCGCTTTCATCATCTAAGTCATCCATCTATAGGACTACATACTCCTCATTTTCTTGCACGCAAAGTCACAGGACACGTAAAGTGGTTCAACGTTAAAAATGGGTATGGGTTCATCACCGCGATGACACCAATGAAGATGTGTTTGTTCATTGGCGTGGTATCACCATGAACAACCCTGCTAAAGTTCAATCAAGTTTAGGCGACGGTGAAGCGGTTGTATTCGATGTTGTGCTTGTTCCAGGACGCACTCCAGAAGCCATTCACGTCACCGGCCCTGGAGGCATATGTGTCCGTGGAAGTAATTTTGCCATGGACAGACCCGGCTTCATCCATAATGTACAGCATCAACCTGCATGTGTTGCTTCTATTACGCTAACTGATCCAACTGATGCAGGTCATGCAACTGAACCAGAAAGTGAAGCTGATCTTGAACTTGATCATGCCCATAGTGATAACACTGATGATGATATGTTTGAATACAATTCCGATGACTTTCCGTGTGATACAAGTGATGTAAGTGAAAACTCTATACCCAATGACTTGCCCCAAGTTGATGATCATGATGATATTACTCCCCTAGTTGACATTTCTCCTGAAGATCCATCATCTGATAGTAACTCTGAACTAATTTCTACACCAACAGCTTCATGTATTAACCATGGTGAAATCGCAGTAACTCATGGTAGTCACCTGGTAAGTGAACACTCTATCCATGATGACATTCCTCCTGAAGATCCATCATCTGAACCATCTGAATCTGATACATGTTGTGACTCTGAGTCTGAACTGATCCAACCAACAGCAGCAACTCTTGATAATCACCTGGTTAGTGAACATGATAAACTTGCTATGTCTCAAGCTTGGGAGAAATTGAGTAACTTACAAACTGATGATTGTTGTGACCAGTTACTGGACAGAAAGTTTAATTTTCTTATATTGTGTCAACTGGAAGATATTTCCCGTCGTGTCCCATCCCAAGATATTTTGGAAGTATTATTATGTTTATGCCAACACCTTCTAGAAATTGACCACCATGGACATCTTACTGATATTATACCACCATTTGTGACTGTACTTAGGAAATATCATTCTTTTCGTCCATCTGGATATGCTGTTATTAACACCCACTCCTCGCATCGCACTTTGTATAACCCATCTGAACCGACTCTCACAGACTCAGAAATCACTAATGCAACAAGCACCAACGCAAGTAGAATCTTCTGCAATCATAAACATACTAATTTGGAACAATACGGACATTTGCTTGATAAATTATGTCACCTATTTTACATTAGCAAGGAGCAAGAAAGCATCGCCACTACGTTATACAATTGCTATCGGAGATGGAAGATATATTATCAGCGAACAGCAGAGCAACAAAAGTAAACTGACTTTTGAAAACACTTCAAATGACATTATTTGCTTAAGAAATTATCATAAAATATTAAACTCCTAAGTATTGTACAATTTACATGATTTTATCATCTGAAGATAACTAAAATGTAGAGGACAACATTTTCTCTGCAGCAGGGGTGAGCATGAAGATTATGTATTCGCCACAAATACGACCCCTTGGCTGGTTATATTCATTATCATATTCAGTGTATTTAACTCCAAATTTTGTATTCTTAAAAGTGGTTTTATATTTTTCTGTCATGGTTTAATTGTTTATTGCTTTCACTGCAATTTTTAAAAGTTATCCATGTTTTATGTAGGCCAAAGGAGTTGAGTTGAGCATCAGTGCTAACTGCTCACATCCAATTTCTCTTCAAAATAGAGTTTTTGATAGTAGTCTCCCATTGTTTTACATGTTTATTGATTTTCATTTTGCAAACTGATGTTTTATTAATTGATTTGAACAGGTTTCTAAACTAAACCTATTGTTGTGATATTTTGTGTTTTGGCATATTTTAGATCATTACCAAAAGTGATCCAATTTGCATGCTATTGTCAATCCAAAATTATCATCAAATCATCTAAACATTTGTATTTGGCATCAGTTAAAAAGAAAGCATTTTTTCATATCCATCATGATACCATCTTGAGTAATTTGCCAACCAATTTATCTCATCATTTATTTTTTTATTTAAACATGTCATTTGATATGACCTGAAGTTATGGACATTAGCATTGCGTTCTATTATTATGTTCAATAATCATATCATAAAGATTATGGTTTGCTAGGATTGTTTTTAAAAGTTATGTAAGCTTACATGTAAGGACCTATTTGGTTCACTATTTTGATTGAGTAGTGTAGGTTATTCAAATTAAACCTATATTTTATTAATTGTGTTTTTGGCATGAGGATCACAGGAAAAAGATGATCTTAATTTGCGCAACATGTCATCACATTTTTTTCCAAATAGCTATTCAAGAATGTGTTATTTTTTTTATGATATCATGTCTCATTCTTTACCATGATATTGATCTTTATTAGTTTGTCATTTATAAGGCAGAATTATTTGTAGAACCATCATGTTTTCTATTTTGTTCTTGATTTCATTGTCAGGAATATTAATGATTAGTTAACTATGTATCCTCCATCTAAGTTCATAAAATTTATCTTGTCATCTTATAATTTTCTTGATTGCCACCGTATATTATGCAAAGTTATTCACTTGTTTCTATCCATCATTCACATGCAAGTTATTATTTTGTTTATCTTGATTGCGTTAATTTTTTTTTTCACATTTTGTAGGCCTTTGGTTTCTTTTCCAAAATTATTTTCCATCACTATGCTCATCATAAAAATAATAATAAGACAACTTAATTTCCATCACTTGATATTTGTTTTTTTTACATGTTAGAAGATAGTGGTTGTTTTCTGTAGGCATCTTTTGTCAATTTAAAGTAAAGTGTTTTATTAATAAGTTTTCTTCCAAAATATTACTTCTTTTATAGACTTTTGCAAATTCCAGGTTTTTGTTGTTGTTATTGTTGTAAAGTCAGATTTGGTTGTGGCCATGAAAGTTAAAGGCTTATTGATTTTATTAATATTTAGGATTACAGCAAAGTGTACCTTTTGGATTTCTCACCAAATTAGCAAGTCATAATGCACTTTAAATTGAAAAGAGATATTTGTATCACTTAGTCATTGTGTACCTTAGATCATTATGTTTTTGTTGAAATTTGCAACATTCTTCAAATAATCATCTTGCAAATTTCATGTAAAATGCCGAGGACGTCATTTTCTTTGCAGCAGAGGTGAATGTAACCGGCACCAGAATGGCTGGTCTTAATAATAAAAGCATAAATGTTTGGAAGATAAAGAAAGAATAACTAATTATTTACAATGGTGGAACCTGGTGAAAAAGTTTGTTTATTTAGAATAACTAATATAGTGAATACAATAGATAGTTAGATAATAGTGTTAACAAAATAAGAAAGAGAGAGTGAGGGAGAAAACTTTTTAGGACTTAATTTAATAATGTTTACTGAAGGAACTTAGTGAATAGACTGGGATTTAAGGTATTTACATTTTGCTTATCTGACAACAATAGGGCATTCTTTACTTTCTGGAAGCTTCTCATCTCTACCATCTCTTTTACAATATTTTAAAAGTAGTTTTAATATGCATTATATTTAGTATTTAGGGATAAGAGGTAATCTGTTGAAGAGGTTTGAAATTTAATTTTGTTTGTCTGGGTTTGTGATACACAAGTCACTTCCATCTGAGCCTCCAACTGCTCAACATCAACACCAACTTAGTCTTAATATCATATTATCATTAATTGCATCCATCTTCAGGAATATTGTTTATATTTATTATTATCATATTAAAGCCGGAGCACTAACATCGTATATTTACAAGTTTTCCATCTGTGTATTATTTATTGCGTAGCGAAATTATTCCACCCCGTTACATGTACATGTAATGTGATATACATAAAGCAGCATTCTTTCTTTTTCTCATGTGTAGAACACCTGTTAATTTCAACAAAAATAGATATAAAGTTCATTTTGGGTTATTTTATATCATCTTTCATAGATAATAAAAAATGAGCATGCACAAACTGATTGTCATATTTTGTCATACTGAGAATGTAATGCTGTCAATTTTGTTTTTACTGCCAAGCTTTTTTAGATATTTGAATAAAAATAGTTTTCTTCTTGTGAACTTTGAGAACTTTTATGATTTCTAAACGGTTGTCACAGTCTGTTTCTGACATCTGTCTGTCTTGCATGTCTATCTGCTTTGTATTAATTTTCATTTCTGAAACAACTTATTCAACTTTCACTAGTATTAGTATAGATGAAAATTGACATTTTGGTAATTTCATTCTTTATTCTTGCAGGCAAAGCTACAACTCAAATAGAAAATGATGCAATTTACAAATATGCCGATACCAGCAGTATACGAATTGTCTATGTGTTAGTCGTACACGGGAGGGCGCTACGTCAAGTCAAGAGGCTCATCAAACTTTTGTACCATAAAAATCACTACTTCTATATTCATGTGGATGTGGTAAGTATCGTGTGAACAGGATTTTGTTTTTCACAGGTGCCGTTGAGATTTCAGATTGCCAGGTAGGAGTAGCACTGGCTCAGTCACTATGGACCACAATAGCCTCATCCCAATGGCATAGTCCAATAACCTCAATTACATAATCATAGTGCAAAATTTGACCTCATGTTGCAGAGTATGAGTTTTTGTACCCAATTTTCAAAGGTCATTCAATGAATGTACAAATGTATTGGGGTTTAAGAACTGTGCCCATGATAGATGAGCATGTTGTGGATCCTAGTGAGTGCCATGTGACCAACCCTTCTTTTAACATGGAGTCTATTTGGTTCGCCTCAAGTTTGATAGTACTTTGCAAATGTGCGGACAAACCACCCTTGTACGTATGGCCGTGTGTGATACGCTCTGTGCAGTTAATTTTATACACACAATTTAATACTGTGACCAGCAAAATTTGACCAGGAAATATGCACCTATGTCACTACCAAACTTGAAGCGAACCAAAATATATATGGAAGACAAGACCTTGTTCTTCCACACAGGGAGTGCGAATTTCAAACGGAGTCACCCATTTAGGTAACCCCAGTAGTAGTGAATAAAGAGAGAAAAGAAAGAAAGAAGTTGTTTGCTCTGGGTGGGATTCAAACCCGAGACCCCTCGCATGCCAAGCACTTGGTCTGCGACACTTTGCCACTGGTCTTGGGTTTCGCTGGACAGCGCATATATCAAGTAGTATTTTGTATTATATACTTCATTAATATATTCTTGTTCATTGATTGGTTAAAAGTGGATCACATGACCAAAAATAGTTCTACCATCAGTACTCTTATCCGTAAATAGTACCTCTAAACCGTAAATAGTATTTTCAATGTCCCGGATGAGCCGTAAATAGTACCTCCAAGCCGTAAATAGTACTTTTGACCATGCCTTCAAGGCGTGCGCGCATTCGATCGACGGAACAGTTTACATACGCTTGAAACTGCCATAGCGTGATTTCGGCTGCTGTAATTGGTTAGCCCAAGTTTAGACTATTCGATTTTTTTGAAGGGCAAAATATAGGTTGTGCTTAAATTGGTCGTGCTGTTCACTCAGGATAGAAGCTGGAGAGTCAAAACGTCAACTAATTGTCTTTTAATCAATCAATGAACAAAGAATATATTAATGAAGTATATAAAACAAATATATACTGCCTTTATTCGAGGTTCTGGTTAAAACTATGGTCCCTCGTTGAGATCAATTAATACTATTTTCCTTCGGGGCTGCGCCAGGAAAATAGTACTATTGATCTCACCTCGGGCCCATAGTTTTAACCAGAACCTCTCATGGCAGTATATATTTGTATAGTATACAGACGGGTTAGGGTTAATACATAAGTCTACACACTGGCATAATCACTCTGTCAGGACTTGGCTCTCCCTCTCAAGCCCTAGAATGAATCTTGCAGCTTATACAGGTGTCTATGTAGAAGGCTTAGATTTTGCCCCCTCTTACAGTGCACCTCCCCTCCCCTGTTGATGCTCAATTACAAAAGGCTATTTACACCACTGATGAGAGCACATCATAGACATTGTGTCTGTGCCGTTATACATTCACAATCCTTTATCAGTGCACAATGGGCCAACCATATATGTGACCATCCAGCACAACTGAGCCCTGAAGTCGCTGTAATATATCCAGCACTATATTATCTTGCCCAAGCATCCCCATATTAGTAGGGTGTTAACTGCCCAAGTTCGCTCTCTACAAACTCCATCTTGAAATGAATAATATCATCATGCGTTAACTGTCATTATAAATATCATCGTTGTGTGAGTTATTGTTCCCTGTGTCACATATAAACATATTATAGTCGCCAATCATCATTTTTGAGATATTCAACCTAAATATTCTGCTTGAAATTAGCTTTAAAATGATGTATATCATGTCTATAGTACTTGACATTTAAGTAGTGAAAAATCAATAAAACAGTCAATAAATCCTTTGTTTCCTATTGTTTATTGTTAACTTCAATGGAGCATATCTCAAAAGTGGCACTGGCGACATCCGGGCTCAGTTGTGCTGGATGGTCATATATTAGATAGAATGGCCATTTTGTGGCATTGGATTCTTTTTTGTTAACGGTTTATCTTGGCTACAAATCCAATTGAAAGTAGACTTGTAATATATTGGATTTCTGCTGATTTAATAGAGCTAGCAGGTGGAATCCTTTGAAGCACAAGTCCATTAGATTCGGAGTGGATTTCCACGATGCACTCGATGAAACCGGCTCCGTTTGGGAGTTGTTTATTCGTCATACTTGCAGTGGTCCGGAATTAATACCATGACATTGTGGATTAGCAAAGCTTTATTTCAGCTAAACAGTCAAGCAAAATGAATTGATTTTAATGTTGAGATTTAAAATTTGCATGGACGTATGCATGTATGTGAGTACTGGTATGTCAAAGCGTGTAAAAATTAGGTGAGGGCATCACATCCATTACTGTGAGTGAATATGACAGTGAATATGACAATATGTTACTATCAGGTTTACTATCTCCACAGATTTGAGAATTAATGCTTTGCATGCTAGCCACAGGTTTCAACATAAAAAGTCCCAAGTTTTGAGATATTGTCTCAAAATATCAAAAGCTGTCTTAAGAACCACTGAACCAATACTAGGCTTGTTTGTACTCATTTTAATGCATTTTTCATGCTGATTCCAAATATGGTCATGAAAATTTACATAAATTCTGAAATTTTTGAACTTATCTGAAGTTGACACCCAGGTGGAGAAGGTTAAAGCACTGGTGCCTGGTATTTTGATTATGAGGTCTGTATTTTGAACAGAATCTGTGGAAAGTCTGTCATTGATAATTTTTTTTTAACAGAGACTATTTTTGTTAAATTTAGGAGTTAAAGGAGTATTTCGTGATCCTAGCATCCTCTTTTTATGACATATTTCAGTACATATCCACGAAAAAAGCATATTCCCAAAATTTCAGTTGATTCCGATTTTGCGTTTGCGAGTTATGCATGATTATGTGTAAAAACACTGCTCCATAGACAATACGTTGTAATTTCGTTCTGGTGCACCAGAACGAAATTCAAATTTCACGATATCTTTGCTAAACGAATTAATCTGCAAGAAATATTTTGTACATAAACATTATGTAGCCAGAGGTTTCCAGTGATATAAAAATCTCAACTTTTTTGAGAAAAGTCGGGGATGAGGCTGTGGATCACTTAAATGCCCCTTTAATCAGAGATGTGGGTTTAGGCCAACTTAACTTTTTGAATGACCCTGATTTGCATTGATTAAAATTGTTGAGAAAATATTGAAATGTTTAAAATTACCTTATTCCAACAAAGATAACGATTTCAGTTTGTTTTGATCGTAGTGTTGTTTATAGGTGGTCATAATATATCAAATGATTTCAGTGATTTGTAATTTGCTTGCAAGATATGTATTACAATGTATTACCCTTACTCCGACAAAGATAATGATTTCCGCCTTGTTTTTGATCAGAGTTCCTCTGCTTTCATGTGTATTTGTTCAATCACATCTATGAAAACATATCAGTGTTAACATTTGTTTTCATACTCTTGATACATGCCTTTAAACCATCTCTCTGACACCATCTTAAAAATGAAAAGAAAACAAACACTCCACGGTAATCGATGGTGAAAACACTCGCCTCAAGTGTGAGCATACAAGAAGAAATGGTTAAAAATAAAGAACATGATTGTGTGCAGCCTTGAAGAAATCAATGCTCCTTCATTTTATCCTGGCTCTGTTTGAATATGTGCCCAATGGCCCGTCTTTCATGATGAGAGTTGGAATTGATCGGTTGGCATTGAACTGTCCCGTCTTTAGGAGTTGCAGTTTCTTGATATATATTTTTTTTCTTTTCATTCGAAATACAAGGTTTCTCCCATTAATCATTGTTATAAAATATTTCTACAAATTACTCCCTATTCCAGAAAAAAAAGAACTAATTTTTTGGATTATGTCTTAATACAAGTCTTTGGGCTTGATTGTCACAGCATACAAAAAAAAAAAACATCCTAAAAACACATTTTTTGGCATTTATTTCCAAAATTGACCAAAATATTAAAATTTGACTTCCATTGCTCTTTGGAACTAACTAAAAGATTGGAATTTAATATTTTCTTTAATCCAAAAAAATGAGTGCTGTATTTGTCAGGAATTGGGAGTATTGAAGTACTTTCACATGATTAATTTTACTTGCTATACCAATTTTAAACAGTTTCACTCATTTTAAAATTCACAATTCTAAGCTTCCTCACACAAAAAATGTATTCAAATGTTATTTTTGCGGTATCTGTTTGTAAAGCGAACAGCTGCAAAATAAATATGCTGCAAAGATTTCCACTTTTTTTACAGTACAAAATGTGCGAAATATTGCAGTTTTTGGTTCAGGCATATTAAAAGCAACACATCTTCTGATAAATGATGCATTTGGAAATTGTTTTGACAGAAAAAGGGGTCAGTCTGATGTTGGTAAAAATTTTACCTGATACACTTCCCATAATGCATTTCTCCCATTTCAATTTTCTGTATTGATTTGCTATCTAGTGCTACATTAATCGGTAGTGACAAAATGTAATTCAATGAACACAGCTCATACAGATCCTGTAAATTATGTTGATTTCTTTACTATCAACCCATGTTTAGCCAGTCTATTCTCAAAATGAAAACAAAGGGAATCTTAACAAAGTAATGGGAATGTTATTTGATGAAATGTAGGGATGTATCATGTTGCAAAGGATTCTGGGAAGGGTATGATATCTTGTCTGGATGCTGCTCAAGTGAATAGACACATGGATAATGGTTAATGTTTCTTATGCAAACTGCAAGAAAGCTTAAGTAATAGCATTAATGTCTAACATGACAGTAATGAGGTCTGTATGTGACATTGATTGAATTAAAGCGTTGTCTAGGGGCATAGACAATTCATCATTGCTATGATATTTATTGATAGCATTGTCACAGTTAATCAAACTTGTTGGAAGTAATTATGGTAATGCTAGAAAATGATGAATTGGTGTACATTTTTTAAAAGCAGTGATGGACAGGTATTGTTAGTCTGCACTACAGACCTTATAACTATATTATAGGAAGAGAAACTACTGGATACCACTCACAGAAACCAAACTGGAACACTTTGTGGCACAATGTTGCGATTTTGATGCTCTATATAGAGGGCGCTCCACGGTTGAAGGGCTTTACAAATGCACCTCACATTTACATGCATGTGCATACTGCCACACCCACATCCATACAGAGGGCATCCACATTGATAGTTTTCTAGTCTGTATACCTCCCGGGGGTACTCAAGCGTAGTTTTGGTAGGCCAATGTGCCGCTGAGAATTTGAAAGTGGACCCATAAATATACCAATTTTCAAGAAATTTGGACCCTTTGATATACCAAAAGTCAAAATTTTCGGCCACTCTGTATTTTCCAATGATGTCCCTGAATGGATAGAGGAATTGATGATGTCTCTGTGTATGTATTCAGCTGTCTCTATGTCACATCATCTCATCAATCGGGGTCTATTTTTGCTTTGCTTTGTCGTCCCTATTTTTTACTTTGAGTTTGATAAACCTACAATGTGATGTGGTTTAATGTTCAGTGAATGTATAACTCCTAGGCGTAAGTCCCGGAGGGATGGGGATTAATATTTTGATAAAGGGGGTTGGTCCATACAATCATCCCCAATGTTGATGCCTATATGGGGGCTTCTGACCAAATTAACCATTTTAGCCTAAAAAGTACAAATTTTTGCACACTTTGCATGAATTTGTTCGCTTTTGCACCATTCACCATTTTAGCTTCAATATGACGGAACTTTTTCCCATGCTTTGCACGCATTTGTGACATAAACTTATAAATGTCGCCAGCAGGTGCTGGATACACTATAGGCCCACTTCAAGATTTTTTTCCAATCTCATCCCCCAATGTCAAAAACAAATCAACGCCACTGGTATAACTTCTTTTTAAACTACAAAAGGGTTGAGGTAATTTAAAGTAAAAAAAAGAACGAAATCATTCAGCAGTCTGGCATAATTGCCTCCAGGAAGGACACTCAGTGCTGTGAGCTGAGGTGATGTACACTTTTTGGACCTCATACGCATAGATACAAGACAGGCCTGAAGCCAAATCTAGGTCATACAGGCAAGTGCACGAAGCTGATGTTGCATGCTCAACACATTGCCATACCTCAATTTGTAGGTATTTCCAAACTGCTTGTGATACCTGTTTGCTGTTCAGAAACATTAAAGGTAAGATCGGGGATTTACTAAACCAAAACACCTGAAAAATGCTTCAGAATTCTAAATTTGGCATATATAGAACAAGCAGAAGTATTAATGTTATAATACACCTTGCAAATGATAGATGATAAAAATCTAATAAAGATTAGTCTTGTTCAAGATGATCTCTAAATACTACTGTCAGCCAATATCCATGGCTGGCGGTGTTCCTGCATTAGCCTATTTACGAATGAGACCACTACCATGATCTACCAGAACAGATACTCATGAGAAACTTCTCTGTTGTATTAATGTACCAACCGGTCAAAATGCATTAATGCAGTGCATTCAACTTAGTATATGAACCACTGTTAGTGTATGAACCTACGTTGCGAGGCGAAGTCAAACTTGAGCTATCTTTGACTACGTCCCATCGTCTAACTACCAATGCACACGCACATCAGCATTGAAACAGTGCTTTGGGCTTTGGGTGGATACTAGTCTACTTCATAGCCCCTTTTGGAAATTCATTCTTCACTGAATATCAACCTATCTCTTAACAACAATATTGGTTGATTTTTATTGTGTGTATGTGTCGGGGGTGGGGGGGGGGGGGTGTATCGCACCGTCCATTACATTCCTTGCTAGTTGCTACCAGCCTGAATCAAATGATAATTGGGCTGTTCCAGTTGTAATCCATACACCCCCTATGGAAGACATGACCTTAATCTCCAACAAAGGGAGTGTGAATTTCAAATGGGGTTACCTAAATGAGTGACTCCATTTGAAATCTACACTCCCTGTATGGGAGATTAAGGTCATGGTTATGTCTTCCATAGGGGGTATATGTATTTTAACAAGAACAACCCATTGTGTTAGAGCAAAATAAGCACTTTTATTGGACGGATCAAGCTGAATACATATACTGCATGAGTTACTCTTCTTCCTTTATGTAATTTAATTTACTGACATTTTACTCTGAAATACAAATGTATCATGCAAATTCGTTTGGACATTTTATCAGATATACTGGGTGGATTTGGCATAAATGTTTGAGTAATCCAATCTATGGGGAAATTAGAAAGGTGAGGTTAGTGTCTCGCTTAGATGCTTACAATGTTATTCAACTCTCTCTCGCAATCTCTTTCTCTCCCTCCCCTTGTCTCTTATTCTCTGTATGGTCTCTCTCTTTGTCATCATTTTTCTCTTCTCTTTTTACCCTGACTCTGCCTTTTTGTGTCTCCCCATTTTACCCTCTCTCTCACTTTCTCTCAGAACTCTTGCCCCCAGTTATAACCCAAAATTACACAAATTTGATCCCCACAATTTTTGAAAGTGAGAGATATGATAATGCCTATGTCAGCTGATAGAAGCCCTCCCCCACTTCTACTTCACATTTGTGACGTGATCAAGGGGAATGAGTCACATGTCGACCCTGGTCGAAAATGAGTTGTGCATACATTTCTAACGAGGACGTTTAGAGCTTTCAGAAATTGAAAACCCCATGTCTATACTGAGTTTTGTTTTGCGGTTACATCGATTTATCAATCACTGAAAACAATATAAAACAAAAGAATTTAACACTTTCTTTGCCAATATCTCAAAATCAATATTAGCGACATGCGACTCATTTCCCGTGATCGTGTCACATTTGTACAACTCTTGCTGGTAATTTGCTTGAAGTATCTCAGATTTTGTTTTGCATAATTGGCCATACCCATGTCCCCGATGTATGATGTTGCCCTATACCCCCTATAATCACACATGGTAATTGTTTCAGCATATTTAGAGAGGAATTTCACAATGTTGCCTCAGTGCTAGATGTCCCCACAAAGTCAGTGAGACTTTCCCCACGATTACATACAGGACCTTAGCTTCGTCGAACAAAGTATTCATTTGTCGAAACAACCTTCTTTAAGCTTCATTGAATGAATAACATCATCAACGCTTTGAGAAAGTCAGAAGGTTTCTGCCAAACCTGTCAGCATGGTCAGCAGAAAAACATAATTTTTTCAGTTGGTCTTGACAAATGAATTCTAAATAGCTGATTAATTAACAGACCTGATGAACCTCTTCAATCATGAAAAGGGGCTAGCATAATGCAAGTTCACTTAATTCATTGGAAGGACATTTTTTTTATTGTTTGCTTGTGTTTGGATTAAAGAAAATGTTACTTGTTTGCCTGTAAAAAGTGTAACAAATTGTCGCAATTCTGTACACTAATAATTAGTAGTATGAATCATTATTATATTAACTCTAATACAATACCAATCTAATACCATACCAATTAAAAATTTGATTTCTTAATTGGTTTCTATATAACAAGCAAAGTTTTTCCATTGGTAAGAAACAGCTGATAAAACTTTTGTATGAAAGGTCTAAAGTTCATAAAGACTGATCAGTTGTTCAGATCTATAGAGTCTCTATGTACCACATAGGGATACAAGAATCCTCAGAATTCAGTGCCACCAACATTGTATCTGTCTGGCACAAAAAAATCCCATTAGCTACAAATTGTCATAAACACCATGTTGCAAAATATTGTTCTGTGAGTGCTGCATGACGGGACTATAACAGCAGCTGCCTTTTAACTTTTGCTAGTCCTAATTAGCATGGTTAGAGCCAGGCCCATGGTGGGGTGGGGGTGGGAGGTTTACAGATTTTCTAAATGCAGACCTTTTCAAAAGAAATCTTCATTCTGGCCAAACGTAGACCTTATCCTTATCCCTTCTGCAACTGATTTTTGGAACCTTTTTTCTACAAATTTCACAAAAAGTTTTTTTTGACACACAGCGCAGATATTTTGTAGATTTATGGGGGGGGGGGTGGTGTCGCCACCACCACACCTGTCTGGCTACGGGCCTGGTTAGAGCCATGGCAAAAGTGCCACCATTTGATTATCAAAAACCAGCCAATGGTGACTAGCATTTGTCCAATTTGTGGGACATTGTGATCAAAGGGAACTGGACTAGTTCTGCCTTTTTCTGGCTGGTGATGATGCCAAATAGGTTTAGAAGTTAAAACTTTTTTTATATACAAAATAATAGTTCATTTTTGTAAACTTATATGGTTGCAAGCTTTGGATAGCTCAAATTGTTTTTAGATAGCTCCTGCAAACACAGTTACGACAACAGTTGCTGAATTGAATGAATCATATTCCATTAGTGATTTTAGTACAGCCGTTGTAGATACACTATTCTTGAACACCCATTGATGAGGTGATATCTCGATTACAATGTGAGGCTGAGACCAGAAAACATCCGGTTTGTAATCCGAGATGTATTTAGACGTCAATCGATTCGGAAACCATGTGGATCCATGTGGATCGCTCGACACGGCAATCAGGGTAAAAGGTAAATTGTTGGAGGGTGAATGCTTGCTACTGTCAGTTGGTATAGATGGGAAATCGTTATTAGCCAGGTTGCCACCTTCGATGTTGCTTGAGAAAGCTCAATTTTGATCCCAGCTATTAGTTTCTGTGTAGGACACAAAAGGCTGCTACGATATGGTATGCCAGGTTAATTGCTTGTTGTAAGTTGTAGACTGGTGTTATTGCCAATGGGCTATTCCAGTTGAAATCCATACACCCCCTATGGAAGACATGACCTTAATCTCCCACACAGGGGGTGTAGATTTCAAATGGACTCACCCATTCAGGTACTCTCTTTGTAAACTTTAGATTAAGGTAATGTCTTGATTGTCTTCCATTGGGGGTAAGCGCCCACGTCCCAGACCGACCGGGCAATATTTGTGTGTAAAACCCCTGCCAAGTCCTAACCCCTGTTAGCCGGACAATTGCTGCAAACCCCAGTCTTTTGCCATATCTAAAGTCCCCTCCCAATTTCCTGGCTCATTGGACTTGGTCAATGCCCTGAACAATGCCCGGCACATGCCCAGCCCTGTGGGGACAAAATTTGTGTCCAAAAGTGCTTGGCCATCCTCTAGTTGGGAGTAAGAACTCCGAAGGAAATTGGATGAGGTTCAAAAAGTAGCCCAATAAGGCCGGAAAGGCACTATGTAACAATACAGTGGATACATGATCCGCCTGTCATGCTATAAGGTGGTCCGAGTTATTGATACATTATTGGTGTGCAATGTTTGTTTTCCTTGGGTGCCATGATCATATCTACTGGGTCTGTTGCATATCCGCAAGGCTTGTCATCCTGTCAGAATATCTCTCTTTCCTTAAGGGATCTAAAATGAGCGTTTATTGCGTTTCGACAGTATTTTTGTGGGACATGAGAGCACCTCAGACCTGTCAATTGCATTCTGAATACTGAAGCATGTCTTTCTGATATCAAATAATTTTCATTTTTGAAAATCACAATATAATATAAATTTTATGACAAATTATAAAAATTTGATATTTTTCAAATTTTGATATATAACAGTCCTCGAAGTAAATTATATAAATCTAATGACATATTCTTAAAGTGTGTATGTAGCAGGAGGAAAAGCTGACGGTCAATTGAAAATTTTGACCTTTCATATTGAAGATATGGATTTTTTCCCAAAAAGACCTAATTTTTTTTGGTGTTTTGGGCAAAAAATCCATATCTTCAATACTTTAAAGGTCAAAATTTTCAATTGATCGTCGGCTTTTCATCCCACCTAGATACACTTTAAGTATAAATCATCAGATTTATAAAGTTTACTTCAAGTACTGTTAAATATCAAAAATATCAATTTTTAATGATTTGCCATAAAATGTGTATTAAATTGCGAATTTCAAAAATCAAAATTATTTGATATCAGAATGACATTCTTCGTATTCAGAATGCAATTCGATATGTCTGATGTGCTCTAATGTCCCACAATAAATACTGTCCAAACGCTCATACCCCAGCCCTTAAGTGAAATGCAAAGTATATTTTAAAACCTTGTCAATTATTTGTAACTTTACTGACAAGTGCATACAAAGTTGTTATTGACTGCAGGATTTATATTTAGGGAAAAGTATAGTGAGTGAGTATGTTACAGTTTCTATTGGAGTGAGTGAAAAAGATTAGTGAGCAAATTATAATCAAATGCAGTAAACCTTTGACGAACGCGTATTTTAAGTATACATCGCATATTTTACTGCGTTGGACGCACTTGTCTCTGATTGGCTGCTGAGGCAATCTGCTGTTGCCGAGTGGAAATTTATGAATGAACTGTCGCCGTACGCGTTGTAAGCTCCGAATTTGCAACATCACGGTAGTCGCGTTCGTCCAAGGTTTGCTGCATTTTACTATAGTGAGCATGATTAGGTGATTTATTGATGACCAATCAATCAATAAATCAAGTACTTGATTGAAAGATAGAGTGAGTGCTTAGTGTAGGAATAAGTTAGTGGACAAATATGTGATGAGTGAGTGAGTTAAGTGAGTGAGTGAGTGAGGGAGTGAATGAGGGGATTGAGGGAGCTAGCAAATGCTTCATGCTTGACTGATAGAGTGAATGGATGTGTGAGTAAATCTGTAAATGTGCTGACATACCTGTAGGTTGTCGGTTGAGCAAGTGAACGGGTGAAAGAATGAGAATAAATGAATGAGTACTGCAAGCCTATGGATATTTACATGAGTGGGTTGATGAATGATTGCGTGAAATTGTGTTAAATTTGGGCAAATATCTAGGTCTCGGGTATAAAATTGCGTAAAATTTTCATGGCAAACCGGTATAAATATGTGTCCACTTTAAGATGCACAGAGGCACATCCCTACCCAAACCAAAGTTGAGTACCTTCTTGGGAAGAAGAAGGAGATAGACAATTGGAACACAAATTGGGAGGAAAATAGGCAAATCAATTATAGTAATGTTTTAAAAATGAGCTTTTAGTTTGATCCATATTGCCAATAATATATCAGAATTGTATGAAGACCGTAATAAATATATAATGTGTTTAAAATCAATCGTATGCTTACAGCATTAGCAATTTAATTCTCATAAAGAGGTCTCTCAAAATTGAAATCCAAATTTTTTCTCTTTGATTTAAGAATATATAATATACGTAGCCCAATTTCCAGGATTTGATGGATTCTTGTCAACTTTGCCTGCAAGGATTAATCTTAGAGAAGATATGTTGCCCTTCCCAGAATCCTTTGTATCGTGATACATCACCTCAGTTCATCAAATGACAATCCTATTATTTACTTTATACAGGCCCAATTTGTTTTCATGTTGAGAATATAGACTGGCAAAACATGGCTTGATAGTCATGAAATAAACACAATTTCAGGGTTCCCGCGGTCCTGGAAACTCCTTGAATTTGAAAACACCTTTTCAAGGCATTGAAATTCTTGGAAATTTGCACAAGGTCCTTAAAAGTCCTTGAAAATTGGAATTTTATCTAAAGTATAATTTTGACAAAATTTGGGAGTGGAGAGGAGCTGTTACTTTCGTTAATACGTTCCGCAAGGAGAGCCGCATCATGATTTTTGTGTTGTTGTAAGTCCTTGAAAATCATGCTTTTGGACCTTGAAAGTCCTTGAAAAGTCCTTGAATTTTAAAGGCTTCAAGGTGCGGAACCCTGTAATTTGCAAGCTTTTGATGTGTTCTGTTCATTGAGGTACCTTTTGTCACTCTTGACCCATGTTGCACTGGATAGCAAATAAATACAAAAAAATAGAAATGGAAGCAATGCATTATGGGAAGTGCAAGATATCATCTGTGGCTGAATCTTATACCTGTAAAGTGTGATGAAACATGAGTTGAAGAATAAAAATGAAAGGTATATCAATTTCAATTTAACATGTATGTGATTGTAACTAAGTTAAGTGAGAATTATTCATGAGTACTTGATATGCTGTTACATTTAATAGGATCAAGAAAAATGTTATTTGTCGCTGGATGTCATCCCGAGATATCGCTAAATTAAGAGTGCTATTTCTATATAGTTTCATAAGTTTGGGATACAGGAAATGTTTGTATCTTATGAATGAAAAGTTTGATGTTTATGTTATTCTCACCATAGTGTGGTGTTTGAAATGAGCAAATACATGGTATAGATGACTTGAAATCTGATTTTCTCAACCAATGACTACTTCACTCGATTATGTCACATGTGATAATGTTATTGCTGAGTTGACATGAGTGGAGTGTTTTTGAACATGTTAGACTCATGAATATGCCAAGATATATATACTCACTTATTACAGATCAGTCTACATGCTGGTTTTAGTTATTTTATATATCAAATCATATGAAATTGAATTTAATGTGTGTGCCAAATCATTTGAAATTTACATGAAATTGTGTTAGAGTTGTTTGAGCTGCCTTCTATGCACCAGCATTTTTTTATAATAATGAAGTATTTAGATGTATTCAAAATTATGTATCCGAAAATTACATCTAGAAATTGGCAAGCATATAAATGACAATTTGCAATGCATATGAAAGAGCAGCATGCACCAAATGAGCCCTAAAACTTGAGTTCTATGTTGGGGTTGGGGTGTGGGGGGAGGGGTGTGGGGAAGTCTTAATAATTTGACCCTCTCTCCAAAAAAAAATCCCCTAAAAACATGGAATAAATACGAAATGCTATAAAATTAAACACAGCATGTCACTGGCATGCGGTGACACAAACCTTTTTCCCATTCTAATTTCTTAAAAGAATTATGTATATAGAATTATATCCAAGGACTTACTTGAAAATCCAGGTAACAAGATTAGTCTTAGTGTTTCTTGCATCCGTGGCAAAAAATGCATTTGAAAGTATCACCTGCTATAGTTTGTTCAATTTATAATTGGCAACAAAATGAGACTCACAACTTTTGTGTTTAAATATAGAATGGTGTGCACGCAGTTAAGTGCAGAAACGTGCTTCCAACGTCGCTGACACTCGCGACATGCCAAACGACGACACGCCGGTTCAGCGCAAGAACATTTCCATCCCATACGTGTCAGATCTATCGGAGAAACTTCGTAGGATCTTCAGCAAACATCAGATCCCCGTCTCCTTCAAACCTACGAACACTTTGAGACAAAAGCTGGTACACCCAAAAGACAAGCCACCCAAAGACAAACAGAGCAATATTGTCTATGCTATTGAATGCAAGGTCAACAATTGCCAGGACTTGTACATTGGTGAAACAAAACAGACCTTGGCTAAGCGTATGTACCAACACAGACGTGCCAGCACCAGTTGTGGGGATTCTGCAGTATATACGTATTTGGACAGCACGAATCACACCTTCGACAACAAGGACGTTGTGATCTTAGACAGGGAGCGCAGGTGGTATGAAAGAGGAGTAAAAGAAGCGATCTATGTCAAGAAAGAACAGCCTTCACTCAACAGGGGAGGCGGCCTGCATCACAACTTGGCGGGGGCCTACAATTCCGTTATTAAGAACATTCCAAAGAAGTTTGGCTCTAAATCTACAACCTCTGGCAACACCATCTCGCCAATGGTCAGTGACCAATTGCCAACAGACCAACAGACGGCCTGAAGATGCACCTAGGATAAGGTGTGAAACCGTTGCCTCTCAAAACCGTGAGTCCAGTTGAATAGATTTAACGAGTCTAATTTTACATTTGATTATACCTGGATGAATGACAACCTTCACAAACGTGCAGTACTTACGCTAGTTGTGCATCGCATAATGTGTGACTGGCACATGCTTTGCCCTAACACCCATAGATACCACAAAAGACCACAATGAAAACCACTGCACATGCATGAATCCCAAGGTCTGCGATGACGCAATCACTCCAACTTGTGCTATATGCTCATGGAATCGCTGCCTGGGCAGCATAACCCTTTTGGCCATCAGTCAGTGATCGTGTGTTTGGCAAGTGGGGGGTCTAAGGTTCAAATCCCGGGGGTGCCAAGTTACTTCTTTGTTCATCTTCTCTCCTTTTTTGTTTCTTCTTTAACTTCTGATAGCAAAAAGCAGGGTTCAGTGTGAATTTACGTTGTCATGAGTTGGGACTTCATTTACGCACTCAGTAGCCAAAATCCTATGTTCCAGGAGTGAGGTAAACTGCATATAAAACCTGTGTGGTAATCAAAATTGAGGTACAGCATGTATATATAGGAAGAAGAAGAACCAAATAATTTTTGCCAATTATAAGCCAAACAAACTATAATTGCTCTCATGTTATTCAGGAATGGATGGAAGTTTTCAAGGTTAATCCTGATTTCAGCAGTTTTTCATCCCTTCTGTGTACAAAATTATAGAAAATACAGATATTCAGGATTTATTTCTCAGGATTTTTTTCTGTTAACACCTACTTACATCGCATCCATTGTATTAATGAGCTAATGTACACAAGCTAGACTTTTAAACCATTACTGTTTAAAATGCCATCATACATGATTTCCTTTTTCTCACTGCATTAATGTCATTAGGCAGACAGCTACTGTCTCCCAGACACGAATGTGTTGAAGGTCTTCTAAGTTAATTTACAGGTCTTCAAGGATTTCTCTTTGCTGATGCTATTAAAGATGCATGGCTGATTAAAGTATTGTAGCTTTCCCATTGTCAAGTGCAAATTAATGGTTTACTCTGCACTTGCAAGGCATAATTAAGTTATTAAAGGCTATATGTGCTAGTTTACTTTGAAGCTTTTTGAAGGTTGGTCTTAACCTTGGAACGTTTGTGCCTCATAACTGCTAAATTGTTGGTCTAAAGTATATTAAAGTATACTTGTTTAGAAACGTTCAAATTTGGAAAAAACAGTGTTTTTTACCCACATTTTTCTGGACAACATAACAACAAATTTTTCAGTGAATTTTTTATATTTTTTATTAATTGTCAAAAAATAGATATCAATATCCAGGAAACGTCTTTTTATTTGTTGGAATTTTCAAAAATGGTTCAAACTTCAATGAATGGTTACAAAATTGAGCATACTTTAACCATATTTTGTGAATATTCTGAAGTTGGTCAAAATTAAAAAAATATAAAAAAAACATTTGATGATTATACAATATCTTACATCTGATGACCATTGTCGTAGTGAATGAATTCTCTTACCATATTGTGAAGATCATGGTTGTTGATAAAGTCTCAATGATTATTTATGTATGATTAGGGCAGTTGATGAAGTCACTATGGTCATCTTCTGAAGGCCAGATACTATTAAGTCACAACCATCTACTGAAGATCAGGGTAGTTGATGAAGTGTGTGATTATCTAATGAAGATCGGAATAATTAGGGAAGTAGCTATGAACATCTTCTGACAATCACCGTAGTTGACAAAGTTATTATACTGGCTATCTACTACAGATTAGGGCAGTTGAAGTCATGATCGTCTACTGAAGATCAGAGCAGTTGATGAAGTCACTGTGATCATTTGCTGCAGGTCTGGATAATTGATAAAGTTACTGACTATCTACTGAAGATCAGGACAGTCTATGAAATATATATTTTTATAAATACTGTAGATCAGAACACTTGATGAAGTCACTATTATATAATATCTTATATCTAATGACAATTGTCGTAGTAGATGAAGTCACATGAAGATCAGAGCAGTTGATGAAGTCATTATGATCATATACTGCAGATCATGACAATTATGGTAGTAGATGAAGTCAATGCCTACTATTGAAGATCAGAGCAGTTGATGAAGTCACTATGACCAAGATCAGGGCAGTTGATGAAGTCACTATGACCAAGATCAGGGCAGTTGATGAAGTCACTATGACCAAGATCAGGGCAGTTGATGAAGTCACTATGACCAAGATCAGGGCAGTTGATGAAGTCACTATGACCAAAATCAGGGCAGTTGATGAAGTCACTATGACCAAGATCAGGACAGTTGATGAAGTCACTATGACCAAGATCAGGGCAGTTGATGAAGTCACTATGACCAAGATCAGGGCAGTTGATGAAGTCACTATGACCAAGATCAGGGCAGTTGATGAAGTCACTATGACCAAGATCAGGGCAGTTGATGAAGTCACTATGACCAAGATCAGGGCAGTTGATGAAGTCACTATGACCAAGATCAGGGCAGTTGATGAAGTCACTATGACCAAAATCAGGGCGGTTAATGAAGTCACTATGACCAAGATCAGGGCGGTTGATGAAGTCACTATGACCAAGATCAGGGCAGTTGATGAAGTCACTATGACCAAGATCAGGGCAGATGATGAAGTCACTATGACCAAGATCAGGGCAGTTGATGAAGTCACTATGACCAAGATCAGGGCAGTTGATGAAGTCACTATGACCAAGATCAGGGCAGTTGATGAAGTCACTATGACCAAGATCAGGGCAGTTGATGAAGTCACTGACTATCTACTGATGAAGTCACCAGCTATCTACTGAAGATAAAGACAGTTGCTATGGCTATCTACTGAAAATGAGGACAGTTGCTATGGCTATCTATGGAAGATGATGACAGTTTATAAAGTGGCTATGTTTATCTACTGAAGATGAGGACAGTTGTTATGGCTATCTACTGAAGATGAGGACAGTTAATTAAGCTGCTATGGCTATCTACTGAAGATGAGGACAGTTGCTATGGCTACCCACTGAAGATGTGGACAGTTTATAAAGTGGCTATGGCTATCTACTGAAGATGAGGGCAATTAATAAAATTGCTATGGCAATCTTCTGAAGATGAGGGCAGTTTATACAGTTGATATAGGTATCTTCTGAAGATGACAGTTTATACAGTTGCTATGGCTATCTTCTGAAGATGAGGACAGTTTATATAGTTGCTATGGCTATCTACTGAAGATGAGGACAATTTATACAGTTAACTAAACATGAGGGCAGTTTATACAGTTGCAATGGCTATCTACTGAAGATCAAGGTAGTTGATGAAGTTTGCAGAATCATCTTCTCATGATCAGAGTAGTTGATGAAGTCACTTTGACCATCGACAGTATTATAAAGAAGAAACAATGCTTTATGAATCTGCCAAGGATAGAGATTATTTATGCAATCACAGTATACACATTGTGTTGTCTTTATCTTTTGAAATATTCCTGCATCTATGGAAAGATTTAAAGACTTGTGCTACAGTGTCAGTCACCTACAGAAGGAAGTGTTACAAAGCACTTTATGAAATTGCCACAACTAAAGAATATCCAGATCAAGGTAGCACATGAATTCGACATATGTAATGCTTACAAATATTAATGACTTTTGAGTAATGCTTGCAAATATTTATTGGCTGTTGAGTAGTTAAAACTATAAAAACTTTGGTTCAAACTACCTTTAAAATACCCATCATTGCATTAAAGTTGCAGTAAGCTGGAAAAAAGATACTTCAAAAACTGATCATGTCGATTACATTTTTGAAAAGCTCATTCCCTGGTGTGCATTGAATCTTTTGGGAAGGCATCATCTTACTTTATCTGTTGTTCAGACCAAGTCACCAAGGTAATTATCAGACGATGCCTTTAAATCTTTGCTCATCTGTAATACAACATCTGCCACATCCGTGGAGGAGTCAGACGAGTCCTCCTCAACAATGCAATGCATTCTTAATGTAGCATGTGTGATAATGCTCTATAGGAGTTCAATGCGCTTGCAATGTTGCATGGTGTTAAACGATGGTTTTTACTCATTGATATCTTGACATATCTGGGCTCCAGGCGGAGCCACGTGGGGCCCGGTTGACTTGCTAATATTTTACAATTCAGTTATATCTGAGCTATCAATAATTGCATAGCGAGTCTGATTGTATTTATTCATGTTACTGCAAAATGAAGAACTTTTTGTGTTGCATCATTAATTGAAACACCTTTTGTGCTCCTTTAAAGCGTGCAGAAAATTAGAAACATGTGGAAGGGTTGATTTAGTTTGTATATCTGGAAAACTTAGCGCAATTATCAACAGCTAAAATATTTAAGATTATTGAAGGACAAAGTTAAAATGAAGCAAAAGTAACGACTTTAACAATGTTCATTAAAGTTATAGCAACAGTTATAGCTGCCTTTTGTAACTAAAACTTGTTCTGGTGCTTGTATGTAAAATTAGGAAACCAGTGACGCATTTAAAAAATGGTATGTCACATGCATATCAAAATAACAAATCCTACAAATTTGCAAAATTTGTTGCTTCCTTTCAAAAAATCCCATAAAGAATTTCAAATTCATGGTGAAAGTTTGACAAAGGGTATCAAGATTAAAATGCTTTCTGCAAACGTCTGTGGGAAAAGGCAGGACATTGGTACATTTGAACATCTTTGTGCCCTGCAAAGGTTTAAATGTCTAGAAACAAACCAATACAATCAAGGCAGCTATTTTCACATCAATAACAACGTCTTGACTTCAGTGTAATAAACATGAACTTCTTGAACTATAGATTTTTGTCGCAAGCTCATGAACCATCTTGTGCTTTTACATGTGGAACTCTTTGAAGTGGATTTTATTTATTTTCTCATAGATTTAATCAGTCTAATGAAATTCAATTAGTATTCCTGTGGTTGCCATATAGCCATTGTACCATGAGTGACTTTATCTCAAGCCTCTTCCATTATTAATAAGTATAGATCGATATTTGCCTGTGTGCAGTGATTTCATCAACTAGCGTTGTCTTGAGTAGCTTAAAGTTTCGCATTCACTAAACAGACTCAATGCCAGAATTTCCTTTATGCACTGACTTCCTCAACTACTGTTATCTTCAGTAGCTGAAAGTTGTGTATTCACTGAACAGACTCAATGTAAGAACTCCTTTATACAGTAACTTCATCAACTAGAGTTATCTTCAATAGCTGAAAGTTGTGTATCCGCTGAACAGAATCACTGTCAGAACTTCCTTTATGCAGTGACTTCATCAACTACTGTTATCTTCAGTAGCTGAAAGTTGTTTATCCGCTGAACAGAATCACTGTCAGAACTTCCTTTATGCAGTGACTTCATCAACTAGAGTTATCTTCAGTAGCTGAAAGTTGTGTATCCGCTGAACAGAATCACTGTCAGAACTTCCTTTACGCAGTGACTTCATCAACTACTGTTATCTTCAGTAGCTGAAAGTTGTTTATCCGCTGAACAGAATCACTGTCAGAACTTCTTTATGCAGTGACTTCATCAACTACCTTATCTTCAGTAGCTGAAAGTTGTGTATTCACTGAATAGACTCAATGTCAGAACTTCCACTTCCTTTATACAGTAACTTCATCAACTACTGTTATCTTCAGTAGCTGAAAGTTGTGTATCCGCTGAACAGAATCACTGTCAGAACTTCCTTTATGAAGTGACTTCATCAACTACTGTTATCTTCAGTATTTAAAGGTTCTGCATTCACTGAATAGACTCAATGTCAGAACTTCCACTTCCTTTACAGTAACTTCATCAACTACTGTTATCTTCAGTAGCTGTAAGTTGTGTATCTGCTGAACAGAATCACTGTCAGAACTTCCTTTATGCAGTGACTTCATCAACTACTGTTATCTTCAGTATTTGAAGGTTCTGCATTCACTGAATAGACTCAATGTCAGAACTTCCACTTCCTTTATACAGTAACTTCATCAACTACTGTTATCTTCAGTAGCTGAAAGTTGTGTATCCGCTGAACAGAATCACTGTCAGAACTCCCTCTTTTCAGTGACTTCGTCAACGACTGTTATCTTCAGTAGCTGAAAGTTGTGCATTCACTCAGCAGACTCAATGTCAGAACTTTCTTTATGCAGTGACTTCACCAACTACTGTTATCTTCAGTAGCTGAAAGTTCTGTATTCACAGAACAGACTCTGTGTCAGAACTCCTCTAAATGCACTTACTTCATCAAACACTCTTATCATCAGTAGATGTGAGAATGCTAAAAAAACCTCCAAGGAAAGTAGAATTAATTTCTTTAGATAGGTGAAATTCAAATAGTTAATGTTTGATTTATGAAGCACATGCCTTTCAGTAGGGTCCAATTGATTGTAGAGTTTTGGAAAAAGATTTAAATACATAGGACCAGTATTTGTAAATCGATGAATTTGTTCCTAGTTTTAGCTTTGAATATTCATCTTAAGTTATAGCAACATATGAATGATGGTAATATATTAGGGTTACACTAAAGCCATGATTTTTCCGTGTTACAAAATTTAAAATCTGTGTTACAAATTGTATGATTTCCGTGATTTTCCGTTTTCCACTATAATTTATAAAGCACTGAAAAGTGAAAACAAACATGTTTTAAAAGTGTTTTTTGTCTTACATGTACATTTTTACTGTAGTCTTCCCTCAACATCGCCATTAAAATTGAACATCATCAATGGTTGATTACTGCTAAATAATCACTTTTCTTTGTTTGATTTGCAAATCAACACAAAATTTAGACATTTTACACAGTTTTTCACTATTTTGTGGCATTTTCAATTTTCCGTGAGCAAACCCCGAATTCTGTGAATTTTTCTGTTTTTCCATATCACGGAGAAATCGTGGCTTTAGGTTACACCTACTTAGCTTTATCTGATGATATTGATAGTAATGTTTTGTAATGGTAGAATGTTTAATGTTGGGAAAAGGTTGGGAAGAGCATAATGTGAATATAACATGCACAGGTGTGCATTTTAAGCATGTAAAGAAAAAAGCAACTGTTTTATTTCAAGAGGAAAAAATGCGCAGGTGCAAACTTGGGCACTCAGCGGAATAAATAAAGGTTTAGGTCGAAATACAATTCAACCAATCAATTGGTTCTATAAAAGTGTCCAGATTTCAGCTGGTTCATTTAGCTTCATTGCACAGATATTCTTCCATGCTGACAATATATTTTTGATTATTTTGTTTGCAAAGTGTAAAAAATGCTTAATAAAATATTAAAATTCCCTGAAATTGCAATAATTTCTTGAGATTTCAAATAGATTCTTTTGGAATTTTGGAGATACTGTTTGTGTCGTTCAGATGAGGTGGAAAAAAGAAGATATCTGAAAGAATGCTACTAATTTCTGAGTATAGTTTTGCTGACGAATAAGATATGCGTGCATTTGTTAGATAATAACTCGAGTATGAAATGGAATCAGACAGAGGTTTGTCCCCAGTATGTCTAAGTGGGCTTTTCAAGTATAATCAAATTCAACTGGATGCGGATTCCTTGAGCTCCATTTACTGACTGTGCTGTATCCATGGCAACTGTCGGTTACAGTTTGTTTTGGAGATATAATATTGTCACATGGTGTTACCAGAGGTAATCAAGCGGGTAAGGGTAAGGTTTGTTGATTAACCATTTCTTTGCTGTCATTGGGACTGTCGGTCAGCTTTTAGGATAAGTGAGAGTACTAAAATTTGTGAGAGATTATGGCTGGAACTTGCAGCTGGAATGGAAACATGACTGGAGATATTGTATGTGTTCCATTTTTAAGAAACAATTTTTTTTTAAAGCGCAGTGATTTATAGTGTGCTACGCAAAGGCGCAACGCTCGGACGTTTATCCACAAGCCTCAGTACACTTCACAATTTCAAATGTTTTTTTTCTTCAAAATATTTTGCAATAACATGCATCAAGGCAGAGGCATAATTTGTGAACCATTCTGTTGGTCGGCATGGCGTCACTTACAATAGATTGTTTCTTCCCATTAGTTGCTTTTGCCAATATTTAGCTGTTCCATCTCACCCCCTCAGACACAAAGGGGACACTTACCGTTGCACTCAATGGGGGAAATCACAAAACATGACATAAAATAAATATCTCTTGATGAAACAATTCCAAAAGTTCAATTTCTTATCAGGGAAATCAACTTTAAATAATTACCAAAGACAATACAATATATAAATTTCAGTTGTATTGTATTGTAAGGTAAATTGGTATTTTATGTGTAAAGAAAATTGACCGCAACTGAAAAGCCCTGTACAAACCAATAGGGATTTTGCGAAGGTATCCCCTTTGACAGACATGAGAAGTGGGTAAGTGCAGTAGATGGAAAAAACCCGACCGAGAGAATGCAAGTCAAGAACGGCAAAATTCTATTTTTTTCTGTATGACCCACATTTCAAAGTAGGGTTATTTCCTTAATTTGGTTTCCATAGTAACGCTTACAAAAGAATGGTATAAAATAGTATTGCAAAATGTTATGTACATGTGACATATTCACTTTTGATGCCAAGCTTAATCTGTTCTTGTGATGATGTGGGAGTGTTGCTTTAGTAAATAATTGTCTGTTTTCCTTGTCATATATGTTTGCTTATACGTGACGTGATTGCATAAAATGAGTTATGAGAAAATTTCAAATTTTCATTAAATTTTTCCATATTTAATAGATGATAATATGCTGAAAATTTCATAAAAATAGTAGTTACTGTTCCAAAGATATGATTTTTTTTCATGCTGCTTAAAACAATGAAATATAAATGAATTTAATAATTTCATTTTGTCGTTACTCAAAATCGATTTTCAGCAACAAATGGTTAATTTTACTTGATCATGTAACATATGAGGCGTAACCCTGGGGGCAGACTGGGCTATTACAGTTGATAATACACCCCCTATGGAAGACATGAATTTATCTCCCACACAGGGAGTGTGAATTTCAAAGGGGGTTACCTAAATGGGTGACTCCATTTGAAATCTACACTCCCTATGTGGGAGATTAAGGTTATGTCTCCCATAGGGGGTGTATGGGTTTTAACTGGAATAGCCCATGGATCTATATTGATATTGATGATTATCTTGACAAATGTTGACATAATACTGAAGTATTCAATGTACTAAAAAATGTTGAAACTTGTGTGTCATTCTCAATAAGTGTTTCAAATTTGAATTGCTTTTGAAATCAAAACATGGATGTTTTTATTAATAAGATGCTTCTGCTATTTGTATTTTGGATCGTTAAAGTATGGGGTTTGAAAAATAAATGTATCCATATTTTCCACATGTTTTGTGTACATACTGTCAAACCATTATGGTTGAAAATAGTATTTTATTTCCTTTCATGTTTTGAATTCATTTGACAACAAATTAATTGTGATTGCCAATTAATTGCATATAATTGTGATTCTTAGTGTTCCTGTCTGGTGAATTTGTACAATACATAACAAAAATCCCCTTTGTTTGTGTCTCCAATTGTAAATTGATGTTAGTTTATTTTCTTAATGAAGCCTAACGTTCCCATCATTGAGTCCTTTCATCCCTAACCGACATACAACTGTGTGTATATACTACAAAATACTGCAGCATTAAAATATCTGCAAAGCATCCCATATGATCTAATTGCACAATCATCTGAGCCGAGAAACATAAGCACTGATGGCTTGCTAGATTCTCTAGACTCAATTCAATTTTGCTACACTTTCAACAGGTGTTCTCATTCAGAAAACACCCAAGTTTTTTCAGCGTTGAAATCCAAGAAAGCTGTTTAGGATGACCAACTAGTAATTTAAAAAAAGTGTAGCTGGATTTCATATTTTGAAATCCACACTATAGATTACTCAGCCTGACCTTGAACTTAAAGAAAATGCTAGTTTTGAAAAACTGAGAAACTCTCAAATCCAACATGTGTATTGTACATCAGTGCTATCAGCAGTAGATAGCAAAATATGCAAAAAATAACACCAAGTAAATTATCTTGTTTGTATTGTTCAAACAGCTTCAAATGGAAACAACCCAATATAATTATGTCCTTCAATATCCAAACTTATGATATAAATAATAGCATTTAGATTTACATAGTGATAATTAGGAATCACCTATTACTTTCCAGGCAAAAATAAATCAGTACTTTAAAAATGGTCTGTGTAACAAGACTCATGAGAAAAGGTTGAAAGTAACTTCACAGTTGATCCTGTTTATAACTAATTATGCACTTGCTATTTGAATATTAGCAAAATGAGCTGACCATGGCAATTTGTCAAAAATTAAAATTTATTTCATTTGGGAAACAACTACCTAGCCTTGAACTTCAAGAAACTGCTAGTTTTGAAAAACTGAGAAACTCATGAATCGAAACAATTTTTTTCTGAAAAGTAAGTGTTTTATACAGTAAATCTATGGAGAGCTGTTTGTAGGTATGCTCCCCTTAATAAATCTAGCACATTTGTTTCTGTCATGGTAAATTTAAGAAACAACACATGATGTTGTTGTTACAATAAACATGACAAGACCAATTAAGTATAAGCATTTATGGTGACACTTTTAAAATGTAACATTTCATCAGTAATTTGTAATGCTTTTGTAAATAGGACTGTGAGTGAATCCAAATTGCTTTAATAATGAAGTTGGCATGTATGTTTACTGAAATGTCACTTTAATTCTGTCTTGGGTTGGTTACATGGGCTATTCCAGTTGAAATCTCTACACCCTATGGAAGACATAACCTTAATCTCCCACCCAAGCGGTGTAAATTTTGAATGGAGTTACCAATTCAAGTAAACCCATTTGAAAGTCACACTCCCTAGATGTGGGAGATTAAGGTCATGTCTTCCATAGGGGGTGTATGGATTTCAACTGGAATAGCCCAATGTTTCAAACCATAACAGTTGGAAACTCTAAATTTCTTATTAGTAAGGGAATTGTAAAGTGTTTGAAAAAGGAAAGAGTGTAAGAGTGCAGGATGTAATAAGACTGTAGCAAACCAGATTTGGATCACACCGCCAGGCCAGGTTGAGTTGGTAAATTTCAATGCACTCCGCATTGTTACCGCTAGCGGTCCGCTACAGAGAGAAACGTTTCTAGATGTTATCATCTACAAGCCAAGCCTATAATCGATGAGGTTTTGGTCCGCAATGGCTTTCTATAGAGAAACTGTGATCAAAAGCCTTTTGACACAGATTGTACATTGTACAAAGTCTGTGCTGTACCTCCTCCCCTAGAACTTTGGTCCCTCAGATGGTGATGTCCAAACAGGAGAGGCCCCTAGCACTGATACTGAGGCACAGAGAAGAGGCCTAAGGCTGATGTGTAGCGCCTCGGATTGCTTGTGGATGACCTCATATGTTATGTGTGGTGATTATTGTTATCAATTCCTCTGTATTTGCAAAGAATCTTGGGGTTACAGAATTAGGGAATTCACATAGTTTACTATGGTAAATCTGCAATCCTATGCAAGTAACATGCGATGGTTACAGCTCAACTATCAATTATTATTATTATGAAGCCTCAGACCTGAAACTTTTCAGGTTTTTAGCAGACTTCAGCTCAAATTTACATGTTTTCTTTTATTTTCAGTCAGTTATTTCCCCCCAATTTCACACTTGTTTTTCAGGTTCTTGAAAAATATTTCAGCTTTTTTCACTAAGGTCAGTTCAGGTCTGACGAAAGAGTATTTTGCTATTTGTGGTCGGGTCAATTTCTGGAGATTGTTGTGAACTTGTGGCGTGCTCAAACTGGTGGTGTGGATTTTGATGATATGTTTATATGGCATATTAGTGTAGGGGAAGTGAATTTCATGAAACCCATAGTGTTGCCAAATTGTATCAACGTGAAGAGGCCTAGATGGGACTTAAGGATTTATAATGCATGACCCATTTTACATGTACTGTAGATATTAATTTAATAGAGCAGAATTTGTTCACAATTTAGGACTGAGGTAAAAGTAACCTAGAATTTTCTGCTCAATGACTGTAGACGGTTGGTGTAATTTCATCAATATCATATCAAGATTTAGTTGACTTTTGTTAAGTGGATGGTTTTGTATTCGAAAATAGCATTCGAAATTCTGTATTCGAAAATGGCATTCAAAATTTTGTATTCGAAAATGGCATTCGATAATCTCATGCATGTTTGAAAAACATAGGTCTTACAGAATACTAGAACTCCGATTATCGCATAATTTATTTGAGCAACTATGTTTTTATACCTTCAAGCAGAATCAGAACATGATGCAGCCATCCGCAAATTCAATTCAATGATTTTGAAATTTCAAGACTGTTTCCCTCAACAACGATATTTAGAAAAGTGTGAAATCTTTACTCATCTCACATGGATAAAATCATCTGTAATGTAATTAACACGGTGTATAACAAGATAAGTGTGGAATTATGCATCGTCTCAATGTAATTACAGTGTAAGGAGGGAAGCAGTGGAGAGGCAATGATTGCTGTACTGTATGTGTGACCTAGATTAATTGCAGTTTGCTCCCATCAAAAGTCATCGTTAAGGAGATTTGGAGGGACTAGAGTATTTTATATTATTAAATCTTTATCTCACTAGTAACACTTCATGATATGCAAGGTCAGGGATTGTCCTTTGGAATTTGCAGAAGAGCATTAAAAAGTTCTTCTGGTGCCTTCAAGGAGAGCTGTTTAGAGCATATACAATAGAATGGAAGGAGAGAATGGTCAACTAAAAATCACTCTCCTATATCAGATTTAAGGAGAACAGTAGAGTGAGTTGCTCTCACTCAGGCTCTCACTCTCCTCAAAAGGCAGTCCCTACAAAGTGGATAATTGTTTTTAGATGATAGGTCAAATTGCTACAACAAAGAAGAAAGGAAGAAAAAAGAAGGAAAGAAAGGAAGGCAAAAAGAAAAGATTGTCACAACCATTCTCCATCACCATTCCATAGGATGTAAACCACCATTCTTCCAGGTCCCTGGCAGTTGGGGATTGAAGTCATCCCTTACCTGTTAGTTCAACCATCTCAAAAATGGCATGATATCAATTTCCAACCTCCTTTAATTTGCTTGCCCATTTAAAGAGATCATCAGTGACTTGCTGAACCAGGACACACTAAAATCATCAAAATTCCTGTTTTTGCATTTTCAAATGGCAAACGTAAATGCAATCTAATAAAGACAAAAGCGGACATCAAAATATCGCTCAAGGGAGGCTGTCAAGTTTGGCATATAATGGCATTAACAATATACAGAGGATAGCAATTGACAGTTTGTGGGAGTGGGATGTTTGGATGTTTTATGCAATAGACATGATATACTGTGATCAAACTGGCCTATATATAATTGTTGATTGGTTAGTGGTGCAGTTACACAGAATAATTATTGCATGAAGAAAATCTCTGATAAAGCTTTTAACAGGCTATAATATTCTGCAAGCTTCATCCACATAGAACTGACAGATCCTGAGATATTGATATTACAACAGACTACAACAAATATGTGGCTGGACGCGGCGAATGAGCCGTAAACTCGGCAAACTTCATTTCGAGCTACAGGTGAAAATATATGCAAATCTCGTATTTTGGCGAAGTTGAGATTTTTGCAGATTTGAAATGTTTAAGCTTTCTTCTAAACACATACAAAGTTTTATTTTAAAGAAATAAATGGAAATATGAAATAATCCACATTTTCTGAGGCCCATCTGATTAATGGTCATTTTGCTTCCATAACTTTTAACGTGTTTTTCTCGGTTTCGCGTTTTGAATCATGACAACCTATAACAAGCCATAACTTCGCTTCTGATTGTCATATGTAGTTCATTGAGGTGTCATTTTAATCCCCAAAACATGCTCTTTGCAAATATGTAAAAAAGTAAAAATAACCAGAGAGGGACTTTACGGCTTATTCGAGGTGTCCAGGCACATATCAAAAGGACAGGGCCTGATTAACCACATGGCCAGATGGCCTGGACACAGGACTCAAGATCTGAGGAGGGGGATTTGGGTGGATTAAAATAATAAAATATTAGATTATTAGAAGGACTGGTTTGGAATGAAAGGTAGGTTACATGGGTAACACATGATTTTACTTTTTTTCTGGGCCATGGGCCAGACTTAGATGTGAGTGACAAAGGCTGCATTTTGCTTGATTGCATCCATTTGTGTAACTATGTGTCGTAAGCAGATCAGACCTCCCAACCACCTTAAAGACGAATTGGGATTGTGGAAGCTTAACACTTTCAACGTTATTCTCCTGTGAGTTCCTCATGAAGCAGTTACTGGATTACTGTGGACATTTTGTCACTGTAATTTGAACCGTTTCAATTATTCAAAATTTGACGTCTGGTGATGACAGCGTAATTCGTGACCTGATGCACTAATTTTTTACGACGGTGAATTTGGTATTTGTATTGTCTCGGGAGTGATGCAATACAATTCTCTTATGTGTTTGTTTTGTAACTTCCAAAATAAATAGTAATTAAAGTTTAATCAAAGAGAGAGCTTGCTTGGGCATGCTTTCATGAAAAAGTTATGATTTGATTATCTGTTGTATGTATAGATTTGCAAGAGATGCGAATTCATCAAGAGGCGTGTGTAATTTTCATTCTAAATGGAATTAATATTAAGGTTGAGACAATGCAAAACCTTAATTTTAACCTTAAAGCCATAATGTGTGATTTGTTTCACAGCGACGTCCTCAATTTCACTCGGATTTCTACTTTTGGCATAATTATAATGCCCAGTGGTTAATACTAAAATACCACGTAAAAGACTAAGCCTGAAGTGCTTTAATAACAGTAAATTTTTAACTTTTTGTATTAAAACCCGGCCGGGTCGACCCGCTTTTATTGAGAGTTCAACGATCGAGTGCTTGCTAACATGTACCGTGGATGTCAGCTTGTATGTACACACGTCGAACGTGATGCTCTGTGCAGTATTACATGTAATACGGTCGGCGAGCGTAGTACACATATTGTAGGCGTTGCCGTTGGAATGAAATCGTAATTTTCTTCGTTATACCTAATTTGTTTGGCTCGAAATTAAAAGGGGATAAAGTGATCAGTGAAAACAAACATTTAAATAAGAATTGATTCTTTATGCAAATCACACATTGCTTTAATTTATAATCTTATTTTGATGCATCTAAACTATGCCTTCCACCACCTGTAGGACAAAAGAA
Source organism: Amphiura filiformis (assembly GCF_039555335.1). NCBI lineage: Eukaryota > Metazoa > Echinodermata > Ophiuroidea > Amphilepidida > Amphiuridae > Amphiura > Amphiura filiformis. Next base: position 22,469,484 of record NC_092631.1, on the reverse strand, counting down.
AATTCAGCAGAATTAACATTAGACAAGTCAGTTAGCATCAAATTGCCACACGTCACTGTGGCCTCACATCTGATTGCAGAAAACTTAAGCTGTGCTTGCATCATTTTCTTTCCACACATTAAGGGCTGGGGTATGAACGTTTGGACAGTATTTATTTTGGGACATTAGAGCACATCAGACATATCGAATTGCATTCTGAATCTGAAGAATGTCATTCTGATATCAAATAATTTTGATTTTTGAAATTCGCAATTTAATACACATTTTATGGCAAATCATTAAAATTGATATTTTGATATTTAACAGTACTTGAAGTAAACTTTATAAATCTGATGATTTATACTTAAAGTGTATGTAGGTGGGATGAAACCGACGATCAATTGAAAATTTTGACCTTTCAGTATTGAAGATATGGATTTTTTTCCCAAAACACCAAAAAAAATTAGGTCTTTTGGAAAAAAATCCATATCTTCAATATGAAAGGTCAAAATTTTCAATTGACCGTCGACTTTTCCTCCGTATACATACACTTTAAAATATATCATTAGATCTATATAATTTACTTGAGGACTGTTATATATCAAAATTTGAAAAATATCAAATTTTATAATTTGTCATAAAATTTGTATTATATTGTGATTTTCAAAAATGAAAATTATTTGATATCAGAAAGACATGCTTCAGTATTCAGAATGCAATTCGATAGGTCTGAGGTGCTCTCATGTCCCACAAAAATACTGTCGAAATGCAATAAACGCTCATTTTGGATCCCTTAAATGCGTGGACCAAATTTGATCTGGTTTATGTCTAATATGAACTTATTCCATTGCAAATTAATGGCTACTCAAATTAAATCCATTTCAGATCAGTTATGATCCGGTTCAGCTCAAATTGTAGTTGGATTCCAATAAAAAAATGATCTGGAATCAGATAAAAGCTCATATGATCTGGATCCAAATTGATATGATCCGGGCCTCTTTAAGGAGTGTGCACCTTTGCTCAACTGTGCAATTTATCATTCCTAGTAAGGACATCTAGACAGTAATTTTATTCAAAGAAACTGGAAACTTTTCAATTATTAAACAATAAGATGTGTGGATAAGACGACTTAAAAACGTGACCTGTCGTAGGATTGGTGTGATTATTTTACACCTGGATGGTCTCCTGGGTGAAGTAACCCAAGTCTCTGACTTATCAAACTTATCCACAGATAAACACTTTTCAGGAAACTGCCTATGTTTTCATGAACAGGATGTGAAGTTCTGTGTTACAATACATAGGGGAACTTCACAAATTGAAGCTGTGTTGTGATTCAACCATTAGCAGAGGGCATAGTTCTGTTGAAAGTACATAATTATGGAACACATATGAGGATTTGAGGAACTGAACACCTGTGGTTTGTGTGCTGTGATATTACAACAGCATTTGTTAGGTTCAGGTTTAAGGTAGAAATGGTGAAAAATCAGAGTGTAGAAGTGTGAATCTTTAAGGCCAGTTAGCGTAACTGAGCTGTTGTGAATTGATTGAATCATAGACCCTGTTCACATTAGAAGATTTCTTCATTCGACGAAGATAAGTTAATCTTGATTAACTGATTAAGCATGCGTATACATTACGCTGAACAAAGATCGAATGAAGACATTGCACTGTACACATTTCATGAAAAGTAACGAAGCTCGAACGAAGCTATTAATGCCCGGCTATTATTAAAGCTGGCGAAGGTCACTTGTCACATGATCACTTTCCTTCGTTGAACGAAGCGAGCTTACACATTACAAAATTAGCTTCGTCAAACAAAGTATTCCTTCGTCGAAACAACCTTTTTAGCTTCGTTGAACGAAGCTATTTTAATCTTCGTCGAAGGAAGAAAAGTGCGTACACATTAGGAAAAAACAATTTTTAATCTTTGTTCGAGGTTCATCAAAAGAAGAAAATTTTCTAATGTGAACAGGGTCATAGTATCCTGTGAATAGTCAAATGATCTCTGACAAAAATTGTTGTGGTTTATGGTTATTTTGATGCGGGCTCGACGAAGAATTCATATATCACAGTTACACTTATGTAAGCATTTAGGTTCTTGAGTTATAATGTAAAGAGTGTCAAAACAAAACACTTTGATAAAACGACACATATCTCAAGAACCACAATACATTAAGCAATTTTTGAAAGTGCATGTTTTGTATTCCATACCTATTCTGACACTGAGCAGTAAAAAAAATGTGAAAATAAAAGCAGTAAGGGGTGGTGCAATAATTATGTGTACCCCGGAAGTGAATTCTCAAAATGGTCTGCCAAAATCGCCCCCCCCTTTGGCCGTGCCAAAAACCTTTGCCCCCCTTTCGACATGCCAAAAACCTTTGCCCCCCTTTTGACGTGCCAAAAATCTTTGCCCCCCCTTACACATGCAAGATTTTGGGGAACCCAATTTAAAACCTTAAATTGTCTTAACATATATTGCGAGCATAGCGAGCAGGAAATTTTGCATATTTGAGCGTGTTAAGTAGCGTTTTCCTCACGCCTTTTTAGGGCGTAATATAGAAAGCGGTGCCCAAAATATCTGTGCCAAAATTGCTTGCCCCCCCCTTTCGACCTGCCAAAAATCGCTTGACCCCCTTTCGACCTGCCAAAAAATGCTTGCCCCCCTTTTGGCCTGCCAAAAATCTTTGCCCCCCTATAATTCACTTCGGGGAAAGTACACATAATTATTGCACCACCCCTAACTTGTACCACCATAATTACAAAAAAAAATGCTAATAGAATAAAATACAATTTGCCTCACAAAAGTCAATATTTATCCAAGAAAAGCAGTATTTATCTTATTTTAATTTAATCTGCAGAACCAGCATCAAAATTTACAGGTCACGATTACAAAATAATGCAAATAGTTAATGAAATACTCTTTGACTTGGGAATAATCAATATTTATCCGACAAAATCATTATTTATCTTATTTTAATTTAAGCCACCCAATCATTGTCAAAATATATAGAATTTCCACTTGACAGTTTGATGTAATTATTGACCTAAATTTTCCTGTCAAAGATCAACACACAAAAGCACTGACTGAATTAAATGTATACAAAGTAGATATCAAATGTACACTTGTCATAAAACCAATGGGGAGAATAGATGCAGCAGCAATATCAATAATGATGTTTAGTATGTCAATATTGAATTGAAAATGAATTGCTGCCTTGAGGTGAAAATAGTTTGTCTGAGTCTGTTATGCAGGCCAAGTTTGATCACTACTGTTTAGCTGATGGGTGCACAATACTAATAAATTTCCCTATACTTTGTGTACAAAACGGCCTCTGTTCAAATGGCTCTAGCTACCTTATGAAGCAACTCAATATTTTCCTGAAAGACAAACAAACAAGCAAGTAAACAAACAAAAAGAAATATATTGGTGACCATTGAATTTTCGAACTACTGGACCATGAAGACTATCAAGTTTTTTCATCCCATTTTCAGAATAGTGACACTTGTGATTTTACGTAGAAACTGGCGGCTTGAGAAATACATTAAAAATCTGGATAAAAACACAGAATCTTTCTCAATCTTGGCCAGATGCTTGGAATCAAGCCTACATTTAATAACTGACACAATTTTTTCACAAAATCTGCCCAATTTCTTTGATTTTTAAAATTGATTTATTGTTGTGCAACCTTTTCCAAAATGTAAAAACACTGCAGATTGTGATATAAGGCCTTTAGAGACATTATTTGGGGATGTGAAATCTGATGGTGACATGGCTATTAAGCTCCTCTACATGAGGTTTATGAGCATACAAAAGTAAAACAAAAGTTTAAACTCATGATAGTTGAGTTCAGATTAAGTTACCTCAAACAAGAAAGAAAGTACTGAACTCAAAAAGAGAAGGGGGATCAATATTATCCCCGGTTCTGATATCTGCAATCAATCCTAGGTTCCAGGATCGTGCATAGGTAAACTGCGCGTTAAGCCCTTGCGACAATACTCAAATTGAAGTATGCACGTATATAGGAAGAAGAAGAATGCTGGAGAAATGATTAAGCATCAGTATTCATCTCTTGTACTGATGTACTACTGTCTGTTCAATTAGCTTAGATTCTTGAATTTTTAAGATATTTGAAAACTTTTGTACAAGAAAATATTATTCAAAATAATCAGGTTACAGAAAGCAATTTTTGAAAAGTCACTGTATCTGAAAATGTCAAGCGAATGCTGATATTCTTGGGAAGGAATGATGGTATTAAACAAAACTCAATTTACATTGTAAACCAGTTGAAATAAGATGGAAAAAAATGTTTAGGAAAAAATAATGCTCAGAATAATGTTATGCATAAAACGTAATCGCGCTATATAATTTCGTGTAACAAAAACCGGTGGACCATCATCACCTATAGAACCTATCCAATAACCGGAACGGTATAACAATAGAGGCCCTGCATCATTTTATCGACTGGCTCCAAACAAAGGATTTGAACCGGTGTCCTTCACCGTAGTTATGGCGGAGTGCAGTTCATTCAATCAAATGTTGTCATCAACCTATTTGATCGTAGTGCAGGGTTATGTGTGTGAGACGAACTGTCACGGTAGATTGCAATCATGCTTTTGTTGAATGCATTTGAGTAGTCCGCCATATTTACGGGATGATACGTCACATGCAAGGCCTCTATTGAAATGACAGGACAGATTGGTGAACAGGTTGTTTTGCTATACAGGGTGTCCCAGAAAAAATTACCGAGTGAATAAAATTGAACGTAAGTCGAGAAATAGACATCAGAATCAAACAATTTAAAATGTAGCGCATAGCCTATTTTGTTGTACATCACATACGACAATTTTATTTGATTCGGTTGACTGGTTCCGAAGAAATGAACGATTGCATAAAGCGTGCATCAATGCAGTTCATTCCAAGTTTGATAAACAGGCGCTATTTTTATACTCGCTCACCACTTCCTAAAGTTTGTGTATCTTATTAAATTTAGTCCACATTATCTATTAAAACCCCTCGGTGTTATGTCATTCATGCTTTCACTGAAGATGAATAACAGTTTGTCCGAGAAAACTGTGATTTCTGCAATTGGAAGCTCTCCAACTTTAATTCTGCAGGTTATGCAAATATACTTTACAAAGAACATTTGAGCCAAAACTGACAATGATCAAGTGCTAACAGCTTTACGTGTGATTTTTGATACCACGCAACATTAATGTTAAAGTTGCAAAAGATTCAAACTTTGCATTACAATTCCTTGGAAATATTCCGAAAACATTAATGTGTGTGAGAAATTTTTAAGCCAGCTGGAATTCTTTATGTAGTAATTCTTTATGCAACATTTTTATCAACATTAACGAAAAAAGATATTTACAAATGCTGAGCATCATCTTACATGCAAGCTTCATTTTCAAAACCGTGCAGGTTTTCAAATTTGAACAAAACCTAATTAAATGTTTTGCAAGAAACAGGTTGTTTAAAAAGAACGAAAAGGATTTCATAGAACAAAATATGAAGCCCATTGATAGTTTAACCACTAGTGCGCGCATTGTGTTGAATGATCTTTCTTTCAAACTTGGAATGAAGTGAATTGATACATGCGTTATGTAATCGCTCATTTCTTCGCGATCAGTCAACTGATTCCAGTCAAATTGGCGTATAAGATGCAGAATAAGATTGGCTACACGCTGATGTTTAGATTTTTGGATTCTGATGTCTATTTTTCGACTTACGTCCAAATTCATTTGCCCGGTAATTTTTTCTGGGACACCCTGTATTGGATAGGGTCTATGCCCATAGTTGAGAATGGACCGTCCCACTCGATTTGTAAAAAGGTCGCGAACCCTTTGGGTGGACCCAAGTAACTGCCTAAAATGAGGCAAAATTGAAAAGAAATCGTGTTTTAAATTGAACTTGGGAATTTGAAAAGTATAAATCACGTTGGGTCTAAGGCTGTGCTAACACTTTTCTTTGATGACTTTGGCAGCATTTTTTTATTTTTTTTTAATATCTTAAAAATTCAAGAATCTAAGCTAATTGAACAGACAGTAGCATAATATTTGTTTGTGTGTATTGTATACCCCAACTGCCTACACTAGTACCCAGTGTCAACCACAGTTTATCAGTGGGAGCTGGTGGCCTAATGGTGAGGGCATCCGTCTAGTGATCGGACAGGTCCTGTGTTCGAATCCCACACCGGCTTCCCTTGTTTTTCAAATTGATTTCTGTGCCGGTCTAGATTTGTGTTATTTGTTGTCTTGTTTATAATTGTAAACTTTCAAAGTGTTCTTTCTGTCTTATTAATTACTTTCAGTCTCCTCTTATAGCGAACACTCATTCCCTATTGTATTAAATATATTCATGTGCAGTATGCATAGCCCTACTTAACTTGCTTCATGTAGCCTGCTCCCAACCCTAAAACCTCACCCCAATTCTAATCTCTCAGAGTATGGGTACTTATTCTAAAGTCTTGTCCCAAATTCTACAATGCAAAGCATAAGTGAATAAATAGTTCGTTAACCATCTTTTCACCTCGTCTCACTTTTTGTCATTTCAGAGATCTGACTATCTTTACCGAGAATTAAGCAAGATATCTAGCACATATCCAAACATGCGCATGACACCATGGAGGATGGCTACCATATGGGGAGGGGCAAGTTTACTCAAAGTCTATCTACAATGTATGCAGGACCTTATAGCTATGGAGGACTGGAAATGGGATTTCTTTATAAATTTAAGCGAATCTGATATGCCAATCAGGTAAGTGGGTCTGGTACTTAATGTATTTATTTATTTATTTAGGCAAAACTAAATTAAACCTTTGTCTCAAAGCTCTTTTGGTGTAGAAATTGTCTCCTTCGATATGCTCTTTTTTCCCTGTTACATTGGACTTCCATTGAAGGCATTCAGTGTGTATCTAAAAGCTATATCCAGCTAGAGAGTATTATGGCAGGTAGAGCAACAATGTTTTATGTTTCAGAAATAGAAATAGGTTTGCTGCACATCCATTTTATGAATGCTTGCATTCCTTTTGTCAAAAAATAATGGTCAATTTTGTCTGGAATGAAAAAAATAATATGTAAAATACAGTTTCGGAATATTTAACATAAAATGTTTTAACAAATGGGTGTAGGAGCTTTACATTTATTTACGACTATTTGATGAAATACGGTACATGCATTACTAGAGTAGATGTGGCCATATACTTGAGGTGCAACCATGACAACAAAAATGCAACAAAAATACCAAATTTGACTATTCTAGTTGGTGTGAATTTCAAATGGAGTCACCCATTCAGGTAACCCCATTTGAAATTCACACACCCTGTGTGGAAGATTATGTTCAAGTCTTCCATAGGGGGTGTATGGATTTAAATTGGAATAGCTCATCGAATATCACATTCACGGTGATAAATAATGAATTTATTTCTGTCTCTTCACTGTAAATTCAACTGTCATGTTTCATTTTGTTCACTTATTTTGCTATGTTACAGAACCAACGAGCTGCTGGTCAGCTTTTTATCCAGGTTTAGAAAACACAACTTTTTGAAGTCACATGGTCGAGATGACAACAGGTAGGTTGTTACCATGGGAATACACCGCATCAGCCATTATCAAATTACCATAGAAATTCCCTCCTCAGGTGGTCCGCACCACTTGGCTATTATTAAACCTGTTTTCATCATGATACAGACTATTATCAAATTAGTGTGATATTCGCTGCTAGCATGCCCATGTAAGCGCTACCAAAGAGTACAATTACACGTACCTGTTGCTATGACGATACATCGTCGTTATTAGATTTGGTCGTGAAATTTCCTCCTGGGTTTTTTAAGATTTCGACTAGAGATGTCCCTTATCATGTTATGAGCTCAGGTAAAATGGTCCTTTGGCTTGTCAATCAAGTCACAATGCATTGTGATTGGCTAATGTGGTTGATTTCTTGTTGCCATGGAGTCAGAACTAAACCCTCTGCAAGCTGATTTTGAGTGCAAATTTTAGATAGATTCAGCAAGAAAAGTAAAAAAATATCAGAATTTCAAGTATTTGTGACTATTTTTGAAATCTGCATGAAAAATGCATTGAAATGAGTACAACGTGCCTAATATTGGTGCATATATCATCAAAATTATTTCACTATTCATTTTGAAATTAAACAGAGAATCAGCTTGCATTAATGTGCGCAGGTAGACCTGTATAAAGACCTCACAAAAAAGTAACTCAGCCATTATAAATATACTTGCAACTTTAAAAAAGTTCTAGTAACTGTATTGGGTATTTGAAAGGATCCGGATAAAGGCGATTTAATTGTGACAGTGCAGTGATAGTGCTTGTTTTACAAGCCACAATACTTGCATTTAATAACCATTGATCGTTGTAAATGCAACTTATAAATTCAGGGTTGCTGAGTTGTTAATATTGAACGAAATTGGACGAATGTTGTATCTCAAGGAGTGTAATTAAACCATCATTCTCTCGATGTTTTAAAAATATATCGCAAATACAGTAAATAGTTCTGAAGCTATCATTGTATTTATAATGGCTCAGTTCAGAGGCCTTTAGTTGTTTCTGCATACACACTAATTATAAGCATCTGTGATTTGGCCATCCCTTTTATATGTCAAGTTGACAGCTATAGATATTATTGCAAGGTGCAAAGAAGCCAGAAGAAACGTGTAACTTGTAAACAAATTACAAAGTCATGCTTGTAGGCAAATCACTTCATCAATGCATCTTTATCACATACACAAGATTTTATTGTAAACATGTCATTGTCATTTCTGCTGCATACTGATGATTACCTGATTACAATATAGTACCATCCCTATATCCTTGGGTGTATGACAGGGCATTAGATAGCCACACATCCACCTGTCGTTTTAGACAGGCAGTTTGCTCCTGGGGCACACAAAATTAATATCTGTGAGTTATGCTAAATTTTAAAAACAATGCTTGAATAAATTCTGTGAACTCAAAACAAGGCCAGACTAATAAATCAAGGCTATATATACCTATAACTATTTGAACTGACTGAACCCCCCAGAATGGGCAGAGGTCTTTTTATGTTTTCAGGGTCAAATTTTGAACAGGCAGTTTTGGTGAAAATGATAGGCACTTGTAAAATCCTACATGTAGCTAAGACCCTCATGTATTACATAGTGACAGATATGAACGATCGGGTAAAATCCATAGTGATGGATGTTGCGGTTTCACAAAAAATGGTTATCACATGTAACAAATAACTATTAAATTATGTGAGAAAGGTTGATGTTTGATAGATGCATAAATGATAAGCAAAAGTGATGCATGCTGGGAATGAAAAGAGCATAATATTAGTCGCCGTGGGTGATGAATTCGTTAAGTTTTGAGCCCTTTTCATGAATCCCAGCTTGCATCATGTTTGCTATCAGCAATATACCTTAATACAATTCCCCTGATGAATTTTCCTGATGTTCTTTTCTTTATAAAATTCAAACATCCGTCACTATGTGATACCCTGATTTTAACATCTGTCACTATGTGAAACACTGGATGATATGACCTGTAAAGTGCCTTGATAGCAACTGGGATAAAAAAATGGCTTTGCACTAAAGGAAATTTGATAATGTCACCCTCTACAATCAATACAATACAAAGGGATGGTATATAGTTATCTTGGAATTGTCAGTATGCAGAAATCAAGACAATGTCATACATTCACTGCACCTTGATGACATATTTTGGCTTTTAAAGTGTGAACTTGTCAAGCTGATTGTCTTGTATACTGAATATTAATTATGCAAGGCTGCTTAAGTTTTGTTCAAGATGTTGCCAGAAAATGTCACATAAGGAGACATTTTGTTGGTAAAATATGTTTGGTTTTATATTGTTTGCTCAGAGTAAGTATTATGGGATGTGATCAAGCTAAATGAGTCATTTGTCGCTAGAATTGATTTTGAGATAGAGCCAATAATAGTATTCAACTGATTGTGCTGAGGAAAAATAAAAGTGACAGGACCCAAAAGTCTAATTCACCTTTTCGGCAAATCCCATAAGTCTTTGTGGGTAGACCTGAGATGTTGTCATGTGACGTCACGCCAATGTGCACATCATTTAGTGAATATCGTTACTGCGTATGAAAGCAATGAAGTGCACAGTAATGGTGTGAGCATTGGTGTGACAACATCTCAAGTCTACACACAAAGGCTTATGGGATTTACTGAAAAGTGAATTGTGATGAAACTTTTAATGAAATAAAGCTCTGAAAAAAAGGCTCATATAATGAAATTGAAAACTAATTTCGATTTGCTCGACAAATGCCTCACTTTGCTTGATTGCACCACATATTTCTATATAAAACTATAAGTATATAATTGTGTGGTTGTCATTGGGTTGTCATCAGTTCCAGGATACGGAGAAACGCTAGTGAGCCTCTCGACCTGTAAGACACATTTCATATCTTGAGACATCCCTCAGTGCAACAAGTAGTTAAGTCTATTGGCTGCTCTTTTTGCCATGTACATTGGAAGATTACAGTCATCGGCAACTTCTGATCATCTACTTAGAACTAAGATCATTATAATAGGACATAACTGGCATATATAAATTGACAAAACTACATTTATACAGGGTGTATCAAAATGATTGGTACCCATCAGTTTCCAGTGATTATGGACAAGACTACTACAACAAAATGCAACATAGGAGCTACCTTATTTATAGGTGAATGTTATGAAAGGTTATAAAACTACAAATGATTGGCATTTCAAGAGGATCCAATGTTGCATATTGAAGAACAGGCTTGTCGATAAACACTCAAAACTGATGGGTACCAAACATTTTGATACAGCCTGTATAGCTTCCCTATACTTGAACAGGCAAGGGCATAACCAGAGAACTCCCCTTGGCAAAATAGTTCAGGTAAAATCGGAATGGAAAAAGTGAAAAATTGGTGCCTTGTGAATGCTCTTTTCCCTTTGTTTGAGACCAAATTCTCAGTGACTGGGATTTTGCCATGTCGGAACATCAAGGCTGGTTACACACACTTTTAAAGAAAGTGTGAATTATGCTATTTGACGGGGGGGGGGATCCATCAATATAGGACTATCTATGATCTTAGTTTATAAATAGATCAACATACAGAACTTTGCTTCAAGTTGATAACATCCGTGCTTGTTTTAGAGATTCTAGTTTGGCTTGTAGTGTGATTAGCTACAATAACACATCGCACTTCGCTCAGCTCCATCCAGTCTCTGAAATATGCATTGATGTCACCTTCTACTTGAATAAGGCAAAGTCACTTCCCACAATGCATTTCTTCCCTGCACTGATTTGCTATGCAGTGCAACATAGAGCATGTTTATAGTCGACCAGATGATTATCTGTTATTTAGCGTATAATAGCGTATAAGTACTGCAAAATCAATTGTTATTGCAGTATAATCTTTCTGTATACAGCTACTATAAACACGCTCATAGGTCGACAAGAAATTCCTCTGTTAATTGATGTATTTGTCACTATCATCCCATGTTGCACTAAATAGCAACTCAGTACAGGAATGAAATGCATTGTGGGAAGTGTAAGATACCTTCTGTGAGCCAAAGTGTCAGAAAACGTAATCTTTGAACATGTCATAAGGCACATAATGGACTTAGGTACTTTTTGCACTGAGTCATTCATCTTATGCATGAAATGCTTCCGTCTAATAACAACATTTATATAAATATGTATAAATAAGTGAATTCTATTCCTCGGCACACTGACTTTCATCCCTAAGGTTTTCGATGCGCATTCACAGAGCTATTTTCCTTCAATTTTGCTCAATTTTGTACCAAAACTTGTATCATTTGTAACATTAGAATGTCAAATTTATATCGTGAGTTTGACGGAGTAGTCGTAATCAAATTAGCATTCCTGTCACTCAGAGTGTAATGGAAAACAACATGTATCACCTGTCAAAGTCGCCCATGGGTTTTAAACATCTCTCGAGGAATAGAATGGGAATTAATGTGCTGTATCTATTTTGCACTTATTACATGTCATCCAAGAATGTGTAAAACTGTAAAACAATTTATTTCATAGCACGTTATTCTTGCGGAAAGGTAAAAGTTAAGTTTAGCTCTTGCTTAAAACTACCTTGATGGATAAGCTCAAAATCATTAGTTTCAAGTCTTCACCTGTCAGGCGATGAGACCCTGCACGTGTTTGTTTAAATTCATAATGTACAATTTTTGTCAAAATTTAAGTTTGGTATTCCTATTTGCCAAAAATTTATAAAATAATATTATTAAGAAATGTCATGAAGGTTTGCTGTCCATTTTAAGCTGGAATAATGAGGTCAAATGAAAGAAAATTCACTTACTCTACTCTGGTTTGCTTCAAGTTTGGTAGTGACGTCAATGCGTTTTCTTGGTTGCGCTGCAAGCGTGACGTCAAATCGCCCTTATACGTGTGTGTGTACGCTCTGCATTATTAACTTTATGTGCACAATTCGATACTATGGCCATTGCAATGCGCACATACGTCACTACCGAACTTGAGGTGAATTAAATTTTATCTTGGCTGCTTTTTACTGTGGAGCTCTACGGGGGATTTAATGTTGTAATTTCGATATTAATACAAAATTACTCTATTGTCCTATAAACATAACAAATAAAAGAAAGCTAATTTGAAGAAAATTAACCAAATTCATTAAAAATTCATTATGGCTTTGATTATCGGAAAATCTGAGTAATGAACGCAAAATGAGAGTGTACCTCCTGTTATTTATGATCAGTTGCGTATGCAAAGGGGGCCAGGCCATGTGGACCCCACTTTCACATGGACCCCGCTAATTTGTCAGAAATATTTGAACAGTCGGGGGAATCGATACCCTAGGCCTCCCCACTTTTGATAACCTGTTAATGCCACTTTTTATGATAATATTAGGCTATTGACAAAGCAAGTTTTTGTTCGAATCGTTCTATCCAAATTTATTTGCTGACAGTTGAGTCTATTCACTTTAAAACTTTACGTTTTAAAAAGGTACGTGGAGGAACCTTTGTTTTTACATATAATCTTGAGGACATAAACCAAATTATATCTTTTAAGGTTCATGAATAAATGTATTTGAAAGTAGTTTCAATTTGCAAATCTGAGACTGTGTAAAATTTGCTAAATTGAATTTGTTGGCAAATAAGTTCTTCATACAGTGATGGGAAAAAAAAACTTTGATCACATTTCCAAAATTCGGAAGTTTGAAACCAATGAAAGCATGTTCAGCATTACAAAGTTGGAAGTATAAAATAATGATTATATTTTTAAAAAACATGTTATTATAGAGGTAATTGGTATAGTTTACTTTTTGTCCTTTTTAAAAATTTTTTTAACTTAAGCCTACATGTATTTGAAATCAGAAATATTGGCGTAGTTTTTAGACTAGCAAAATTGAGCAATTTTTCCCAAATACACTAATATTCCATGCAAAACCTTAGATAACCTCTTGCATCCTCTTGATATCAACAAAATACAAAAATATGTACAAAACTACATAATATTCAAGTTTTATTCTGAAATGGAATTTTATGAACGAAACTAGAATTGGAACCAGATGTAACCAGGTTTTGTTCCATCAAAAGCAAACTGGGACATGTTTTTTCAGTTAGGTAGAGTGCATCATTCTGAAGATATATTTTTTAATGACGAAAAGAAATTCATTAATTAAATCCAAATGCAAATTTATTATTTTGAGAATTCATACTAGCGAAATATTTTGATGAGACACCATTGTTACAATAGGAAATTTGTGCACAGTTGTTAATCAGACTGGCAACCCAAGTAGGGGACAAAATCTGTCCTGCAAGACACAGACCTGAAACTTTTCCTCTTTTTAGCTGATTTTGTCTTTTTTTACGCCTGAAACTTATGCATTTTTTGTTATTTTCAGCCCAATTTGAGCTTTTTTAGCATGCTTTTGCACTATTTTCCTCTTTTTAAAGGCATTTTCCTCTTTTTTCACAAATGGCCAGTTTCAGGTCTGAAGATAAGGCCGTTTGATGGGGTGGTGCTAATATCGAGTCCTGTCAAAAATCCAGCTATAATACAGGTTCAGTTTTAGTTGATTTGTAGAAATATACTGTATTCTTCTGAAATTTAATTGATTTGTGATCACACTAAAGCACATTTAGGGGAACTTGGAAATTTGTTAAAATTTGATTTCTCATTTCTGGTTTATTTTTTTTCTCTCTTCAAAGTTAACAGTTATTTTCCTGCCTCTTCATTTTTTTTATTAACTTCTCATGTTTGTGCATGTTTATTTTGCTTATGCTTATTAAATATGTTTCTGCTTATTTTGCTTATCTCTGTGCAGTTTGCTGATATTTTTGCATTCATATTAGCATGTTTTCTCCCCTCCTCAGCTTGTTTTATTTTTACTGTTTAATAGGGTCGCACAATTTCAGCTTTTTATTAAAAAATTTAGTCAAAATCTGAATAAAATCCTTCAGGTTGCTTTGCTCAAAATGCATGAAATGGGTTATTCCAGTTGAAATCCATACACCCCTATGGAAGACATGAAGTTAATCTTCCACACAAGGGGTGGAGATTTCATATGGAGTTACCCATTTCGGTAAACACATTTGAAATGCACACTCCCTGTGTGGAAGAATAAAGTCATGCCTTCCATAGGGGGAATGGATTTTAACTGGAATGGCCCATTACTTTAGTATATTATGTTTGTGCTGCTTATTTTTGCTTTTATATAGATTTGCGAATTCCATCATGCAGCACATCCTCAGCATGATTATTTTTCCCATGTATTTATTTTTCATTTTATTTGCTGTATAATCTGTCGCATAATTAAAGCTGGTTTTGTACGCGGTTGTTGAGCAACAAGCAATTTATTTTTGATCGATACTGTTTTTTGCTGTGTTAGAATGTGATTGGTAAATAAAACAAAGTCAAGTTGCTCATCATGCTCCCAATGAGTGTAAATTCCGCTTAATTATACTGCAATATGTAGATATTATTTTAGCTTTAAATTTGTAGTGGCTGACCCATTTAATTCATGCTTGTAGATAAAGTAGATTTGTTATTATTATTATTATTTTTTTATATTTATTTATTTATTTATTTATTTATTTATTTATTTATTTATTTATTTATTTATTTATTTATTTATTTATTTATTTACTCATCTATTAATATTGATTAATTTTGTTATTTATTTGAAGAGCTTGTTTCTAAACCATGTTACGTCCACAAACACATGTTGCTGATTTACCTGTGCTAATTGCAATGGGTTGTGATGCTATAGGTATAGTAATTTCAATTGGATGCACCATTACAAAGTGGATGGATGCACAGTGACAATACTGTAAAGAACAATAGTCTGCATATTGTTAAGCAACATTGTTGTGGTAAATAATGTCTTGTTAATGATACAACTCATCAACAATGCTGCTAATGTCAAATTGTCAAAGTAAAAAAATTGTGATTGTATCACACAAGTAAAGGAGAAACATGTGCTTGTGGACTTAACATGGTTTAGAAACAAGGTCTTCATTTATATAATATTTGTCACACAACGTAGAGCACTTTTTAACAACTCTGTAAGTCAGGTGACTGACCTTCAAACAAGTACGAGATCTTATGCAATTTATGAAATCTTTTAGTGTGGTATTACATGAAAATATTACTTTACTTTTGCTAACCTGGATGATGGACAAAAATGAATAAAGCTTTATCCTGGGCTTTCAGTTGTAAAACATCATTGGGAAACTGTCAGTCAGGTTCAAACAACAAGTACGCGATCACTAGAGCAAACCATTCATGGACTTCACCATCCCCATTCATAGGTTACGTGATCCGTGTTAAACCCATCCTCATCTCGCAGATATTGTGCCTCATTTAAATGAATAACACACATACAAAATGAAACTTGACATGTTGACATGCGAGTCTCACTTCCTTCTTTATTTCGTTTTTCACCAATAAGTATTTCAACACTACACTTTGTGTCATTACAGTGTATCTTTAAACCCTTTCTACTTTATTCTGTGGCATTATCAGTACAAGACATCGCCCTCTTTATTACGCTCCTTTGTCACAGTAACACGTTTTGGCATTTTACCTCATTTCTTTACAAACACTCACAGGCTTATTTTTCGGCTATTTACTGTAATACCTCAGGGTATTTTACTCTTTTTCGTTGCAGTCTTCAAACCCTTAACTATTCTACTCATCTAGAGTAATATGTTATAGTATTTATTTACATAGATTCTTAAACCCTTGTAGATTTTTTTGTAATATCCGTGCCCGGGTATCCGTGTTGACCACATGTTTAGGTTAGCTACGTACCTCTTGTCATCGCATTCAACAAACAAGATTCCTTAGGAGGATGATGACTATTTACAATTTTAAAACAAAAAACTAACCACTTGGGATGCTTATTAGGAAGTTAGTTTTGGCTGGTGCTTGATTTTTACGTACTTTTCAGGCATAAAATGCCCAAATAATACAAATGATCCATCACCATAAGTATTGTCATTGCAAAGTCAGGCAAAGTTGTACATTATTTGATGTATGATGTACGAACCACAGCAAAGACCCAAGCAGTGGTTGGGGGACATTTTGGACTTGAAACTTTACATTCTAGAAGCACTGTTTGTCTTCAAAACTTTTTTTCAAGATTTTTGAGCATTTTACTTGGCTTAACTAACAAGGTGGTCAATACCACCATAAAAATTTCTCGAGTATAACCATATTTGACACACTTATTCCGCCTCCTCTTCTAATGTGGTCACATCAACCTAATTTTGGCTGCTGGCAGAATTAAAAACCAAGTCAACATCAATAAAGTACAATTCAAAAGGCTCCTTCACTTGAAGGCTACTATTGTTATAAGTAAATTAAAGGGGCATTTCGTGATCCACAGCCTCATCCCCCCACTTTTCTCAAAACAAGTTGAGATTTTTATATCACTGAAAACCTCGGGATACATAATGTGTATGTACAAAATATTTCTTGCAGATTAATTCGTTTAGCAAAGATATCGTGAAATTTGAATTTCGTTCTGGTGCATGCATAACTCGCGAACGCAAAATCGGAATCAACTGAAATTTTGGGAATAGGTTTTTTTCGTGGATATCTAATGAAAAATGACATAAATAGAGGATGCTAGGATCACGAAATACTCCTTTAAGAAATAATTGAAGTGTACAATTTTGACTTTGATAATGCGTCCACAGTGCATGGATAAGAAATATATACAGGAATGGGATCATAAACAAAACTTTGGTGAAGGGGCTCCATCATTTCAAGGGGGAGATAATCAGAAGCAAGCATGATTGTTTATGCTTTGAGTACTAGGGCATACCTGACAACTTTGGTTTTTGTCTTCCCATAGTGAAACACAGATTTTACATTATATAAGCCTACTTTCCAGTCTTGCTTAGCAGAAATCCTGAAAACCCATAATGCCTATAATGATAAAACTAACAAGTTAAGGTGGTCAGCGCCACCTTAATAATTTTTTGAGTATAACCATATTTGACACACCGATTCCGCCTCTTTACATCTCGCATCCGCTGCTCCACTAATGTGGTGACATCAACCTAATTTTGGCTACTGGCAGAATTAAAAAGCAAGTCAACATCAATGAAGTACAATTCAAAAGGCTCCTTGACTTGAAGGCCAACTGTTGTTATGCATGTCATGCAGAAGTAAATGAAAAAGTAAATGAAAAAGTAAACTATACAATTTGTCTTTAATAACTTCATTGCATTCACAGAACATGGATTAGAAACAGCTAGTAAAACAAGTATAAAAAGAACATTAACAGTGAGTTTGTAAAAAATCATACATAATGTGAGATGTACGATTTTACTATATTTTAATGTTTTTTAAAAGGGTCTACTTTGAATAGACACATGAATTGCTGAATATTAATAGCAAGTCTATAATCCATACCCAACACAATTTACCTACTCAATATTTCCCGATGCCTATTTTTGGCCCCTACATATATGTAGTGGATACCCGGCTGCGCCGGCATCCACTACTCAAAATATTGGCCAGCCCATCCATTATGACACGATATTGGATAGGCAAAAGACAAAATCCTATCATTTATTCTCTAAATATTGGAATGAATAACAGCTCAATCACACCAGATGTAGGTTTTGTAGAATAAAAAAAAGTTCCATGTTCATATGATATGTTTTATTTCCATCCTGAGAACTCTTTTGATAATCTTGTCCTCTGGAAACTTACATTTCGATGCATTTCAATGCGGATTTTTGGTACATCGGCATGGTAAATTCCTCTCGTGTGATCTGTTACAAAAAAAAGCAAGTGTACATATAAATGACAGATGTAAATATCTGCATTTAGCAAGTTTGGACTTACTTAAAATGGACCAGATTCAAGTTATAGGTAGTTGATGTCCCACAAGCACAGGTTTAAAACAGCAGTGCGATAAATGTTTTTTTTCTCTCCGTAATTATGGTGCCCAAGAGAGTAGAGGGTACTAGGTATACTCAGTGTGATCACATACCTCTAACCCTTTAACACCGGACACTGCTTTTTGGTGTCAGAAGTAAGTACCCCAGGGATTCGAACCTTGGACCCCTCGCATGCCAAGCACACGATCCCGGCCGGTAGCCACAGGGGTTGCGCTGGCCCAGCCAGCAATTCCCTGAGGATAGCACTTAGGGTGATTGTGTCATGGTATCCTGTTGGATTCATGCATGTACCCGTGGTTATCATCCCCGATAGCGAGAAGCGAGTGTGCAGTTCCTCTGACTGCGATGCCCCGATTGCGAGCGTGGAGCGCTCGCACCACGAAGCGGCGGCGAAGCGAGCGCGCATGGTACAGTACTTTGAGCACGTAACCAGTGCTAAATTCGCTCAATGCAGGAATGGTTTCTTTATTAAATGACAATCTGATAAACTTACCACAGCCACCACATGTTCAATACATGGTCGCTTCTTCCAGTCTTTATGCCAGCATTGTTTCATCATGCCTGCCAGTTGTTCTGGGCAGTCGTCAGGTATTGGTAAGTGATGAGCTTCTTTGACTTCAGGTTCATCAGCAGCAGGTATCTGAGCACATTCTGAGACTTGAAAGGGGTTTTGTAAAGTGAGTATCTCCCACAATACAACACCCAATGAGAAGATGTCGGATGTTGGGAAAGGTTCAACCTCGTGCAAGGATTCTGGCGCTGTCCAGGGATATGATTCCAGCTTGCCTTCGCTGGTGATTTTAATCTTCTCTGCACGTTTGAATTTGGTCAGTTTTAATATCCCAAAATCGTAAGAACTGAAGACATAATTTTGTGATGTAATTTCATGGTGTACAATCCTCTTTTGCTTCAGATACTGTAATGGCTTGACAACTTGCTTCATCAGTTCTTTTCGGCTCTGTGCATTATCACATTTTATTAGCTTATCCAAACCTTCTCGTAGCGTACGATAACTACACAACTCTAATATCAGATAGTATTCTGGGCTTTCATCAACCACTCCCAAAAGATTCACAATGTTGGTATGGCTAAGTGATGACATTATTTCTATTTCTTTGGTGTCTAATTTGTCTACTTTTTTAGCTGCAACATCTGTCCATTTCATGCATGTCTCCCACCATGATGCCTTGTATACTGTGCTAAAAGCTCCTTGGTATAATGTCTTTTGAAATGTGAGGTGTCGCTTCTTGATTTCTGTGTATGACATTCTGCACTGTATCGATTCTGTATAGTAAAATTCAACACATGCATGTGTCAATAATGCACTGAAGCTGAAGTAACTTCACAGAAGAAAGTTAATAATGCAGTATGGTGTTCTAACAAATTAACACCCAGGGTGCTTAAGTTGGTCATTTTCTTGAGTTTATTGATGGCATTTTTATATTTTTTCTGGAGCTTATTTTAAAATCATACTAAAAAAAAGTGTAAAAACTGATTTTTGATCTTTTCTGATTTAGCAAATTGCTGAGGGTGTGGCAATAATTATGTTTAGGGGTTGTTGTGCGGGTGGTGAGTTATAGGTAGGGGGCAAAGATTTTTGGCAGGCAAAAGGGGATGGGGAGGAAAAAGATTCTTTGGCAGACCAAAAAGAGGAGGTAAAGATTAAAAGGGGAAAGCGGTTTTTGGCAGAGATATTTGGGCAGCTGAGTTTCAATATTACTCCCTATAAAGGTGTAGATACATGTCAAGAAATATTGGCATCACATGTTTAGACAATTTCAGGTTTCAAATTGGGGGTCCCCAAAATCTGGCATGTGTAAGAGGGCACAGATTTGGCATGTTGACAGGGAGGTCAAAGGTATTTTGGCATTTCAAAAGCAAGTGGTGGCAAGCGATTTTTTGCAAACCTTTTTGAGAATGCACCACTCTGTGGTCACACATAATTATTGCACAGCACAGCCCCTGATAGTGTCTTTTACTTTAACACGGAAACCCAAGCAGTGTCAGTGTGAAATACACTGCTCATTGCTGTGTTTTCAATATGTCAACATGCCATTGCAAAAGTATAAATAATTAAAAGTAAAAGTAATATTTTAAGCTCATTTTAATAGATAGGGTAGCTTTTATTATCAATGTACTCACCAGTTTAATACCAGCAGTTGATTTTGTTGTAAAAATATATCAACGTATATCTGGTAGGAAGTCACCGCAATGGCAAAGTCTTGTTTTTACATTAAGGCAGACGGTCTCAGGTGTCTATGCAGCACTGGTAAAAGAGACTGCTATATGTCAACATGTAGATTTGATGTTGTTTGTGCACATTTACACATCAAAAAATTACATTATTTAGAGTGAAACTTTGTTTTAAAAAGAGAACAAGGTTTATGTGCATTGAAATTAAATTATCCAAGTATTTGTTTGAAAATACTCTACAAAGGTTAACTGAGTAAGAACATTGAGAGCTATTGAGAGCGATATTGTCCCGGGATATTGTGTACAAATGTATAGGCCTACTGACATACGACATTGGTAAATTATTATTATATCCGGCTTGTTAGCATGGGTTTTGCAAGTGTGCTAAGAATGTATTATTATGTCACAGTCTCTTCTACTGTTTTCTTGGGGTCATGTTCGGGTGAAGTTGTGCAGGTTTCCAAAGAGGTCACAATGCCAACAAGCTCAATCTGGATATAGGCCCTGTTTACCATACCATTTTTATTATGTAATAGAAAGTACGTACCATGCCAGCAGTCAGGCATAGTGGCCAGGGGGAACTTTCCCCCACCCCACAGAAATTAAATATCAGGGATATGGGGATGGTAAAGTGTCATTTATACTAGAAATGGAACATAAAATTGACAAATGGGGACGGAAATCCCCCCCACCCCACACTTAAAAGGCTGAAATAACAACTGAACCCTGTTCATGAATTGACGAGCTGTGTTAGGCTCTGTATTTAAGGGATGTGCAATAATTATGTGTACCCCAGGGTGATGAATTATAGGGGGTCACAGATATTTTGGCAGGCCAAAAAGGGGGTCTATTTTGGCCAGTCAAAAGTGGGGGACAAGTCAATTTTTGGATGATCAAGGGGGGGGCAAGCAATTTTTGGTACATATGTTGTGTACACCATTGCTATATTACATCATAAAAAGGTGAAAGAAAATGTTAGGAACTCATTCAAATATGTAAAATTTACTGCTAGCTGTGCTCGCATTATATGAATTATGATAAGGTTTGAAAATTGGGTTCCCCAAAATCTTGCATGTGTACATGTACATGAGGGGGGCAAAGATTTTTTGGCATGTCAAAAGAGGGGGGGCAAAGGTTTTTGGTATGTCAAAGGGGGAAAATGATTTTTTTGGCATGGCCAAAGATGGGTGGAAAGCAATTTTTGGCAGAGCATTTAGAGAATTCACTAACCCTGGGGTGGGCATAATTAGGGGCTGTGCAATAATTATGAGCCATGGTGGGAGGGTAAAATTTTGCCCATTTACAAAATGCATAATTACTACTATGCAAGTAGGAGATCACTATAGCAACTATGATATGGTCTACACCATCCCCATTCATAGGTTACATTGTCTGTGTTAAACCATCCTCATCTCACAGATATTGTGCCTCATTTAAATGAATAACACACAAACAAAATGAAACTTGACATGTTGACATGCGAGTCCTTTATTTCGCTTTTTACCGTTAAGTATTTCAACACTACACTTTGTGTCATTACCAGCGTTCGAAATAGGGCCGGTCAGCCGGCCATTGGCCTGTAACTTTTTGGCCTGGCCGGTAACTTTTCTGACTGGCATCTAGTTGCAGGCCTAGCTGGCCGGTAACTTTTTAAGGTCAAGCCCGGCTGGCCTGTAACTTTTTGAGGCATATTACGAACACTGGTCATTACATTGTATCTTTAAACCCTTTCAAGACTTTATTCTGTACCATTATCAGTACAAGACATTGCCCTCTTTATTACTCTACTTTATCACAGTAACACGTTTTGGCATTTTACCTCATTTCTTTACAAACACTCACAGGCTTATTTTTCGGCTATTTACTGTAACACCTCAGGGTATTTTACTCTTTTTCGTTGCAGTCTTCAAACCCTTAACTATTCTACTCATCTAGAGTAATATGTTATAGTATTTATTTACATAGATTCTTAAACCCTTGTAGATTTTTTGTAATACCCGTGCCCGGGTATCCGTGTTGACCACATGTTTAGGTTTAGCTACATACCTCTTGTCATCGCATTCAACAAACAAGATTCCTTAGGGGATGATGACTATTTTCAATTTTAAACAAAAAACTAACCACTCGGGATGCTTATTAGGAAATTAGTTAAACATACTTTTCAGGCATAAAATGCCCAAATAATACAAATAATCCATCATCATTGCAAAGTCAGGCAAAGTTGTACATTATTTGATGTATGATGTACGAATCACAGCAAAGACCCAAACAGTGGTTGGAGACATTCTACAAGCACTGTTTGTCTTCAAAACTTTTTTCAAGATTTTTGAGCATTTTACTTGGCTTAACTAAGGTGGTCAATACCACCATAAAATTTTTTCGAGTATAACCATATTTGACACACTGATTCCGCCTCTTTACATCTCGTTTCCGCTCCTCTTCTATTGTGGTCACATCAACCTAATTTTGGCTGCTGGCAGAATTAAAAAGCAAGTCAACATCAATGAAGTACAATTCAAAAGGCTCCTTGACTTGAAGGCCAACTGTTGTTATGCATGTCATGCAGAAGTAAATGAAAAAGTAAATGAAAAAGTAAACTATACAATTTGTCTTTAATAACTTCATTGCATTCACAGCACATGGATTAGAAACAGCTAGTAAAACAAGTATAAAAAGAACATTAACAGTGAGTTTGTAAAAAATCATACATAATGTGAGATGTACGATTTTACTATATTTTAATGTTTTAAGGGTCTACTTTGAATAGACACATGAATTGCTGAATATTAATAGCAAGTCTATAAATCATACCCAACACAATTTACCTACTCAATATTTCCCGATGCCTATTTTTGGCCCCTACATATATGTGGGGCTTACGTTATCATCCAGATGGTTGTTTGTTTGTTTCTTTCTTTGTATCTTTGTTTGTTTCTTTGTTTGTTTGGCTCTCCGGGTCGAAGCAAATTCATTAATCCAATGTGCAGCTCCAACCCAACGGCCGATCAACTTCGTTGGCTTGTCCGATATTTTTATGACTCATCCGATATGTTGTGGTATCATGCTCAGCCATCCAATATTATATCAAACTTGGTCTTGTGATAGTATTCTTTATATTTTCCAATCATTGTTGTGGGGGCCACCTTAATTACAAACTGCGTAATTTTAGTTTAATAAATTTGTGATCAATTATGTAATGCACCCTGGGTTTAGGAAAATGTAATGCACCCTGGCATGAGAAATCTCTACACAAGTACATATATAAAAGAATAATTTGCTATCTTACAGTATGGAATAGTAACTTTAAACGGTACATGTATGCTGAAATATTGGAATGAACAGCTCATCACACCAGATGTAGGTTTTGTAGAATCCATGTTCATATGATATGTTTTATTTCCATCCTGAGAACTCTTTTGATAATCTTGTCCTCTGGAAACTTACATTTCGATGCATTTCAATGTGGATTTTTGGTACATCGGCATGGTAAATTCCTCTCGTGTGATCTGTTACAAAAAAAAGCAAGTGTACATATAAATGACAGGAGAAGTAAATATTTGCATTTAGCAAGTTTGGACTTACTTAAAATGGACCAGATTCAAGTTATAGGTAGTTGATGTCCCACAAGCACATGATCACAGGTTTAAAACAGTTGTGCGATAAATGTTTTTTCTCTCCGTAATTATGGTGCCCAAGAGAGTAGAGGGTACTAGGTATACTCAGTGTGATCACATAATCTCTAACCCTTTAACACCGGACACTGCATTTTGGTATCGGAAGTTAAAGAACAAACAAAAAGTAGAGAAGATGCTTAGTACCCCGGGATTCGAACCTTAGACCCCTCGCATGCCAAGCACATGATCATCGGCCATTAGCACAGGGGTTGCACTGGCCCGGCCAGCAATTCCCTGAGCATAGCACTTAGGGTGATTATGCGTCATGGCATCCTGTGGGATTCATGCATGTGCCCGTGGTTATCATCCCCGATAGCGAGAAGCGAGTGCGCAGTTCCTCTGACTGCGATGCCCCGATTCGAAGCGTGGGCGCTTCGCACCATGATGCGGCGGTTGAAGCGGCAGCGCGCATGGTACAGTACTTTGAGCACGTAACCAGTGCTAAATTCGCTCAATGCAGGAATGGTTTCTTTATTAAATGACAATCTGATAAACTTACCACAGCCACCACATGTTCAATACATGGTCGCTTCTTCCAGTCTTTATGCCAGCATTGTTTCATCATGCCTGCCAGTTGTTCTGGGCAGTCGTCAGGAATTGGTAGGTGATGAGCTTCTTTGACTTCAGGCTCATCAGCAGCAGGTATCTGAGCACATTCTGAGACTTGAAAGGGGTTTTGTAAAGTGATTATCTCCCACAATACAACACCCAATGAGAAGATGTCTGATGTTGGGAAAGGCTCAACATCGTGCAAGGATTCTGGCGCTGTCCAGGGATATGATTCCAGCTTGTCTTCACGGGTGATTTCAATCTTCTCTGCACGTTTGAATTTGGTCAATTTTAATATCCCAAAATCGTAAGAACTGAAGACATAATTTTGTGATGTAATTTCCCGGGGGGGGCACTCACATTTCCCAGCTATACGGGTATGTGCCGCGGCGACGACCCCCTTTTTCAGAGCCGCTAGCCGTTCCTTAGACCCTCTGAATTCATTGATTGCCCGCTCTGAAGCCCGAAAATTTTTCTAGCCGTTCCATAGACCCTCAGATCATCGATTTCCGCTCTCATTGGCATCTTGACAGGCGTGTTTTTGTCCTACTATTTCAAGCCCAAAAACGTCAAAGGGAATTTTCCGATCAATTTTTTCCCCATTGAAACCACATTGAAACACATTGTATTAGGAATAAGGTGAACTTTGGGCGGGATTTTGGGCTCCTTTAGTAGTGGCAACACTGGTTTGTTGTTATAAACAGCACTGCACTGCCGCTGATGCCGATGCCTTCAGCTGATGAACATTTTGCTAGAAATAAATGATTTTGAGATCTCTTTTGGGAATAAAATTGCCAAATATGAGGAAAAGTACCTCAAATAATTGTGTGCACATCCTTGCAGCTGGCCATAACAGTGAATTAAAAGGTAATTTACGATCTACTGGTCTAGTGGAATGGTGTCAAATTCTGCACACTTCACTCAATCATCTCATGCAGTTCAATGTAGTCAAAATGGTTTTCTTTTCGGCACTGAAAAAAATATTCTTGTGGGTTTGTTTTTATGGTGGGCTTTTATGTAATGCTGCTAGCTGCTGCTATAATTATCAGTAGGCTAATAGCATAGATTGCAGGTCTGCAGGGTCTAGTAATTTTGATTCGAATGCTGTTTTGTTTTGCTGAGATTTTCATCGTAATATAGACCAAACCAGACCTATTTTGCATTAAATTTAATGGTTTTCCTGATTTAATAATTTAATGCACAATTCAAAGTGAAATCGATTCCTTCAAATATCTGTGGCAAAAACGCAACAAAATTGAACCCTGGTTTGGCCTGCATGGTTTAGTTGCCGAGATTTTTCAGATTTTGGCGGCTGATCAGTTCTCAAGACCCCCCTTTTGGCCGGGCAAACAGGTCTCAAGACCCCCCCTTTTTGAACGGCCGATCAGTTCCCTAGACCCCCCTTTTTGACCCGCCGATCAGTTCCTTAGACCTCAAGTTCGAAACTGGCGGTGGCACACCCCTACCAAAAAAAAGTTGAGTGCCCCCCCCGGGGTAATTTCATGGTGTACAATCCTCTTTTGCTTCAGATACTGTAATGGGGTCACAGCTTGCTCCATCAGTCGTTTTCGGCTCTTTGCATTGTCACATTTTATTAGCTTATCCAAACCTTCTCGTAGTGTACGATAACTACACAACTCTAATATCAGATAGTATTCTGGGCTTTCATCAACCACTCCCAAAAGATTCACAATGTTGGTATGGCTAAGTGATGACATAATTTCTATTTCTTTGGTGTTTAATTTGTCTACTTTCTTGGCTGCCACATCTGTCCATGTCATGCATGTCTCCCACCATGATGCCTTGTATACTGTGCTAAAAGCTCCTTGATATAATGTCTTTTGAAATGTGAGGTGCCGCTTCTTGATTTTTGGGTATGACATTTTTGGTCCAGATCCTGTATAAAGGATAACACTTAATGTCAGCAATTTGATGAAATGAGTTCATTGTGAGCCTTTACTCTATAAATGTATTTTCCCGATATCACAGCAGAAAATCAAGTGTTCCAAAGGTGCATTGCTTGATATTGAGCTAGATTGCACATAGATCCAGTGGCGACACCAAAGGGATGGGGGGGGGAGCAATATTGGGCTTTGCACTCCCCCTCCACTTTCCCCCAGTCAATTTCATGGTGCCACCACTACACGAAGGACCATGCTATTCTTTGCTTTATTCAGGGCTTCAAGCAGCCCTATATTACCTATATTTTAAAGATTTTTCTATGTTTCAGTATATAGTTTTGTATTACCCTATACAGTTTTAAAAAGCCCTATAATTCATATATTTTTTTAATTAGATTTAAAATATTTTTGCTGAAGGTCTTTTTATTGAGCATAAATGCCTTTTTGGCACCACTGTACTCCAAATACAAAAACCAAGAACTTCCAGGGGCTTTGCCCCCCTGGACCCCATCATGCTTATTTGTATTCATTTCTATAATTACAGGTTGAATTTTTGCCCTTCAATTTCAGTAAATTCAGTAACTTCTTGGGTAGTAACAGGGGCGGTGCCTTCATTAGTTACCCAATCCTAACCAAATCGGTTTCTTTATTTCTGGCTATTTTTATATGTGATTGAATAATGACAATTTTTCAAGTACACAGTAACTATGAAAAAAAATTCATGTTGATACCTGAATGCAGTATGTTCAAAATCCACAAATTATCAAAACCACTGACTGCCTGAATCCCGCATTTAGGCAAGATTATTTATGACTAAATTTAACTGACCGATATCATTTGTTTTCACCATCTCTTGTACTTGCCTGTTTTGTCTAAATATTGCTGTTGCTGTCCTTATTCAAGGTAGTGTTAAACTTGGAACACTAAATGCTGATGGATAGTAATATCAACCTGCAGTAGATGGTAATAAGTTGCTGTCGGAAACACCAAATCAAGGACTGGATATTGTATTGTCTTTTTCTTTTAATTTACCGGATATACATGGATGTCTGGTTTACTGCAATATTGAAGAATTATGGTTTAAGCTTGCTATAAGTGCATGACATGTAGATTATTATGTTATCGATAAAACAAATAAAATGGCACGAAGTTCAATAGTACCAGGAACATATTATTGACTTTGTAAATGTGATATATTTCAGAAAGATAATAAGAGAGATAAAGAGAGAGAGATGGGGAGGGAGAGAGACAGACAGACAGAGGACACGGTTGTTTGATGTATATAGAATGGGCTTCATTATTAACTAAATGCAAACTATAGATGGCGCTATTTATTCTAAATCATACTTCTTTATTTGCAAGAGGTAGGCGATTAATACTGCCATTAAAACAGCTGGAATAGGTGAAACAAGCAACAAGGAAATTTTATAAACATATTTTATCAAACAATAAAAGGAATTATTTGTATTAAAAGCTTGAAAGAGCGTTTTCCAGTAACTAAATAGTGCCACCAATTTTGTCATTAATAGGCACATTTTATATCCGAAAAAGCTTTAAAAAATGCTATAAAAGTAAATAATTTTGTAAAAGAGGGGAAATTAAAGTTGCGAATAACTCACAAGCATCTGTATACATTAGCATGATATCGCTTTTAGCTGTCTAATCCTAAAATTTGGTTATACATTGTTTTTTGTTTGAAAAACTAATAAATGATCCCATCAAACAACCGTGAGGAGAGAGAAGATGGGAGGGGAGGGGGGGGGGTAGAGGATACAGGGGATATGATGAGAGAGGGGTAGAGATGCATGGGAGAGATATAAAGGGGGAGATCAAGAGTGAGTGATACAAGGGGAGAGGGTTTAGGTAAGGGTGGGAGGGAGATAAAGGGGGTGATAAATAATGAGTGAGAGAGGGGGGATGACCTGTAAAAGTGTGGACTGGTGATTTACTACATTTTGAAGTTTGTGTACTCCTAATCATTGTGCATTACAGCATTATATCCTCTCACTTTATACTGCATTGCAGGTGTCTCAAATGAGAAGCTAATAATAACACAAAGTACCTGTCCATTGAATTTTTATCGCATCATCTTTACTGATTGTACGTTATCATACCATTAGAAAAATAGGTCACTATCTCAGGGAGTATGCTTCGAATATACTCTATAGCGGGAAATTTTTGCGAGGCTTTTTTTTTCGCCTCACAAAAATATTATTGATCCATAGGCTTTAATGGGCTAGTCCATTTAAAATCCAAACATCCCCTGTCAGAGCAAAGTAGAATACTTTGGTCAGAGGGAGTATGAGTTGTGAATAGAATAGGCAGTTGGGTAACTTCCATTTAAAATACTCACTCCAGTTGTGGAAGATAGGTAAAGCTATAACAGGGGGAGTATGGGTTTCAAACTGATTAGTCCTGACCAATTACATTTGTAAAACATACTCCCCCTGTGGAAGATATTTCCAAAATCTTCCACAGGGGGAGTGTGGATTTCAACTAGAATAGCCCAATATGGATGGAGCTGTTTGAAACAATGAATTAAAAACCGCTAAACTGTTCAGAACATTTGATATTGCAAAAAATTAATTCCAGTAAAATATCACGCTGTATAGTACGCACACAATTTTTAGCCGAGTCTCTTGTCATCGGGGATATCGATCTGACTTGATTTGTTAAAAGTTAAGAGATTTAGATGGATGAAGAAACATGTTTTGCACTTCTTTTCTGATGTACATATGACACTTTTGATTGTAGATCAATTTGAATCAATGTAGATTTATGTTGTCTATTGTGCATATACACTAGGAGCTACTAGGAAAACATTTTGAGCAGCACAGTTAATATTTGATATTTGTAGGTTTAAGTTAGTGTATATAAGGGCTATTCAAGTTGAAATCCATACACCCTCTTTGGAAGACATGACTTTAATTTTCCACACAGGGAGTGTGAATTTCAAATGTAGTCACTCATTTAGGTAACCCCATTTGAAATTCACACCCCCTGTGTGGGATATTAAGGTTAAGACTTCCTCAGGGGGTGTATGGATTTTAACTTGAATAGCCCAATCATCCAGTCATAGAATCAGAAGGTAAAATTATGAAAGAAATACAGGACTGACCTTAGATATTGTTTGCGAATTTTTCATCCAATCTCACTGGACTTCATCTGGCAACTATAAAGATGCTCCGGTATTGATCGTAATCTGTGACTGGTCACATGACAAGCACAACAAGGGACATTGATTTAAGCGTGAACAAAAATATCTATAGACACCAAATTGATACGGAAGATGTTATCATCAATTATAAGGTTGAAAGGAGAGGTGGTTTGAGCAGGAGTACAGGCAGGGTTGCCAAACCTGCGATTTAGTAGCCCAATTGGGCAACTTTTGAAGATTTTCCCTGTGACTTTTGACAATTTCCTGTCTCATAGAAACCAGTGGTTAAGAAAAAAATTGGCCGACATTTCAACATTGGCTCCTGCGACTTCCGATAGTTCCCTGCCCCATAGAAACCAATGGTAAAGAGAAAAATTGGACGAGTTTTCGATTATTTGACCCGTGATTCAAGCTGAAATTTTTTGGCAACCCTGAGTACAGGAAGATATTTGGAACACACAGTTAATCCATCCCTCAACTATCACCCACATGGGATTCATCATTGATGATCAGTATCCCTGGCTGGTTGACACATGATCAGTCTTCGATCACAGTCAATACTGGAGCATATTTGCAGTTGTCAGCTGATCCAAAAATAAA
Source organism: Amphiura filiformis (assembly GCF_039555335.1). Lineage (NCBI taxonomy): Eukaryota > Metazoa > Echinodermata > Ophiuroidea > Amphilepidida > Amphiuridae > Amphiura > Amphiura filiformis. The sequence goes on along the minus strand of NC_092631.1, from coordinate 22,439,015 downwards.
CAAGATTGGATGAAAATCTACAAAAATCTTAATATATAATCCATTATTTATTGATAATAATATTGTAATTATTGATAAGGTTTAGTTTAATGCATGGCTGTATATATCAATACCTGTACATACTTCCCTCATCACATGTTAGATAGCAAGAATCATATTCCAATCCGGCTGGCAGCAATTCCCTTTTCCTTTACCCCACAGACCTATACCACGTATACTGCAATAATCATTACAATGTCTAATTTACATCTTCTTTCGGCTATTCCAATTGAAATCCATACACCCCTTAATATGGAAGACATAACCTTAATCTTCCTCACAGGGAGTGTGAATTTCAAATGGGGTTACCTGAATGGGTGACTCCATTTGAAATTCACAATCCTTGTGTGGAAGATTAAGGTCATGTTTTCCATAGGGGTGTATGGATTTCGACTGGAATAGCATATTTACTGCATTTATATTACTAGGTAGTCATAACATCCTACATAGTAGTTGAGCATTTTCAAATTAGGACTAATTATTCCTAAACCATTTCTATGTTTGGATATTGCCATCAAATGCATCCAGAAACGCAGTTAGCATTCGAAGTTTTACAAATTTTCTTAATTTTTCCCCATTTTCCTACACAGATTTATCAAGAAACAGGGTCTAGACAAAACTTTTTATGAATGTGACACTCACATGTGGAGATTGGGAGAAAGAGTACTACCAACCGGGATATCGTTAGATGGAGGATCGGATTGGATCATTGTAAACCGGGATTTTGTTCGGTACCTAATCACAACCGATAATGCGCTTCTACGAGGGCTGAAAGAAATGTACAAGTATACGCTATTGCCGGCCGAGGTATATATGGGTGTTTGAGTTTTGATATACAGTGAATTCAGAATTTTATTTTGTTTGAGTTTTGATGTACAGTGAATTCAGAATTTCATTTTGTTTGAGTTTTGATGTACAGTGAATTCAGAATTTCATTTTGGATGATTGTTTTTGTTATTGTCTCTTTTTGTGTGTTGGATGCAAGGTGTGGAAAATTTGGGTCAGTTTCTCAAAGCTCAATACTTACATTTAGTTAGATTAGGACCAATTATTCCCACAATTTATTATAGGACTCTATTTTCCTCTTTATCTTTCACTTCACCTGATTTATCAAACATGTTGCAAATTCTTAGATATGAAGTTTTGGCTTGAAATGTTTTCAACAAACTACATTTTATTTAGGCCTGCTCTAAAGACCTCTCTCAAGGAATACAAGCATATGTTTACAACAGCTTATATGAACAACTACAACAGCTTTAAGTATTATTTACAACTAGTTTCTCATAATCACTACAGATATTTGAACTTTGTCTATTGACATTTGACAGTGTTGGAAGTGTGTATAGTCTTACTTACTACATTCGTGCTTAAAGCTAACACTGCCTCGAAAATTCAAATAGAACTATAGGCCTCTTCAAATTGACCCGAAACACCTTGGTTTGTCACGGAAACCTCGATTGAGCGAACGTAAGAATCTAAAGAACATAATGGGCGCAGACTATGTAAACATTGTCAGGTTCTCAACAACAGGTTACCTTTCTTTGTCAATTGAACAGTGTTTCTTTGATTATCTGCGTGCTGACCAACATTAAAATTCCCAAGTTTTGAGATATTTTCTCACAAAACCAAGAACCACTGAACCAATAAAGGCCTTGTTTGTACTCATTTCAATGCATTTCTCATGGTGATTCCAAATATGGTCATGAAAATTTACAATTCTGAAATTTTCAATTTTTAAAGAAATTTTGAAACTTGTCGTCTGCAGTCGACACCCACGTGGAAAGAGTTTAAGTGTGTTGTTGAGGAGGAGTTTTGTAGAATGGGAGGAACAAAACTAATAAGTGAAGCACCTGTGAAGGCTCACCTTTGTTTACAGGACCTGACCTATTTTGATTTGCTTCCGAAGCGAACAAAATGTTGGGTGCTAAATTCTCGTAAGCATGTCTCATGCATTTCCAATCCCACAACAAGCAGTTGATAGTAATACTTCCAAGTGTGTCGGTTCATGAAGTAGTCCCAAGTCAGCACAATTATGTTTAAAATTGTTTAAAGTGTAAAGAAAAAATAATGGCATGAAAATAGGCTAGATAACAGGTTGTTTTGTTGTGTATGCATGCGCAAGGTGCTGGTGCATCTTTGTTTTGTTAAATGCTCAGGTGTGAAAGAAATAGGACTCAGTTGTGTTTGTCTTTTGTTTGTTCGCTTGTTTGTATGTTTATATGCTAGTTTTTATCGATATGTGTTTATAGGTTTGTTTATTAGAAGAGTTTTGTGTATACATGTAACTCTGTTTGTTACTCTCTTATCTTAATGTAAAAAAGTGAAAAACTCTTCAAAAGAGTGAAAACCACTCTTTTTGGCTATCGAACTTTACCTACTTCTAATGCCTATATTTTGCTGTCTTTGTCCCCCTTCTGTGTACCATCTAGTCTGTATTTTACTTGTTTCCCCACATCAAGTTGGTGTACCTTGCTCTTTTTCTTTCCAGTTGTTCATATTCAAGGTATCCTCTTGTATCATTTGTCGATCCTTGATGTGTTTTGTGTCCTCGTCCGTTGGATTCACCATTGACCACTTTTTCACTCTTTCAAGGTATGATGTAAGGCACATTACTCGAAAAAAAGAGTAATGTGCCTTATATCTTTTAGGAGTGATTTTCATTCCCTTCAGAGTGGTTTTCACTGTTCTCACTGTTTTGGGGAGCAAGTTTAATGTTCACTCTTTGACATAAAGAAAGTAAAGATGGGTATAGTGTACTTTGGATATCTGATAGTTGTACATATGAATATTTTCAAAATGGAATGTTTTCAGAATGCTGATGAGAAATCAATTCAATTCTGTTTTAAATGTTTTTGTCTGTGTATTGGCGGTTTGTCTGCTCATTTCTGTGTAAATGTTTGTGTATGGCGGTTTGCCTGCTCATTTCTGATGTGTAAATGTTTGTGTCTGTGTATGGGCGGTTTGCCTGCTCATTTCTGTGTAAATGTCTGTATGGGCAGTTTGTGTGCTCATCTCTGTTGGGGGTGTGTCTGTGTATGCAATGTTTGTGCAGTTTACCCTTAATATACTGACATTTTGCAGAGCATGTGATTATGGCCAATTTTTGTCCTGTATACTACAGCATGGCAGCATGCATGTGCACCTCAGTTTGTTTTCAACCCTGAGAGGTTGGCTGTCAATACTTATTTGAAAATATTGGGATATACTACATGTAGTGCATGTTCACACACCCCCACACATACTTGTAAAACTGGCAAACGAGGACAGGCATATTTTCCTATCTAACTGAGGACAACCCGAAGATAAGCTCCAAACCATGGATCCACTGAACTCTTTACTATCCAATAGAGACCAGACTTTTACACCAGCAAATGAGATGTCATCTTATATGCACTGTTATATTGTTTGCAGTACGCTGGTAGAGACAGGGAACCAAGGACGTGCTCGATTGCCAGGTGTTTTTGGTTATCAAATTATTTTTCAGCGGTACATCCTCATTTGCAGGTCTTGACAAAATGCTCACCTACACCGCACCACAAGAGTTTGCCCAATATGTCTAGTTTGCTTGATTGTATCACCAGTTAACAATTATGCATGACCCTTTTTATTCTGACTCCCCAGAACATATAAAGGTATGTGTCATTCAGCATACATCAACAATATCATACCAGCTAGGGCCAGATTTCACAAAGATGCATAAAACTTTTAAAAGCCAAGCCTAAAAAATTGCAAAATTCAACACACAATTATGGGGGTTGTGGACTGGGTTTGAACAATTGTTTTTGTATATTCAGGGTTTACCCATCCCAAGATATGGAGAGAAAGGTAGAACAGGCCAAGTTTTTGCAACATGTGTTTTTGTATACAGTATCTCTTATACCAGCAGTTAAAAAAATGTTTTGACTAGGATTTGTGCAGGGATGGATGTAAACTTGAGCAGTAGCTTGATTTATTTTCATGCATGTGAAATATAAACAGCTTTGTGAAAACAGGCCCAGATAAGTAATCTCAAGAAAGTGATCCTTATTATGGTCCCCACATGACACATGGAAGTATGATACCAACAATGTTAACCCATCATTCATGATTGAAGCATCACTGGTGAATCTTGATAGAGGCAAAAGAGTGATTGAAGTTTTGTAAAGGCAGTGTAGAGATGGATGTATAAATGAGAAGGAAAGAGAGCAAAAAAGAGAGATGTAATATCTATATGTTTGTATGTGCTACAGGATAGTGCAGTCATGTGTGTAAAATGTATGTCCATGTATGGCCATTGACTTCAGGGGTGTGTGTCCACTATTCAATAGCACACTATGGTTTCCTATTTGACATCTTGGTGCTTCCATGTGCAGATGGGTGTAGATGTGGAAGTAAAGTGAGAAAGAAAAGAGTGAAAAAAGAGGAGTGTGTTGATTCACCAGTGCCCTGCATACTTATGAAGAGCATTCACTAAATATTCAATCTTAATCAAGAATACTAGTAAGAATTTTTTTTGACAAAACTAAATGACCGAAATGGGCTATTCTGGTTGAACACCATACACCCCCTACAGAAAAGACATGACCATGTAACTTCCACACAGGGGGTGTAGACTTCAAATCTACACACTCCTTGTGTGTATTTCAAATGGAATAGCCCAAAGATTTGTTTGTGTCAGAAATTTGATCTGATTTGAATAAACTGCAAAATACTGCAGAACGAACAAGCTCAATCAAGTGCCTTTTGAATATGAACTCACAAAATGAGCCAATATGCAAATTATCGCATGCAGACCACAATTTTTGCCAATTAAGATTCAGTGAATGCTCTAATTTGGTCTTGACCCTGCTATATTAACTTCTGCTTTTTAACCTCATGATTTTTGTCATTTTTCACCCCACCCATTCCCCTTCATGCAGTCCTTTTTCCACACAGTGCTTGAAAACAGCGAGCTTTGCAAAACATATGTGGACAACAACCTTCGTATCACAAACTGGCGTCGCAAACTCGGTTGCCAGTGCCAGTACAAGCATATCGTTGACTGGTGCGGCTGTTCTCCTAACGATTTTAAACCGGAAGATTTTTATAAAGTTAAGGTAAGAATCGTTCGTGTCTATGTACGTGAGTAATAATTGTGATTTTTTTGCTTTCAATCCAGTCCTTCTTTCACACAGTGTTGGAGAATAGCGAGATGTGCGAAACGTTGGTGGATAACAACTTGCGCAAAACCAACTGGAATCGTAAAGTTGGCTGTCAGTGTTTAACAAAACGGGTGGTTGATTGGTGTGGCTGCTCACCCAATGATTTCAAAGCAGCCGATTTTGGCAAGTTACAGGTAGGAGTATGGTTTGAATGTATGACTTCAAGCACGGGTGATGAGCTATGTACAGAGTGTCTAAAGAAAAAGGTTACGTGTATAGAAAACAAACCCCGTTCAGCCCAAGGTGGGGGGTCTTAAAAGAATTTCATCTGCTGATAGGGGGTCATAAAAATTGACTCCAGTCATCAACATATTCATGACCCCCCCCCCCCCTTCCGAAGAAAATAACAGCTCCCTTATTTTCACATATCTACATGTAACCTTTTTTGGATCACCTTGTACTCCACTTTTCTCTATCTCTGTATATTTCCTCTTCTTTATACCTTTGGCATGGTGGATGGCTGATTTCTGTATGGCTTTACTATGTAATGCACAGCTATATCATGTGTTCCCAAAAAATTATGCTATTATTTTGAATGCACATAACTCAAGTAACAAACACTAGAGAATGAAAGGGCAAGGTATACCAATTCGATGTGGAGAAACATGTAGAATGAACCATGACAGAAAGACAGGATGTGGGGGATAAGAACAAAGTAAGGTACAGAAATAAGCCATAAAAAGGCCCATAAATTAAAAAGCAAAGTGTAAAAAAAAAAAAAAACCTTATATCAGTTAAAACCCCTAATCCTACTCTAAACTTAAACTTAATCCTAACCTAAGTCATAATCTTAACCCTAAACATAATCTAATCCTAACACTTACCCTAACCCTATCCTAACTCTAACTGTAGGCTAACCCTATCCCTAACAACACTAACCCTAATCTCCTAATACTAACCTAAAATTCTCCCTAACCCTAAACCATAACTCTAACCCCTTTCCATGTATTGACCTTTCGGACTAATTGGCTGTTCCCGGAGACCAACACGAATCATGTAAACAATACAAAAGTGCACCGAAACAAGTGATGAAAATCACTGTGCACCCAAGCCAATCATACAAAACCATCAAATAACCAAAAAGACTGATAAAACAAACTGATAGTTCAAGCAAATAAAATACTCCTCATCAGGGACAAACAGGAAAATAATTTTTAAAAATTGTTTGGCAAACTTGCTCTTTCTTGTCAGTTGTCCACATATTCAAGGTATCCTTTTGTATCAATTATTGATCCTTGGTGTGTTTTGTGCCCTTGTGAGTTGGACCCTTTGTTTAACAAACAATAGGAAAAATTATACATTTAATATTATTTTACAACTTACCCATATATCCTTTGTCTATAGCAGTGGTGTAGCCAGGTTTTCGGAACCAGGGGATACAAACTTCTTAATGTACTGACTAAAAAGCAGTGTACACAAAATTGTCAATTGTTGACCCCAATTTTTCGCCAATGTCCATCGGTCCATGATGAGGTGGGTGGGGGCAAGCCTCCTCCCCCCCACTGGCTACGCCACTGGTTTATAGCTTCAGTCAAAATGAGATAGCTGTGCATTTTCTTTCCTATTTTCTCCATTCTAAACATCTCAAAAAAATGACCATTATTCAAAAAGTGGCTATTGTATTGCAAATCTGTAAAATGCGTTGGAAGCAGAATTTATTTCTGCACATTTTGACACCTCATTGGATACGAAAGCCCAGAAAACAATAAAACAATTTAATGTAGTGAGGTCCAGATTTGAAAGTTGCACTTACATACAAATTTTTACAATACAAAAACACTCAGATATCATTACACAGATTTCCTTCCATTACACTGAATGCAAAATCAGTAGAATTTACTGCAACTTTCAAATCTTGGGCTGCATTGATTTAAATGTACGCTGTGACGTCAATATTTAGTCAATTGATACAAATGAGGTGTCAAAACGTGCAGAAATAAATTTTGCTTCCAACGCATTTTACAGATTTGTAATACAATCACCCGTTTTTGAATAATGGTCATTATTTAAGGGGGTCAGTTACTTTTTTTGAGATGTTTATCTTCTGCCTTTGCATGCTGACTGGCTGGCTGTAAGTACATTCCCGGCATACATGCTAAAGTGGTTGGTTGCCTCATGTCTGCTATATGGCTGGGTTATATTTTCTTTTCTTTCTGTTGTCGTTTCATTTTCTTGGTGGTTGCTGATAATATCTGTGATCGACTAGCTATTCCATCTACCTCTGAAGCACCGGACTACTATATTCTGTAATCACAGTCTTATTTTTCCAACTCTGTATAACTTGGGAGTGGATGTTAGTAACTGGTAACTAGTCATACACTTATATAGGAACTAATTTTTTGATTTGTGTAATCACATACTTCTATATGTATCTCACTGTCATAGTGTGTTATCTTTCCACAATCACGTTTTTCCTGGGATGTGTACGTACCATATTCATTTCAATAACCGCCCAGTTAACAAAGTCAATTTGGGTGGGCGCTTATTTTTTATATTGTTTACATTATTGCAAACGTAAAAAATTGCCCAAAATAAGGGCTTTATATGTAGATGGTTCCGTGTTTGATACATGTGTAGATGGATCCTGCACATAATGATGGATGATCATGTGTAGTTATGTTGCTGGGTATGCACTTAGAGGCATGGGCGGTTACTGGAACAAATATGGTACTATGTATGAAGGTGGTAGGGGCAAACACATTTGGCGGGTCAGTGCAAGAAAGTCATATGAACCATTTGGTCATTTTGAAGCATTTTTTTAAACATTTGAATTTTTACAAAAAGCTTTTAAAATAGCTTAAAATATTACTCATTTACCTATATTTTCATTATCATTTAAAATCACAATTTCAACAATATGGCACACACGACCTTCTTGTACCCTCCTTGAGAAATTGTAACTATGCACTAGTGTTTGTACTTGCTGAGTGTATTGTAAGGTACATAATTTAATATTTAGTAACCATTACCATTATTCTTGACAATTTAGAGAACGGTATTGTTTTTAGCTGCTCGCACTGCAAATGCCTTCTGGCGTGTTGCTAGGTAAGCGAGCGAATCAAAAATCCACATTTTGCCCATGCGTTTGTATATGGAGAACCTTGTTTTGGTAGCAAGATGGCGGATCTGTGCAAAGGGCAAATAGGGCACCTATTAGGGCAACTGCCAAACCTTGATTCTCTAATAAAGATAAAAATCTGAGAATGTGCTGGTGAAGTACATACTAGCTGGATGAAAGTATATCAAGAAACTAGGCTACCGATGGGCTTAAGAGGCTGTGCAAGTACAGGGTGCTATTCCACTTGAAATTCATACTCCCCCTATGGAAAATATGACCTTAATCCCCTACACCGGGAGTGTAGATTTCAAATGGAATCACCCATTCAGGTAGCCCCATTTGAAATTCACACTCCCTGTGTGGGAGATTAAGGTCATGTCTTCCATAGGGGGTGTATGGATTGTAACTGGAAAAGCTCCTTGTCTGGAAGGCATATTTTTATTGAGATGTCTATAGGAAGTGGAATACATAATTGTATCCTGTTTATGTGTTGTGCTTGTTTAATAAATTGTAAGTCAATTAACTTACTGTTAAGCAAGGAAATGAAAGGGGTCCATGCTGATAAACTAGGCCAGTGAGGACATTGTAGTGTTAGAATATAATACAGGGCGACTCAAATGGTTAGTACCTGCACATGCTACGACAGGGGTTCAAAGTCATATGAATTTATGGAGTAGGGTCTTATGGTTCAGCAAATCGCAGAATGGGCCTTTATTCAATGAAACAAAAACCCTGTTTTACAGGCGGATGGACTTTTCAAGTAGGGTCAGTCGGTCAGTATTTTTTTTCTGGATGTTAAAATGACCCTAAAATATCACCAAAACCTTAAACATTAATTTTGGCAAACATATTTTAAAATGTTCTGAATTTTTTTAAACAATTTCACTCAAAATCAATTTGACACAAAAATGGCTGATTTTTGCAAAATGTAAAAAAAAATCCCAAAATGCAAAATCTGCATTTGTACATTTAAATGTAATTTGTAAATTTTAATTTGGTAGTATGTTGTGTAAATGCATTTTGCATAAGAGAATCATATTACAATTATGTAATGCCTCAAAATTAATGAGATTTAAAAAATCAAGTAGCTAATACCAAAACTTTTTCAGAAAATCATGCAAAGACAAGTATTGTAACTAATAAAGCCCTCTAGGATCATTTTATAAACTATTTTAGAAAATCATACAATGACAAGCAAACACAGTATGTGACGCGATCAAGCGGAATGAGTCGGATGTCGGCAATTTTTAATTTGGCATTTTTTATGTCTCTTTCTGGCAGCTTACAAATCCTAAATTTGAATGCAAACCCCATCAAAAATCGCACATCTGGTTACTGAGTTATGAGCAATTTATCAATGGCAGAAAACAATATAAAACAAAAGAATTTGAACACTGTTTTTGCCGATACCTAAAAAACAATATTAGGGACATCTTTCTCTTTGATCGAGTCACATATTAGACAAGAAAATAATAACAAGGCATGATATCAATTTGTAAACTACCAAAACAAAGATAAAAATGATGGCTAATGGATATCAAATTCCCTCAATAATTGAATAATCGCAATTGCCTCATGAAAACAATGAAAATAGAGATAGAACATGCCTAGGGATTTGAATATACATTTGAATAATTGGTTATGATGATTGAGTCTGAATTGTGTATTTTAAAAACAAGATTTTCAGGAAACAAAATCAATGAAAATTTGAGATGAAAAATGTGAAACACCCAATAGCTGCCTTGAGCACTTTCTCTACTAAATATTCGAATTGTGACCTTCTCAAACGAAATGAGCGGAGCGTAAAGTCGCAAGTTTGGAGATTTGAGATGTTCCAACTGTTGATGTTCTTTCTTTGAAGACGCCTGTATTAGCAGGGGTGTGTTCTTTTTGAATGGGGACAGAATTGAATACTAGAGTACAGCATTTGCAGTAGAAGTGAAGATGTAACAGCAATGATTTCCAAACCTCTTTCTTAAAACTTCTTGGATGAGAAGATGATAAATGGTAGTTAATCCTGTTACACCATCATTTCTGCGGTGAATAGTAATAGTATATCCCCATTTGATAACAGGACACACCACTGACTATACCGACAGGTGTCTTCAAACAAAAGAATAGCATCTCAACAATTGGAAGGTATCAAAACCACCAATGTGCAACTTTAAGCTCATTTTGTTGGAACTGGTCACAATTAATTTCTTTTTGTATGAACATTTTAGGTGTGATTGGGTGTTTTTTTATGGCTGTTCTATTTTAATGAATAAGCTATTTATCTTTTTTTCGGGGAAATTTTTTTATTGATGTGTTTGGGGCTCGAGCAAACGGACATGTGAAAATTTTGAGAGAGAAAAAATCAGGACTCGTCGGGGATTATAATATTGTCAATATTTATTTGAGAAAAAAAACACAATTAAGGCAGCAATGGCACATAATCACGTTTTACATCGGAACTCTGCAAATATACATCGTGAATTAGTATTCATGTTGCCTAGCAGGAATGAATAACAAAATTGATTAAAAAATGTAAAACAAGGGTAGCTAGTTTGAATTCTGTTTTAACCCAATATTTTAGATATTATTCATTCCCTTTCTTAGAATTACTTCTCTAAATGTAACTGGGATAAAACATTGAGCCTTGAGACTGTGTCATGCTGATGCCCTTGGCACAGTCTATAGTTTGTAATTGGCAAAATTTATTCAGTTTTTGTTACTTTGCGCATCAATAGTTTCAACTTACTCTCGCATAAATTTACATTATGGCATTCCAGCCACGTGCAACTAGCGTAAGTCCTGTGCCCAACTTTGTGCACGCCATTCTATATCAATACTTCTTTTTGCCAATTATAAACCAAATAAACTTGATAGACTTTATACTAGAATCTCCTTCATCTAATACTTAAGTGCCGTAATTCAATTAGGAATTTTGTCAGGAGTAAATCGTTGGACGTATGCCCAGCGGAACTTACGCTGACCATTGTTCACACTGCCACTACTCCTGGCAATGCCTACTGCTACTGCTAGCATCTTGCGTGTTCCGCCGGGCGTATGTCCGACGATGTAAACACATCTCAAGCTAGGGAAATATTTTAAAGAGACAATCGGTGATTTACAGACCTAGATTATGTACAGTAATCTCTGACTGTCCCTTTATTCAGCAAAGGTCATTGGTTCCAATCCTTTTTCAGGTATATTTTCTTTGCTTAGTTATATTGTCATGTGCAACTGCATCAAAATGATTGGTATCCTCATAAACATTCAGACTGCTGTTTATAGTAATATTGAAAAATCACTGTTCTGCTTTAAAGTGGATCAGGAGTTGAATTTTTAACAAAAACTAAACTGTGATGGTACCAGTCAGTGTGATGCATATTTTATTTGTTTGCAGGCATTCATGTCTTCATTTGATCAGCTGTCCATGTATTAGCAAAGATAAAGATAATGTATAAGATGTATAATACAGTCCAACCTCTCTTACCAGACCTCTTTTATTTGGATCTCTCTGTTATCCGGATATGTGATCTTCGTAGAAAAACATGTTTTTCATATTTTGATTTCATGCACTGAAGCATTTAGAAGGACATAACTATGTGGCATACATAACTCAATTACCATATTTCAGTGTTATTACTCCATTTTGGGTAACCTTTTGCTGTCTCAATGTTAGCACTTCAGACATTCAATGCAGAATTACTTGTAATTCACTTATCCGGATTTGTCACTTATCTGGCCAATGCTTGGTCCCATCATGGCCGGATAAGAGAGGTTGGACTGTATCAAAATAACTTCAGCATCCTGTGCTTTAGGGTTCGAGTGTTAAGGTTTGCGATAGTGTATGTAAGGTTAATTTTATGATGAAGGTGATGATTTAGCTCAGGATTAAAGTAAAAAAGTATTCTATTATATTGTGTGTCTTGTCTCAAGTTGAGATTAACACCATGTTGGATGTTACAGTGGCACTGCATTTATACAGTTACGTCATCAGTGTATGGACAAACTGCATGATTCAAACCTGCCACCGTGACATCCAACTTGGTGTTACTCTCAATTTGAGATGAGACACCCTATAGAGTAATTCTGATATTCAGAGTGATTGACAGGTATATATCGTCAGCCTGCTACGCTAAATGCCTAAGTCATTCTTACATGTTTCTCATTTGCTATTTTGATTTTCTGAATGTGGAATACATCTCTCTATGAAGAATGCGGCTGGAAATTTGATGAATTATGGGTTTATTACTCAGAAAATTAAAATTGCAAATGAGAAACATGTAAAAATTACTTAGGCATTTAGCGTTGCAGGCTGACGATATTCTTTTTCCAGTGGATCATAATTAATTTTGCTGGACTATTCTATTTGAAATCCATACCCCCGCTATATGGAAGTGTTATTGACAATCTTCCATGGGGGAGCATGGGTTTCAAATAGAACGGACAATTTGGTAACTTTAATTTGATATCACTCCAGTTGCGCACAATATTTGTAAAGCCAGGGAGGAGCATGGGTTTCAAAATAATCAACCCTAGACTCCCCTCTGTGGAAGACTTCTTAAGTCCATTCCTTTGCATTTGATAAATTTTACAATCATGCTTATTTCCACCATATTCCTCCCTCAGCAAACTCCATGCAGGCCAGCATTCTTTACCCATTAATTTGAAGCAATCATCCTTATATCCATAATTATATTATCTATCCCACAGCAAACTCCAAGACCAGCATTCTTTGCCCGTAAATTTGAAGCAATCATCAACCAAAGAATCATCAACGATGTGGACCGGTGGTTATACGGTTACTACGACGCTGAGGATGTCTCATCCAGCAACGCTTACTGGCAGAATTGTTACCACAAGGAAGACACAGTTACCAAGACGAGTGATGGCGTCATGACGATATATCAAAGTTTTATAAGGCTTATAGCTGCGCATATTAACTGGAGGGCCCAGGTAGGAATGCATGTGGCATATTAAAGATAAACACAGTTTTTAGGTATTTGACCTTGTGTGTTTTGTCCATTTGGCAGTATTTTGAATTTCAATAACCAAATTGATTGACATGTATACCTTTACTCTCTGTTAGCAAGTCTATTGAAAAGGAATCGTTTAATGTAAATAAAATATGTAGGGGGGGCACTTGGCATCATTGACAAGGGGGTATCATATGTGAATATGGACTTTCAAAAAGCATGTCCTTTCAAAGCTACCGCATTCAAGCACACTCAAATGTATACCTTTACTCTCTGTTAGCAAGTCCATCGAAAAGAAATCGTTTAATGTAAATAAAATATGTAGTGGGGCACTTGCCGTCATTAACAAGGGGGTATCATATGTGAATATGGACTTTCAAAAAGCACCTTTCAAAAGCTTCTTTGTGCTTGTAAAAGCACATACAAGCATTGAACCGACAAGTTGAGCGCTCATTTTATGCTCAGATGAGTGATGTCGCCAAGTCTGAACACTACCGCATGGCCGCATTCAAGCACACCCAGAAGGCTCAGGCACAGTCAGAACCTTCCAATCTGGAGTTTAATAATCTAAGATCTATGCAATAGACAACATATGGACCATGTTAAAAATGTGCACACCAAAACTTTAATTATACTATATGTTCACTGCAAAAATAGCCTCAAGACAAGATGAAAACAGACTTGCTTATTTTAAACATGCATGTGCATAATTAACTCTTGATTAAGTGTGATTTATTAATTGATTATTGATTATTTGCAGACTGACAAGTTAGCAGCTGACTGTCATTATCAAGTAAAAGCCTCGCCGCATGAAGTCAACTACTTCATGCAAAACGATGAGTTTCAAGGTGTCATCGTTAAAGTGCTGGGTAAAACGCCCTCTGGACAAACCGACGCCATGGAAGCATGGTTGGCCTCGTCGAAACTCTTCCAGATCATAAGCGCTGTTGGGCCTGCATCTAGACTACAAACCTTCCAGGTAAAGACATGCATATTAAAGATCATGCAAAAACTATTATACCACTCCATGAGGGCACAATTGACCTATGACTTATTTTTAGGTAAAAGACAAAACTGTACTCGGTTACCGTTGACTTGTATACACGAGCCAAGTATAATTGGCCAGGGGGATCTCAAGGATTTTCTGGGTTTCGGTGCTAGATCCAGGGTACTGGGACTAGTTTTAAGTAAAAATGTACCCCTAGGGGGACCATATTTCTATAAAAACATACCCCTAGCGGGACTAGTTTTCGCGTGGAGTCTGTGAATATCCCCTGTACAAGACCAAGTGCACAAATATGACAATTATTGTACCAGAAATGACTTTGAAAGTCAAAAAGTCACATTTTGTTTTATTTGTTACCAAAAAGTCCAAAAAATGGATACATATGGGCATGAAATCAGAAAATATGATACATGAATTTGATATCCCTAGCGGGACTAGAAGAAGCTACAGTTTACCAACCCAAATAAAAGGTTTTTTTAACTGTCTGAGTACTGACTGACCTTGGAAAAGGTTATTTTGTTTGGTTGTACTGTATAAAAAATTACCAACCCTAATTTTTGAAATTCCAGAAAAAGTGTTGACATCCTTAAAAGTTTTTAAAACAGTTTCATCACACTTCTAAACTGTTTTAAAAACATGGATGAAGTGGTATACAGTAGAGAAATATCCTAATTCACATCTATTTGGGCTATTTGTTATAGCTAATTAGACTAACATGTTTTGGCTATGATGATAATAATTCAACTGATTTTAATAATTGCCTCCTTTGGCCTGGCTGCATTTGTCACAATTAAAAAGGTTATGCTGAAGATCAAGAGTCACTCAGATGACTTGCCTTAAGGTCACTATGATGAAGTGCAACTTCAAGTTCAAAGCCGTCTTTGCTGTATAGTGCCCCAACATTGCGTAATTATTTTTGCACTTTTCGCACTCCATAGCAGCATACAGTAAACTTACAAAAGTTTCTCCAAATTGATGTCACATCACACATGTACACCATTGATGTTGCACCACTACTGTAAAACTTGAAATTTTTATGTGCAGTTTTTGCACTCCAAACAACTACTATAAAAATAACGTTCAAATATATTCCTATTGTGTATTTGGCAATGTAAAGAAACGTAAAATCAGCTATTTTAAACAAGTAAACAGTTTAGAATCGGCAAAGGTTGAAAAATTAATAGCACAAAAAATTCAATTTTTATAGGAATTCATACTATGTCTCTGAAAGTTTTGACTCTAACATACATGTAGCTGAACCCCATGAGAACTTCCTGCCAATTTGCCGAAAAGAAGATTTCATTATCATTTGGACCAATCAGCAACATCGTTAGAATAATTTTACCACACAAAAAAATTGGGGTGAATTATTTGCAAAGCTCCATTCTGATTGCTGATTTAGGTAAAGATATCATGTAATTGACCAATCAGAGGCTATGTGATATCGGCAGGTAGTGCTCAGGGGGTAACATGAAAGAAAGGAAATGAGCACAATTAAACCTCCTGATTATGCCATTACCATGGACAATTCCCTGCAGCCATGGAATATTAATGAAAAATCTGCATACAATCCCCAATAGCAAAATGAACACCCAAATGTTGGTCTTCAAGGCATTTAAATAATGCAAATATTTGGTAGCAAGGAAAATAATAATAAGCGTTCATACACAAGCAAGTAAGTGTGGATGCGATGTCACTTAACACTTGGTAATTTTCGGGTTGCTGTATGATTATTGCGTATTAGACCTGCTGTTGTCGTGTGCCTTGAGATACAGTGATTGGGCTATTCTGGTTGAAATTCATAGACCCCCTGTGGAAGACACAGGGGGTGTGAATTTCAAATGAGGTTAACTAAATGGGTGACTCCATTTGAAATCTACACCTCCTATATGAGAGATTAAAGTCTTCCATAGGGGGGTATGGATTTCAACTGGAAGAGCCCATTGCAAGTAAGCCTTCATGAAAGAGATATGATGATTGGGCTATTCCAGTTGAAATACATACACCCCCTGTGGCCCAGACAAACGAGAACCTAGACCAATGACTTTGACTCGCGTAGTGAAGCCGACACTGCTTAGCAACGAATTTGACAAGGGCGCATACCGGGACGCAAACAAGCAGACATGTCGCGTCTATGGAACATGTTGCATTTGACGTGGCGATAACGGCGCAGTAATCACGCAAACGAGCGCGTCAAACATGTATGCGATATTTCTCCGCGCCTAGTAACCCCGTCAATCCGTCAATATCACCTTGGATACGGGGCTTCACCTCCCGCTGTGGTAAAGGATGGGCAGTAATAGGTCTAGGTGGTATGTCTATGCCCTGTGGAAGATGTTACCTTAATCTTCCACACAGAGAGTGTGAATTTCAAATGGGGTTACCTAAATGGTCGACTCCATTTGAAAGCTACACCTCCTATATGGGAGATTAAAGTTGTGTCTTCCATAGGGGGTATGGATTTCAACTGGAATAGGCATTGCAAGTATGCCTTCATGAAAGAGATTTGATGATTGGACTATTCCAGTTGAAATACATACACCCCCTGTGGAAGACTTGACCTTAATCTTCCACATAGGGAGTGTGAATTTCAAATGGGTTTAGCTGAATGGGCAACTCCATTTGAAATCAACACCCCCTGTGTGGGAGATTTAGGTCATGTATGGGCATGATAGAAGGTGCATGGGTTTCAACTGGAATAGTGTGATATATGTGATGTCTTCCAAAGGGGGTATGTATTTTAACTGGAATATCCCCATTGCAAGCAAGGCTTCATTAAAGGTTGTAGTACTCATTACTTTGTCCTGAAACATGATTGCTTGTGGGCGTTTTATAGCTTCCTTGTTTGAGCAGAACTACTGTGAATTAAAATGCTCTCATTAAAACAGTGTAATGTGTAATAAAAACTTGTCAAAGTTTTCAAACCTTAAGGCTGAAAATGCTTAAAAAGTGATTATCTAATGCTCTGTATGTGGTAATTATTTCAGTGCAGCAGTGTGTAATCGACACACCGTGGACCTCACACCAGACAACTGTGACCCGTCCTATACCCCCTATGGGGGGACCTATCTTATATGCATTTTTGCATCATTTACGTCATCCTGGTCATAGTAACAAACCGAGGACGTCCTCGTTTGGAGGTGTGTCCTTGTTGTATGGTGTGTATCCATATGTAGGTCCTCGTTTGGAGGCATTTACAAACGGACACACACACCCCAACACATTGAAACTTTCATCTATATATAAAAAGTTGTCCTGATGCAGAATTTATTCCATTTCAAATCCTACTCGAGGATGATTTTATTTTAATTTTAGAGGGAAATAATAATGTGTGATCAAATTGAGTGCCTGTAGTAATGGTATGAAAGTTTTACTGAAATTGGGGTTTCTATAATTATAGTCCAGGAGCAAGATCCCACAGGGGGCCTAAATAAGGACTTGGTTCATCCCCCACTACATATAAGGTTTGACACCATAGGTAGTTAGTATGGACCCTCTAGATCACTGCTAGGTAGGTAGTGGACTCAAATTGTGGTATCACTTTTTTTTTACAGGTCATTTTATGTATGGACGTATAATCGCATAAAATCACCAAAAATAGGACAAAATTAAGGGGTAGGGGAAATATAAACTCCAAGAACTCAACTTTTACTCATAATAATGAATTTATTTTGGTATGAATATGTAGCTAATTGATTGTTCTAACTGCCTAGTATTATTTGAAAGCAAACCTAGGTTTCATTTGATCATGATTTGAAGTGGCCAGTCCATACACTAGTGAAAAATCAGATTTTTCACAACAATGCGTAGGGTGGGTGTTTTTGTGACATTGGCTTCAAATTTTACTATTGTGTCAATTTCTATTTTCAAAATTAATTAAGTTTCCATTTTTTAATTTTGTTTTTAATATCAAGCATATCTAGGCAAACTTTGATGTTCTGGTTCAAATATTTATGTATGTGCATGTTTGCTTGCATGTTGGTTTGTGTTGTGTGGGTTTGTGGTAGGTGGGGGTGGGTATGTGGGGGTGGGTGCGGGGTGTGTATAGGGTTCAGGGTTGGGGTGTTTTACATGTCTTAATATGTCACTCGGCTGAACTATATAAGTTCTATTAACAAAATTTGTTTGGTAAGTTGCCATTCATGTAATATTTTGAATATTTATATGTGTGGGGTGAGATCAACCGCTGTTTGTCAGGAAAATAGACTGAAAATGTAAAAAATAGTTACTTTTCCACATGTAGCAGCGTGTGTATATAACAATATTAAGGGGTAGGGGAAATATAAACCATCATAATTCAACTTCAACTCATGATAATGAATTCATTTTGGAATTAATATGTAGCTAATTGATTGTTCAAACGTGTTAGTATTATTTTAAAGCAAAGCAAACATTAATTGTCAGGTAGATAGCCATAAAATGTGAGAAAAGGTTACTTTTCTATGTATAACCATGTCAAATATGGCATTATTAAGGGTAGGGGAAACAAAAAACACCATAACTCAACCTTTACTCATAATAATGAATTCATTTTGGTATCAACATGTAGCTAATTGATTGCTCTAACTTTCCAGTATTATTTTTAACAGAAAAACCATAAGATAGACATAAAATATGATAAAAATGTTAATTTTCCAATGTGTAACAGCGTAAAATTTGACAATATTAAAGGTTAGGGACGTACAAACCAACGTAACTTCGACATTTATTCATTATAATTCATTCATTTTGGCATTAATATATAGCTATTTGGTTGTTGTAATCTTTTAAAGCAAAATAACCATTAATTGTTAGCTGGAAAGACATAAAATGTTTAAAAATGTCAATTTTTCATGTGTAGTACCGTAAAATATGACAATATTAAGATGTAGAGAACAATCAAATCACCAAAACTCAAGTTTTACTGATGAAAATGAATTCATTTTGGTAACAATATGTAGTTAATTGATAGTTCTAACTTTCTAGTATTATTTAAAAGCAATTAAACCATTAGTTGTGAGGTAGATAGACATAAAATGTACGAACATGTTAATATTCCATGTCTAACAGCGTAAAATATGACAATACCGGTATTAAGGTGTAAGGGGACATACAAATCACCAAAACATAGGTTTCACTGACGAAAATGAATTCCATTTTGATATCAATATGTAGCTATTTGATTGTTCTCATTTTCAGGCATTATTTTAAAAGCAATTAAACCATTAGTTGTCAGGTAGTTCAACATACAATATGAGAAAAATGTTGATATTCCATGTCTAACAGCGTAAAATATGACAATATTAAGGGGTAAGGACATACAAACCACCCAAACTCAAGTTTTACTGATGAAAATTAATTCATTTTGGTATCAATATGTAGCTATTTGATTGTTCTCATTTTCTGGCATTATTTTAAAAGCAATTAAACCATTAGTTGTCAGGTAGTTAAACATACAATATGAGAAAAATGTTGATATTCCATGTCTAACAGCGTAAAATATGACAATATTAAGGGTGAAGGGGACATACAAACCACCCAAACTCAAGTTTTACTGATGAAAATGAATTCATTTTGGTATCAATATGTAGCTATTTGATTGTTCTCATTTTCTGGCATTATTTTAAAAGCAATTAAACCATTAGTTGTCAGGTAGTTAAACATACAATATGAGAAAAATGTTGATATTCCATGTCTAACAGCGTAAAATATGACAATATTAAGGGGTAGAGGACATACAAATCACCAAAACTCAAGTTTTACTGATGAAAATGAATTCATTTTGGTATCAATATGTAGCTATTTGGTAGTTCTAACCTTCTAGTATTATCTTAAAAGCAATTAAGCCATTAGTTGTCCGGTAGATAGACATAAAATGTATGGAAATGTTAATATTCAATGTCTAACAGCGTAAAATATGATAATATTAAGGGGCAAGGGGACATACAAATCACCCAAACTCAAGTTTTACTGATGAAAATGAATTCATTTTGGTATCAATATGTAGCTATTTGATTGTTCTCATTTTCTGGCACTATTTTAAAAGCAATTAAACCATTAGTTGTCAGGTAGTTAAACATACAATATGAGAAAAATGTTGATATTCCATGTCTAACAGCGTAAAATATGACAATATTAAGGGGTAAGGGAACATACAAATCACCCAAACTCAAGTTTTACTGATGAAAATGAATTCATTTTGGTATCAATATGTAGCTATTTGATTGTTCTCATTTTCTGGCATTCTTTTAAAAGCAATTAAACCATTAGTTGTCAGGTAGTTAAACATACAATATGAGAAAAATGTTGATATTCCATGTCTAACAGCGTAAAATATGACAATATTAAGGGGTAGGGGGCATACAAATCACCAAAACTCAAGTTTTACTGTTGAAAATGAATTCATTTTGGTATCAATATGTAGCTATTTGATAGTTCTAACCTTCTAGTATTATTTTAAAAGCAATTAAGCCATTAGTTGTCCGGTAGATAGACATAAAATGTATGGAAATGTTAATATTCAATGTCTAACAGCGTAAAAATATGACAATATTAAGGGGCAAGGGACATACAAATCACCCAAACTCAAGTTTTACTGATGAAAATGAATTCATTTTGGTATCAATATGTAGCTATTTGATAGTTCTAACTTTCTAGTATTATTTTAAAAGCAATTAAGTCATTAGTTGTCTGGTTGATAGACATAAAATGTATGAAAATGTTAATATTCAATGTCTAACAGCGTAAAATATGACAATATTAAGGGTAAGGGACATACAAATCACCAAAACACAAGTTTCACTGCGAAAATGAATTCCATTTTGGTATCAATATGTAGCTATTTGATTGTTCTCATTTTCTGGCATTATTTTAAAAGCAATTAAGTTTCCCACGAGGGGTTGAAGGTCATAATGGGGCCAATACTAAAAAATGATCCTATCATGTTGTAATGTTGTAATCTCAAATTGTTCCTCTCATCGCTAAGAATTTAAAAGCAGACAATTGTCATAGTTCTACGAAGCTTAGTTCAGGGGTTATAACGTCGAATATCATAAATAAAGGTCAAATTTTAAAAATGGTCCAATTGCACCAATTAACGTAAGAAACCTCAATCGTATACTACATTCAAATTTTGGTGCAACGATTTGTATTCCCGTGTTCCCCTTCACAGTTAATGCAGCCAAAGTTGAGTTATGGTAATATTTCCCCTACCCTTAATATTACCATATTTGACACTGTTACACATGGAAGTTTTTCTCACATTTCCTTTGTATCTACATAACAACTAATGATACTAGAACGTTAGATGAATTCATTATCACGAGTAAAAGTTGAGTTATGGGAGTTTATATTTCCCCTACCCCTTGATATTGTCATATTTAGGGACCGTTCACAAACACTTGTAAGGGGGGGAGCTGATGCAAAAAGGGGGTCTGAAAATTTGTGGTCCTCCTAAGGGGGGGGCTTTAAAAATGACCAAAAATTTTCCTGGAAAAATTGAGTTTATATGATTTTCTATGGGGTTGACCCATAATTTTCATTTAAAAAAGGGGACCCCTGAAATTTTTGAGTTCTTTAAAGGGGGGGGGGCGAAAAATGTTTGCGATGAATTTTTTGCATCAGGCCCCTCCCCTTACAAGTGTTTGTGAACGGTCCCTTCTGACAGTTTCTGTGTATCTACCTGACAACTAATGATCGCTTTGTTTATAGAAAGTTAGAACAGCCAATCAGATACATTCTGATACCAAGATGAATTCATTTTCATGAGTAAAAGTTGAGTTATGGCAGTTATAAATTTCCCTACCCCTTAATATTGTCTTTTACGCTGTTAGACATAGACAATTTACCTTTTCCTCACAGTTTCTGTATATCTGGCTGACAAATAATGGTCGCTTTGCTTTATAATAATACTAGAAAGTTAGAACAACCAATTAGATACATTTTGATACCAAGATGAATTCATTTTCATGAGTAAAAGTTGAGTTATGGCAGTTATAAATTTCCCCTACCCCTTAATATTGTCATTTTACGCTGTTAGACATAGAAAATTTACCTTTTCCTCACAGTTTCTGTATATCTGCCTGACAAATAATGGTCGCTTTGCTTTATAATAATACTAGAAAGTTAGAACAACCAATTAGATACATTTTGATACCAAGATGAATTCATTCTCATGAGTAAATGTTGAGTTATGGCAGTTTATATGTCCTCTACCCCTTAATATTGTCATATTTAAGCTGTTAGACATAGAATATTTACCTTTTCCTCACAGTTACTGTGTATCTACCCGACAACTAATGATCGCTTTGCATTGAAATAATACTAGAAAGTTAGAACAATCACCTAAATACATTTTGATACCAAGATGAATTCATTTTCATGAGTAAAAGTTGAGTTGTGGCAGTTTATATTTCCCCTACCCCTTAATATTGTCATATTTATTTATGCTGTTAGACATAGAATAGTTACCTTTTCCTCACAAATACTGTGTATCTACCTGACAAATAATGGTCGCTTTGCTTTAAAATAATACTAGAAAGTTAGAACAATCACTTAGATACATTTTGATACCAAGATGAATTCATTTTCATGAGTAAAAGTTGAGTTATGGCAGTTACAAATTTCCCCTACCCCTTAATATTGTCATTTTACGCTGTTAGACATAGAAAAATTACCTTTTCCTCACAGTTTCTGTATATCTGCCTGACAAATAATGGTCGCTTTGCTTTAAAATAATACTAGAAAGCTAGACCAATAACTTGGATATATTTTGATACCAAGATGAATTCAATTTCATGAGTAAAAGTTGAGTTATGACAGTTTACATTTCCCCTACCCCGTAATATTGTCATCTTCACGCTGTTAGACATAGAAAAGTTACCTTTTCCTCACAGTTTCTGTATATCTGTCTGACAACTAATAGCTGCTTTGCTTTAAAATGATACTAGAAAGTTAGAACAATCACTTAGATACATTTTGATACCAAGATGAATTCATTTTCATGAGTAAAAGTTGAGTTATGGCAGTTTATATTTCCCTACCCCTTAATATTGTCATATTTACGCTGTTAGACATAGAAAGCGTACCCTTTTCTCACAGTTTCTGTGTATCTACCTGACAACTAATGGTCGCTTTGCTTTAAAATAATACTAAAAAGTTAGAACAATCAATTAGATATACATATTGAATTGAATTAAATAGAATTAATACCAAGATGAAGTCAATATAATGAGTAAAATATTGAGTTCTGATGATTTATTTTCCCCTACCCCTCAATATTTTTCTATGTTATGCTGATATACGAGGGAAATCAACATCAGTTTTTGTTGGGTTTTTTGTTTTTTTTAAACATTTTTTGTCTTTTTCCCAGTGGTTACTCACGTCCTACACATAAATATTCAAAATATTACATCAATGGAAACTTAACGGATTTTGTAAATGGAAGTTGGTGCAGTGTAGTGACATATTAAGACATGTACACACACATTCATCCCTCCCCACACATACCCTATGTACACCCAGCACCCCACACACACCTCGTCCCACAGACACCCCAACGAACTCATACATATTATAATGATTGGAACTGTTACAATAATGTTTCCCTTGATATGCTTAACATTAAAAACAAAATAAAACATTAAAATTTAAATTAAAAAATTAAAAATGGAAACTGAATCAATTTTGAAAATATAAAGTGCTATAGTTGTGAGATTTGAGGCCAATGTCAAACTTTACACATATGGTTTTAAAAAATCAGATTACCACTCATTTATGGACTATATACTTCCAAATATGCTCAAATGAAACCTGTTTTTGTTTAAAAATAATACTAGAAAGTTAGGAAAATCATTTAGCTACATATTGATACCAAAATGAAATCAAAATCATGAGTAAAAGTTGAGTTCTTGGAGTTTATATCTCCCCTACCCCTGAATTTTGTCCTATTTTTTGTGATTTTATGCGATTATCGTCCATACATAAAATGACCTGTAAAAAAAGTGATACCACAATTTGAGTCCACTACCTACCTAGCAGTGATCTAGAGGGTCCATACTAACTACCTATGGTGTCAAACCTTGTATGTAGTGGGGGATGAACGAAGTCATTTTTTTGAGGTTGCTGCTCCTGTACTATTATATTGATATTTCCAATCCCGACTTGCCAAATGGTTTTTTATACATGTAGTTTGATCAGCTCGTAATTGGCGGGAATCGTTAGGCTTTTACCACTACGTCGAAAAGTAGACCAATGTTAAGTGTGGTATATAGTTGACCAGTATGGTCTATTTTTAAGTATAGAACTTCAATTAATAATTTGTGATGACTCTCTGGCGAGATATTACAAGACAATTCTCGAAATAAAATATATTGATATTAATCTGTGATGTTATAAGGCCTACCGATTACAAGCTCATTAAACTATGGATACAATCTTGACAAAAGTCTCTCCAGTGGGTGTAGTATTCAGTGTTGAAGTAACTAGTCTTGAGGAAGCCAGATGAACTCTAGTATAATATATTAAAGGGTGCTTATTTATTTTTTACCATATACTTACAGGTTGGCACCGAGTTTGATCCCAAAGAAAGAGTTTTCCGCAACTTTGCCCGCATCATGGGTCCTGAAGATGAACCGTGTGTGTTCCTACGCTGGTCATCAGGAGAGCAGTATTTCATCACCTTGACATGGATCGACCCAACAGACCATATAGCAGGCTCATTTGATACCACAGTGGATAGGGATAGGGAGGAGACTCATCACACACCGCCTTTTACGAAACCCCTCCGTCCAGGTCGGTGGACCGTCAAAATGCTCTACCAATGGATGGTGGTAGCTGAAGTGCACTTTTTAGTAGTGCCGTTGGCACTCAAAGACCTCAAACCCATTTCAATAGAGGATTCCGAGTTACTGAATTCGGGTCCGGCAAATAATAACTATGTGAATAAAGACTTCTCCAGTATGAAGACACTGTTTCAATTAGCGGATTCTACGCAGTTGATTAAAGATGCCGATAAAAAAGCAAGCAGTAAAGGTGAACACCTACATGCCTGGATCGACGATTGGGTCGAACAATTCTGGTCCGTCTTAGGTTTTTGTGTGACGTCACCGAAGAAAGCGTCAGAATCTAGAACTGGTTGTTCAAGTTTTAAACTATGTGAGACTCAGGCATGGAGTACATATTATCATGATGCGAAATCAGAATTAGGACCTGTGAAACCCGATGGAAGGATTAGGTAGAAATAATGATATGCCACGCACTGGACTGCGCTGGCTACATTTGTATGTGTGATGTATAAATATACTTTTTTATGTGCCCTCAGAAAAAACAGAACAAAATTGCCAAACTCAGAAAATGACCATTGATTTTTTATAATGAATAAAATAGGCAATAGAGAGGGATAGTACATTATAGGGTTAACCCCATGAGCACTGCCTGCTGATCTAAAATTGCCTCTGATTAGTCAATTACATAATATCTTCACTTTAATCACCAATCAGAATGGAACTTTGCAAATAATTCACGCCAATTTTTTTGTGTGGTGAAATTATTCTAACAATGTTGCTGATTGGGCCAATTGTTAATGAAAACTTCTTATTGGCCAATCAGCAGGTAGTTCTCATGGGGTTAACCTTTCATATAAGCTGTATAATCCCTATCTTGAAGTAATGAGTATACTTAACTACATGACAGTAGTACCAATAGTAGAGACTTTTTATTATCCCTTACTTATTGAAGTCTTTGCATCTGGCTTTTTCTGTTCTTAATAACATATAAAGAAACTACCAAATGTTGATGACCCTGCATATATATCTTACAAGTGATTCGGGTTAGGGTTCTAAGTAATATAATAAGGGCGTGATCACATCAGGCACTTTTGATGTAGGGACGTGGAGTCGACCCTACATCGAAACCACTTCCCAGTGTAGTGTGAACACAAAGTAAGTGGATTCGACCCTACATCAACAATGTGGATCGAAACTACCTGGTTGAGGTAGTTTCGACCCTAGGAGGTGGGTTAACTTTCGTAATGTGAACACGATAATGTGGAGTCGATCCACATATACCGGAAGTGGCTGTGGTCGACGGGGCGAAATGGTGAACGTCAATGGAACAAAACGAACTGAAGCGCCACCAATCAATCGATATTGGGGTCCAGCATTGAGTCATCCGCACTCAAACGCAATTACGCGCCCGGCCTGCGCGATCAACTTTATGCGCCACGCTAGGCGTCCTGCGCGGAATTACCAGCTCGCAGATACGCGTGTAGTTCTTCACGGTGTAAAAAGTAAACAAAATTGTGAAACAAAATAAAGATTGAATTTTAAATAGCATCGCTGTTTTTCCGTATATATCTTTTGTATTTTATGGCATCAAAACAAACTGGAACAAAGGTAACTAGTATCCAGGTGCCGTTTAAACAATTATGTTGTGGAAGCTAAAGTGAAAGTGAAATATGACAAAACAGAGGAGAAAATACGCTGTATTTGGTATTTTTACACCGTGGACACGTGAGAAACGCACGTGTTGTTTGTTTACATCTCAGACCCCAATATCGATAGGTGACATCATCAGAAAAAGGTCTATAAATCGCTTCTGAGGTGATGGCTTTACGAAATTTGGTATCTATGCTGCGTGGTACTACATGTGAGTCGTTCTACATGTAACATCCGGGTATGTGGATTCGCTCTACTTACGTCATAACCCACTTTCGATGTAGATTAGCTTGCTAGTGTGAACGCGAACCCAATGTGGATTCGATGTGGATCGACACCACTTCACTACCTAGGTACGAACCCACATTGTGTAATGTGAACACGCCCTAAGATAAGCCCAAATTCATATCCTTGTCCAGGACTTTCACAGAAAGAAATGTTGCTCTTTCCGAGAGTCACATTTTTCGCTTGAGTCCTGCACCAGCTTGCATGGCATCTGATCCTCTAGACATAGCTAGCCATTAGTCATAAAAAGTATTATATATAGTTTTTTTAAATAGTCCTGTTTTGATAGGTTGACATATTCTGTTTGTGAGAAAGGTTTGTAACAGGGTAGAAAGTTACGCGAATGAAGTCAAGACAACTTACAAAGATGCATCTCATGATATAATGTTTGAAATGGTTTATGATATTATAAAACAAAATTATTTGTTAAGCAGCTGACCTCATTTGGACATCAACTCATGAAACAAGGTATTGGGCTGTTCTATTTGAAATCCATACACCCCCTGTGGAAGACATGACCTTAATGTCCCACACAGGGGTTATGTATTTCAAATTGAGTTACCTGAATGGATGACTCCATTTGAAATGTATACCCCCTATGTGGGAGATTTATAGTCATGTCTTCCATAGGGGGTGTAGAGATTTCTACTGGAATAGCTCATTTTACATGCAGAATAGAATTGCATTTATTGGACAAAATTTTACAGGGTCCACCTCAAGATTTGCATGTACCTGTGAGTATTAATTTTAAGAAGTACAACATACTTAATGTTGCTATATTTAATCCTCTGACTCAAATGTGCTGTGCGCTGTGTTCAAATGTGTGTGCGTACTTGCTTCGCAGAAGCTCCAATTAGCTACCGTTGCTCAGTAAATACATCACTGCCTAGTGCCTAGCACGATTGGTTTGATTGTGTTGAGTTAAGTGTAGTTTACAATGTCATACATGTGTGGAATGCTTGGGGACGCACTCATCATATTCAAATTCTACATTTTGTGTCCGAGAATAAAATATAGTGACGTTTAGCAAAATTTCCCTTGCTGTACTGGCTAAGGACCTACAACCCGAAACCTGAAAGATAAGGGGTGATAGGCTTGAAGCAATAATGAGAAAAGCATAGTTGATCATATTTCTAACATTTTTAACCATGTTTTTGAAAAAAGACAATTTTAAAGCCATGCTGTAACATTTCCCAAAGAAATGTCACTCTGTCAATTTTGACTGACATCGGTCCTGTTGATGTGTTATGACCATCCCATACACAATTTACGGAAAGTGTTCTGAACATTACGTATGAATAAAATGGCGGCACACATCTTTTTATTAAAAATCTTAGATTGTGTCACAAAGGCAGCACATTAAGGGCTGGGGTATGAACGTTTGGACAGTATTTATTTTGGAACATTAGAGCACATCAGACATGTCGAATTGCATTCTGAATACGAAGAATGTCATTCTGATATCAAATAATTTTGATTTTTGAAATTAGCAATTTAATACACATTTTATGGCAAATCATTAAAAATTGATATTTTTGATATTTAACGTACTTGAAGTAAACTTTGTAAATCTGATGATTTATACTTAAAGTGTATGTAGGTGGGATAAAAGGCCGACGATCAATTGAAAATTTTGACCTTTCATATTGAAGATATGTATTTTTTTACCAAAAACAAAAACAAAAAATAGGTCTTTTGGGAAAAAAATCCATAACTTCAATATGAAAGGTAAAAATTTTCAATTGACCGTCGGCTTTTCCTCCCTGCTACATACACCTTAAGAATATATCATTAGATTTATATAATTTACTTCGAGGACTGTTATATATCAAAAATTTGAAAAATATCAAATTTTATAATTTGTCATAAAATTTGTATTATATTGTGATTTTCAAAAATGAAAATTATTTGATATCAGAAAGACATGCTTCAGTATTCAGAATGCAATTCGATAGGTCTGAGGTGCTCTCATGTCCCACAAAAAATACTGTCGAAACTTATAATAAACGCTCATTTTAGATCCCTTAAGCTTTTTGAAAAACATTCAGGGTGTCCTCCTCAGCAAATGTTACAATATAATATATGGCTTTAAATTTTATGCAAAGTTAAATGTTTGCAAATCGTGAAAAATGATACATCATGATATTGTCACTTTTATTGGATCTAACATCTTATTTTGTAATATTAGTGATCAGTGTGAAATACAAGTTGATCAACTTTCAATTTATTACAGAGAATATTAAATTATCCAAAGAAATAATGTGTGTTAGTGCTTCCAGGATAATGGGTGGTTTTAGAGTTAATAATAATTATAATTACATCATGAACTTTGAAGTACAATATAGTAATTTCTTCTCAAATTATGTATTTATTGATTGATATCATTTTAGGCATTCCTCAAAAACAACTACTACAGCATGTAAGCCTTCAGTTGTTTTACCGGGTCATATATAAAGCAGTTAATAATATTATATCACACCTACATGTATAAGCTGTTCATTGAAGTTGCTGTTAGGTGGTAAAATACTATCAACTTCAAATACATGTCCTATACAAAAACATTTGTAATGAAATGTTTTTACACGATTACTCAATTTTACCAAAATTGAAGGTGATCTATTATACATTATTGCAACAAATCTTTATTCCTGACTTTAATTTGATTTCACAATTTCATGCAGACTTGTAGGGATTTTTATGTATATAATGCAAGCATTATGTATGTATGTATGCAAGCAATTTTTACTGTAGAGGCTTATTATTTTATATAGGGTGCTTGCTTGTGAACTGTGTGTGAACATGTAAGATAGAGAGAGACTATCTTTCATGGTGTGAATGACCATACTTTAAAAGGAAAATATATATTTGTATGCCATGACCACAGAAATTGTGAAGAAGAATCCAGCACCATTTATATTGGCGTCATCAGATATGGAGGTATTTGGTTCCTCGCCAAGATTACATGGAAACAAACTAAAACAATTATGCGTCAAAATGATAAATACGTATTTATGTCAAACGTATGAGAATTAGTGTGTTGTGCCATGAAGCATTTCAAGTTGGGCCTACAGTTTGTGAATGTAGCGCATAAGCACAGATTAGTCCCTAATAAACTAGTACTCCAAGGCAAAACATGAATACCTACCAAATACCCACCTTATGCCTGACTGAAAATGGCAGCAAGACCTGATTCTCCATCAGTATTTCTTTGGTCATACCAGACTGAAAAGCAGGGTTGCCAAAAGATTTCAGCCCGAATCGCGGGTCAAATAATCGAAAAGTCGCCCAATTTTTCACTTTACCATTGGTTTCTATGGGGCAGGAAACTAGCGGAAGTCGCGAGGGAGCCAATGTTGAAAAAGTCGCCCAATTTTTTCTTAACCATTGGTTTCTATGGGACCGAAATTGTCAAAAGTCGCGGAAAAATCTTCAAAAGTCGCCCAATTGGGCTACCAAATCGCGGGTTTGGCAACCCTGCTGAAAAGATGTTTGATTTGATAACTATGTAGCAGACAGTGACAGGTTGTTGAAATATGATGCAATTGATTTATGTACAGGATGAACAGATATCAGGGGTGTATCCAGAAACTGACTGTTGGGAAGTAGGGGACTTGGAGTGGAGTCCCAGGGGCTAAAATGTGCCCAAGATAGGCCTATTTTTTTTTTCAGAAAACCCGGCTTGGATATGCCCCTCAATATATAGAGCATAGTTATATGGATATACAGGCTGTATATAAATGATTGACACCCATCAGCTTGGTTGTCATCTACAAATTTTTAATAAGGTGGCTGTAATATCATGGTTATGATGAATTTTGATGTTTCAGCCATGTTCACTGGATATTGATAGGTACAAATCATTTTGATGCACCATATATAAGATAAATGGTGTGATGTGATCCAATCAGGCTAAAGGTGGCCATTGTGAAATTGAGATACAGGTAAATGTAAGGAGTAAAAACCAATCGTCGTTGAACAGTAAAAACCTCCTTATGTGTTTGGCCCCTGAACATGTTTAAAACAAAACTGACAACCAGATACATAAGGGATTTTGCTTTAAACATGTTAAGGGGCCAATAACACATAGGAGGTTTTCCAGCCCAACGACGAAATAAAATTCATCCTACAATGTGCATTGTAAAAGCTGGTAACTTTGCAACAAAGTATGCCAAGGATGTAAGGATTTCAGCAATGTGATATTCCCGTTGAAATCCATACACCCCCTTTATGGAAGCCATCACCTTTAAGTCTCCCACACAGGTGGTGTGGATTTCATTCAGGTAACACCATTTGAACTTCACCCTGCCCCCTGTGTGGAAGATGTCATGTGTGGAAGATGGTCATGTCTTTCATAGGGGGTGTATGGAATTCAACTGGACACTTGTTGGTGATGATGAAATTTTGCCTCCTTTGGCTGGGTGGATCAGATTATGGAACAAAGTCTATTTATCATTGTTAAATTAAAATCGGTGTACAGAAAAAATGCAAGTAGAGAAAAAATCATGGGTTGAAGAATTAGTTGGTTAAGAGATTGTGATGGATAATTGAAAACTAACAGTATTTTTATGCCCCATTTTGTTACAGTTTGAGATTTTCCAAATGGTGTTTTACATTAATCTGGTTCATTGCTGTGAATCTTGATTGTTGACATCTATGGGGTGGGTGGGTGGGAAAAGATAAAATGTGTGGTCATTGTTAAAATGCCATGTAACCAAGGGTGAAAATAAAGAGTTTCTACCAGAACTCAGTTTAAAAAAAAGAGAGTCTTGGATCACCTGAATTAATTCGGGATCAGGACCCGCTTCAAGCTTAACACTACTGTTGTTTCTTTTTAATAACAGTTGGTTTATATCCAGTGGCATAGTACAATAGCCTCTATTCAACAGCAATATCTCAAATTGCAGAGAAATTACCATTTTGGTTCACCATTTCACATGTTTTGGTTACTGTAAAACACTTAAATTTTGCGAGGTATTTAATTTCGCGAATTTCCTGAGCACCTGAAATTTGCAAAATTAAATTCCTGTGAAATATAAAATTTTACATTGAAACTAACAGTAACTTTTCTGGATTCATGAATTTAAAAACCTTGTACGCACTATTTTAAAACCAATCAAGGATCATGGAGAATTTGATTGACAGTGACGTCAGATGCAAACTAGTCTTTTTATCTCTGTCTTCAATGATAGTATTGTGATTTTTATTACCAACCAGCTACAATAGCCAAGTAATGGGACTGAAACAAATCCTTTAGCCCATTTATTTTCACCCTTGCATGTGACAAATATCCACTGTATCATGCCGTCATTGCAATTGATATTGCCATCATAAATTGGACATTTGGCAGAGGTCTTGATGCAAATTTATGTCAGACATTCAGTGATATAAGGGATGATATCAAAACTCTATCAGCAGTTGACCGCCAGTTCCGTCCGGTTCCTATCATTCTAAACAATGGAAACGGGATGGAACCGGTGGTCAACCGCCAGTATAGTTTTGATTTCATCCCTAAATAAAAATGTTTTATACAGTATCTCAAAACTTCCTTCCTTAATTGTGTATAATATTACAATACTTCTGTACAGAAATATATATATTTAATGGCAGACTTGAGTTCAAGATTCAGTATTGCCAGTTTGTTTTGTATTTGTATGTATTAATATCATATTTTTGGATAATATATAAATTCAGAAATATAATAATGAGTGAATCAAAAAGGTAAATTGCATACCTCAAAAGCATGGTATACAGGTGGGCACAAAATGTTGGTCAAAACTATATTTTGTTTGGCTGTGTTTTGAAGAAAAAAGTTTGTCTTAGCACCCTGCTGGAAAAGCTTTTAAAAATTTACATTTTACAGAACCAATGTTAGCAGGTTGGAATGCAACTATTATCTGTTCCAACTTCGATGACACCTCTGTCACTCTCAAAAGGTATTGGGAGGCCGGTCGACTGCATATCCGTCAGTACACGCTTTTCAATACAGAATAAATGCTAATAACCTCATCGTGACATCATCCAAGCAGCAAAGTTCATTTCCCATTGAAAAAGCGTGTATTGACGGATATGCAGTTTACCGTTCTGTGGAGTGGTTTGATGAGACAGGTGCCCTGTTCAATTCAATGCAAATCAATGCTGTATTGTTTGCAGATTTATTTGCCC
The DNA here is from genome assembly GCF_039555335.1 of Amphiura filiformis. NCBI lineage: Eukaryota > Metazoa > Echinodermata > Ophiuroidea > Amphilepidida > Amphiuridae > Amphiura > Amphiura filiformis. The sequence goes on along the minus strand of NC_092631.1, from coordinate 22,405,908 downwards.
CAGCGTGACAAGGTGTCACTGTAGCTGGAACATATCATTATTATAGTGTTGATCAAAATTAATTTTCAGTTATGTTTTGAAAAAAGAAGGGAAAATCTGCATCAGCCCTGCAGGAATTGCTTTTAATATTCACATTTTACTGTTTTGTTTGTTTGTTTATAAAAGAAAAGAATAAGAAAATTTGGCCGTAAAGCAGCTTGAAAACAACCATGCTTAGGGTCTAGGCAAGAATCACAGAAACAATTTAATTTTCATTTATTTTGCATTAATATCATAATGACATAATTTTTATAGTGACATGTTCATGTTGCTCTCTGCTGGCAGATTTTCATTTTTTTTTTTAAATTATTTTTTAAGTTCTTAATTTCATTTGTTTTATTCAACTTCATGACGTCACTGGGCATGAAAAACCTCCTATGTGTCATTGACCCCTGAACATGTTTAAAGCAAAACCTCTAATGTAACCTTTTGGCAGTTTTGTTTTAAACATGTTCAAGGGCCACAATCACATAGGTTTTTTGACAACCAGTTTGTTTACAATACAAAGTTGTCAGAAAACATCAAAAGGATTATGAATTATGATCATCGAACCAAGTTTTTATCAGATTTTACATAAAATATATCATCCATTATTATGTCAGGTAGTTGTTAGTCTAAATACTGGAATTACTGCCATTTTGATACGTTTGGTTGTTAATTTTGAAATATTGTTGTATGCCAAAACAAAAACTTGCCAATAATACAACCATACTCATTTTTATTCAATGTGAAAGTTAACTTTCGCAGTAGCAACTCCATTTTAGCCTGTTAATGGTAGATTTTAGTATTGTTAGTGTATCATTGATTAGTTTTACTGTCATTTGACATCCATCTCTTGCATAACCTCTTCAATGTCAAGTTCACCTGTGTCAATGAGCTATTCCAGTTGAAACCCATACACCCCCTGTCGAAGACACAACCTTAATTTTCCACACTGGGAGTGTCAATTTCAAATGGGGTTAGCTGATTGGGTGACTCCATTAAAACAACATTCTGCGTGTGACATATTAAGATTATGTCTTCCATAGGGGGTATATGGATTTCAACTGCGCAATATCAGTAACAAATTGCGGCTTTCCTAACCTTTTCACCACATCACACACATTACAGTGGCAACATTTAGTTTAAGGGTGAATTTGGATATGGATGATCTGCAATTAGGCTATTATACTTTATAGTTGCCTGCTGCATCTCAAAAATTTCAAACACCACTTGCCAAAGATTGGGCTGCTGAGGCAATCATCATGATTTATGCTTAGTTCAAGCAATATTGTGTGCTTTCAGGGTACTGGAATAATGCTTTTTAATATTTTTTAAAATTTGAATATACAAAAGGATTTTAGACTCATCATGAATGATCAATGATGATTATTTGCTGGAAGGAAAAGTGGCTAACCAGTTTTCCACTCAATTGTGTGATTTCAACCTAAGCCAGTGGTGGGACTTAATGCAACATGCTTGTACCCACATTTCCCCCGCTCAACTAAAGGTTGTAACTTGTAAGTGTGGTGGGGTGGTGGTGAAAACTTGAGTTGTGGAAATCACTACTCATACCAGAAGCGTAGCCAGAGTTTTAGGGTGAGGGGGCAAAGCCAAATTGTTGTCCCATTTTTAGTAATTTGAGGACACTTTACTCTTTGCCATCTCCATTTTATCCCAGAAAATTATCTGGGGGTTCCTCCCGCTAGCTATGCCCCGGACTCATACCTGATTCATTGATGAGTGTAGTGCGGGGAGAGAAAATGTTTTTAAAATGGTGCTAGAAACCAAAAAAATGTCAAACTGATTTGACAAAATACATTGGACAAATATCTTTGAATTCTTGTGATACTGCTTTGAGATTATTTTCAATTTGTTATATATTTTAGTATAATTAACAAATTATTGTTTAGGGGTGATAATATTTTGAGCACGAAGTTCAAAGAAGTGGAAAGTAGAAATTTTTGTGTAATTAAATTTTCATGTGTCCCAATTTGGAACTATTTCATTTTGTAAATTTGTGATTCAAAGCTTTCTTGCATCGACCGATACACAAAACAAATATATTCGCACATTATTATTTTTACGGGAGCTGTTTGCAACTCGAAAAGCATGAAAATAAATTTAACATGAAAATTTCTACTTTTTCAGTAACCTAGTTTTAAGCTCATAAGCAGCTGTGTGAAATGTTAACGTTAATTTGGGGTTATTTTTGGCTAGGAATATATTGTGTGATTAATCTAGGTTCATTTTATTATTAATAATCAATTGTTCCCCAACAGAATAATATTCATTGGAGATTAAAAAGAAAGAATTTTATAACAAATATGTATGTTTTACAGATTGAGAATAAAGTAAGAGATGAACAAACGAATACCTGTGGCGGATTCCAATTTATGCTTCAAATCTTCTTTGTACATCTAAGGTTGAACCAAAGAGATTCAAACATGAGCTCAGGCTGCAAAATAACTGCCTTAATGCCCTACCAGTTGTCTTGATGCCCTATTAATTGCTGCTACTCTTTAACATGTAATTGCCTTGTAAAATAGGTGTTCCCTTTCAAAATTGCCTTGAAATGGGTGCCCTTCAGAATCCTTATTTTGCAGCCTGCATGAGCTATAAATTACGTCAAAAAGGTGGGCAGTTTAATATCTAAAGAACTGGTGCGCATTCATAAGATACAAGTCTCTACCTCGATCACTTGAATAAAAATCGAGGGTTGAGAGCCAGAAAGCACTCACAATCACCTGCTCCCACGAAATAAGCATGAAGTTGCCGGTTCACTATAGAAGATAGGCCCCTACTGCCATTATTGATTTTTGAAGACAAAAGCAAGGAGCCAGCTTTATGCTCATTTTGTGAAAACTGCTTTCTGTTACTGAACCCTCGAAATCAGAGCTCGAAATTTGCACATCAAAGTCATGAATAGACTTCTTTCGCGATACGGACTGTCTTTTGTCATATTTCCCCCCTGACACATGGCACTTTAGCTGAAAGTCTGAAATACAGCAAGAAATTGTCAGATTGTAAATGTAAACCTACGCAATATGGACTGACCTCTGTCCTATTTTGCCCCAGTCGCATAGCTCATGAATAGACTGCTTAGCAATACGGATTGTCCTTTGTCCTATTTTCCCCCAGGTTTTTGACACATCGTGCTTTAGCTGAAATACAGCAAGAAATTGCCAGATTGTAAATGTAAACCTGTAATTTCAGGTAGAGTATCTTGAGCTAAAGAGATTGAGCTAAGAATAACCACAGTAGCATTGTATGAGTCATCTGGGGGCACCTAGACTGAGAGGTTTGATTTTTTGAGGGGGCACTGGGTCTAATTGAGGGGGCACCAATCATTTTATTGTACTTTTTCAATGGAATTTGTCAAATTTTAACTAATTCACTCTAGTAGTAGTAGTGATGTATTATCATAGCGATGGGTCTACACTATTTGCCCCCCTCCCCCGTACTAAAGTTTGTGAAAAAAATAACGATTCATAATGATTTTCTTATATAGTACAGGGCAATTCCACTAATAATATTGAAGACAATTGCTATGGTAATTAACTTTTTTACATCACTACTTCTATGACGAATTGGTGACATGCCCCTATGATGCTATGTCACTGAATAACCATGTATGTGAAGTTTTTGCAAAAATCTTTTATTGGGGGGAATTTACATGATTAGTGGCATATCAGGGTCAGTAGTCCGATGAGCAAAGATAAAACATTTCCTAGTGGGAATCATTTTTGCCCTGTGTTACTGGTCTAATCCATATGGGTGTAACACCTGATTAAAAGTCCCATTCAATGATCCCAGCAAAAGTATTGAAAAAATTAAAATTGTGTATAAATCCCTCAAAAGTAAAGGATAAGTCCTTAAAATTGTCCTTATTTATGAAATGAAAATTTGGGCAAAAAAACAAAGGAAATAGCATTATTGACAAAGTTGAAGCCCCATTGAAATATATGTACGGTAGCTCATTTATATAAATTACAGATTCATGTAAAATTTTGTCTTTCATGCAAGGCTTCCGGCTGAATTACTAACAGGCTATGTTAGCACATCTCTGACAATGACAAAGATACAAAAAATCTGATTTTTGGTAGATCGCTGGATATGGGCAAATCAATGAATGGGCCTTTAACTTCATAATGTAAAAGGTAAGTTGGGTACGGTTTTGTAATAAATATTGCACTAAATACTTTTTGTCTGAAGGAAATGCATGTTATTTGTTCTATTCATCTTAAATTTGGGTAGACTGTCCCACAATTTCGATAGACCGTACACGCGTATGGCCTATGAAAAAATACCAAAGTCATAATAATCACCGTCCTGTCAATTTTAAGGTTATGGGTGATATGGGATGTTTTTGCTGTAGAATCTGAAAGCGAATAAGGAAGATTCGACCGTGTTTTCACTCAACTGTGATGTAGATTCGATACAGCTGATGTGAAAACCGCGGAAGACATCCCAAACGACATGATATCTGCTGAACAACAACCTAAAAAAAAGATCTCGAAATTTGCTAGAACGGTTGTTTAGTATTTAAAAATGGACTAACAGCATTTTGCAAAACCCTCGCACTTTAAAAGTTTATCTTGGAATTAGTCATACAAGTAGGTTAATAGCAAAATTTTCTCGGCCTAGTCTTCGGGAAACCAATTCAAAACTAAACTTAATTGTAAAGAAAGGGAGAAAACTATAAATCTTGCAGCATTGCTGATAATTACAGTCATAAAGTTAGCAGAGTTTGCACAAGTAGGCCTAACTTTTTATGTTAACAGGGATAATCATATCACATAAATGAAAATAAACCAAATCTGTTTTTTTTCTGTAATTACAGGTACTACTACCGAAACTTATGCGCAATAATAGGTTTTAAAAATAAATAAAAAAATCTGTTCAAAAAATGAACTACTTAAGGTCTATATCTCGAAAACTAGGCGTTCTTTTTTATCGTTGTATACTCTCTAAATTCCTAAGATTTAAAAATAAGTCTAAGAGACTTGTTAGAATGACAAAACCTTTCAGAGACTTAAAATTCAAATCTTTATTAGAGTAAAATTTAAATCCATTAGATTTGAATTTTAAGTCTTTTCAAGGTTTTGTCCTTCTTATAAGTCCCTGGAATTTAGAGAGTAGGCCCTAATCATAAACATCAGGCCTAGAACCATTTCAGCTTATAGCAACCACTTTGGCAGGCAAATGCCAATGATAATAAATGTAGGCCTAGATATAAGTCCTTTAATAATGGAAATGAGATATTCGTCAAAATAATGTATATGGGTACCAATCATACTTCTATACACTATGGCATATAAAGCAACTTTGGTAGGCCTACGAAAATGAACGAATAAACAAATAAATAAATAATAAAATAAATAAACAAATTTAAAAAAAAGAAACAAACCAAGGCCTTAAGTTTCATGTCAAGTGAAATATCCATCAAGATAGGCAAATGGAAATGAGATTTTTGTCAAAATAGGCCTAATGTATGCCTAGTACAGCCATAGAGATGGGAATGCAACTTTGGCAGGCCTATAATTAGGATGGAGTAAATAATAAAAAATAAAAAAATAAATAAATAAAAGGGTCATACTTAAATAAACCAAGGCCTTATACTTAGTCTAATGAAAAACGAAAATCCATCTAGTTTAGGCCTAAAATCATTTCATTGAAAATATAAAGGCCTGCAATAATGAGACCGTCAAATTGCCAAAAAAATGAAAAGATACTAAGAACGAACGCTTCAACAAGACCGAAACTGCAAAATGTCTAAACACAAATTATTATGTACAACTATATACACGGGATTATTTACAATTAACAATAATTAAAATATACAAAACCTACAAATTTACCAATCTCGGAGATTTCGTTTTCAATGGTGATCTGATATCCCTTTTCGGAAACGGCGTCAGATACTCATCTTCAAAACATCTGCCGAGGTGAGATCTCATCCGGGCTTGATCGAAAAAGACATCGGTTGGATCTCTTCCAAGGGCGAGTTCGATGGAGTTAGCGATCGCGAACAAACCACAGTCACTGGCACCTCGCTGTCGTTGAACGTAAGGCCACGAAATAGCGGGTAGACCAGGACAAAGACAACGGATCTGATCCTGAATGGATGATGTCACACCGAGCTCCAGATTGTCCCACAAACTCGCACACCCATCAATGTATGACACTGTCACCCAATGACCGCCACCGTTGTGGATGATCTGCACGCCTGGTCTCTTGTCGTCGCTGAAAGCGCTAAACTCATGACAAAGTCCAAGACACGGCATTTGAAAACCATCCACATCAGGAAATTGTCGCATCAGAAGTGTTTGAGCAGCTACAATATGCTCGTCCTCCAACCAGTCTCCGGTCTCCAAACCATGGCGCTCTCGGTTGGTGAGACCAAGAGCAGACACCCATAGCTCTGACGATGGCTCAACCTCAGAAACAACAGACCTTCGACTACGTGACGAACAGGGAGGATCGATCGTAACTGTAGCTGCTCTTACCTTCTTCGGTGACGGCACAGCTGACTGGTCAAGGGATGACAGTTGGCGTTTTCTCGATCTCTTCTTTACCTGTGTAAGGACATTCGCTGTCATCGCCTTCGAAGATCGGATCCGTCGGAACACCATCCGTAACTCGCCCTTGAAAATAACCTCATATATCTCTGCTGCTGGCGATATCGAATTAAACGAACTCTCTGTAGATGCCATGGCGTATACTCAATCGAATCTGTAAGGATAAAATGTTTAAGAAGATCAAAATCGGTGATAATTCGCACAAAATTAAGAGAAACTCAAAAAGCGTACCTGTAACCATAGACATACCAACCTAGACCTATCACTGCCCATCCCTTACCACAGCGGGAGGTGAAGCCCCGTATCCAAGGTGATATTGACGGATTGACGGGGTTACTAGGCGCGGAGATATAACGCGTATATTCTGACTCGCTCGTTTGCGTGGTTACTGCGCTGTTATCGCCCGCGTTAAATGCAACATGTTCCGTAGACGCGAACATGTCTGCTTGTTTGCGTCCGGGTATGCGTCCTTGTCAAATTCGTTGCTAAGCAGTGTCGGCTTCACTACGCGAGTCAAAGTCATAGGTCTAGGTTCTCGTTTGTCTGGGCCTGTAACGGTCAGCTTCTTTCTTCGAGTCGGGTTGCCAAGTCAGTTGTCAAGTAAACAAAACACGCGTAAATGCCAGTGCGCATGCTCATCATAAAGCCCGCGAAAACGTCATAATGGTTTTACGCGTACTACGCTACAAGTACGCGCACCGTGACGCGAACGGTTGTTACGCGGAAACAAAGATATTAGCTGTGGCTGCACGCCCAGACAAACAAGTGGTATGTCTATGGCTGCACGGGGGTACTCAAATTTCGTTTATAATTTGGTAGAGTTGTTCCTCGACTGATCATGCGCTGGAAACCTCACGTCAATAACATCTGTAAGAAGGCGAACAGTACCAGAGATCGAGTTCTTACAAAGGAATCTCAGCTCAGGAAGTGCCCAGCCAAGATCAAGGAACAGTCATACAATGCCTATGTTCGCCTATACTCTGAATTACGCTTCATCCGTCTGGGACCCCCAACCATGATCTTGTGGCCCGGTCATACATGATCCAACGAAGAGCTGCCCGGTTCGTAAATCTGACTACCACCAGAGGCACAGTGTTACCAAAAATGCAATATTACCTGAAATGGAAAACACTCCATGAAAGGCGAGCCCATAACAAAGTGATCATGCTTTAGGGCTTATCGTATCATCTATGGGTTTGTGGCCATTCCATCTGGCGCTAGGTAGGCCTATCTGCTTGAAGAAGAAGAAGAATAATTTTGAAAGAGGTCTTTCAAAACATAAGGGACTCCAAGATTACAAATAGGACCATAGGCCTAAACCCAAAGGCATGTCAATTTTAATCTAAAGATATGAAGGCGAATTGCCACGACTAGAACCAGTACATGCACTAACTTGCGTTTTTGAAAGACAGGGGAATTTCTAGAGCTACCAAATTCCAATAATCATGAATGCTCTTGTGTTTCTAATTGCCATGCATCTATGGATTGGAAACACGGCTTTTGAAATGTGATGTTGGCGGAAAATGTTAAGAATATCTTAGAAGATCCAGAAAACTAATGATTTTGTCAGACACCTGATTGGTTATGAGACCATAATTGTCAAAGGACGTACTGAAGGCAGCCGTAGACGTGGTGGTATCAGCAGTTGATAGCTACTTCTACCCAGGGAGCAGAGATGGTCCACCTGCATTGGGAAGATATAAAAACCTCTTGGGTGTCAAACAGTTTAGTGGGGTCAAATAAACACCCCTAGGGTGGACACGTAAAAAAATCTTCTGCACGGGACCTACAACAGGGGGGGGGTCACATGTGTGGGGGGTCCATTTTAGTAATTTTTGCTCAAAGTATATTGTGTTTGGTGTCAAATGAAAGGAAATTTAATTTCAAACACTGGAGGTGGTGTTGGTTTTGTCAATTTATCATCCTGCAAAGAGTTACACTTAATTTAAGGTGTACATGTAGACCTATACTATATATTGACGAATGATTGAAACGTTAATGAGGCTATATTGTGTACCGTATATTATTACTGTCCCTATCTAGAATACTAGAAAATGCTAAAGGTGCCTTAAGACTTCTAGCTATTTCAGTGGAATGTTTCATTCTTATAGGAACTATTTTCTGCAATGGTACCTCTAATACCCCATTGGATGTCTTCTTCAGATCCACTTTCTTTTCATCACTTGACTCCATTTCACCTGCCAGTTCCCTTTCCGAGTCCTCTTGCAGCTTTGCTCGACTACAGGTATCAGGATGTCCTCTGCAGATACAGCCGATATTGCAGCGTCTGGATGCTTTTCAACACTTGCAGTTTCTTTGGTACCCTTTCCTGCAGGAGCAGTTGGTTCCTTTTGATACATATGGTGGCCATGGTGGATTTCTCATTACTTGTGGAACTACGATGTCCCCCTCTAAAGTCCATCCGCATTCCTTGGGATCTGGGAGGAAGGCTTATAGCGATGTGTGCTGTTTTGTCTATGATGCATGCATATGCTGCTCTCTCCAGGTGAAGGCGAAATGCATCCTTGGTTGGCGGTAATCTCTTTAAGTTAGTAGTATCACTCTTCAGAAATTCGTGAGCCCTGAGCTCTGTAAGACTATTACACTGGGCGATGCCATTGCTAGAATAAGACTGAAATGAACAACTGCATGATCTATGTCGTCATATGTCAGGTTGTGGTCAGCCTCTGCAAAACTAGCAAGATGATCCAGTGGAACAGTCTTGCTATTCTCTAACCATGTAGGTTTTCCGATGAAGAAAGGGTAGCTGGTAATGTCTCGTCCACTGATAAAGTCCAAGGATGTTTTAGGAGTACCAGGAAAAGGGTCAGGTGTACCAAGGACAGGGTAAAGGGTAACAAGGGTCACGGGGACAATAGTTTATGGGTCCAGGTGAAGGGTTAAGGGATCCAGGTATGGGATTATGGGATCAGCAATGGGGTTTGGGGTACCAAGGTTAGGGGTTCAGTGGACGGAGTTAGGGGTTCCAGGAATGGGGATAGTCCCATAGTTGATGTTAGGGGGGTTAGGGGACCCAGGGATAAGGTTAGGGGTACTAAGGATGGAGTTAGACGTCCCATGGCTGGGTAATGGGTACCGGGACAGAGTTAGGTGGACTGAGGATGGAGTTAGGAATACGAAAGGCATGTTTAGGGGTACCGGAGATGGGGCTTAGGGGACACTAGTGCAAAAGGTACAACAGGGACATGGTTAGGGGACCCGGCAGTTATGGGTTCCAGGAATAAGGTTAGAGGTCGCAATCATGTTAAAGGTCCCGTGGATAGGGTAAGGGGTCCTGGGAACGTATTGCTCCCATGGTCGGGGTAAGGGGTACCGGGCATTTGGTAAGGGAAACCGGATTTGGGGTTACAGGTACCGAAGATGGGCTTAGGGTCCCAGGGACGTGCCATGGGTCTCGGGGACGTAGTTGGGGGTTCCAGGAATGGAGGTAAAGGTCCCATAGTTGGTGTTATAGGTCCCAGGAATATATAGGGTAAGGGGTACAGGAGATTGAGTTAATGGTCTCAGGGTTGGTGTAATGGGTACCAGGAATGGGGTAAGGGGTATCGGGCATTGGGAAAGGGGAACCGGATATGTGCTTACATGTACTGAAGATGGGGTTATGATACCAAGAACGGTTACCCAGCTACCAAAGATGGGCTTCGGGTCCCAGGGACATGTCACATGATGCAGTCATGGTCCATGGCAAAGGCGATTCGACCTTTGTGGCATTAAACCCAGTTAACAGGAAATTAATCCAGTAAATCGATTCAGTAAAGCAAATAAGCTCATGCATTCGATCACTAACGGCAACAAGCTTCGGTCGATTACCCCAGCTGCAGCGTGTGTAAAGTCTAATTTGCATAGAGGCTGTACGTGAAATTATTGATTGGCTCCAAACAAAGGATTTGAACCGGTGCACGTAATCATGGCGCAGTGCAGTCCATTCAATCAAATGTTGTCATCAACCTATTTGATCGCAGTGCATTGTTATGTGTGTGAGACGAACTGTCGCGGTTGATTGCAATCAAACAAACAATGTCTTATGTATTACTTTGTTCCGTGATGAAAATCGTGATGTTTTATTCAATCACTCTTGAAAAATGTATTTCCTTTGTAGGCCTATTACTTTGTTTTGTGATGAAAATCGTGATGTTTTATTTCATCACGCTCTAAACAATAATTATAGTTACATGCATTTCAAGAAAAAATCTTATTAAAACGGTAGGCCCTATGTTGTTTAGAAAAAATGTAGAAAGTGATGATGATGATGATGTCGATGATGATGATGATGATGATGATGATGATGATGATGATGATGTCTCCAAAAGTATCCCGGTTTGTTTTTTCTTGCCCTAAATCGTGCGTATCTATTAATAAGGCACTTCAATAATCAATAATCAGTCACGTGACGGCCTCCACTAACTAGCTACTAACTTGGGTTTATGGGCGCTGATATTTCATGTTCACTGTCACTTATTTATCAGAAAAGTGCGACCATTTGTCAATCACCTACAGTACCCAATTTCGGCATACTATATCAGAAACTCATCATGATGATTGCCAGAGAATAGTTAAAATGTAGCTTGTACCGTTTTTTGTGGCATCCTTCAGAAGTGAGCGGTCCGATACCAATATTTTCGGTCAAATCTCCATTCAATTAACACGGGGAGTTGGCTAGCTATGCCTTGCCCTCACTCATATTTTACAAAAGTGCGACTATTTCTGAACATCTAACCTAGCTGTAATTTTAGGTCATGTCATGCTAGAAGTTTGGAGAATACCTAACATATTGACTGGTTATTTTTCACACAGTGATGTTAACTAGCCAAGTGCCCATTCTTCCAACGTAGATCATTTGTAGGGGTAACGCGTCAATGGTGAGAGCACTGTGTATTGTGTATAGGAAAACGGACAGTAACTGCAGTATGATGGGTCTCGTGGAAGTAGTTAGGGGGTTCAGGAATGGAGTTAAAGGTCCCGTAGTTGGTGTTACAGGTGCCAGATATATCAGTGTAAAGGTTTAGAGGGGTATTAAGAATGGTGTAAGGGGTACCGACATTGGATAAGAGGAACCGGGTATGGGGTTACAGGTAATGAAGATGGGGTTAGGGTCCCAGGAATGGGTCGTGGGTATCAGGGACGGAATTAGGGATTCCTGAAATGGAGTTAAAGTTCCAATAGTTGGTGTTAGGTGTCCCAGGGAATAGGTAAGGAGTTGGGGATGGAGTTACGGGACCCAGGATTGGGTACCAGGAACAGGGTAAGGGGTACCGTGGGCATTGGGTAGGGGGAACCGGATATGGGTTTACAGGTACTGAAGATGACCGCAGGGACGGTCATGGGTCTTGGGAATGGAGTTAGAGGTTCCAGGAATGCAGTTACAGGTCTTTCTGTTAGAGGTATGATATGATTAGGAGTCGGGGAGTCCCAGGGGGGCATTAGGGGTACCGTACTGAGGACTGAGTAAGGGCTCAAACTCAGGGTCCATGCGCTTACTTGTGGTCAGAGAGAGAGAGAGGTGAGCAATACTGAGAGACGCAGCTAGATATGATGATGCATTGCTACATTAGGCTCTATAATGGCTATAGCTGGATCAAGGACTGGTTTTGATAAGTCGGGTCTCTGTTACTAGGCAGAGGGTATTCAGGATAGAAAGGTGGTCAATTCTATAAGTAGGAGTGGGTCTACAGGAACCTAAATCGTGAAGATTAAGAGGATCTAGCTAATTGTTATATCTATCCAGAAACATGGAAAGAATGTGAAACAGCACATCAGAGTAGTGTATTGACTGCAAAATTAAACGAAATATGATACCACACATGCCATATATGCGCAGCTCTACTTAATCTGATACCCCATTATCCAGCCCCCCCCACACACCCCACATACACACACCAACATGGTGGCCCAGTCCATTCAAATGTATGGCATAATTTTAATAATCTTTGTGTAAAATAAAGGTGATTTTGTCACATTTAGTGTATTACATTAAGTACCGTAAAAACCCGTCTACAAGGATATACCTAAGAAACGCCCTCAATAAAATTGGTTGCTTTTTGTATTTGGAGTTTGAGCAAATATATACTGGCACTGGGTGGCTATGCATTCCATCTAAGTATGTTGTAACACCAATCAATTGTATTGACATAATAACGACTGTTTCGTATATCAGGATCGTATAGCTCAATTGATAGAACGTCAGACTTTGGAACTGAAGACATGCTGAAGAGAGCATGGTCCGGGCACCGGTTCCGTTTTTTCATTCTCGTTTACTTTTAACTTTTTGACATGTTCTTTTTATCTTTCTTCAAATCTACCTTTCTACTTTTAATTTTAGGTGTTTTTTGTTTGTTTTTTTTTTGGTTTTTTTTAATAGTTTTTTTTAGTAATTTTGTGGTTTTATAGAAACTAGTAAAATCATTTATTCTAAATAATAGCGAAACCCACGGTTAGACAGATGTGTTGTAACTACTTGTCTGTCCTCGTCTTTGCAATAAAAACCTATGTTGCACCTTTGTGCCATCCCAATTCTTGAGGAATGGTAGGTAGGGTGCGTTTTTGGCTTAAGCACGATTTTGTTTCTACTTGAAATGAAATCAAAATAAATATTGTTCTGTTGCCACAATTGCAGTTTTTTCAATAAAAAAATAGATGAGGAATAATAATTATTCCATATTTGAATCTATTGTCCCATTCATTCATTCATTCATTCATATTTTATTTTCATCAATCATCAAAATGCATGTAATACATAAAAGCCAACAAAGTAATACAAAATATATAAAGCTAGAATATTAAATACAATCAGGAATCAATAGTATCATCAAGCTTACGATTAAATCAATATAATGTAAGTCAATACAGTAATATAATAATGCATGCTTAAGCAGACTACATTTTAAATTACAGTAATGATAATAATAATAATAATAATAATGATAATAATAATAATAACACAAATAATAATAATAATGATAATACAATATAGTACTGCATGATTAATTATTAAGCAAGATTAAGATTAAGATTATACAAAACTAGATTTCGCGGTTCTCGGGTCGGGCGCTTCTCGTGATAGGTCTATTTCTAATTACCCAAACTCGTTACCCATATATACCTGCCCTGACTTTTTAAACTACTAAGAAATGCGTCTCTCAATGATCAAGACCCAAGACACAACTTAATCAACTCTGTTTGTTTTAAAGGTGTAATGCTTACTTCGGTAGGCCTACCCATAATCTGGAAACCAATCATTCGCCTCTTCCAAGCCCTGCCCTGTTACCACATTTAGAGAAACCGAAATTAGTATCTGGACGTGGATATAGGCCGTTACTAAAGTAATGAAATCAATCGCGAGAAACGTGAACGCAAAAAACGGTTCATAGGCCTTCCGGAAATAGTCATGTTCTCATAAAATAGGCCTACATGCACGTGTTTGGTGTGTGCACGTGTTCGGTATCTTAATATTGAAATATGTGTTGAAAATAAGGCCTATAATTATTGGTCCGATGAGATGCACCTGTTAGTAATGCTTTTCCGATGCGCGGACTGTACTCCGCGCACACTCCCGTTGATACTCCGCGATAGCGCACCGCGAGCACGCGATAGTGCAGCGCGAGCACGCGATAGTGCACCGCGTGAACGCGAAACTCGCGGGACGCGAACGCGATAGCGCGCGGACAGAGGACGGACGGACGGACACGCCGTAATTAGTATTAAGATATATGAATGATCATTGATATAATGAATAGTCAAAATTAATACGAAATATGAGTCAAGAATTAATGGTATAATTATATATCGATACAATCAATTAGTAACAATTATATCAGTATTATATAAATAAATACAACAACATAATAATGCATGCTTATCAGAATACATTTTAAATGGTCATTGATACAATAAATACAAAGTATAGCAATACAATTCTAAACTAGGTTGTTGAGCAAAGGAAATTGAGAGGGAAAAGAGATGATTGACGAGGACTCTGCTAAACGCGGGGCGTGAGGTGCAGAGACCTCATGGACACACAAACATACACATACACATATCCGACAGAAAGAAAAGAAAGAAAAGGATATGAAAGGGAAGAAAAGAAAAAGAAAGAGAAGAATAGTGAAGGTCATAGCTACTAATTACGTCAAGAGCATAATGGAGACAAACGCCTACGGTTTCTGATGATGATTCTGATGATGCAGTATTAATGTGAAGTTCGGTGGCTACTATTGTAGGAATGCAAGCAGTAGAAGATAATTAAAGCACACAAAGGGAACACATGGGGAACACAATACAAAGATTGGATAGCAGCTAAGTAGAATTAGAAAATCAAGCACAACTACCGTAAAGCTTCGAGGGTAAACATGTAGTGTCTATGCCAAATCATATTCACCGATGAAACATTTTTCAGCCTGCTTTTAAAGGCAACATGTGATACAGAGTGTTTGATGTTAAGAGGGAGAGAGAGTTCCAGAGAAGTGGTCCTCTGGTTTTAGAGGTGTTACCAGCAAGAACAGATTTAGTAGGAATGATGAATGGCTCATTAGCATGTCTGGTGTTATAGGGGTGAGCAAATACATCAATGTTGAAAAAATTGTCATGAAGAAGATCAGGAGGAGTAGACCATTATAAAACTGAAACATAAAAGAACCAAGTTGAAGCTTATAGATATCATAGAGTTTTAGAGTTTGAAGGGAGGAAAATAGAGGATCAGTGTGAGCAAGCCATAGGGAGTAGGTACAAGTTCTAATAACTCTCTTTTGAAGAAGGAACAGTGAATGTAGGTTAGAGTTGTTGGGGTCAGCCCATACCAGGGCACCATAGGAAAGATATGGGAGGACAAGGGAGTTATAGAGAGTAAGAATAGAAGATGAAGGGATGAATTGCCTGACCTTACGGATGATGCCGTTGTATTTAGAAACTATTTTTGAAATGTGCTGTGTGTGGGAGTTCCAGGAAAGGTTGTGATCTATAAGCAGGCCTAAGAATTTGGTAGTGTTTACTTTTTCAATAGGTGTGCTATCTATTTTAATATCATAAGAAATATCAGGTTTATTGTTATGTTTATTTTTGAATACAATATAGTTCGTTTTCTTTATATTTAGTGACAATTTATTTAATTTAAACCAGTTAGATATTATTTTAAGTTCTCTATTTACAGTTAATTCAAGTAATTTAGGGTCACGGTGTGAAAAAAGTATATTGGTATCATCAGCAAACAATATGAAATGTGGAGTAGATGTTGTGCAGGGAAGATCATTGATGTAGAGTAGAAAAAGAAGAGGACCCAAGATAGATCCTTGGGGGACACCGCAGGTTACATCAGAAGAATGAGAACAAGAGCCATAAATCATGACTTTTTGGCTTCTTCCGGAAAGGTAGTTTTTGACCCAATCATTAGCAAGACCTCGAATACCATAATGATACAGTTTGTCAAGAAGGATTGTGTGGTTTATGGTATCGAAGGCCTTGCTAAGATCCAAAAAGATACCAATTGTGTGGAGTCTCTGATCTAGATTATCAGCAATCCTACAATAAAGATCATTCACTGCCATGTTGGTGGACCTTCCTGGTCTAAAACCAAACTGATGTTTAGTTAGTATATTGTTGCGGGTGATAAAATCTTCGATCCTAATATATACAATTCTTTCAAGAAGTTTGGAGATAGTTGGAAGAATGGAAATGGGCCTGTAGTTGGTAAAGTCATGTTTGTTACCAGACTTGAAGATGGGGGTAACGTTGGCTTGCTTCAGTGTTGATGGTATGATGCCTGTGGAGAGGGATAGATTAAAGATATGTGCAAGTATGGTGCTGATGGAAGGAATGATTTGTTTTAGAAGGTTGTTGCTGATGCAGTCATTACTACTACTGTGACTGTTGTTAAGTTTAGAAGTTAATTTAATGATCTCCTCTGAGCATGTTGGAGATAAAAACAAACTATCAGGGCTATTGTTTGAAGAAAAAGTATGATTTAACTCAGGCGGTGGATCAGGAATCTTCTTAGCCAGTGTTATACCTATATTAGCAAAGAATGAATTAAATTGATCAGCAATTTGTTTATTGTCGGTTAATTTAGAACCATCTTTATCAACGAAAAACTCAGGTAGTTTAGATTTTTTATTTCGGCCTAATAAGTTATTTAGTGTTTGCCACATTTTTTTGTATTATTTTTATTATCTTCTAGTTTAGTTGTAATATAATTTCTTTTGCTAGTTCTAAGAAGTTGGTTTAAATAGTTCCTATAATTAGTATATTTATTTTTATTTTCCGAAGTTGGTTTTGAAATGTAAGTTTTGTAAAGTTTATCCTTGGTTTTAATAGATTTAATGAGTGCTTTAGTTACCCACGGTTTTTTCGGAGTATTACGTTTAGATATTTTTTAATTTTTTAGTGGGCAATGAATATTAAGAAGGTCATTGAATTTATGAATGAATAAATTATACGCATCATTGGGGTTACAAGAACTTTCAACAACATGCCAATCAACTAGAGAAAGCGCATTTTTTAAACCATTAATATTGTTCGGGTGGAATTGACGCTGTTGGTGGGTTTGTGTAGTTTTAATTGGCTTGTTGTTGTCAGTTAGTTTAGTGATGAAGACAGGGAAGTGATCGGACAAATCCGTGACAACGTGAATAGAGTGTCTTCAAAAACTTCAATCAATTCATCTGACAAAGGAAACTATTCTGGTCATTCAATTTTGTTTCGCTTGCACCTGTTATATCACAGGCGTTGGTAGAGAAGGCACACTTCTCTTGTCTTCACCGAAGTAGTGATGTAAACACTAACATGATTAATTACCATAGCTAGCAATGGACATACACTATTTTTTGTTCCACTTGAACCCATACTCATAGGCTATTCGCTGTCGATGTGACGTAATTAATCGGATTAACTACCATAGCAATTGATGAATACAATTTCGAATATATAGCCCTGCACTTCATCGTTCACGTGGCACCTATGCATTAAACCATAGTTGTCAAAGAAATGCTAATCACTCGCCATGTAAGATTAGTATTTATGAAAAGAGTGGTATTCAATCTACGTTTGGTGACATACGCGGGTGATTAGTGCAATCTGCTTGATGGTACTGAGTTATTGCGATTATTACGTCACTTCGACAGCGAATTGTAGTATAGACGAATCCAACAAGCCAAGTGATGGTCCGAATTTATTCGGCCATTATACGCTGGTGAAGTTGCGTAATTAATCGGATTAATTACCATAGCAATAGGTGAAAACAATTTTGAACATATCGCGCTGCGCTACAAGCAGGTTACACTCATCACCTGTACTGTGTATGTCTGCAATCATAGATTGAATACAATACTGGTCTTTTCAAAGATGCTAATCTTACAGGTGCAGCATGATATGGTTCAATGAAGAGGTACCCTATCAGTGTATAACGCGGTATATTCAAAAATTGTTTTCACCTATTGCTATGGTAGTTAATCCGATTATTACGTAACTTCGCCAGCGTATTGGAATAAAACAGGAGGATGTGAGTTCATAAGGGCAATGTCGGGGATTATAGGTCACAATCGATGTGGAGAGATGAGAGGTCCGACCAACAGCCATAGCGAATGGTTCATGTTCAACTAATTCCAGCGGACGGTCTGTGGCTAGTAAGACCACATGCGCTGATCTGTCTCGTCAGGAAGATATTTAATATCCCGAATTTATAATAGGCCTATGCCTACCAGTTCCATCGTATAACCGATCTGCTAGAGAATATTTGTTACCATGTTTAATAAATTCGTATTTATCGTATAATAAAATGTAGCCAAATGTATATTATGTGTCACACGGTTTTCTGCTGAACCACTAGCAGGCTATGTTACCACATCTATGACAATGACAAAGGTGAATTTTGATGATTTTTACGATCGTCCGGATGAGCAAATCACTGAATGGGTCTTTAGTTCCCTCCTCTCCTTATCCTGCCAATATTATATGAATCAAAGAAAATAAAGAAAAATAAAATTAAACAAGAAAAAAGACAAAGAAAAGAAACAATAAAAGAAAAACAATAGAATAAATTAAACTAAATATGAAAATAAATGATCACGAAAGGAGTCTTTAGAAAATGCAAGAAAATATAAATGAAAAGTTTGAACAATATTTTGTTTATAAAGGTTTGTGTGACCGTGATGAGGCTCGAACTCACCATCTTCCGATCTAAAGAACCAAAGTCTTATGCCTTGCCAAGTGAGCTATGCTCGTGAGATGCGAAATGAAGATAAAATAATACATTGTATACCTGCTTGTGTCGGTAAATGATTTGCTCAAATTCCATAATAATATAATATTGTGGAGGGCGCTAGCGTGAAATATGCTATCATCACAGTCGCTACTATTCCTTGTAGACGGGTTTCTACGGTATTACGCTGCAAAAATGGGTTTTCGGGGGGCAAACTTTGACCCCCCATAACACCCCCTGTGCAGCTGATTTCAAAACGTGTCCACCCTAGGGATGTGGCCTATAGTCCATAGAATCCATCTATATAGGACACGTTTTTATATCTTGCCAAGTCAGTTTGCATCAAAATATGGGGGTTTGCTCCCTGGGTATTCATCAGTAGTGATATCAGCAGTAGATAGCTACTTCATTAGTAGTGATAGGCCTATCAGCAGTTGATAGCTACTTCATCACTAGTGATATCAGTAGTAGATAGCTACTTCATCAGTAGTGACATCAGCATATAGCTACTTCATCAGTAGTGATATCAGTAGTAGATACCTACTTCTTTAGTAGTGACAGCAGTTACTGTATGTACGTATAGGCCTATATAGATACCCAGCAAACACAAAATATTTTCGACATTATTCACAAAAGGTTATATAAAAGGTTGCGTTTTAAATGTCGGTTTAAATAAAGGGTAACGTTTTTATATCATTCAAAATCATTTCTTGAAAACTTACTGAAAAATATTCTAAGTTCTATGTTTAAGTGTTGCCAAAATAATTGGCAAAAATATTTTATGACATTTTGACAACATTTTAAAATTGTTGTTGCATGTATTTTTATACAAAACGTTTTTAAACGTTTTCATGTCCTTTTTGAAACCCAACATTTAATGTTATTAAAACGTTTTTACAAAAAATAAAATCCAAATAAAACCTATTTAAAACGCTTTAAACACGTTTTGTGTTTGCTGGATAGCTCTTCATCAATACTGATATCAGTGGCAGTAGATGGCTATTTCATCAGTAGTGATATCAGCAGTTGATAACTATTTCATCAGTAGCAATATCAGCAATAGATAGGTACTTCATCAGTAGTGATATCAGCAGTAGATAGCTATTTCATGTAAGCAAGCATCATGAGATAGTACCAGAATGGTCGACTGCAAATCCGTCCCCGGATAACGCTTTTTCAATGGGAAATGAACTTTGCTGCTTGGATGATGTCACGATGAGGTTTAATAGCATTTATTCCGTATTGAAAAGCGTGTTCCGACGGATCTGCACTCGACCGGCCTCGTATAATTATACTGAACGGATGTTTACATAGTGTTTCTAGAATCTAAATTTAATAGTCTGGTGGGTAAGATTACCCCAAAATCTTCAAACTTTATAAATTGACATTTAGAAAACGGAAAACTTTCAACTCTTAAGGGGTACTACACCCTTGTGGTAAATTTGTTACTATTTTTGCATTTTTCTCAAAAAATAATAACACACTGGTAACAAAAGTTATGTATATTATAGGGGTAAGGAATCCAATTACTTCACTGAAATTTCAGTGACTCAAGACAAGCGGTTCAGTATATATGACAGGAAATGAGGTACATTCTAGCGGTACCTCTTTTCTTATCATAAATAACAAACCACTTGTCTTGGGTCTGAAATTCCAGTGTAGTAATTAGATTCCTTGCCCCTATAATATACATATAACCTTTGTTACCACTGTGTTATTAGTTTTTGAGAAAAAGGCAAAAATAGACATAAATTTATCGAGGGTAGTAGTACCCCCTTAATTAAAGCATAGACGAATCCAATTTCACGCATTCCTACTCCTCAATGGCAGCCATAGCCGCGACGGGGACCCAACTATCTCACCTAGATTGTGAAATGATGCGGCCTTGAAGGGTATTTTAAACTGCATTTTATCACCCGTGTGACAAAAGAATGATGACAGTTTACAACACAAAAGAATTCACCCAATTGGGCACTCACAACACCTGTTTGGTGTTTGGTGCATGCGCCATGCGGGGAACCAAATATGGCAGACCAAATCCTGACCATGACTTGGCTCGTTGGATTCGTCTATACTAAACGTTTTCTTTTCTTTCCAGTGAGCTGATTTTAAATATAATTCAAGTAAAACGAAATTGACAAAGCATATATTTTAGATAGATTCTGTCGGTTTTTGCTAGTTTAAAATAAAAATATAGTACGTGTCTTTTTGTCCTTGACAGTAATTTCGAATCTTAACAGATCAATTGCTTTGCGATTGGCAGTGGATTACAGGGAGGATTATTAATAAATATTTGCGTGACTATATCGACGGCAATATTGCCCGAGGTACGCAGGCGTGTTTATCACTTCGTTCCTTTTTCATACGTCCAACGAGCTCTTCGATTTGAAACACACACCACACTTTAGGAAGATCTTAGAGTTTCCAGAGCCAACAATTTTTTTACCGAAAACAATGGAAAAAGTGTTAAAAATTTTGATTTTGAAAAATGTCTCAAATAGGAAGCAAATACCGTAAAACCTCGTCTACAAGCATATATAGTGCTTCTGATGAGAGCTATCCAGGCGCCATTATGGAATTTGAGCAAATAAATTACATATTCAAGCATATGCAAACAAGTATTATTGTAATACCAATATATTGTATTGGCATATTCACCCATGTATCGTATTAATTTAGCTTTAATCAACTATACGCTATATGCTTGTAGACGAGGTTTTACGGTAGTTTGAAATCCTGAACTTAAACTAGATTTCAACATTTTCCACTGGTTCAGTTATTTTAAATTTGATATTAAACGTTCACAAAATCCACCTTTGTTGACCGCATGGTTAAACAGGAATTCAGATAAACATGATAAAAAAAAATAATAAACAGTGTAATTTCCAACCACACCAGGGAATGTGGATTTCAAATAGAATGGCCAATTGACGCAAGTCTTGATTATTATTATATTAGGCCTATATATGGAAATTTTTTGTTCTGTTGTTTTCTGCTCATTAACCACCAAAATGACAGCAACCGAAGGCGACATGCAGTGAGTGACCATATGAGAACTCTAAAAATAATGGGTCACGTTTTTCATTTGCAAAATGCACCTGAATTGTTCGCAAATTTATGATGAGCATAAAACAGCAAGACTATAAACCATAAACTTTATTTTCTTTTTCCGTAGACTATAAGTTAAATTTTGTTCTTGCATAATTTCCTTTTCATATAATACAAACTGATCATTCCTTTATCAATAAGTCTTCCTCAGTCGATTCAAAATGATATGAACACCAACTTTATCAGAAATATTATTAACTTATTCTATATCAAAAGAAAAACACATACAAAACCAAGAATAACTGAGATCCATATCGATCTCCGGCAGAGGAAAACACAAAACAGCAAAATACAAACCTAAAAAAAGAAAGAAAGAAAGAAAGCAAAATCAGTCGGAACTTGGAAATATAAATTTTTAGTTTCTAAAAAGAAAGAAAGAAAGAAAGAAAGAAAGAAAGGAAGAAAGAAAGAACAGAAGAGAAAAGGAAGAAAGAAAAGAAAAGGAAGCGCGAGCAAAGTGTCATACTGGGTGTAGCCGAAGAATTTTTATTTGTAGAGAGTGACCGTTTGAAGAAAAAAATCAACAGGCTAATAATGAAAAAGACAAAGATAGAAATGAATTTCAAAATAATATTATTAATTTATCGTGTCATGCGTATTCGCAATGTGTAAAATATCACGTGATCTCGTGACTTAATACAAAACTCTATAAAGATCATACTTTACGTTTCTCATCATAATAGCTAACAAATTATCTAAGTTCAAAATTGAGAAATATTTGGTTTGTTAGCAAAAGGGCAGAGGATATGCTAATCATCAGGGCTCTGAAGAGTGATGATAGATTGGAGCTGTTAAAGCTTTATCATTGAATGCCATCAAAGCTAAAAACTTCTTCAAATTGATATTAACTTTGAGTATCTTCAGCGGGTCAAAGGCACAGTGTTTACAATGTGTGTTTTTAAAAAAAGAATTCAACGCAAGATATCTCACCGTATCTAAAGGACACTTTACAAGGTAAGATCAGTATTTTAATTCTTATGTGTGTACACCGGACTTAGAACTGAGTAAGGTCAATTTGTGTGATGTATAATATATTTTCATTAGAAATTGGACGGAGTTAGCGGGACTGTGTTTGAAAATGAGTGAACTTGGCAACTAATTTTATTTGAACATAAGCGTAAGAAACGAAATCAGATTGATTATGCATTTTATAATAAACGTACACCCGGGAGTTTTAAAACTCTTAAAACGTTTAAAAACGTAAAAAAATGTTTAAACGTAAAAAACGTTTAAAACGTAATAAAAGCAGATTTATATTCCGGTGCGGTGCAGGTGTTATAAACAAGCTAGATAGAATATCAGAAGCGGCGATCTCACTGACTGAATATTCCGTTGCCAGAGTAAATTTCTTTATGTCAGTCGCCCTAACTATCCCCGTTTTCTTTCTTTGTTTATATATGTATCCGGGTTTTTTTTTCATTTTCTTTTTTCATTCCATACAATTGAATCCCGCGTTTACGTTTTACCGGCTTTTTTTACTCAATTTAACTAGGACGCACACAGATTTACCGATGGAACTTTCCTAACACGCATTCTGCTAAATGTGTGAATTATTTTCTGTATTTTTTTATTAAGCTCTAAAATGCTATCTTCAGAAGATAGCGAGAAACATAAACGAATACCAACAACTTTTCATAACTCGCGTTTTAGCTGGACGTGGTGGACGGTAAAAGGTCCACAACGTAATGACACTCACATTAATAGGCCTATAGAGAAAGAAATGTAATGAGAGACGGAGAATGATTATTCGGGATGTGACGCGAAATGCTATCTTCAGTAGATAACGAAAAAAAACCCCAACAACATCAAAATATACCCAAAGACATTCCTCACACGCGTTCTACGCTCATTCAGAAAAAGAAATTTGGCCTAATGCTGGGCAAGGGCTAAAATAGAGAGAGATGAAGGTCCGATACGTTAATTATATAGTTATATATATTTATTTTGAACGGGACTTGTATAGGAAACGACCCGCTACCTGATGGAACTAAAACATAAAAATGTATGTGATTTATATAGGAGATGGAGAAAGATCTAAAGATTCAAAACCGGGTTCAAAACGCAGCGGCGCTATAATAATTGGCCAAAAAGAAAAAGCTAAATGCTACATGAATGAATTACTTTCTGTATTTCATAAACTTTGTTAACTTTTCAAATAGTTTATCTCTTAAATATTCGGATTTATCAAATTTTTGGGCCTCAACGAATTTGGTCAACATCAACATCGGGCTTTTTCGACTGTCTTCAAATTTTCTGTATTTTATAGGTCGGTCGCGCCGTAAACATGGTAAATGCTTGAATAGATAGCGAAAAACAAACTAAAATATATACCCAACAAATTCCTAGCCCGCGTTTTAATAAATATATGAATTGTTTTCTGTGTTTTTTATTAAGCTCTAAAGTGCTATCTTCAGTAGATAGCGAAAAACTTTAAACATGAACGAATACCAACAGATTTTCCTAACTCGCCTTTTAGCTGGACGCACGTTCACAAAGGGAATGCAGGCCGTAACGGGCTGCACACATTAGAGCCAATCCGGCTTGAAACGTGTAGGGGTAGGGGAGCAATTGGCCTAAATTGTCAAAAAATGGCTGAAATGAACAAAAAAAAAAATGGGTCGTTTTGCCGAAAGGTGGGGGGGGGATTGACACCCATGGCTGCACGAATTTAGTTTTACTAGCAGTCACCCGTCTTTCGCGGTCACCATCTTTCGCGGTCACTGTCTTTTGCGGTACTGATATTATAGGCCTGCCGATAATGCACGTTCTGCTATAAATGTATGAACTGTTTCTGTATTTTCATTAAGCTCTAAATACTCTCTTTAGTAGATACAGAAAGAAATGTAAAAGCTTGTTTAGTAGAAGAAGATGAATGATTCTGGACGTGACGCGAAATGCTATCTTCAGTAGATAGTGAAAAATAAAAATTCCTTTAAAAAAGGAATGTGGCGCCCAATGTGAACTTGGACGTGATATAGTGAATTCCATGGTGTGTAGATTTGGTATTATAATGATTTTTCTAGGGAAGAGTAGAAGATGATCAAATGCAAGAGAAATGTGTTTGATTGGGGAAGGTGTTCTGACAATCCAAATATAAACTTAGTCCACCTCAAATGACCTGTAACAATTTGTGATTGACATTACTTAATTCACCTCGGATGACTTTGATCTGACATTCAACATTTTCGCGCTTACACCAATCATATCCATAACAATTTAACTCTTACAACTTCCTGTCAACTCTCTAATTTAAAACTCTAAATTTCTGTCTGTTTGCCTTTTCTGTCTTATACCATTTAGTACACTACAGTTTGTTACAATTATTAAGATTATAAGCAAACATTGCTGGGTAGATAACATGATTTAGTTATTTACTTAATCCAATCATGGGGGTAGTAGCTAGTCAATTTTGGTCTTCGCCACAAAAATCATATAAAACATCAAAATATGATACCCTTCTACTTATTTTTAACATGTTTAAAGGGCTAAAATAGAGAGATATGAAGACCCGGGACATTAATTATAAAGATAAATGTTTTTGAACGGGACGTATGTAGTAGAAAGGGAAAATGATCTGCTACCTAATGAAACTAAGATATTATAAATATCTTAAAATCATGTTCTTGATTTTCTCCAAAATACTATATTTAATCCCTAAAATTATGTACCATAATAATCCCATCATAATCCATCTTGAATTAGCTGTAAATGTGATCGTGTTTGTAACTTTTCAATATGTAAAATTTATTATATGAAGAATAAATGTATCAAAATTGTTGGGTAAAATATGTTTTTCTCGAAACAAAATTGAGTTTGATTGTATGAAACTCAGGACAATTCAACATGTTCAAGGGTGCATACCACTAAATCCGCATGTGAAGCGGTTTTCGGCAAAAGTTATAGTGTCAACGTATATAGTGCATAGAAATCGGTACAATATTAACAATTTTAATGTTGAAATCGGGTTTTACAAGAAATTTTACAACGAAAATTTGAACGATGTTTACGATTATGTTACGCCGAAATCGGGCTTATTAATATAACGCTAATTTCTCAAAAAGTAGACTCAAAATCCATGGCATTTTCAGATATGGTATGCAGAATTCTGTTCTGATTAAGATAATATAAAATTTGTATTTCAAAGCTATTGGTATGAACCCTCAGCTTTGGTGCTTCCTTTACGATTGCAGCCATTTTGGTACAGATTTTTATATTTTTTCGTGCATTTCAGAAAACAATTTCTTAACAGCGATATTCAGGAAATATCAAAATAATACCTGTATTTTGTACACATCATCAGCCTTTCAAATCACCGATGCAAAATTAAATCGCATGCCAAATGAGTTGAACCAAAATTTGTCATGTTCAAATTGAAATTTATTATGTAAACCAGGGGCCACATTATCGTAAAGTTGTGTCTTAGATATGGACAGACTGTGTCATCCTCCACTGTACTTATAAGGTTACAACCATTCTAGAGATGTGATTATTTACACTGCCATGGGGGTAGCAGATTATTATTCTTTTTATGTCGGTCATACCTAGGCTTATTAACAGCTGAAATCTAGGAGATAACGCTGACGAAACTTCGGCCAGGCACAACTTCACAAGTGACCTGGTGAACGAAGGGGATCGCCGTAGCTAGCTGGTCGGGGTATCTGAAAGATGTTTTATGGTTAGGGTGAGAGTTTGTGTTAGGGTTGGGTAAGGATTAGGGTTTATATATATTTGTTTATAACGATCATTATCGGGTTTTTGGACTAATGACCCTTGGGAATATTAATAATCGACATCAATGCGGCAACGCATTACTGCGAGGACACAAAGCTGTACATGCTCCCTAAGATATAACTTAGGATATTGTTACGAGGTTCCCATATGCCCATACCTTTCTTATTAATGTTTCTGTTCAACACAGGTGCAGCATTTGCTTGAAAACAGCTCCTACAAGACACCTTCTACAAGACACACTTAATCGTAACGAATACGTCGTTTAGGAAATTGGACGAAATAATAAACTTTATAACCGTTACTTACATAAGAGTGCTAAGATAAGTATGTAAGCTCTTTAGAGTGACAAATCACCAGAAAATATGATGGAGTTGAGGCGAATTTGCTTGATAATCTTCCTGATGTGCGTAAGGTCATCCAACGCCTGGACCAACGACACGGTGGACATATGCGACACTTCATTCCTAAATATGACTACAAATGAAGTAATCTTGACATCGAACGCTTCACGAAGCTCAAGTGGCTACTGCAGTATAGATGTATCGTTAGTAAATGAACACGAGATAGTTGTAGAATTGTTAGATATAAAGAAAGAAAACGACTTGCTATCTTATATTTACGTAGAAATCATAGATCAAACAAGTAAATGCTTTAAGCCATACGTAGATCTCTCTTTTGTTTACCAACCATGTTTTATTCCCTTTCCTACAAAGCAGTTACGATTTTACACGAAGAATGTTAACGTTAATTTCTTGAAACTAGAAACAGGCAAGGGATTCGATACAAACTGCACTAAAACAGAAAAAAACGAATTCCTTCCATTGTCAGAGGTTTACCAGCTCTGTAATGTTAGCGAGTATGATGCGGTCTTTGAAAGTAGAAATGGGTATAGGTGGTCAAGTAGTATCGGTGCGAGGCTTTGGTGCGAAGCTGATTGTATTTGTACTCTTGATAACAGAAAATGGCTATTAGATTGTGGCTATGGAGTTAAAGTTTATCTCTTGATCTATGGATCTGAAAATAAACGAATTTCATTTAGAAACCTCGGTTTGAATTATATAACTTCTACAGCTTTTTGGACTCTCCGAATCTTTAAACTAGAAATCGTTGATTTAAAGGGCAATAAGATCACCTTTCTGGAAGAGACATTGTTTAAAGGTTTTTCCGAATTGAAAGACCTTTCCATTGAAAGTAACCAACTAACGACCCTCCCCATAGGATTATTACACGATTGTGTGCAGTTGCAAAAACTAAATGTTGCCAGTAACTACCTGACTTCTTTACCAGTTGGTCTGTTTACCGGAATGCACGAACTGATTTTTCTTGACGTAGGGGAAAATAGTTTAATGTCCATTCCTTCAGAAATGTTTCAACATACCCATAATATCCAATATTTGAATCTCGCAAATAACGATATAATTACAGTACCCATTGAAGTCCTTAAACACTTGCCAAAAATTGTGTACCTTTTCCTGGATTCCAATCGGATAAACACTCTGCCGAATCATTCTTTCAGTACATGTAGTAATCTCAAAATACTAAAGCTAAACGCGAACAGCATGATGCATTTATCAATTAGGGCATTAAGCGGACTGTTTGAATTGTTAACATTGCATCTTGAAAACAATCAATTGACATTTCTCCCGTATGGATTTTTGAACGACTCCGCGAAAGTAGCAACCATATACCTTCGTAATAATAAACTTTGGTTCATTTCCAATGGATCATTTTTAGGGTTGGACAAACTGAAGACTCTGGACTTGGGACAAAACATGATCCAGTACATTTCCACTGACGCATTTAATGACTTAGTAAATTTGAACTCGTTGAGACTAGACAGAAATTTGTTGACAAATTTGACTAATGGGACATTTGACGTTTTGACTAAGCTACATACGCTTGAATTGAATGGCAACAACATCAACAAATTGCCAGAAACTATATTTCAGAATCTTCAAAAGATTACAATTTTATTGCTCAATAGTAATAATTTAACTAATTTAAATGTTAAAATGTTTCGTAATTTGTTTGCGTTAAGGATTCTCTATCTGGATATTAACGAATTAACTGAATTTACTCTTGGATTATTTAGCAACTTGAGAAGCTTAGAGAGTCTTAACGCAAGTTCCAACAACTTGTCATTCCTTTCGACTGGAATTTTCGATGACTTACAAGGGTTATGGACACTTGCACTTGATAATAACCAATTGGTTTCCCTACCAAATGACATTTTCAATTATACAGATCGATTGTTTATCCTTCACCTGCACAACAACAATTTAACTAGTGTACCAGATGGGGCATTCATTGGACTCCGGTATGTAGTTACACTAAAACTATCAGGGAATAAGTTATTGTCTTTTCCAAATAGGACGTTTGCAGGGTTAAGGTTAAACCTTTTATGGTTAGACAATAATGAACTCACTACACTTGGACACGATATTCTATCAGGGTGTACTAGATTGCAAACATTACATCTTCACGATAACAAATTAAGATCATTATCTGCTGGAGTATTCAACGACTTATACAGTATCGGCAAAATGACACTGCAAAACAATGAACTGCCTTTTTTGCCACCAGGCATTTTTAATCATACTTTGGCCATACAAGACTTGCGTCTTGACAACAATTCTCTAACAGTTCTTGATAATGCGCTTTTTCCAGAGCTCAAAGGTCTAAACCTGCTTGACATAAGTCAAAACAAATTGACCATGTTACCATCTGACATTTTCCTATCAACCGATGCTTTGACATACTTAAATATTTCCAGTAATGGTATGGTTGCTTTACCATCATTCGCTTCTCTTGTTGCTCTACGTATTATTGACCTGAGTTGGAATAGTTTGACTTCCCTGAACTTCAGCACGTTTACTTCAATGCAAGATTTGCTCTTCTTATCTCTCGACCACAATTTAATTCAAAGCCTACCAACCAGGTTGTTCCAATCGCAGAATGCTTTACAGATTATACACCTGCAGAGTAATTTTCTGACCTCCTTAAAAGACGATTTGTTGACAAATTTATCCCATTTGCATACTTTAAAACTATTCAACAACACATTAAGCAACATGGAAATAAATTCGTTGTTTGGATTGAAAAGACTTCAGAATTTGGAACTTCAACAAAATACGCTATCAAATTTACCAAATGGAATTTTGAATAATTTAACAAACCTTAAACATCTCAATATGTCCCATAATCGTATGAACGATATCGGTGTGAGCATATTTGGTGACACGCATTTGAAATCTCTAGACTTGAGATCTAATTCTTTGAAAATGGTCAGCAAATCATCTTTTAATGGTTTAAAAAATGTAACATTGTTAGTTGATAATAGTGCAACTTGCTGCTTTGTAACTGAAGCAGTTTGCCTTCCCAAGAACTCTCGTCCAGTTTATCTGACATGTGAGCGCATGCTGAAAAATCTGTCCCTGAGGATTTCAATGTGGGTTCTTGGTGCTTTTGCTATAGCGTGCAATACAATAGTATTCTACCTTCGTTGCACAGGTTCCGAATCAAAAAGAGTACAGTCAATTCTAATTTCGCAGCTTTCAATCTCCGATTTTCTGATGGGAATAAATATGCTTTTGCTAGCTGGTGCCGATTCATATTACAAAGAATATTTCCCATCGTATTCTGATTTGTGGAGGCAAGGATACGTCTGTAAGATTGCTGGTGTGCTTTCGCTCCTGTCTAGTGAAGTTTCTGTATTTCTGATTACGTTGATCACTTTAGATCGATTCTTACGATGTAAAAATCCGTTAAGTGGCTACCACATCACCTCAAAATCGGTCAAAATGTATATATCCTTTATATGGTTACTTGGTCTGATTCTGAGCATCATTCCCACAGTTCTGTCAGGGTTATTTCCTGATGTTTATGAAGTTTCCGAAGTTTGTGTTGGCATTCCTATGGTGAGAAGACCAATAGCTATAATTAACACCAGCTATGTAGAAACTAAAATCAATGAATTGGATGTTTACAATAAATTTGTCGAGACTAGGTTCATTGATACTATCAAGGAGAAAGAAGTGTCAGTGTTCTCCATTTACGCGATGTTCTCAATTGAAGGAAGTCAGGTAGCTCCCTATTTTGCCATCGTTGTATTCATAGGAATTAATTTGTTGTGCTTTTTACTAATTGCGATCTTTTACATTCAGATTTTTACATTTGCGAGAAAGTCCGCGAGAAGGGTTGGTCAAACTCAAAATCAAAAGAGAGAACTGCGTATGGCTGTAAAAATGTCCACTATTGTCCTCACTGACTTTTTATGCTGGGTGCCACTTAGCATTGTATGTATGCTTGCACAGGGAAAATTTATAATCGTAGATCCAGTGATATATGCATGGACAGTTGCATTTATTGTACCCATCAATTCGGCTATTAATCCATTTTTGTACACATTAATAGATATCGTAACAAAACATAAGCACTAAAGCATGTCGGAGTAGTCAAGGTCGTCCAACTGTTTTCAATTTTCATTGTCTAGATTTGGGGATTAATGAAAAGTTACACCTTGTAGATTTGAATGGGTACGGAATGAAAAACATGCACTTTCAAACAAATATTCCGCGATCATAGCATCCTCTTTATAAAGCCGTTCCCCAAAATTTCAGTTGTGTGCGAGTTATGTATGATTATGTGTATTACACTGCTCTATAGGCCACTGTGTTGAATAATGTGCTGGTACACCAGAACGTAATTTAAAGTTGGCGATCTTTTTGCTAAACGAATTGTTAATCTGCAAGAAATTTTTGTACATAAACATTATGTAGCCAAGGGTTTCCAGTGGTATAAAAGTTCAACGTTTTTCTGATAAAAGTGGGGGATGAGGCTGTGGATCACAAAATGGTCACTTTTAATGTATTGTGGTTCTTGAGATATGTGTCTTGAGATATGCGACGTGTCATGTCAAAAGGAGACACTTTTGAGCAGGATCGTAAAGTGAAAAATAACCAAAAATCTACCCGGAGGTGATTTTTTTCACAATTTGGGTTTGTTGCGAATTTGTGATGTAATTAATAGAATATTGTCTGATAGTTTCAGACCGGAATATAACTGGCATCTTGTATTTTTTGAGACATTTTTTCAAGGTAATTCCTACTCTAAACATTGTCAATAATATCTTTAAAGGCCGATACCTCAATTTCCAATTTTATAATCATGATGCAGTCATGTCTACAGTAGAATTCATCTCGACCTTTGCAGGACTTAACCCCATTAAAAGCTATTAAACCAAGATAACACTCATTGAAACAGCTCAACTGATTAAATCGGATCTTCTCTGGTTGTGCACAAGTGACTGTTTTCATGTGCGATATCGCAATAAAGATGGTATTCATAGCTTCAGTTGGGTAACCGATTATAAAGGAAACGAAAGGAAACAATGTTATGTGTGGCTTTGTTCACGAAATCAGACAATGTCGTGCTTTTTGTAAACCAGCATTCTTGAAAATGAGCAACATAATGATTTTTGACTTAACACGGTTTAGAAATAATTTCTTCATATTTTTGGTGTTATCTGTCGTTTACATATCCTTCCTAAAACACCAAAGTACGAGTATTTCCAAACATCTAAATTTGCTAAAAATTTAGGACATGTTACAAAACTATATTGTCTAGAATTTTAGAAGAGTACTTTTAATATTGGCCGGTTATTTTTCACACAGCGACGTTAACTAGGCAATGTACTATTACCTATAACATTAACTAAAACACCAAAGTACGAATATTTCCAAACATCTAAATTAGCTAAAATTTAGGACATGTTAAAAACTATATTTTCTAGAACTTAAGAAGAGTACTTTTAATATTGGCCGGTTATTTTTCACACAGCGACGTTAACTAGTCATATCCCCATACTGTTAACGTAGGGCTATTTGTAAAGGTCACGCGTCAATGGGAAAGAGCACTGTGTATTGTGTATAGGAAAACGGACAGTAACTGCAGTATGAGTACCATAACGAACTCAATATCTTCGCTTAGGAATGTCCGATTTCATTGGAAAAAACGGCGTTGTGGAGCAAAATATCGCTATATTTAAGATATGTAAAAACCTCAAAATTGATAACCTGCCTAAAAGTGTCTCCTTTTGACATGATACATCACATAATAATGCTTCGTTTTGACACTCTTTACATCATAACTTAAGAACCGCAGAATGGTGCAACTGGGATATTTGAATTTCTTCGTCAAGCCCGCTTTGTAATAACCACAATAATTTTCTCTAGAAGTCATTACTATCACGATTCAAAGGCCATAATACCGTAAAACCTCGTCTACAAGCATATAGAGTACTTCTGATGAAAGCTCCATTAATCCAGGCGCCATTATGGGGTTTGAGCAAATAAATTACGGATCCAAGCATATACAAACAAGTATTGTTCTAAGACCAATCTATTGTATTGGCATATTTCACTTGTTTCGAATTAATTTAGCTTTAATCAAAAACACTATATATGCTTGTAGACGAGGTTTTACGGTATTCTTGTTTCTGATTTAATGAAAATTAATTGCGGCTAACAAGTTCCAAATAATTATTGACTCGGAGCAAAGGGATAGGTTTAGTTATGCACAATATGTACATATTGCACACATCAATATATCCACTTGTATTGTAATTCACCATCTCCATACGAGTGTCAGCTGCAGACGATAAGTTTCAAATTTTCTTTTAAAATCCAAAAGTTCGAATTGTTTATTTCCATGACCACATTTGGAATTCAGTGGTTCATGAGATAGCGCTCAATATTTTGAGGAAATATCTCAAACGTGGGCATTATGTTGAAACTTCTGGCAAGCACGCACACTATTAATGTTAAGTGTATATTATCTCAATAAATCGTATAATGTAAGCTTGTGTAATTTGTATAGTTGTTTTCGCGTAGACATGGTATACTATAAGATTCGGATTCTCCCCTTAAAACTCCCACTTCCTGGCGCAAAATATGGAACGATCCATAATCTGTCACACAGGGGTGTCGATTTCAAATGGAATCACCCATTCATGTAACCCCTTTCGGAATCCACACTCCCTGTGTGTAAGATTAAGGTAATGTCTTCCATAGCGGGTGTTATAGGGCGCTATGGGGTCAGTGATATTTGAGTTAGCATTTTGTCTTGCTACATTAGTGGAACCAATAATTTTTGGCATCCTTACATCTCGAATTATAAAACTAGAATTGGTCCCATTTTATTCTATGCCCCCTATGCTGCCCACGAGGGGTTGAAGGTCATAATGGGGCCAAAATGTAAAATTCCATCATATTGTAATATATCCCAAATTGTTCCTCTCAATGCTAGGAATATAAAAGTCAATTGTCATATTACACTAGGGTGCTTATTTCAGGAGTTATAGAGTAAATTATGTCAAATGTAAAATATCTCATGGAAAGAGGCCAAATTTCAAAATGCACCGATTCAATCGCGGTTTGTCTCAAATTACTCCTCTTGACAAACTAAATAGGAAAATAATTTAAAATGTTTAAACTCGGAATCGGATGAAATCATGGGTCAAAGGTTATGCATGTACATATTCCTATTGGACTTTGGCTGCATTAACTCTGAAGGGGTACAAAACAATATACATTGTTCCTAAATTGTGAATTAAGTATATGTTTGCGATTTCTTATGTTAAGGGGAGTAATTTGACACCAGTTTCGATGAAATCAAACCATTTTTAAACTTTGACCTCTGTGTATGAAAGTTTTGACATTTGACCTATTCGACCTTATAACTCCTCAACTAAGCACTCTAGAAAAATATGACAATTGACTTTTTTATAAGAGGAACAATAATGGAGATACATAACAATGTATCTCAATCTGCCTCTAACTGTGTCCAGTGATACCAAAATCACGCTTTATGCTGACGACACTGCCGTTTTTCGCGCATCAAAAGACATAAATGAGATCAAAACTTTGTAATGTATCTCAATGATCTGCCTCTAACTGTGTCCAGTGATACCAAAATCACGCTTTATGCTGACGACACTGCCGTTTTTCGCGCATCAAAAGACATAAATGAGATCAATGTGCATCTTAATGATGATCTTAAACGAATTACATCGTGGATGGAAGTGAACAAATTGACCTTAAATGCTAAAAAAAAAAAGCCATGCTTTTTTGTACAAATTATTTTAATGCAAGGGTTGATGAGCTAAGTCTTTACATGAATAGGGAACAACTTGAAAATGTCAATCAATGTAAATACCTGGTAGTCATTCTCGACCAAAATCTAATATGGGAAGCACAAATTAATCAAACTTGTTTAACAGTTTCGAAATACATTGGTATGTTGTACAGAATCAGGGAATGGCTATCTGCTAACCACATGAATACAATTTATAAAGCTCTTATTCTTCCAAGATTGACTTACTGTGATACCGTATGGGGAAATTGCAATAACACACTTCTGAATAAGATTGAGCGTCTTCAGAACAGGGCTGGGAGGGCCATTCTTAAAGTTCCAGTCAGGACACCATCTTCTTTGATCAGGGAAAAACTTAAATGGAAGCCTCTTAGCAACCTTAGACAAGACCTTCTGTGTCTTTTAACTTATAAATGTATTGCTGGTTTTGTTCCAAAGTATATGCAAACAATTTTTACCTCTGTGAAAACAGTCATCGTCACAATACACGTGGTAGCGCTCATGGCAATATTGCACTTAATTTCAAACCCAGAATTGAAGCTGGTAGACGCTCATTCTTATTCAGAGGGGCTAAGGCCTGGAATTCACTTGATCCTAAACTGAAATCTCCTCTCCCAATTAGCACAGCAACTTTCAAAACAATATACATCTCTCAATTTTATGATTCTTAAATTGTAGTCTTTAATTTCTTCCATGTTTTGGCTTCATTCATTTATTTTGCAAAACAAGATTTGTTTGAGTTGTATTTATATTATCATGCTAGGCCTTACTACTATTTTGTGCAATCAGTTTCCATATTGAATTATTTGTACTTGGCATTAAATGAATTATTTTGTTTGTATTTGGTGCAATCAATACTTTTGAATAATATTAATGTTTTATAGCTATGCTGGTTCATAGGTTGATTTTTGTAGTGTTTTATCTAAGTAGTTTTAATGCTTATTGGGTCCCCCATATTATTTGATCCTTTATTCTATATGTTTTAGCCTATATGTATGTAGTATTAATAGTATTTTTAAAATGTTGTTAAGTTACATTGTAATTTGATTTATTTTGTAAGCATTGTATTTATCTAAATTTGCAATATTATTGTGTATTTTGATTGTATGTAGTATTTTTAAAACCTTAATAATTATGTTATGTAAATGTTGTATTGATCCCTGGGCCTCAAGGAAGAACAGATGATTAATTGTGTTTTCAACTGATTGAGTGTCCCAGGTTAAAGAAGAAATAAAACAAACAAGCAAACAAACAAACAAACAAACAACACAATGGGGCTGTTTTCCCGGCTGTTTTTAAGTTTTGGCCCCACTGTGACCTTCGACCCCTCGTGGAAACCACATGGGGCATAGAAAAAATGGAACAATCAAATTTTCATCCTTTCAGGTTTAAAAATGCAAAAAAAAAACATTGGTTCCACTAATGTAGCAAAAGAAAATCCCAAACCCATAGCGCCCTATACTATTTTTTATGGTTTTTAAGTGGAATCGCTCATTGTGTTGGGTTGGACACACTGAATGCTATTGATAAACGAAAATCACGTACATTTCCATTGACGCATTTAAATATTTTTCTTGCATTTGTTCAAATCAAAATTAATATGCGACCTATTATAAGTATCAAGAGAATATTAAGCCTATGTTTAGATTTGCACAAAATGTACATATTGCACAGAATAGCAATAATGAAACATAGATTAAATATCAAAGTAATTCATTAAGATATTGTATCGTCAAATCAGATTTGGGCAAATCCATTTAAAGGCCACACCCTCCCTGTGGAATGTTTTAAAACTATCTTCCACAGGGGGAGTATGATTATCAAATTAAATTAGCACAAATCTTATAATGTTTATGACATTCATATGAAGAAAAACAAATACAATTGTTTGTAACAATGTAATACCCTTTATTCATATTCATAATACCAATTCTTGTAAAAGAATAGCTCTGTGAAGTGAAGCAATTGTTTGTAGCCTTTTTATTTCTGTGTTGTGAGTACCTAGGTTTTATCGAAGAAGAGCAGACAAGGCAACTGTTTCGATTATTTCTACATGTTCATGCTACATAATGTGAGCATTTCAGAACATGTCAAAAGGAGACACTTTTGGGCAGGTTATCAATTTTGAGGTTTTTACATATCTTAAATGAAGAGATATTTTGCTCCACAACGCCGTATTCCCCAATGAAATCGGACATTCCTAAGCGAAGATATTGAGTTCGTAAGTTATGGTATTATATAATTGGAAATATTGAGTTATCGGCCTTTAAAAATATTATTGACAATGTTGAGAATAGGAATTACCTTGAAAAATGTCTAAAAAATAAAAGATGCCAGTTATATTCCGGTCTGAAACTCTCAGACAATATTTTTAACATTAATAACATCACAAATTCGCAACAAACCCAAATTGTGAAAAAATCACCCCCGGGCAGATTTGTGGGGGTGCACCGCTCAGTCCGACACGCCGCTAGTCCGACAACACAAATTCCCTATACTTAGAGGGGCGTCAGTCCGAAAATGAAAACCACGGCGCTAGTCCGAAAAAAAAGCATGCGCTAGTTCGAAAATGAAAACCACTGCAACAGTCCGACACGCCGCTAGTCCGAGTCTGAAAACACAGTTTCAGTTCGACACGCCGCTAGTCCGAATCCGAAATACATTGCGCTAGTCCGAATTCGGAAAACACTTCTTCAGTCCAACAGTGCGCTAGTCCGAATCTGAAAACCATGGCGCTAGTCCGAAACTGAAAAAACTACAGCGCTAGTCCGAATATGAAAAACACTGCGCTAGTCCGAATCTGATATTCGGACTAGCGCAGTGTTTTTCAAATTTGACTAGCGCAATGGTTTTCAGTTTCGGACTAGCGCAGTGTTTTTTAGATTCGGACTAGCGCAGTGTCAGACTGAATTAGTGTTTTCCAGATTCGGACTAGCGCAGTGGTTTTCAATTTCGGACTAGCGCAGTGGGTTTCATTTTCGGACTAGCGGCGTGTCGGACTGGCAGAGTTTATTTTAGATTCGGACTAGCGGCGTGTCGGACTGGTGCAGTGCATTTCAGATTCGGACTAGCGGCGTGTCGGACTGGTGCAGTGCATTTCAGATTCGGACTAGCGGCGTGTCGGACTAGCGGGGTGGCGGACTAGCGGCGTGTCGGACTAACGCCATGTTCCCGATTTTTGACTATTTCCCACCCAAAAGTGTCTCCTTTTGACATGGCACGTCACAATTAATAGCAGTTATGGATACCGATGGCTCATTCTATCATATCCTGGTGATGTAATCAATTGCACCAATCATTTGCATATGATAGTAGTATTGTTGTTCATTCAAATAAATAACGAAAGAACTATGCAAATGTTCAGGATACAATAGATAGGGTCATCAGTATGTATCGGGTGCCAATAACGATATAGGACCAGATTTGATGTTGCACCATATATCTTCCATGATTGTTTAGGTCCCATCTATTTGTTTGACTGTTGAAATGACTGTCAAAAATACCAAACCTTGACGTATACTATAGAATGTAGCATTTAAAGTTAGTCCTCTTATTATGTTGGAAATATATGCCTTGACCAGCCTTGACTTTTTATTCTTTTATCCTGATTCAAGTTTAAACACAAGAAAGTTATTCGTACTTCGATATTTTCAGATGGTTACTCCACCTTACATCAGCGAGACTGAGTTTGTTATGTTTTAAAATCATTAGACCTGGGGGGCACTCAACACAAATGACCATACGGGTATGCTCCCCCGGAAAGACCACCCTTTTTGGGTTTCGCAGCTCCGAAAGACCCCCTATATTTGACCAAAATAAAGCCGAAAGAGTCTTGATTTTGATAATTTCAACTCTTAAAGACCCAAAATTGCTCATTCCTCATATTTTTGTTTTTTCAGGCGATTTTCAACCAAAAAGCCAAGAAAGACCCTTGATTTTGACTTTTCGCAGCTCCAAAAGACCCCATTTTACTTGTTCACAGCCCGGTTCGCAGCTCCGAAAGACCCCCTTTTACCGGTACGCCGTCAGCTCCCAAAGACCCACCACCTCAAAATTCCGGGGGAGTATACCCACCAAATTTTTTTGATGTGCCCCCCCCCCCCGGGATCGTGACCCTTTGGTCATATAGACTTGAACACAGCCTCGTCATGCTCGTAGACTCCTGGAAGTTTGATCCTGCTCCTATCTTTGTTGAGAGGTGGTTGGTTGACCTCGATTTGGACTGCTTACTTGACGCCCATTGACGCCTCGACAAACCACCTTACATCTCGGTCCAAGATCGCGGACCGATTTAACTTGGGAATAACTCAAAGGGAAAGGTAGAGAGGTAGAGAGGTAGAGAGGTAGAGAGGTAGAGAGAGAGAGAGAGAGAGAGAGAGAGAGAGAGAGAGAGAGAGAGAGAGAGAGAGAGAGAGAGAGAGGGAGAGAGAGAGAGAGGGAGAGAGGGGGAGAGAGAGAGAGCGAGAGAGAGAGACCGGATTGGGGTCTTAAGCGGGCTTCAGACTCCGAGTATTGTACGTACAATATTGTATGTACAATATGTACGTTATTTAATCTATTGCCATTCTATTTCCAGTAACGTTTAAGTTCTAACGAATGTTTGATGACGAAAAATCGATAATATGTTACATACAATATCTAGCAGAAATATATTATCGATTTTACGTCATCAAACATTCGTTAGAACTTAAACATTACTGGAAATAGAATGGCAATAGATTAAATAACGTACATATTGTACATACAATATTGTACGTACAATAAAAAGTCTGTATACTGCTTTACAAAGGAGAAGGAATAATGAGCGGGAAAGGGGAATGACTAACACGAAATGAACAAGATGACAGAATTACGTTTATGAATTTTATTGTGATTTTACATGTTCAGAACACAAGGAGCAAAACAATATTTATCATATGTGACCCGTTCTGACAAAACCATAATTTGAATAGAAATGCACGCACTAGACAATAAGCTTCAAAATGATACCAATGTTATATACATACCATCAATACTTGTCAAGATATGTATAATTTTGTAAATGATACCTTCATATTTTTGCGAAATTGCTATTCTGAGTAATGGGCTCATTAATTTCCTGCCTTACACAGAATTGAATAGGGATTATCATAATTCAATTGTTAATTATTGATTAAATAAACTTGGTTTCAATAAATAATCGAAACAGTTGCCTTGTCTGCTCTTCTTCGATAAAACCTAGGTACTCACAACACAGAAATAAAAAGGCTACAAACAATTGCTTCACTTCACGGAGCTATTCTTTTACAAGAATTGGTATTACGAATATGAATAAAGGGTATTACATTGTTACAAGCAATTGTATTTGTTTTTCTTCATATGAATGTCATAAACATTCTAACATTGATAAACTTTGATCGAATATTAATAATTTTACAACAATACTCGTATTTACAGAGACGATCGAATTAATTCAATGGGCTATTCCATTTATAATCCACACTACCCCTGTGGAAGATTCTGGAAATATCTTCGGGGGGGTATGACTATCAAATGGAATGAACTCATTAGGTAGCTCCAATTGATTTTCATACACCCCCTGAAAAAGATTTGAGCTGAATTTTCAAAAGGTGAGAGCTACAAAGGTTAATGGGCTAATTTAATTTGATAATCATACTCCCCCTGTGGAAGATAGTTTAAAAATATTCCACAGGGAGGGTGTGGCCTTTAAATGGATTTGCCCAATCTGATTTGACGATACAGTACCTTAATAAATTACTTTGATATTTAATCTATGTTTCATTAATGCTATTCTGTGCAATATGTACATTTTGTGCAAATCTAAACATAATAGGCTCAATTTTCTCTCGATACTTATAATAGGTCGCATATTAATTTTGATTCGAACAAATGCAAGAAAAATATTTAAATGCGTCAATGGAAATGTACGTGATTTTCGTTTATCAATAGCATTCAGTGTGTCCAACCCAACACAATGAGCGATTCCACTTGAAAACCATAAAAATAGTATAGGGCGCTATGGGTTTGGGATTTTCTTTTGCTACATTAGTGGAACCAATGTTTTTTTTGCATTCTTAAACCTGAAAGGATGAAAATTTGATTGTTCCATTTTTTCTATGCCCCCTGTGGTTTCCACGAGGGGTCGAAGGTCACAGTGGGGCAAAAACTTAAAAACAGCCCCATTGTGTTGTTATGTATCTCCATTATTGTTCCTCTTATAAAAAAAAGTCAATTGTCATATTTTTCTAGAGTGCTTAGTTGAGGAGTTATAAGGTCGAATAGGTCAAATGTCAAAACTTTCATACACAGAGGTCAAAATTTAAAAATGGTTTGATTTCATCGAAACTGGTGTCAAATTACTCCCCTTAACATAAGAAATCGCAAACATATACTTAATTTACAATTTAGGAACAATGTATATTGTTTTGTACCCCTTCAGAGTTAATGCAGCCAAAGTCCAATAGAAATATGTACATGCATAATCTTTGACCCATGATTTCATCCGATTCCGACAAACCGCGATTGACGGAATCGGTGCATTTTGAAATTTGGCCTCTATCCATGAGATATTTTACATTTGACCTAATTTACTCTATAACTCCTGAAATAAGCACCCTAGTGTAATATGACAATTGACTTTTATATTCCTATCATTGAGAGGAACAATTTGGGATATATTACAATATGATAGAATTTTACATTTTGGCCCATTATGACCTTCAACCCCTCGTGGGCAGCATAGGGGGCATAGAATAAAATGGGACCAATTCTAGTTTTATAATTTGAGGTGTAAGGATGCCAAAAATTATTGGTTCCACTAATGTAGCAAGACAAAATGCTAACTCAAATATCACTGACCCCATAGCGCCCTATAACACCCGCTATGGAAGACATTACCTTAATCTTACACACAGGAGTGTGGATTCCGAAAGGGTTACATGAATGGGTGATTCCATTTGAAATCGACACCCCTGTGTGACAGATTATGGATCGTTCCATATTTTGCGCCAGGAAGTTGGAGTTTTAAGGGGAGAATCCGAATCTTATAGTATACCATGTCTACGCGAAAACAACTATACAAATTACACAAGTTTACATAATACGATTTATTGAGAGAATATAACTTAACATTAATAGTGTGCGTGCTTGCCAGAAGTTTCAACATAATGCCCACGTTTGAGATATTTTCTCAAAATATTGAGCGCTATCTCAAGAACCACTGAATTCCAAATGTGGTCATGGAAATAAACAATTCCGAACTTTTTGGATTTTAAAAGAAAATTTGAAACTTATCGTCTGCAGCTGACACTCGTATGGAGATGGTGAATTACAATACAAGTGGATATATTCCCAGCAAACACAAAAATGTTTTAAAAACGTTTTTAATAAGTTATATTTTGGCTTTTGGTTTAGATAAAAACGTTTTAATAACATTAAAATGTCGGGTTATATAAAGGTCGTGAAAACGTTTTAAAACGTTTTGTATTAAAACACACTACAACAATATTTTTAAAATGTTTTCAAAAATGTTATTGTAAACTATTTTTGTAAACATTTTTTGCCAAATATTTTGTCAACAGTTAAATAACATTATGTTAAAATATTTGCACCTAGCCAGCACAGAAATGTTCTTAAAATGTTTTTTTTTCAAAACGCTTTAATAACATTTAAATGTCAGGTTATATAAAGGTCATGAAAACGTTTTTAAAACGTTATTGCAAATATTTTGGGCAAACATTTTCGCAAAATATTTTTTCAACCAAAATAACATTCTGTTTAGAATGTTTTGTATCAAGTTTTCAAAAATGTTTTTGGAATGTTACTAAAACGTTTTTATACCCTTTATATAACCCGACATTTAAACGTTTTCTGTAAAACATTTTTGGTTTGCTGAGCAGTAGATTATCGAAAAATGATTTTTAATGTTATGAAAATGTTTTATAACCTTAATATACCCATATATAACCCGACATTTAAACGTTTTCTGACAACCTTTTATAACCTTTTGCGAATGATGTCGAAAACGTTTTGTGTTTGCTGGGTTGATGTGTGTAATATGTACATATTGTGCATAACTAAACCTATCCCTTTGTTCCTTGTTAGCCGCAATTAATTTTCATTAAATCAGAAACAAGAATATTATGACCTTTGAATCGTGATATAATGATAGACAAAGATAAAAAGACTAGTTTGCGTCTGACGTCATCTGTCAATCAAACTCCGAGCACGGTTTGTTTACAAGTGTCGTGATGATATGAGTTGCTGAACACGGCGGTAAAACCGGGCGCCTTATTGTTAATGTTGCCCCTTTTAACATACAAACCATCTCAAAAGTTAGGTCTTAATAGTAGGAAACTTTTTTTGGCGAAGGCACCATGTCCACAATGTCTAGAAAAGTTGCTTTTTGCCTTGTAAGAGTACGTATTTTCGACATTCACTGCTATTCCTTTTCTCCGATCGGCACCAGCCAGATGAATCGAC
This sequence comes from Amphiura filiformis, assembly GCF_039555335.1. NCBI lineage: Eukaryota > Metazoa > Echinodermata > Ophiuroidea > Amphilepidida > Amphiuridae > Amphiura > Amphiura filiformis. Next base: position 22,362,633 of record NC_092631.1, on the reverse strand, counting down.
CTTCCTTATACGCGCTATTAGCCAATCAAGGATCGTAGAAAATTTGATTGACAGTGACGTCAGACGCAAACTAGTCTTCTTATCTTTGTCTTTCATTATAGTAATGACGTCTAGAGAAAATTATTGTGGTTATTACAAAGCGGGCTTGACGAAGAATTCAAATATCCCAGTTGCACCATTCTGCGGTTCTTAAGTTATGATGTAAAGAGTGTCAAAACGAAGCATATAATGTGATGTATCATGTCAAAAGGAGACACTTTTAGGCAGGTTATCAATTTTGAGGTTTTTACATATCTTAAATATAGCGATATTTTGGTCCACAACGCCGTTTTTTCCAATGAAATCGGACATTCCTAAGCGAAGATATTGAGTTCGTTATGGTATTATAAAATTGGAAATTGAGGTATCGGCCTTTAAAGATATTATTGACAATGTTTAGAGTAGGAATTACCTTGAAAAAATGTCTCAAAAAATACAAGATGCCAAATTCGCAACAAACCCAAATTGTGAAAAAATCACCTCCGGGTAGATTTTTGGTTATTTCTCACTCTACGTTCCTGCCCAAAAGTGTCTCCTTTTGACATGACACGTCGCATATCTCAAGACACATATCTCAAGAACCACAATACATTAAAAGTGACCATTTTGTGATCCACAGCCTCATCCCCCCACTTTTATCAGAAAAAACGTTGAACTTTTATACCACTGGAAACCCCTGGCTACATAATGTTTATGTACAAAAATTTCTTGCAGATTAACAATTCGTTTAGCAAAAAGATCGCCAACTTTAAATTACGTTCTGGTGTACCAGCACATTATTCAACACAGTGGCATATAGAGCAGTGTAATACACATAATCACACATAACTCGCACACAACTGAAATTTTGGGAAACGGCTTTATCTGTGGATATCTATCAAAAATGTCATAAAAAGAGGATGCTATGATCGCGGAATATTTGTTTGAAAGTGCATGTTTTTCATTCCGTACCCATTCAAATCTACAAGGTGTAACTTTTCATTAATCCCCAAATCTAGACAATGAAAATTGAAAACAGTTGGACGACCTTGACTACTCCGACATGCTTTAGTGCTTATGTTTTGTTACGATATCTATTAATGTGTACAAAAATGGATTAATAGCCGAATTGATGGGTACAATAAATGCAACTGTCCATGCATATATCACTGGATCTACGATTATAAATTTTCCCTGTGCAAGCATACATACAATGCTAAATGGCACCCAGCATAAAAAGTCAGTGAGTACAATAGTGGACATTTTTACAGCCATACGCAGTTCTCTCTTTTGATTTTGAGTTTGACCAACCCTTCTCGCGGACTTTCTCGCAAATGTAAAAATCTGAATGTAAAAGATCGCAATTAGTAAAAAGCACAACAAATTAATTCCTATGAATACAACGATGGCAAAATAGGGAGCTACCTGACTTCCTTCAATTGAGAACATCGCGTAAATGGAGAACACTGACACTTCTTTCTCCTTGATAGTATCAATGAACCTAGTCTCGACAAATTTATTGTAAACATCCAATTCATTGATTTTAGTTTCTACATAGCTGGTGTTAATTATAGCTATTGGTCTTCTCACCATAGGAATGCCAACACAAACTTCGGAAACTTCATAAACATCAGGAAATAACCCTGACAGAACTGTGGGAATGATGCTCAGAATCAGACCAAGTAACCATATAAAGGATATATACATTTTGACCGATTTTGAGGTGATGTGGTAGCCACTTAACGGATTTTTACATCGTAAGAATCGATCTAAAGTGATCAACGTAATCAGAAATACAGAAACTTCACTAGACAGGAGCGAAAACACACCAGCAATCTTACAGACGTATCCTTGCCTCCACAAATCAGAATGCGACGGGAAATATTCTTTGTAATATGAATCAGCACCAGCTAGCAAAAGCATATTTATTCCCATCAGAAAATCCGAGATTGAAAGCTGCGAAATTAGAATTGACTGTACTCTTTTTGATTCGGAACCTGTGCAACGAAGGTAGAATACTATTGTATTGCACGCTATAGCAAAAGCACCAAGAACCCACATTGAAACCCTCAGGGACAGATTTTTCAGCATGCGCTCACATGTTAGATAAACTGGACGAGAGTTCTTGGGAAGGCAAACTGCTTCAGTTACAAAGCAGCAAGTTGCACTATTATCAACTAACAATGTTACATTTTTTAAACCATTAAAAGATGATTTACTGATCATTTTCAAAGAATTAGATCTCAAGTCTAGAGATTTCAAATGCGTGTCACCAAATATGCTCACACCGATATCGTTCATACGATTATGGGACATATTGAGATGTTTAAGGTTTGTTAAATTATTCAAAATTCCATTTGGTAAATTTGATAGCGTATTTTGTTGAAGTTCCAAATTCTGAAGTCTTTTCAATCCAAACAACGAATTTATTTCCATGTTGCTTAATGTGTTGTTGAATAGTTTTAAAGTATGCAAATGGGATAAATTTGTCAACAAATCGTCTTTTAAGGAGGTCAGAAAATTACTCTGCAGGTGTATAATCTGTAAAGCATTCTGCGATTGGAACAACCTGGTTGGTAGGCTTTGAATTAAATTGTGGTCGAGAGATAAGAAGAGCAAATCCTGCATTGAAGTAAACGTGCTGAAGTTCAGGGAAGTCAAACTATTCCAACTCAGGTCAATAATACGTAGAGCAACAAGAGAAGCGAATGATGGTAAAGCAACCATACCATTACTGGAAATATTTAAGTATGTCAAAGCATCGGTTGATAGGAAAATGTCAGATGGTAACATGGTCAATTTGTTTTGACTTATGTCAAGCAGGTTTAGACCTTTGAGCTCTGGAAAAAGCGCATTATCAAGAACTGTTAGAGAATTGTTGTCAAGACGCAAGTCTTGTATGGCCAAAGTATGATTAAAAATACCTGATGGCAAAAAAGGCAGTTCATTGTTTTGCAGTGTCATTTTGCCGATACTGTATAAGTCGTTGAATACTCCAGCAGATAATGATCTTAATTTGTTATCGTGAAGATGTAATGTTTGCAATCTAGTACACCCTGATAGAATATCGTGTCCAAGTGTAGTGAGTTCATTATTGTCTAACCATAAAAGGTTTAACCTTAACCCTGCAAACGTCCTATTTGGAAAAGACAATAACTTATTCCCTGATAGTTTTAGTGTAACTACATACCGGAGTCCATTGAATACCCCATCTGGTATACTAGTTAAATTGTTGTTGTGCAGGTGAAGGATAAACAATCGATTTGTATAATTGAAAATGTCATTTGGTAGGGACACCAATTGGTTATTATCAAGTGCAAGTGTCCATAACCCTTGTAAGTCATCGAAAATTCCAGTCGAAAGGAATGACAAGTTGTTGGAACTTGCGTTAAGACTCTCCAAGCTTCTCAAGTTGCTAAATAATCCAAGAGTAAATTCAGTTAATTCGTTAATATCCAGATAGAGAATCCTTAACGCAAACAAATTACGAAACATTTTAACATTTAAATTAGTTAAATTATTACTATTGAGCAATAAAATTGTAATCTTTTGAAGATTCTGAAATATAGTTTCTGGCAATTTGTTGATGTTGTTGCCGTTCAATTCAAGTTTGTACAGCTTAGTCAAAACATCAAATGTCCCATTAGTCAAATTTGTCAACAAATTTCTGTCTAGTCTCAACGAGTTCAAATTTACTAAGTCATTAAATGCGTCAGTGGAAATGTACTTGATCATGTTTTGTCCCAAGTCCAAAGTCTTCAGTTTGTCCAACCCTAAAAATGATCCATTGGAAATTGACAAAAGTTTATTATTACGAAGGTATATGGTTGTTACTTTCGCGGAGTCGTTCAAAAATCCATACGGGAGAAATGTCAATTGATTGTTTTCAAGATGCAACGTTAACAATTCAAAAAGTCCGCTGAATGCCCTATTTGATAAATGAATCATGTTGTTCGCGTTTAGCTTTAGTATTTTGAGATGACTACATGCACTGAAAGAATGATTCGGCAGAGTGTTTATCCGATTAGTATCCAGGAAAAGGTACATGATTTCTGGCAAGACTTTAAGGGCTTCAATTGGTACTGTAATTATGTCGTTATTTCCGAGATCCAAAGTTTGGATATTATGGGTATGTTGAAACATTTCTGAAGGAATGGATATTAAACTATTTTCCCCAACGTCAAATATAATCAGTTCATGCAGCCCAGTAAACAGACCGACTGGTAAAGAAGTCAGGAAGTTACTGCCAAGAAACAGTTTCTGCAACTGCACACAATCGTGTAATAATCCTATGGGGAGGGTCGTTAGTTGGTTACTTTCAATGGAAAGGTCTTTCAATTCGGAAAACCCTTTAAACAATGTCTCTTCCAGAAAGGTGATCTTATTGCCTCTTAAATTAATGTATTCTAGTTTAAAGATTCGGAAAGGCCAAAAAGCTGTAGAAGTTATATAATTCAAACCGATGTTACTAAATGAAAGTCGTTTATTTTCAGATCCATAGATCAAGAGACAAACTTTAACTGCATTACCGCAATCAAATATCCATTTTCCTTGATCAAGAGTGCAAATACAATCAGCTTGGCACAGATTAGAAACTCTTGCGGCATTACTTGACCAACTATACCCATTCCTAGTTTCAAAGACCACATCATACTCGCTTACATTACAAAGCTGATGATCCCCTGACAATGGAAGGTATTCGTTTGTCTCTGTTTTAGTGCAGTTTGTATCGAATCCCTTGCCTGTTTCGAGTTTCAAGACATTAACGTTAACATTCTTTGTGTAAAATCGTAACTGCTTGGTTGGAAAGGAAATAAAACATGGTTGGTAAACAAAAGAGAGATCTACGTATGCTTTAAAACATTTGGTACTTGTCTGATCTATGATTTCTACGTAAATGTAAGAAAACAAATCGTTTTCTTTCTTTATATCTAACAATTCTACAACTACCTCTTGTTCATTTACAAACGATACATCTATACTGCAGTAGCCACTTGAGCTTCGTGAAGCATTCGATGTCAAGATCACTTCACTTGTAGTCATATTTAGGAGTGAAGTGTCGCATATGTCCACCGTGTCGTTGGTCCAGGCGTTGGTGGACTTTACGCACATCAGGAAGATTATCAAGCGAAATCGCCTCAACTCCATCGTATTTTGTCGTGATTTGTCACTCTAAAGAACTTACATACTTAAACTTATCTTAGCACTCTTATGTGAGTAACAGTTTTAAAGTTTATTATTTCGTCCAATTTCCTAAACGACGTATTCGTTACGATTAAGTGTGTCTTGTAGAAGGTGTCTTGTAGGAGCTGTTTCCAAGCAAATGCTGGACCTGTGTTGAACAGAAACATTAAAAATAAAGGTATGGGCATATGGGAACCTCGTAACAATATCCTAATAGTTATAATTATCTTAGAGAGCATGTACAGCTTCGTATGTGTTTACCGACAAAAGAGGACACGCACATGACATTTCACATTTAAACCGTGGACCACTCTGTAAAGGTAGCCATCCTCGCTTTTGAAGGTCTGCAAAGGATCATTGTATAATGCATTTGTGAGATACGTCCTCTATTGTGCATTAAATATACCGTCCGCAGTTGCTGGGTAAAATTGCATCTCATACACATACGCACATAAAAATGGCGAAAAACGTCCACGGTTTGTCAATTGAATGAGGCTATAGCCCTAAACTATGTCCACGTTTGGAAGCGAACACACGTGCCCCCCATGTACTGCGCGACCGCATTGAGGTCGATTATTAATAATCCGAAGGGTCATTAGTCCAAAAACCTGATAAAGGTCGTTATAAACTCTAATCCTTACCCCCAACCCTCACCCAAACTCTCACCCTAACTTTAACCTATAGGTCTAACCTAACCTAAGCCCTAATCATAACCCTATGCCTCAACCTAACCCTAATCATCAATTAAGCTTACCCTAACCATTACCATATCCATAACACTAGCCCTAATCCTAAAACTATTCCTGACCCTAACCTTAACCCTAATCCTAAAAACAAGGGAAGAGGCTTACGCATCATACACTGGAACATGGAAACATTTAAACATTACAAACTAGTGCACGAGATCAAATTAATGATGATTAATCGTTATTCTTAATATATCAATATGAAGGGGAAGAAGAATTACGCATCGCACACTAGCACAATTAAACGTTATTAATCCTAACCTAAAATACCCTAAACTTTTTTTCGGACTAAGGGACCGATCGTTATTTACGGCAGGGGGGGAATGGGTGTTTTGGCAAAAATATCGACAAAAAATTTCACGTTCCCCCCTCGCGTCCGCTCAAAATTTTCGCGTTCCCCCTTGTTTTCCCAATTTTCTCCATTTAAAATTTAACAATCCCCCCTCCTGGTTCAGCTAAAAATTTCAGGTTCCCCCTCAAGACCCCAAAAAATTTTGCGTTCCCCCCTAAATTTACCCATTCCCCCCCTGCCATAAATAACGATCGCTCCCTAATGACCCTTCGGACAAATGGGCAGTTTCCAAGATTTGCATGGATTTAAGAGAACCTGCTACATCCATGGTCAGTGTAAGTAATCGCATATCTAGAATGGTCGTCATGGTCTTAACCTTATGAGTGCAGTTGAGGGTGACACAGTCCGTCTAACATATAAGACACAACTTGGGATATCGTTACGATAATTTGACCCCAGGTTTACATAATGAATTATAAAATTTTACATGACAGATTTTGGCTCAACTCATTTGGCATGCGCTTTAATTTTGCATCGGTGATTTGAAAGGCTGATGATGTGTACAAAATCCACGTGTTATTTTGATATTTTCTAAATAATGCTTCGGAAATGCACAAAAAAGTATGAAAAATTGTACCAAAATGGCTGCAAAGGAAGCACCGAAACTAAGGGTTCATATACCACTAAATAGCTGCCATGGACTTTACGTACAAAATATAGGGGTCGCGTTTCAGACCATAAGTCGAACTTTTAAATACACATTTTATAGTATCTTATTTTGTTCTGTTATTTTGATATTTTCTGAATATCGCTGTTAAGAAATTATGTTTTTGACATGCACAAAAAAAGTATAAAAACATGTACCAAAATAGCTGCGATCGTAAACATGGTAAAGGAGGCACAAAAGCTGAGGTTTCATACTAAATAGCTTTCCACAGACTTATAACGCCCGGGAATTAACATACAAAATAGTGGTCGCGTTTCAGGACATAAGTCGAGTTACCTTGAACTTTGAAACACAAGTTTTATATTATCTTAATCAGAACAGAATTCTGCATAACACATCTGAAAATGCCTTGGATTTTAGATCTACTTTTTGAGACAATTAGTGCTAAATAATATTAACTTAAAAAGCCCGATTTCGGCGTGCTCCCCGTTATGACATCATGTCTTCATGCGCACATAATCAAAACATCATTCAAATTTTCGTAGTAAAAGTTCTAGCAAAATATGATTTTCAACACTAATTTCTAATATTGTACCGATTTCTATGTACTATAAGCATGATAAGTTGGCACTTTTATATGCATGATAAAGTTTTGCCGAAAACATGGAGTTTCATACAATCAAACTCAATTTTGTTTGGAGAAAAACATATTTTATCCAACAATTTTGATACATTTATTCTTCATAATAAATGTTACACATTGAAAAGTTACAAACACGATCAGATATAATTTACAGCTAATTCAAGATGGATTTTGGTAAGATTATTTATGGTACATAATTTTAGGGATTAAATATAGTATTTTGGAGAAAATCAAAAACATGATTTTGAGATATTCGAGCTTATTTTCTATATATCTTAGTTTCATCAGGTACCGATCAGGCCAAATGAATATTTTTCTGAACGCGCGTAGAAGGCGTGTTAGGAAAGAATTAGGCATAATTATTTTGATGTTTTATGAGGGGTTTTTTTTTGCTATCTACTGAAGATAGCATTTCGCGTCACGTCCAGGCTCATTATCTCCTTCTATTACACAAGTTACGTTTTACATTTCTTTCTCTATCTACTGATGATAGTATTTAGAGCCTAATAAAATACAGAAAATAATTCACAAATTTATAGCAGAACGTGTATTAACGACAGATCTATAAAACTAAACGCGGAGGGGGGGGGGGCGTGTCCCCTACCTTCTATATTGTGAACGAGCGTCCAGCTAAAAAGACAAGTTAGGAAAATCTGTTGGTATTCGTTGATGTTTAATGTTTTTCGCTACCTAGGCCTACTGAAGAGAGCATTTAGAGCTTTATAAAAAGTACATATATTTATTGGAACGCGGGTATGGAATGTGATTTGGGGTATATTTTGATATTGATCTATCTGTTCAAGACAGCATTAATTTTACGGCGCGGCCGGCCTATAAAATACAGAAAATTTGAAAGCAGTTGAAAAAGCCCAATTTGATGTTGACAAAATTCGTTGAGGCCCAAAAATGTTAAATTTCCGAATTTTAAGTAAAAAAAGGTCTAATTTTGGTGTTGCAAAAGATCGGGGGCCCGAAAAGTTGAAAAAATAAACCAACTTTTAATATTTTAATAAAAAAAACCCAACAAAAAATGATTTTCAAGAGATAAAGTATTTGAACACTTAATAAAGTCTATGAAACACAGAAGGTAATTTATACATTTAGCATTTTTGGCCAATTATTATAGCGCCGTTGCATTCTGATTCTTTATCTCTTTCGCCTACATAGGCCTAAATCACGTTTTACAGTTACATATTTTAGTTCCATCAGGTATCGGGTTGTTTTCTCTTTCTACTATACAAGTCCCGTTCAAAAAAGCATATATACAACTGTATAATTAAGGTCCAGCATTAGGTTAGATTTTTTTTCTGAACGAGCGTAGAATGCGTGTGAGGAAAGTATATTTTGATGTTGTTTTTATTTTTTCGTTGTCTACTGAAGATAGCAGTTTGTGCCCCAAATCATCACCTCCTTCTCTTTCTCTATATGTTAGTGTCATCACGTTGCGAATCTTTTCTCTTTCTACTATACTACGCCAAGAAAGTATCCTTACACTTAGAAAAATAATCACAATTTCAAAACTGAACCATATTGGGGTAAATTTGTTTTGTAATAGATGCACTATCTAATTCTGCACATTATGACACCACATTGAAACCAACATGACCTCAAGAAGTAAAGTTACAAGCAATTGAATAGGCGAAGGTCCAGTTTTAAAAGTGACAAATTGACCTATACAAGGCGCAAAAAGATTCCAACAAGCGCAACAAAGAGACTGCACAGTTTCTTCAATGAAGCCTTATTTAAAGCAGTATTTAAATCAGTTTTTACTTTTCTATACTTTTCATAACTTGCATTTTATTTGTCAGCTCTTTTGTTTTAGTTTTCTCATTGTTCCTTTTGTTTTAAATTGAATGCACACACAAATTAGCCATTTACCACTCTCAAACCAGATGTCTAGTCCGTGGAGTTTTGAATAGGCCAGTGTGTCACTTTTAAAACCTCACATTCGTCTAATAAAATGCGTGTAACTTTGCTTCTGGAAGTCACATTGGATTCAATGGGGTGTCAAAATGTGCCGGATTAGATAGTGCATCTATTAAAAAAACAACGTTACCCCAATATAGTTCAGTTTTGAAATTGTGATTATTTTTCCAAGTATAAGGATACTTTCTTGGAGCAGTATACATAAATCCTGTTTAGAAATGTTATATCTATATTATAGCCTAGACCTATAAATCTCTATTTTAGCTTTCTTAATAGTTCAGCATTTAGACCTATTTTGATCAGCTTTTACCAAGTAGACCCACGTTAAGAGTGATATAGTTGACCTGTCTGGTCAATATCGTACACGTTTAAGAAAGTAGTCAAGTACATCGAGTTTGTTTACAGTGTACTTCGGTTATATTTATAAATGCGCTTTTATAAATACGCACGTGACCACCTCCGCGCTGCCATAACAGCTTTTAGACAGAAAGTCTCGAAGTGACCTTCTACATAGCGAGTGGTGTTCCTATACATTTGAATGCAAAGGCGGAACAATGTTCAAACCAAATTAGTTCCCAAGTTTCAAACACAGTCCCGCTAACTCCATCTTATTCCTATTTAATACATGAAAATATATCATACATCACATAAATTGACCTTACTCAGTTCTGAGTCCGGTGTACACACATAAGGATTAAAATACTGATCTTACCTTGTAAAGTGTCCTTTAGATACGGTGAGATATCTCGGGTTGAATTCTTTCTTAAAAACCACACATTGTAAACACTACATGTGTACTTGACACGCTGAAAACACTGAGAAAGTTAATAACAATTTGAAGAAGGTTTTAGCTTGATGGCATTCAATGATAACGCTTTAAGTATATAGAAGGTGCGAAGTAATCTTAGAATAAGAAGACTGAAAAGGCGAATTGACGGTTATGAAATAGGATATAATGCACACCTCCAACTTATCATCACCCTTCAGAACCCTGTTGATTAGCATATCATGCGCCCTTTCGCTAACACACAAAAGATTTCTCAATTTTGAAATTTGATGATTTGTTAGCTAAAAATATGATGAGAAACGCAAAAGTATGATCTTTATAGAGACTGCCAAAACTACGCCCACGAATTTTGTATTAACTCACAAAATCACGTGATATTTTACACAATGCGAATATCGAATACGCATGACACAATAAAATAAAAATAGTATTTTGAAATTCATTTCTATCTTTGTCTTTCTTCGTTTTTATTATTAGCCTGTTGATTTTTTTCTTTAAACGGTCACTCTGTACAAATAAAAGTTATTCAACAAAACGTCAGTTTTGTAATATTCTGTATGCTCATCTTTATATTATATTCTCGTATTTTTGTTAAGGGATGGGGTATGAACGTTTGGACAGTATTTATTGTGGGACATTAGAGCACATCAGACATGTCGAATTGCATTCTGAATACGAAGAATGTCCTTCTGATATCAAATAATTTTGATTGTTTGAAATTCGCAATGTAATACACATTTTTTTGATATTTAACAGTACTCGAAGTAAACTTTATAAATCTGATGATATGTACTTAAAGTGTATGTAGGTGGGATGAAAAGCCGACGATCAATTGAAAATTATGACCTTTCGCATTGAAGATATGGATTTTTTCCCAAAACACCAAAAAATATTAGGTCTTTTTGGGAAAAATCCATATCTTCAATATGAAAGGTCAAAATGTCCTCCCAGCTACATACACTTTAAGAATATATCATTAGATTTATAAAATTTACTTCGAGGACTGCTATATATCAAAATGTGAAAAATATCAAATTTTAATAATAATTTGTCATAAAATTTGTATTATATCTTGAATTTCAAAAATGAAAATTATTTGATATCAGAAAGACATTCTTCGTATTCAGAATGCAATTCGATATGTCTGATGTGCTCCCATGTCCCACAAAAAATACTGTCGAAATGCCCAAAACGCTCATTCCAGATCCCTTAATCTAAAGTGGAAAAACAATCCATCACTGCAGTCAGCGAATCAATCAAATTAAAAGAAAGAAATAAATGAACAAGAAAGAAAGAAGAAAGAAAGAAAGAAAGAAGAAACAAAGAAAGAAAGAATGAAAGAAAGAAAGAAATAAAGAAAACAAGAAAAAAGATCGAAAGAAAGAAAGCAAGTAAAAAAGAAAGAAAGAAAGAAAGAAAGAAAGAAAGAAAGAAAAAGATCGAAAGAAAGAAAGCAAGTAAAAAGAAAGAAAAAAAAAGAAAGAAAAGAAAGAAAGAAAGAAAGAAAGAAGAGAAAGAAAGAAAGAAAGAAAGAAAGAAAGAAAGAAAGAAAGAAAGAAAGAAAGAAAGAAAGAAAGAAAGAGCAATCGCTCGGCGTGGTTTTATACCGGAGACATATGTGATGCGATCAAGCAAAATCAATCGGAACTCGGAAATATTAAATTTTCAGTTTCTTAAAGGAATGCAAAAGGCATTTACAAAGCTGCATTTTGCAGAAAACCCCATCGAAATTGAACAACCACTTCCAAAGATATGAGTAATTAAAGAGTTTCTAAAACAAAAGGAAACAAAAGGAAATATTTTCTTTGGTTTGCTATATCTCAAAATCAATATTTCCGAGTTCCGACTGATTTTGCTTGATCGCATCACATTATTAGAAACAAATTACATGGAACGCGTTTTTGATCTTGTGAACATGGTGCGTAAAAAGGATGAAAACGAAGGATTTTCAAACAGATTTTGACAATTTGTATAAACATACAAACATAATGTAAAGCTATATCCAACGCAGCAACACTTCTCTCACTTGGATATTTAATTGTTGAGAAAACTTGATTTTAGAAAACAAGTTTATACGTCTTTTATACGCTTTTTATACGTTTTTTTTAAATTTTTTTTATACGTATCCTTAAATCTTTTTTTACCTGCTATTTCCTGATTGATTTTATTTTCTTCCTTTTTTTCAAATAAAACGAAACGAACATTCAATGTATACCGTAAAATAGAAAATGCAAATGACTTGAGGAAGACTTGATAGAGGAATTATCAGTTTGTATAATATGAAAAGCAAATTATGCAAGAACAAAATTAACTTAGTCTACGGGAGTTGTTTTATGCTCATCGTAAATTGGTGAACAATTCAGATGAATTTTTCAAAAGAAAAAAACGATCAATTATTTTTAGAGTTTTCATATTGTCCAAATTAAACTCGCGTGTCGCCTTCGGTTTGCTGTCATTTTGGTGGTAAAATGAGCAGAAAACAACAAAACTAAATAATTCCAGATATATGATATAATAATAGTCATAAGAGGTGAGTCACTTGGCTATTCTATTTGAAATCCACATTCCCTTGTGAAGGATGACACTGCTATCATAATAAGCCCAATCGGCATTGGAAGTTTGCAATGCATTGTAGGACAGTTTTTGCAGTTTTGGGACACTTTGTCCTTTGACCTTTCAGAAAATTCAGAAATATTGGGTTTTTGTACGTACAAAATATAATCGAAAATGTTTTACAATATTTAAAACAAATGTGAAAAATATTAGTATTTTATACATTAATTATTTGGTATTTTTAATGATCAAAATGACAATAATAAGAAAATTTATAATAATTACGTCAATTTTCCCGATATGTCAGAGGTCAAAGTGTCCCAAAACTGCTCTCAAAAACCGGATGTTAGAATGGCGATTGGGCTTATTCTGTGTAACCATGTGGTCAATTAATGTGCAATAGCGTAACCCTTCACACGGGTGTAGACTGTAGACGAAAAGTTCCAAATTTTCTTGAAAAATTTAATTTGGAATCAGCATTAAAAATGCATTAAAATTAAAACAAACAAGACCAGTATTGGTTCAGTGGTTCTTGAGATCACTATTGATATTTTGAGAAACAAGCTCATAACGTGGAATTTTTATGGTGAACATTTATATGGATAGCCACAGAGCACTAACAGAATGTGTACGTTTTATACCAAAATCCAGATAATAACATGCCGAGTGAAACATGTTGAAATAATCCAGTTGAATTTTAGGATTTGAAACGATTTGCTTCCTATTTGGGACATTTTGTTTCGAATTCCAAATCTTCAACGCCTTCTCCATTGCTGAAAATTGTTTGATCTTGAAACTCCAAGATCTCCCTCAAGGGGTGTGGGTTTTTAAATAGAAGAGCCCGTTGGACGTATAAAAAAGACACTGACTGCGTGGACCGAAGCGATAAACACGCCAGCGTACCTCGGGCAATACTGCCCTCGATATAGTCATGTAAATATTTATTAATAATCCTCCCTGTAATTCACTGCCAATCGCAAATGAATTGATCTGTTAAGACTCGAAATTACTGTCAAGAAAAAATAGACAGGTTCTGTATTTTAACGCTGCCGTTAGCAAACACCGATAGAATCGATCTGAAATAGAAAAGCATTGCCAATTTTGTACAAAAAATCAGCTCACTGGAAAGAAAAAACACGTCAGGTATACTTTAACTAAGAGTGGAAAGTTTCACAGTTTTTATTTACATTTTCAAAAGTTTGAAAATTCTATGACAATTACTGTCAAGAAAAATAGACACACTCTAAAAAATACCTATTCAAAAATGAATAGAATCTAATCAAATTTGAATAGGTAAACATGTACGCCGGGCACTTAAGAGAATCTATTCAAAATGAATAGAAAATTCTATTCAAATAAATGATCCCAAATTCTATTCAAAAATGAAGAGGTCACTTGTCAGAAAATGAATAGTTTACTGTTACAGTTGATTAGAATCTATTCAATGTATTGGAATCTATTTGACTCTACTCAAAAGGGAACGAATTTGGGGAAGTATGCCTGGAGATGCTTCATCTCTTGTCCGCTTCGCGCTAAGAGAGGAAAACTACGACTCATCACCGTGGTATTGAATAGCCATCAAGTGTGTTTGATAACATAAAATTACTTTCTTGAAAGGGGATAGCAGAAAAGGTATTTGCTTGAAAATATAAAATCTATGGTGTTAAATAGCGTTTGCCCTGTTTTCTTCATCCGTGGTTTTGTTTCCTATTATTTCAACTGAGTATAATATTTAGGATTTAGAGAAGATCCTCCAAACACTTTCTTACCAGTGCCTATGTCCCCACCGTAATGTGTAATGCCAACCAAGAAGCAAAAGACCCCGGATACAGCAGCGTGCGTACTTTTGACCAATGAAATCCCTCATTATCGTTGACGTCATTTTGATGAGTGTGTCGATTCAAAGTTTTCTGCGATGTTGATACTAAATCGCATCAAACGGTATGATTCGATTTAAAAATGATAAGGGATCTATTCAAATTGACGAGTTTCTATTTTAAAAAAAATGAAAAGACTTTCTATTCAAAAAAATGAATAGGCCGTCATTAGCAACCACCGACAGAATCTATCTAAAATAGAAATGCATTGTCAATTTTGTTTTACTTGAATTATATATAAAATCAGCTCACTGGAAAGAAAAAAAAGCTTTAATTAATTACTTTAATTAAGAGTAGAAACTTGTCCGTTTTATAAATGTCAAATTCCGTGTTTTTCCGTTTACTATATACTAACAGTGGCGTAGCTAGGGGTTGTGGCGCCCGGGGCTAAGACACATAATGGCGGCCCCCTAAGGTGGCGCCCAGGGCACGTGCTCCCACCTGCCCCCCGGTCGCTACTAAAGTTTGAAGATTCTAAGGCAATTTTTATATATTTTGTTGTTGTTTATTATAGAAATCAAGATTCATTCATTCATTCATTCATTCATTCATTTATTCATTCATTCATTCATTTATTCATTCATTCAACAATTCAACAATTTATTCATTCATTCAACAATTCATTCACTCAACAATTCATTCATTCATTCATTCATTCATTCATTCATTCATTCATTCATTCATTCATTCATTCATTCATTCATTCATTCATTCATTCATTCATTCATTGACCATCAAATTTAGGTTCTAAACATGTATGCATCCTTGCTCTTTTTTTTTTTGTTTTCGCTATCAAGAGTTTCACGATGCGTATTCACGATAGCCTGTAGTTGCCGACGAAATGATATGATCGAAAGGAATGACCCCTTGGGCATAAAGGGGATCGTAGTCATGTATCTAGTAAGTTTTGGCGCAAGTGCTAGAAAGAGGTTAAAACATTGTGGTTCGTAATTTCAATAAATGTTTGAATTCAGTATCGTTATATATTCAAACCGCTCTCCAAAGACAACGGAACAGATGATAATTATTGGAAACAGTACTGTTAAGAATGTGTGTTGGATCAAAAGGTTTGCCACTTTGCCTTGTGTTGAGGTGATTTCTTTCACGAGGTATTCACTCTCTGTAACAATCCTACACCGAATGACCTGAAAACCGTTAAGGCAAACTTGCGATGTTCTTTCCACACCTCACCCGTTGACATTACCATGCCTGCAACAAAGTTGGAAACTCATTTTCTAATCATCCACAAACTGTTTCTTCTTTTAACCCGGGTTTACGGAATTCCCGGAAGCGTATGTTATAATGGACATGCAAGTGCAACGTGTTTTAGTTTGTACGCAACTTGGAAGTTATAAAATTGTCATTTTTCACGATTTACTGATTTAAATTAATGTATTAATAACACTTTGATGTTCGGCAAAAGTTCATTCTACAAATCATACTTTGAAAACTTGCTTGATTTATTGTTGTTAATGAGTTATGTAGGGGAAAGTTGGGTGATGGCGAACGGTGGGGAATGGCGAACACTGGAATTTTGGTGAAAGTAGAATAGGGGACGCAATCAAACTATACCAAGGCAATTTCTATTCATCCACTCGCTAGACATGCTAGAGGCATGTTGTGATTTCGGAGGATTCTCTAGATTTTGTAGTGAGAATTTCAAGAAACAAGTAAATTGCTTTTGGACTTTTCGGTGAATATTGGGCAGAAGATAAAATAAGATGTACAGTAGATGTTAAGCACAGTTGTAAATAAAGTGTGATCCTTGTTTGTAGGGATGAAGTATATCTACTGATGATACGGTATCAGTATGGATGAAGTAGGTATCTACTGATGATATCAGAATGGATAAAGTAGCTATCTATTGCTGATATCAGTATGGATGAAATAGCTGTCTACTAGCTGATGATATCAGTATGAATGAAGTAGCTAAAAATGATGATGACAGTATGGATGAAGTAGCTATGATATCGGTATGGATGAAGAGCTATCTATATACTGTTAATATCAGTCAAAGTAACATTCATGGGGTTAAAATCAACAAATTTTGCACAAATTGCCACAAAAAGTGGAAATTTATGTGATTCTGGGTTTTTGCCTTAAAAGTTGCGAGGGAGGGGACAAACAATGGGGGAGAACAATATTTGGCGGGGGATAAAAGATAAATGATTGAAATCATGCCACGGATGATAAATCAATCAATCAATAAAGCAATGAATGCATGAACGAACGAACGATCGAATGAATGAATGAACGAATGAATACATAAATACATACACACGTACACAATACAAACGCACTAATAAATAGATAAATAAATAAATATAATTATGTACACGCTCTCCTTCACAGGATCGAGCACTCTTTTTAATGAAAGAAGAAACACAACTTTATGTAAATAAATAAATATATATATATAAATAAATAAATAAATAAGTAAGTAAATAAATAAATGAATATCATGAAATAAATATTAAGAAGTATTATGTATCAGAGACAGCTATCAGTGCTCAATACAAATGGTGACACAAATTTTATTACATTTCACAACAAAGTGTTTCACACAATGGCGATCTTCGGGTGAGACACTATAGTGAAATGTAATAAAATCTGTGTTTATATTTTATATAAATATATAAATATTTCTATTTTGTTGTAACGGTGATTGGTGACAGAGTGAAAATTACCGAGTAGTGACTGTACAATTATCTGACCATGCGTAGTAAACATCGAACTGATCGAAAGCCAGGTCAAGGTCAAGGTCAACGTCAAGTGCAAATTAGTCACCAAAATGGCGAGCTTGCTAAGCTACATGGCTGTGGTTTTGGAGCTGCGTACAGTACTTCTAGGACTGTTGGTCTTTCTGTTAGTGTCATGGATAATACGTAGTTATCGCAAACGAGTCACAAATCTCCCTCCAGGTCCTATGGCCTGGCCACTCGTCGGCTGCATACCACAACTTGCGTTTATGAATTTAAAAATGGGAAATGTAAATGATGTATTTGTGCGTCTATATGAGATTTATGGACCAGTGTGTAGCATACCATTGCCATTCGGAAAACATGTAATACTCGCCAGTGGGTATAAGGCCGCTAATGAAGCATTTACGAATCCAAAGATCGCCCAACGGCCACATTTTTCTTTTAAGGATAATCCTGTGGACGTCATGAATGGCTCAGGTAAATTAAATGTACAATCTATACTAAGAACGGATATCGAGGATTTCACTCATGGTGTAAATAAAAGCTATGCTCATTGCTTGCACGAGTCGAGTCACGAGCCGTGGTCACGAGTGCCTCATTTGTCCACTGTTCCGTGCAAAATTAGAGCGTCGTTGGGCAGTGTAACCCTTGAACATGTTTAAAACTAAACTGTCAAAAGGTTACACAGGAGGTTTTGCTTTTTAGAAACATGTTCAGAGCTCAATGACATATAGTAGGTTTTATTCTGTCGCTGATACCGACTCTGGTTGTCAAAGTTATCAAATCTCACTGTTGCTTTATAACCCCCCCCCAAAATACAAACAAAAACGCAGTGATTTATAGTGCGCTACGCACAGGCACAACGCCTAGACGTTGATCCACAAGCCTCAACACACTTTACATGTTGTCGCTGACCACTACGGCCACACATCATTCCATAAACCATTGAATAACAAATCAGGGACTTTGCTGCTTCACGAGCGCACACCATAGACATTCCACAAATAACCATCGCAACCAGGATCAGCTCCCCGAGTTTCGTACGGGTTACAACGAGACAATTAGCAGCAAGTTCCTTGTCCAGGGGAATTTCAAGCTAATTCAATTTTCCACGAGAGCATACTATAGGCACCGCCCAGGGTTCGAACCCGCAACCTCTCGCACCATAGTCGAACGCCTTAACGATTGAGCTAACTTCACTGCTAACTTATAACGACTGCGAAAGGGGGGGGGGGCGGAGGGGGTTAAGTGGATATGTTAATCCGTAAACAAGGGTTAAAAGAAGAAAAAGTTTGTGAGTGATTATAAAATGAGTTTCGATTCTGTTTCAGGTATGGTAATGTCAACGGGTGAGGTGTGGAAAGAACATCGCAAGTTTGCCTTAACGGTTTTCAGGTCATTCGGTGTAGGAAAAAGGAGCTTTGAAGATCAAATTGCTACAGAGACTGAATACCTCATGAAAGAAATCACCTTAACACAAGGCAAACCTTTTGATCCAACACACATTCTCAGCAATGCTGTTTCTAATATCATCTGTTCTGTTGTCTTTGGAAAGCGGTTTGAATATAACGATCCTGAATTCAAGCATTTATTGCATTCATTTGAAGAAATTATGAACCACAATGTTTTTAACCTCTTTCTAGCACTTGCGCCAAAACTTACTAGATACATGACCACGATCCCCTTTATGCCCAAGGGGTCATTCCCTTCGATCATATCATTTCGTCGGCAACTACAGGCTATCGTAAATACACATCGCGAAACTCTTGATAGCGAAAACATGCGAGATTACATTGATGTATATTTAAATGATATGCAAACGAAGAAAGAACAAGGAACGTCCACTCAATTCAGCGATATTGAACTGCTTGCTGGGGTTCACGATTTCTTTGGTGCTGGGACGGAAACAACTTCAACCACCTTACGTTGGGCTTTATTATACATGCTGAAGTATCCTGATGTACAAAAACGGGTGTATGAAGAAATTGACTCAGTTGTGGGACGTGATCGCTTACCCAAATTGTCTGACAAACCTAACTTGCCTTACACAGTAGCGGTTATCCACGAAGTCCAACGATGTGCAAGTATCTCATTTATGGGTCTCCCGCGATATACCGATGAAGATTTATCCGATTTCCAGGTCTTTACTATTCCCAAAGGCCGTTATGTGCAAGCCAGTTTGTACAGTGTTTCACGGGATAGCTCTATCTGGCAGGACCCAGATGACTTCAAACCCGAGCGATTCCTAGACAAGAGAGGACAAGTCATAAAGATTCAGGAAAATATGGTCTTCGGATCAGGTATGAATTAGGCTCACTTTTGAAATATTGTATCAAGCTTGTATGAATCGCAGACGCTGTGTACATTATTTTCTCAGAGTTCAGTCGAAATTCGCCGTAGAAGTAGTGTAACAGGATTATTAACACTATTATTAGGGAATTATCAGTCAAAGAGTATACACAGATTTGGTGTAAAAACAACAATTTTGGAGAATAAAGGTGTTTTTTTAAAATTTCTATCATTCATTGAATGAAAAAAAAGTGATGATTTTTTATTCGGTGTATGTCAAGTGTTACCTCTGGCTACACCTAACCTTAAGAGATAATAAAATACGTGCCATAAAACCTTAATAAGGATGCGTAAATGAGATTCAAAATTTAGAATTTACCCCACCAATACACAAAACAATCATTGCAACTGTAAGATGGCTTAACTTAACCCTCTTTTATCTGATAATCAAGGTAGCACATGCAGCACTAGCATTTTGCATGAATTGACCTATTAATTGTTAATGGATTTTGTTTTTTACTCCTTCTTCTCCTCCTCATCTTCCACCAACTTCATTTCCTCCCCTTTTCTTCTCCACCTTCTCCTCCTCCACCTTCTTCTTATTCTCCTCCTCCTGTCGCTTATTCTTCTGCCTTTTCCTCTTGTTCTTCTTCGGCTCTTACTTCTCCTCTTCCTCTACCTTCTTCTTTTTCTTCTGCCTCTTCTTCTCCTCCTACTCCTCCTCTTCCTCCATCTTAATATTTTTCTTCTTCTTCTTCTTTTTCTTCTTCTTCTTCTTCTTCTTCTTCTTCTTCTCCTCCTCCTCTTCCTCCTACATCTTCTTTTTTTTCTTCCTCTTTTTCTTTTTCTTCTTCCTCCTCCTCCTCCTCCTCCTCCTCCTCCTCTTCTTCTTCTTCCTCTTTCCCATCCAGGTAAGCGTGCGTGCTTAGGAGAGCACTTGGCCCGTATGGAACTATTCATCTTCTTCACTCATCTCATGCATCGATACACCTTCAAGAAACCTGCGGGAATAACAAGCGTGAATATCCAGCCCAAAGTAGCAGGAGTATTAATGCCGTTTCCTTATGATATATGCGCTATTGATCGCATCTAAATTGCTGTTTAGTTGTATGTGTTAGGAAACTACCAAAAATTGGATGACGTGCCATAAACGAAGGTCCGTTGGTTATGAGCCTGACCCCTCCCTCCCTGAAACATTAAGTGTGAAATGTTTAAAATTCCAGCCCGTATTTCTATGATTTTCTCACCATTTTAAACCCTTCTCATAGTGTATAATGCATATACTGGTGCATATTAACTTTCCTTATTGTATTCAAATTATACAGTCTCATCAAAACTGATGCTTATTTTTCTTCATATCATGCCCTTCAGATATTTGGAATACTGAAATATCGACCATGTTATCGAAAATATTTAATACAATATTAGTTTTGATCGCTATATTAACTGTTTTTTTAACAAACATATCGCACATATTTATACCCCTCCTTTCTAACGAACGGATTATCGTTTATTAAAGACGTCATCGAACTTGTATCAAAATTCCATCTATAGTTTAGGGTAAGTTCATGTGAAATGATTTGGACGAAAACTTCTTTTAAGCATGATATGCTCTCTCTCTCTCTGTGTCAGGTGGCGCTGTGTAGCGCTGCTGTGGTCTTCACAAGAGTACGCCATCTCACTCGATCCGATGCCAAGTGTGTTGCACCTTGCATTCCCTGGTTAGAAACCAGCTTCACGTCATTAGTCCAAGATGTTGGTGGACGTCCTCTTCCTCGTTTGCCTTCCATGGCCCCTTGCAAAATCTGTTTTTCTACACCTTCATGTTTCCTGACAATATGGCCAAAGTACTTCAGCTTTCTCTCCATTATGCCGCTTCTGATGGTTAGACTTGTACCAATCTTGTCAAGGATCCAGGAATTTGTTCTCCTGTCTTTCCATGTCACTCGTAGAAGCCTCCTGTAACACCACATCTCAAAAGCATCTACTCTTTTCCTATCATTCTTGGTCATAGCCCAAGACTCGCATCCATAAGTGGCAATGGAAAACACAGTTGCACGAAGTAGGCGTACCTTGAGGTCAATGGATAGGCCTACAGCCTGCAATAAAGTAAGGATAACTAAAACTCTAGAGACAGAGCCGAGACTGTAGGACAGTCTACCGACTTCCTTGGTTTACAAGATTATGGTGAAATAAACTTCAGGATACTAAAGTTGACTTTCCATAGGTAGTGATAGGTAAAAGATAAATTCATGCCGGAGCGAAGCCGAAAATGCCGAAATACCCATCTCTTTCTCCTTGGCGTTTGGGCCAGACTCCCCTACCTTGTTGGGGGGGGGGGAGGGGAGGGGTCGCCACCTTAGAGGTTAAGAGCCTTGTCTAATGGCCGAACACGATAGCACCACCGCCGGGATTTGAACCCGCAACCTTCCAATAACGAGTCGGAGCTCGTACCACTAGTCAACCGCGGCATTACCGTGATTTGTCAAACCCCTACATAAACTATAGGAGTTGCTGGTAACAATACATAGGCTGCTTTGTTATCAACTGTACTTCCAATTTAATGCACCTAACAAAATAAACCTGAACTTATTTTAAAAGAACATTTTATTCGCGCTCGCTATCAATTGAATGAGCTATACAAACAATTATTTTCATCTTTGATACCGTGAGTCCAAATGAAAAAAAGTCAATGACAATGTCAATTAAAATTTTGTTTTTCTAGATGAAACAGAAACTATATTTGTATTACAATCTTTCATTGAACTTGGGTAATATACGGTCGTGCGTCTTGAATTTGCCATCCAAAAAAGGTGGCGATGTTACGTTTTTCCAAAGTCGACTCCAATCAAATGATGATATCTCTGCCAAGCAAAAAGTTATTGTCATGCTTGTGGTCTCATTTTATTGCTAAATAAAATGCACTTTCAATCTGTAAAAAGATATTCTTCAGCCTTTGTAATACTTACACTGTGCTTCATAGAATTCAGAATGGGCAGGGTGGCGGAGGTGGGGGATGTGGAGGTGGGGGATGTGGTACATACTAACTCTATGGGATTGATATTTTTAGTGCATAATCTGCTTCTGTAAATGCTGTAAACTGGATTTTGACCCTATTTGGCATCTAAAAGACTCATTACCTTACAGCTTAACAATTCTACTAATCGTTTTTAATCATTTATGATTGGTTTAGTCTAGAAAATCAAACTTTTCCATACAAAACTACCCGTTTTCATATTAAACACTGTAGTAAGTAATGCGGATGTCTTCAAAATATAAAAGTTACTGACCCATTCCATGTCAACTCCAGGGATGTGCACCGCAGCACCTCTTCAATTTTTTTCTTTTTCTGTGTGGTGGTAGATATTGATGAGAAAGTAAAATCCCGAAAATTTGAGCTTCATACTCCATTTCGTTTTCCCGTGGCATCAATTTGAAATTTAGGGGGTCAGCGTAAAAAATGTGTCGCAATGCGAAAGACAACGTTTGGAGGTCCATAAATGTATAAAGGGAACCTTTTACAACTTTGAAAAGTATGTATCCTGGGGTACTTATTTGTGTAGAATTCAAATCTGGCATCAGAAAACTTGTAACTCCTTTACTTTAAAAGATATAGGGCCCTCAAAATGCAACTTCGTCCATCCAGGACCAACTTTGGGGGGTCAGAACTCCAAAAGTAAAAATAATTTTACTGTCCATTTTTTTGCCAGTCCGAACCCTTTGGTAGGACATTACTCTTATCCAATATTGAGCCTATTAGAATACATTTAGCTGAGATATTACCTATGCAAAACCCCAATTGTACATTTTTTGTACATTTTGACCCCCCTGAAAACCAATGTCAGACATTTTGATCCACCATCAACTTCAGGTATGTTGAAGATATGTCCTTGGAAAACATTTCTGAGAGATATTGGCTTTGGGACTCGATGGCTTCAGCACATCACTTAGGTTTGCATTCTCCATAGAGTTGTACATAAGTCATTATACATGCGAAATCAAAAATTGTGGAGATAATCTAATTAGAAACTCGATTGGTATAATTCAGGTCGATTACCCCCACATTTCAAGACGCTAATGGTTGATATTAAGGCAACATATGGAAAGGTTTCTATACACAAATGATTCTCTTATAAACCATCATGCGCACAATTTCCACCTCGATACACCTGAACACACATTTTCATCCAAAGAGCTTCCAAGCAGAGACCAACAAGTAGTGAATGTCTCCACCACAGTCTTTGATTACACTACACGGTTGAGTGCATAGCAATGTAGGAGCTGTGAAGTTTTTAGCTAAAAAATGGGCCTCTTTGATTGATTTTTGTCTAAACCTCAATTGTTCCCTTCATCCAATCAGAATTTTTTTAAATCAAACGAAAGCTAACAATTCCCCCTAAAAACACTCTTCGTCACTAGGTCAACATATAACACAATTCAATGCTATAGCAAGGCGAATGTGGAAAATCTGTTGAAAACTACCTATCCAAGCACATTTTTGACCAAAATGTAGGTTTTAAAAGTCAAAACCTCAAGTGTTCCTTACAATATTGTTCAAATTTTATGTTATTTAATAGAATGAGAAATGGTCAATTCTCTTTAAATTGCAAATCTTGTGCAAAAAGTTACTATTTCCGCCTGTCATAGGGTTGTAAATTAAATGAACTATGACTTTTAAAAAAAAGTGCTTACAATTATTGATATGACGTCTGTACCTGTGAGCACGCAGGTAAGAAATATTACCTCAGTAGAGTGCAGAGATGTTATTTTTGTGAATTAATGATCGAGTATATTTTCGTTTCAAGCATATTCATGACAACAAAATACCAATTATATTTGTTAAGCACATTCAAATATAACAAAATACCAATGACAGACAAATGATTTGATCATTATTTTGCCATGATGGTCATACCGTCGTACACAATGTTTTTATTTTCTGTGTTTAAATGGAAAGGTTCTCGCCCTTTATTGTAGGAGGTAAACCCTGGCAGTTTCAATGAGTGTAAAAATCATTAGCAATTTGCTAAAACATGGAAAAAGAGAAACGTTCATTGAGCAATTTATTTTACAGACCGTATAATACTTGTAGTAAATTGTGAGCTATCAAAGAGGTTGTGATTTAAGGGTAGACGAAGTATTATTGGTTGAAGCAGCCAAAATATCGATTTTCATTTTCTAAATCAATATATCATTGAAAAATAACACTTTGATCTTTTGCAAAATTTCATTCTACAAATCATACACTTATTGTTGTTAATGAGCTATGTACGTTTTACAAAAGTGTTGTGGTTTCAGCCCTCTCTACAACATAACTCAAGAACCACATGGCCTACAAAAATATATCTGTGATATTTGAATTCTTCTACACATTCGCTATGAATAATCAGTGCAGATTTTTGCCTCAAGCTCGTTACCATTCGCAAGATGCTGTGAACTACCAAATCGCAACAGTTTAGAATAGTTACGAATCTTAATAGGCCGTGATCGTACGCCCGTCTAACTATTCAAAACCACTCTCCTGTGACAGTGCGAGGTTGCTTATTTAGCATTACGTTTTGTTACCTGGAGAGATTTGATCATGTCCCACCTCCTTTTTCAACCAAATCGACGGTAATAACTCTTGTAGTGAGGGATCAACATTTAACCACAAAGTGCCTCAAGCAAAACTCACATCCTGGGAACTAAATACCACACACAAGGTCATTTTTATGTAAGTCGTTAACCCATGTGTGCCATATACTGCCTCTAGATATAAATGATAGCCTGGTGATCTGGTCAACCCATTGACAGATATACCAACCTCAGGAGGGAATTCATTTCTTGATCAATTCTCTTCAGGTAGTGAAACATAATGGCTAGTATTGAATATTCTGCACGTAGGAAATAAACGTGCAGACGAAGCAGAAAATGCACACAATTTGTCCGTGTTACAATATATTAAATAGAATCAATGGCAAGTATGAACATATGAAGGAAAATCTGACTGAATACGCACGAAGTTGATGGAGTGTCCGGGGTGGGGCTCTATTATTGTTTGTACAACTATATCATATATACACGAAGCTGTGTGAAATACACAAATTCTGAAATATCATTAAAAGGGGTACTACACCCCTGGCCAATTTTATGCCTATTTTTGCATTTTTCTCACAAATTATAGCACATTGGTGACAAGTAAGATATG
Source organism: Amphiura filiformis (assembly GCF_039555335.1). Classification (NCBI taxonomy): domain Eukaryota; kingdom Metazoa; phylum Echinodermata; class Ophiuroidea; order Amphilepidida; family Amphiuridae; genus Amphiura; species Amphiura filiformis. The sequence continues at coordinate 22,336,762 of NC_092631.1, read as the reverse complement.
TATATTGTAGGGACAAGGACTACAACTACTGTACTAAAAATTCAGCAACTCAAAGCAAGTAGTTATTGCGTTATTGATCAAATATTGGTTTTCCCTCATTTTTGACTGTAACCCCACAACTGTTGTTTGTGCTGAAATAAAATTTACGGTGCAGTAGTTGTAGTCCTTGCCCCTATAATATACATATCTTACTTGTTCCCAATGCGCTATAATTTTCAAGAAAAATGCAAAAATAGGCACAAATTTGGGCAGGGGTGTAGTACCCCCTTAACAATAATTATCTTACATTGTCTCACTACCATTTAATTGTAGTTAGTGTTTGCAGTCAATACCGACCAACGCGGTCAACTGACATGAAAGATACTTTTTAGTATCACAAGAAATCAATGATAAGTTTAGACAAGACTTCAAAGGTTGTAAAATGTACATCACAGTATAATATCGTTAGTTCAAACGTTAAGGAGTGTGGCATGTGGCTTGTTAAGGATTGTGGCTTATCGTACTAATCGGTACGTCATTGGTGCTGTCTTTTGAACAGTTACTTTGATCTCCAACCACCCTACGGCAGCAAAATCCAAGTAGGCCTACTACGCTAGCAAATGCACGGCGATAATGTTGATTAGTAACGCAATAAATCACGGGATTTATTATACTGTTAACGGTTGCAAGACATATCACTAGCCAATTAACGGCTCCGTCTTGACTGGCGGTTAGTTTGAATCCGTACTTACGTTGCGTGAGTGCCAATAACGCTCTATTAAACCGAAATATGTAGAAGGGACTGTTTAGGAAGAAAAACGCAACTCCGTTGATGATTAGAAGTCGTGCGACTTGATTACGAGCCCGCCGGTTTCTTTCTTGCATCTTATTGGTAAAACGCGAAACTCGTTTGTGAAGTTTCTTAATAATGATTCCGTACATGATTGTATTGCAGATAAATACCAGAATAAACGGTATGGCTTGCAGAATATGTGGAATAGTCTGGTAGAATGCGTGAATTGGTGTGCCAACCTTAAGTACATTCGGTAAACCTTTATACTGTTCATCATCTGGCCACATCACACACGTTTTAGCCATGATCCACCATTTGGGAGTAACGAATGCACATGAATAGAAACAGCCAAAAACCCAGGCAGATATGATCAATGTTAAAGTGCGTCCCTTGCCGATAACCATACGATGTGATAATGGCTTACAAATACATAAATAACGTTCTATCGTCACCAGAAACAGCAATGCGATCGAGGTAAAATGACAAGCGTATTGAACCGTCACATTAACACCGTACCCTACAGAAGAGGTGTATCCCAAATTTTTTACTCTTGGAGATATAAAATAAAAGCCCAGGAATTGATAGTCCACACTACATATGAACAGGAGATCAGATACTGCCAAATTACCGAGATAAGCATTTGTCACTGTCCTCATTTCGGAGATTTGAAACAAAACCAAGAGAAATAATCCATTTGCTAAGACGCCAAACAGAAATGTGATAGGATAGAAACTCAAGATGACGGAAGTTTCTTTCGTGCTCCAAAAGTAAGGAGCTAATGCTTCTTCGTCAAAAGTGCGTAAATCCAGAGTCGAATTGACATCGCAATAACTTGGGAGATCCGGTGAAATCGATTCAACTTCAGCCATGACTATCAGCTAAAATTGTGTGTCAGTAACTGGCTTCCCGATTATATGCAGTAGTTGATTCCGTAACCATATACCGATTGAAGTGGCGTTACAATGACTATGAGCAAGGAAGCGAAGTTCCTCCACTCAGAGCGCATACGCAAACGGTCCCAGCCGATTTGTCACTAAACAAATCGTCTGGCGACAACCTCATAGTACATGTAATCTTCTCTGATTTGGTAATCATCGTCATCATAAAATGAAAGACTGAGAATAAGCCAAATCGGCATTGGAAGTTTGCAATTCATTGTGGAACAGTTTTTGCAGTTTTGGGACACTTTGCCCTCTGACCTATTGGAAAAAATTAGAAAAATTGGTTTTTGTGCGTACAAAATATAATCTAAAATGTTTTACAAGAATGAAAACAAACCCCCCAAAAATTCCTATTGAATAAATAAATTATTTAAATATATTTAATGATAACATTATGACAATAATAAATTAATTAATAATAATTACAGCAATTTCCCCGATATGTCAGAGGTCAAAGTATCCCAAAAACTGCTCTCAAAAACCGGAAGTTACAATGGCGATTGGGCTTCTTGGCTGTCAATCAGCGCTGGGCTTGAGCACATGCAACGGTTGAAGGACAGCTATGTGCTTACATAAATCCACACAACGTACGTGAGTACGCACTGCGAGTCGCTGACATGAAAGGCGACATTAGACGATTGGCGCCTCAGTGGCTGCTAAGCTAGCGTATATTTTGCTTTTGTGGTATCTACAAATAGTGGAGCCTACGATGTTTAGTGTCAGTTACACAAGTCACTTCCTATGGACAATTGAAATCAGTTTTATTTGGAAATTCATTTTATTATACCTACTTTGCGTGGCGACGTATTATATTATTATTCATGGTTTATTCAAACACACTCGCAGCTAAAAGCTGAATTGCTGTGAAGTTCACATATAAAAAATACAATATACAACATGAAATAAAAGGGATATTAAAGAACATCAAAAACACACATTTGACCAAACAGACGAAACTCCTTCCCTGCAAATCTAATCCTAAGGTGGAAAAGTCCTCTGAAAAAGGAGAGGACATAAAACCCCGGGAAAAGTCTGCAAAGAGGGGTTTTCGCCCCCGAACCAAAACATTATGACCTATGAGTTGGCAATACTATCCAAAGCATAAATAAACACAAGATCAATTGCACATAAGTTAAAGATACGTAGCAACCTTGTCTTCATATTTGTTTCATATTCTTTTACAGCTAAGTCTACTCAGTGGCCCAAGCTGAGGAATCAGGCCCGGGGAATCAGGTTATTAGAGCAAGGTGTCATACTACGCCGAGAAGGTCCGCTAACTTCAGGCTGAGGACCTTCGTAAATCGTATAAATCGCGTTAGACAGTGCTAATACCAACAATAGTGAACTAAATATGCAAAAGACATTGATGAGAGTGATCACAAAGCCATGGCCAATGCAATCAACACAAAATTTGTTGTTTCTTGTCATGTTCAGCCGCTTTACACATCTGCTCTCCCTGCTTTCCTCCCTTGAATCCGTGGGAGGTCTATCATGAGCTGGAGAAAGTTAAGGCGTCCAAATCTTTTTGCCCTGACTGCATCCCACCAAGATCATAAGGGAGTTAACGTATATGAGTTGAGCGGTCCCATGACTGAAATACTTTACTCTTCTTTTGCTGAAGGCATTGTCCCCCACCAGTGGAGGTCTGCAATTGTTATTCCAGTTCCAAATCAATATCTCCATAGTATTGACAAACTTAGGCCCATATCATGAACTGATATCTTTGCTAAAATTGCTGAAGGCTTCATATTCTTGAGGATATTTCTGTCAATATTGACATTAACCATTTCGGTAACATCAGTGGCATTGCAACATCTCATTATCTGATTAATCTTATTCATACTACGGTATGTTCCTTGGTTCTGATTCACCTCAAAACATAGGCACTGTGGTCTTCACTGACTTTTCCATGGCCTTTGACCTTGCTAATCATAATATTGCGATCGGCAAGTTATTGGCCTTGGGTGTCAGGGGGGGCTATAGTGCCTTGGATCATCAATTTTCTCAGTGACCGTCGTCAATGTGTCAGATATAATAAAACATTGTCCGGTTATGCTCAGCTGCATGCAGGTGTTCCTCAGGGCATCAAAATTGGTCCTATCACCTTCCAGGCAGTCATCAATGATGCAGCTCAGGGCTGCTGCTCTTATGTTGATGATCTTACCTTTGCGGAGAACCGCAACTATAATGTGGGCAGGCTGATCTTGATGAGTTCCTGGATTGGTCCTTGAGAAACCTACTTAAATTAAATCCTTATAAATGCCAAGCTGTTACATGAGAAATCCACCTCCACGTACTGACCTTAATATTGGCAACACTTCTCTGAAGTATGTTCATCATGCCAAAGTTCTTGGTATTTACATCCAGGCGGATCTCAAATGGGATACACAAGTTAATCATATTTTGCCAAAATGCCAACAAAGGATTGTTTATTCGTAAGTTAAAACGTTTTGGTTTCAACACCACTGAATTGATCACCATTTATTCTTGTTATGTTCGCCCTCTCCTGGAATATGCCGATGTGATCTGGCATTCTTCTCTTACATTTAAGCAATCCTTGATGATTTAACGTATCCAGAAGATGGCCTGCAAGATTATATTAGGTTATAACAAGTTCATTGCTTACAAAAATGCTCTCAGTACTTGCAACTTGGAACCCCTTTCCACTAGGAGGGAAAGTCATTGCTTTACATGTGCTCAGTCGCTTCCTTCTTATGAACGCACTAGCGGGCTTCTCCCTCGTAGAAGGAAGGAGGTCCATGGTAGGAGTCTCAGGAATGATGATGAATTTTCCAGGCTGACATTCCCTCATTTCAAATATATAGTTTTGGTTTCTCTATTGTTCAGAAACCAAAAATCAAGGGATTAAAATGTGGAGATGAACTGGTATGCAATCATAACACTATTGTGCTGGGAGGACACAAGAGGGTATATATAATCAAAAGTATAATGGCCTATAACCATCTATATAATAATACGCTATTCTCTGTCTCTCTGTCTGTAGATCTGTCTGTCTGTCTGTGACTGCTAATGTGAGGCCACCGTAGGTCATACGGGGCTCAAACTTGGTGGGTGGGTGCAGCTTGGTATGAGGAAGAACAAGTTTATATTTTTTAAGGTCAAAGGTCAAGGACGGGGTCAAGTTCAATTGAAGTCTAATTTCAAATACTTTAAATGGCCAATCTAGCCATGCCATTGTGTTGACCTTGGACTATCAAACAAAAGTTTCCACGGTGACCTTTTCGTCAGACCAACGGTTAGAGGTCAAAGGTCAAGAAAGGTAAAAATTCAAATTGCTCCCATTGAGCCCAAACTTGGTGGGTGGGTGGACCTTGGACTAACAAACAAAAGTTTCCACGGTGATCTTTTCGTCCGACCTACGGTTAAGAGGTCATAGGTCAAGAAATGTCAAAATTTTCAATTGTCCCTATGGATCTCAAACTTGGTGGGTGGGTGGACCTTGGACTAACAAACAAAAGTTTCCACGGTGATCTTTTCGTCCGACCTACGGTTAAGAGGTCATAGGTCAAGAAATGTCAAAATTTTCAATTGTCCCTATGGATCTCAAACTTGGTGGGTGGGTGGACCTTGGACTAACAAGCAAAAGTTTCCACAGTGACCTTTTCGTCATACCTACGGTTAAGAGGTCATAGGTCAAGAAAGGTAACAATTTCAAATTGCTCCCATTGAGCCCAAACTTGGTGGGTGGGTGGACCTTGGACTAACAAACAAAAGTTTCCACGGTGATCTTTTCGTCCGACCTACGGTTAAGAGGTCATAGGTCAAGAAATGTCAAAATTTTCAATTGTCCCTATGGATCTCAAACGTGGTGGGTATGTGGAAATTGGACTAACAAAAGTTCCATTGTGACCTTTTTGTCAGACCTACGGTTGAGAGGTCATAGGTCAAAAACAAAGATTTCAAATTGCTCATGGAGCTCAAACTTGGCCAAGGAAGCCCAGGTTTGAGATCTGCAAAAGCCAATAACTATGACAGCCGAGAACCGCGAAATACGGGTAACAAATTCAAATTGCCCCTATGAAGCTCAAACTTGGTGGGTGGATGGAACTTGGAATAACAAATAAAAGTTTCCACAATGACCTTTTTGTCAGACCTGCGGTTAAGAGGTCATAGGTCAAGAAAGGTAACAAATTCAAATTGCTCCTATGGACCTCAAACTTGGTGGGTGGATTGAACTTGGCCTAACAAACAAAAGTTTCCACAGTGACCTTTTCATCATGCCTACGGTTAAGAGGTCATAGGTCAAGAAAGGTCAAAATTTCAAATTGCCTCTCTGGAACTCAAACTTGGTGGATGGGTGGACCTTGGACTAACAAACAAAAGTTTCCACGGTGATCTTTTCTTCAGACCTACGGTTAAGAGGTCAAAGGTCAAAAAACAAAGATTTTAAATTGCTCATGGAGCTCAAACTTTGACAGCCGAGAACCGCGAAATACGGGTAACCGCCTAGTACGTATATAATAGCCTATTGTGCTAACATTTTCATTATCGATATCTATCAACGCCGGCGACTTTTGATGCTCTCTGCCGTAGGTGGCACACTTCCATGACACCATAAAATTGCACCCGAGTTCCGAGATTCGTTTGATAAGTTATGCATAGACATCGTTGAGACATAAAGGATGGATATATACGAGGCCTAGACCTACATGTAGAAATCATGTGCATATATTGAGGGGTGGGGGTGTTTTGTTTATTTGTCTGAAATATAAACGATGCATGATGATGTAGATGATTTGATTATGAATTAGATTATTCCCCGGAAAGCACAACCCATACCTCTTACCTATGTTCCCTCCGCCACCTATATATATCCTCCTCCCTCCCCCTCCCCACACTCGATATCGACTCTTCCCTATTATTCCACTCCACTCTTGAGCCCCCCTCTCCCCCTCCTTCCCTTCCCACTTCCAATGCTCTCTCCCCTCTGTTTCTCTCCCTCCCTTACCCCTACCCCCTCCCCCCTCACACACACACATACCCTCTTTCCCTGGCGATCTCTTCTATCTCTCTCTCTCTATTCTCCAATAAATAAATTGAATAAAAGTTAGTTTAAACCAGCTTTCTATGATATTGATCTTCCGTCATGCGACATGCACATAAATAGAGTTGTGTATAATAGTGTTTATATCACTGAAGTCGTAATCTGTCAAGTGCCTATTGTAATGTCTGTGGAAATATTTTGATGGTCTATATATTTTCACAGTGAAATCAGCTTAGGCTAATTCGTAGTCTCAAGTCAATGCTTTCAAACTAAATCAATGCTTTCAAATGTAGACTGCTTTGTTCGACTTCTCTGCTCGTGAATATTGCACTGCGAAATTTAAACATTTCTTTTGTATACTTAGATCAGGTAACTCGAAAATCCTGTAATTTTATTCGTCACACCACTTATAAGAAACTGAAACCAAAACCGAAACTACCTGTCACAAATGTTTAGTTTTAAACAAAAGGTAGAAACAATGAGTTCGATATCTTGTGATTCAAGTGGTTAGGCAGGACAATAGGAAACCACGTGACCAAAACCAAAACTAAAACTCAATATTTGAAATGAGGCAATGCGCACAGAAAGATTCGCCAACCTACTATATCCATCTTCTCAATAAGTAGGTTGACTCGCCTCTGGTTTTCATCTTTCCTCTTTCTCCTCAGACTCCTACCAAAGTTTTTTTTTTTTGGTTGATCACATTTCGATATTTCTCATTTTGGTCTGTTTTTGTATAATATTGTATTTTTGTATATTCATATTTATTTATGTATTTTTGTATTGCGGTACGCAATTCATTCTTTGGCTGCGATGTATTTGTTAATAAAACCGAAACCTAAACCTACCAACGTTGACGCCTGTATGTGGATTTCTGACCTAATTAAGGTAGCTGTGTACTCTCAGACATGCAGGTAGTAAAAGTACAATAACTTTGTAATTATTCGCGCAAGACATATAAAAGTATACATTTTTATAAAGGCAAGACATCAATGAATCTTAATATAAATATAGATTTGGTGTAAAAACAACAGTAATGAAGAAAATCCCCAAAAGGGAGTTTTCGGCAATATTTGTTCGGTACATCATAACAAAAAAAAACACTCTTTCCAAAATATTTTATTTTGTTTTTATCTCAATCTTGAGGCTTCATTCCAAAAACGGTTTTTTCAGTTTTTGATATTGGCCTTATTTTTTGAGATATTGACCATATAAGGCATCAAAATGAACTTTTTAAAATTCACAAACGCCTATTGGTACAAAATGATGCCAAAAATCGGAAATAGACCAAAATATAAAAAAATGGGAAAACCGTTTCTTGAGTCGATCATGCTTCATACGATGATCATATTTGTTTATAGATGCTGTATTTATTGAGTTATCGTGTACCTAAATCGTCATTTTACCGAGAAAATGAACATTGAAATAATGGCCGTTGAAGTTTAAAGTGGTCACATTTTGCACTTTCATCGAATCTCACATGAGAATGCGGCAGTTTTCGTTTTTCTACCTTACATTACATGAACATCGGGTAAATCCACGGCCCCTTGAGAAGTTTGAGCGAAATCCATTCATAACTTGATATTTAAATCGGGGGAAAGAACTTGAAAAAACCCACATTTTATCAACTAAAACGGAGCCATTTGACCACTAGGTTTTTGTGAAATCAGTGCTTCCGTGGTGTTTCCATAAGATGCGCCGCGCATGCAGATAATTTTGATTGTAATTATTGTAATATAGACCTATATACATAAGTTTGATCATGTGTACATGTGTGTGAGGGTATATTATGTGTGATATGTATGGGGGTGAGTAAGGGTGAGAGGGATGAGAGCGTGAGGGTGGGGGTGAGTGGGTTGTGTATCTTTTATACATTGTACATTATTTAATATTTATATTGATTACTATGAGTTATTGTTGTTGTTGTTTGAAATGTATTTTTTGTCTTTTATATGAACGCACCGCCAATTTAGGCGTGTGCCGCTGATTCAAAAGCGTCTGTTCAAATAAATAAATAAATAAATAAATAAGCGTTGCGTATGCGTAGCGTATTTGTGCGTTAACAAATTGCGCGATACGCAACGCGCTGCGCTGTTGCGCGCGTGTACCCTGGCTGGTACATAGACTTGTTTGTCTGGGTTAAGGTTCGTTCATACTACCACCGCATTTGCGATGCGTTGCTTTGCGATGCGGTGCGTTGTCGCACCGCATCTACTGCATTGCGATATCGCAATAAAGTTAAATACATTTTAACTGGAAATGCGACGAGTTGCGTTGAGTTGCGGCAAAAGTAATCGATATATCGGCATCGCAAAGCAACGCATCGCAAATGCGGTGGTAGTATGAACGAACCTTTAGTCACACTGTAATGCTTTTCCGATGCGCGCACTGTACTCCGCGCAAACTCCCGTTGATACTCCGCGATAGCGCACCGCGAGCACGCGATAGTGCACCGCGTGAACGCGAAACGCGCGGACGCGAACGCGATATCGCGCGGACAGAGGGGCGGACGGACGGACGGACCATAGACATACTCGTTTGTCTGGGGGCTGGTACAACAAAGATTTTCTTTCCTTTTCAATTTCAAACACGAGTAGAATAGTGAAATAAATCCTTAAAATATTGCAGTTGGAGGTTACAAATCTGGATTTTCATTCCTTGTATTTATAAAAAACATAACAAAGTACAAACATATCAAAAAACTCAATTTCGCGAAAGAAACTATGTCTACAGTACACAGCCGCGTTAACCTCATATTTGGCCATTTTAGCCTCAAAAGTGCCAACTTTCCCATTATTGAAAGTTTCTATAAATGTCACATTCAATAGTTACCTTCTGTTAAAAAATGAAGTGACTCGCTACTACTGTTTAATTTGTATGAGTCCTTTTGCTGTGATGCCCAATTTCATTATTTGTCCACGAGGTACCATGTTGAATAAGAGCACACAATGCAGGATAAAGGCACCAGCTCTGAAACTGACTTTAACTTAAATAAGGCTGATTTTTGCGTTATTTTAATCTCTTTTGTTCTGTTCAAACAAACTTTCTAACATACTGTAAGTCCTTCATACCTCACTTGACACCAACTCCACAGGTTTTTTTAAATCCCAATATGTCCAACTTACTGGATATTTTGTAATTCAATTCACTTCAATTTGCGCGCATTTCATTTCGACATTTGAAAAACCCGCCTACAAATTTATGTTTTTGATAGAGAATAAACATAAAAAGTAAAGGGGAAATGAAAATAACAACACATGTTTCTTCTCCTTAAACAAGACCAAGGGCAATAACACTTTGGGTGCTCCATTTTATTTCAATGCCAATGAGGTTAAGAAAATGGCAGTTGTTCCAAATCTACCTTACTGGGCTGACATTCAAATTTTAGATGTCTCTTGGACAAACATTAAAATTGGGTATCGCTATAAAATGTGTCATAAAAACAAAAGGGTAAATGCTAGCTAATTCCTTGATTTTTTCACACAAGATCACTAATGGATATGTTATTTATAAAATGTTTTAAAACCTAAAAGGTTCAACTGGGTTCTTAAATAAAAATGGATTCTTTTCTCAATTGCACTTTATTGATTCACCCTGTATCTAAACGTTTTGAATGAAGCCAAAACGCATTTATAACACGTTTATAACGTGTTAAGAACATTTTTTGTGTTTACTGTTTTAAGTGACATGATATTCAAGGCCAACGACATAATTCTAAAAACAAAACACAAAAAAGAAAACACATCACACCCGTGTTGTATACTGCAAGTTGCATAGCGTTTGTTTTATTTGGGTACTGTTTTACAAAACTACAAAATATACAACATCTTAGTTTTTCCATACACATTTTTAAATGTTAATTTGAAACATTAACACCAAAGTTGCATTTTCAATTACACACATTACAAATTAGCAAGAACCTAAGCAACATACAAATATAATACTTCTTATACTTCGTTTTATACCACACATATCATTTGGCACCATATTTCAGATAATTTCATTATTATTTATCACACATTATACATCATTTTGTATATCACACATCTTTACCTTATATATATCACCTTATAAATATCATAATAATTAATTTAGTACAAAAATATGATTGAAAGTCTTCAATTTTCAATTATAATATCAATGAGCTATTCCAGTTGAAATCCACATCCCCTATGGAAGACATGACCTTAATCTCCCACATAGGGCTTTTTGAATTTCAAATGTGTTACCTAAATGGGCGATTCCGTTTAAAATCTACAACCCCTGTGTATGAGATTAAGGCCATGGCCATGTCTTCAATAGAGGGTGTATGGATTGCAACTGGAATAACTCAATATTGGTATTGCACAAAAATAAATGGCATGGATTTCTTACCATAAACCTATATCATTTCTAAAATATATGTACAGATACTTATGTTAAATAGCCTTAAATTAAGTACTCGGAACAAAACAGTACTGTATATTTGAGTCAATAACATGGTGTTTTTGCTTGGTAAAATTAGACGTCAATTTTTATAAACAACATATACTGTCTCTTGGAATTTGCAGGAGAGCATTAAATAGCTCTTCTGGAGCCTTCAAGGAGAGCTGTGTAGAGAATTTACCATAGAATGTAAGGTCAACTAAGGAGAGCTAAAAATCACTCTTTTATAAGGAGAGCAGTAGAGACCTATTGCTCTCACTCTTCTCAAAAGGCACTCCTTGAAACAATAAGATTTATTTTTGGAAATTATTATGATTGCTTACTTTTCCTAATACACTGTGAAAAGACCGAGTATGATTTTTACCCAAAGTTGTGTCAAATAAATTATACAAACAGCCATCTGGGCTGTTGGGTAAAATCTTTTGGGTATTTTCAATGAAGAGTTTGTTTGAGTTGTTTGGGTCAGTTTGGTAAAACATTATACCCAGGTTTTTAACAGTGCATAGGAAAAGTGACTAAACTGTTTTAATTTAAGAATTATATTGGCCGTATAGCAAACGGATACCCTAAAATATGAGAACATTATTGTGGTCTCTATTTTGTTTATAAATTTAACATCTTAACGAAAGTTAGTAAGGTTGGTAGACGTAGATTAATTAGCACTCAGCAAATATGCAGCATTTATGGAATTCGTACAGAAATAGACAATTCAAAACCATTGAACTGGACAAAGAAATTAAAGAGCCTCAGGAATGTTCGTGACTCTACTACAAAGGCTCACATATTGGACTACCGTAAAACCTCGTCTACAAGCATACATAGTGTCTTTGATGAAAACTAAATTAATACGATACATGCGTAAATATGCCGATACAATAGATTGGTCTTACAATAATACTTGTTTGTATATGCTTGGATCTGTAATTCATTTGCCCAAACTTCATAATAGCGCCTGGATGAATTTAGTTTTCATCAGAAGCACTCTATAATGCTTGTAGACGAGATTTTATGGTATTCCAATTGAAACCCATGCACTTCCTATCATGGCTATGGAAGACATGACCTAAATCTCCTACACAGAGGGTGTAGATTTCAAATTAAGTCACCTATTCAGGTAACTCAATATGAATTCTACACTCCCTGTAAGGAAGATTAATGTTTATATCTTTCATAGGGGATGGCTGGATTGCAACTGGTAAAGCATATTTTATGCACCAACATTTCTTTGTCAACATCCATGAAATACCAGCCGGCACCAAAAGAGAAAACCAGAATCTAAAAATATTGAAATATATAAAAGCCTAACATTTTATGTGTGCTTTTCTGCTGCGACAAACGCAATGTAACGCTTATCACAAGTACGCAGATGTTAGTAGATCTAGACGGCCCTAAACATGTTAAAGATGGTGCAATTAAGGGATTATATGGCCTACTTTTGATGGAGTGATTATATTTACTGAAACATTATTTTACAAAATAAGTACTGTTTTATGTACAAAAAAGTACTGCTGATTCAAATCTGAAGAAACATTACGCACCCTAGTAAGATCGGAACAAAATATACTTATCTTTCTCCAATTTGCAATGTTTCTGCCACCACTGTCGATCTTAGGCCTCCAATTTGTAAACCAAACTTGGCCTCTTGAGTGCACATGCTTTCCTCAAGGCGAGTTTGGGGCCGTCAAATTCGGCCCTGCGTTTTAGCATCTCCTTAATCAGCGCTTATTTCATTTTCTCTTTTGTTGGGGCCCCTGAACCCTCGGGCCCATGGACTTCGTTCACCCTGCCCCCCCCCGCTTGCTACGCCCCTGGGAATAGATAACAGCTGTCTTGTTAAAGATTACATGTATAAAACGAATATGATATGTTTTTGTTAAATGTTTCCCTATTCATATATACATAGCAACCCTAACGTCGCAATTACCAGTACTCGTCCTTCTGAACAATACAAATAAATATTAATACTGAACATAACTGATTTAAAAATAATGCTGACCATGCAACTCAATAGTTCCATCTACTTCTCCATTATATTATCAAACTTCATGAGTTCTATTAATTTAACAGCAGAACCCTTCAGTGAATAAAAAATTATGAAAAAAGGTTATAGTTACCGTTTTTTTCTTCAAAAATACATGATCCGAGATATGCATTGATACATGAGCTCTTGAAAGGTTCAGTGGCGTAGATTTCTTTTTGACATTGGGGGGGGGGGTTGGAAAAATGTCTTTAAAGGAAGGCGACCTGATATATGTGGAAAATCAAATTCTTTAAAACTTATGTATAACATAAACTGCTGTCCCTTTCAAGCATTCATGCAAAAAGATCATGTAAATGTTCATTGTAAATGCGACTAATTCTTCATGGAATTACAGCGTAAAACTGGTAGTCTACAGTGTTTTTATTAATGATAATCATCATGATCATGTAATAAATTGATACCAAATGAAAGGTCCTATTTTCCCCATTAACATACTGAAATTAGGAGTTCCAAATCGGTGTATTTCCGAAGATATCATTAAAAAACTGCTGAATTAGTCAAAAATATGGTATACCACATTGAGATTAATTCGACAGTTTTTTTGTTGATTTCTTCGGATACCGATTTGGAACGCCTATCATGTCAGGTCACCCACCTTTAAGTATAGTGAATGCAACACCAATGTGTCAACATTGGGATGGGGATGATTGTATGTACCATCCTCCCTGTCAAAATACTGGGGATGTACCCCCCCGGGATCTACGCCTATGTCAAGGTTTGAATTCATTTCAATAATAACAATCCTACATTGAAATACAAATAGATATGATAGATTTGTAATAATAATACATAGATTCTTATTAATTGATAATGAAAGTTTAAAAAATACAAAATTATTTCAGGAGATTGAACTGGTCAGCATTACAATTACAATGGAATGATTGTGGAATGTAAATGTTTACTATATACACATAATCCTTTTCATATACAAAATGCTTGAATAATGAAAGACATAGCTTGTGCCACTTTGCATAGACAATATTTTATCATTCCTTTCCATTGGCTCACAGAATCAGATTTAAAGTGGCTTGACAATTTGCAGCTAGCAGAAAGGACCATTCTAGACAATTGTTTGGGCTTGAACTTATTACGAGGGATCTCTCAGATCCAAGATTTGGGCCTAGACTTTTACCGCCAGTACAGTAGTACCAAACATGCCAATGGCGGCATACGAGAAATTTTTAAGGTCTAGCCAAGGACATGAGATCACAGTTGTTCAATATCCAAAAGACCATTTGCAGCACCATGCAATAACAGAGAGATCCGAGAGGCTTGGACAGAAGTGTGCCTGATCCAGCTTTTATCTCTTCTTCCACCGTTGATGAAACCTACCACAAATACAGGCATACCTTTGTTTTCGAACGCCGTGTCCTGGAGTTTGCTGGGACTCTTCCATTTACACACACTGTCATTATCACTATTGGATATATATGTGCTTCATTCATGCACGTGAGTGTTTTACAGGACTCCACTTTCATTGTTGTTCACTGGTACCGGTGTGGTTACAACACCTTCGCTAGTGTAGGTAGCATTCATATACGTTGAGGCGTTGCCATTGTTGCTATTCTGGTGATAAAAACCTGTTGGATTAAAGTTAATATGTTGGTCAAATATGCACAAAAATTGGGTCAGCGTGGACACTTGTCGAAAACAGTATATAACCGCAATCGTCAAATGACTATACTATGATCGAATGTTTATTGTATGATCTAAGTAGCCTATACACCAAAATATTCATAAAGAAACGAGCATTCATGGTGGACAAAGATCAAGGATGGAAACTTTCAAAGTCAGTAATGGATCCGGTTTGACAAGACTGGGGTATACAAGACTGGGAAGACATTTTTGGATAGCCCCAAAGAACATAAGAAAGACTCTGAAACAAAAGCGAAAAGCAAATCATGTCATCGAATAGGGGCCACAATCCTCGACAAGGACTCAAATGCATTCACCAGAAGAATAAAGAAAGATATCAAAATTTGCAAAAAGGTGGCCAAGCAATCAACCGTGATGAAAGTCTGGTTTCTCTCGATCACGTAAACGATCCAATGCTCAAAACAAAAACATCGTCACTTCCTGGAAATGTCAATAGTTCCGGGGGAAAGCAGTAGACCAAGTCACTTGTGATAAATCCATCAGCCCTGATGGCGAAAGCTTAAGTCGCGAGTACTTAGATTTAAAGGATTTGTCTAAGTAAAAATGTTTGAACAATCTATAATCCTACAAAAGCACTATATTCTGACGACTGGGGTAGGAAATGTATATTAAAATGGTTTAATATTAAAAATGTGTATAACAAAATTGGTCTTAATAATCATGATAGTTTGACATTGATTTAATTGTCAATTCAAACTTTCATTTATATACATCTAAAATTGTTCTAGAGCAAAATAGGAAAAGTGTAATGCGGATTTGCATGCAAGGAGGTAAGAATACAGAACAGGTAAGAGATCCAGAAGAAGAAATATTCGCCGTCGTAGTGTGAGGCAAATAAAATCGATCTTTGTCAGTCAAGTGGTTCACACTATCTGTGTTTAGAACCACGATCAAAATGATCCCAACACAAAGTCAATGGGTTTTTAACAGGTATGCAAACCACGCGCGAACAAGTAACTAATGTATGACATATTTACTATGACGGCGAATACATACAGACACACACATAATGTGGCTCTGAAAAGAGCCGTTGTTTCTTACCTTCAGTACTGTTTTCTTGTTTATCGTCACTTCTTCTACGGCGAGAGTAATATGCTACCAGTATGGTGCCAACGATAATGGCTGGTAATAGCACACCTAGCAGTGCGTATGTTGCTATCATGAAACTATTGGCTCTCTGCTCGGCTTGCTCTAGTTCCTTTCTGATGGGATCCATTGTGGACGGAGCTGGGAATGTAAGATTTTTGTCAAATTTAATTTATCATGATTTAATTACTTTGAGTTGGTATTTACATTTCTTTATGCTTTAATTTAAACGCTTATTAAGTTACTTTTTTTCCAACTAGATTTATTATGAGTGTTTATTTTATTATTATTCCTTTCACTCTTTCAAATGGTGAATATCAAATGACAATCTTTTGAATTAAGGGTTCATCTAATACAGGCTACAAATTGATTTTAACCGAACTAAATCAACTTTTGAACAAGTAAAAAAATGAAAGAAAGAAACACACTGAAGTAATGAAATATTCAAAGTAAACTCCTCAACAAAAGTTTGGAATGTTTTTTCAAGCGTCTACATCTCAGATTATTTGTGACATGTTCATATCGTGTTGCATATCAATGAACAGCTTGTTTATTCAACTTTACAATGACATCACTTTTGAAACAATCACTTTTTCCACGGCTGAGTGCACGTTTTGTGGATGTAGTGAGGTCTCGAACAAAGTGTGACAAATTGACCATTATTCTGTGCAGCAAGCTTCAATCTCATATCTTCACAATATGGGACCTTAATGCAATCCTTCAAGATGACAACGCTCGCCCCCACAGAGCCAGGGTAATCAACGACTACCTACAGAATATGGGAGTAGAGCGAATGGAATGGCCTGCCATCAGCCTAGACCTCAACCCGATTGAACACTTGTGGGAGCAGCTTGATCGTGCTGACTAGCCAATGTAACAACATTGAATGACCTGCGACGAATCCTGGTTGACGAATGAAATGCCATCCCACAGAAACGTGTGACCGGGCTGGAGAATAGCATAAGGTACCGACTGTTGTGGCTGCGTATGGTTTTTACAGCCACTGTTGAGGTTAGTCACTAGTGTTGTTTGAGCACAGAATAATGGTAAATTTTGGCACATTCTGTTTGAGACCCACTACGTTAAAAAGATGTACAATCAGCCATGACCACTGGGATTGTTTCACGCGTGGTGTTATTGTAAAGAGGAATAAATTAGCTGTCAATTGATATGAAACACGATATGATCATATCAAAATAATTGGAGATATAGATGCTTGAAAAAAACTTTTCAAGTCACATTGGTATATTTAATTCCTCGAACATTATTTTGAAAGCTCATCAACTTTTCACTCCTTTTTACTACAACGTCTATCACTACTATACTATTATAGACAACAAAAATTCTTGGCGCATTTGTTCAAGTGGTTTATTTTTTATTTTTGTTTACTTGTTAATATTGTCTTACCTGATGTGGATTTGACTGTGCTTGTCAACCGATCTGGAGTTGTAGTCTCTCCTGTTTCTGATATAATACAAAGACGAAAATCATTGTCAGTAAAGAGCACACACAATCCCATTGTATTTTGATTCAGGAGAAATTGACTTATCAAAAGCAAACTGGGCTTAAATTTCCTCAAGAGCAAGTGTCTTACTTTTATAATTGAAGATCTTGTTTCCAAACCATGTTAAGTCTACAACCACATGTTTCTCATTTACTTGTGTGATACAATCACAATTACTTTGACAAGTTTCACATTAGCAACAATGAGTTGTACCATCAACAAGCCATTATTTACCACAAAAATGCTGCTTAACAATATGCAGACTATTGTTCTCAGTTGGTAACCACAGGCCTCACAAAGCATTTTACTGTGCATCCATCCACTGTTTGCTATGTAATGGTGCATCCAACTGAAATTACTATACCTATAGCATCACAACCCATTGCAATATCGCACAGGTAAATCAGAAACATGTGTTTGTGGACTTAAAATGGTTTGGAACTAAGCTCTTCAATTATATCCCGATAGTTTACAGACAAGACGATGGCGGCGCAAAGGAGTCATGGGGAAATGGGGGAAATTCAGAGATATTTCCCCAGGGACAGTTGCCCCATTAAACCAAAAAAAAATCGGCTATTTTGCGGAAAGTATATGATTTTTGACCATGAAATTAACTTTCCCAATGCCTCTCACCCCGAAAAGGATGTCAAAATGAAAAAACAAACAAAAACAAAACTGTCATGAACTTACTTGATTGGAAGTAATATGATGCTTGATATCCCTTTGCAGTAACGGTAGAATCAGTCTTAAAATATAGAGATAAACTCCTTCCATCAGATACAAACTCATCTGGAATATCTGTACCACAATACACACCAATAAGTTCATTCTTATCATAGTTATACACACTGAGTGTGTCAAAGTCCCCTAGACATAAGAAATCATCGTACTCTAACTGAAAGTCGATCATAGTTAGCACGACGCTGTGACCCTCAGGGGCGGTGATAATGGTGGTACATTTCGCGTTGTTGTGGTAATGTTCTGGATAATTTGGTGTCGAGATTGTGCCTGGTGCTGTGTCGAGATTTTGGTCGCAATACCAATCTGTGGAAATAAATAACAAAGTGAATAACATTGGTGTCTGATGTTACATATATACCTGGGTTTAGTTAGGAAAACACCATGACTGTCTGAAAATGGGACATTGTCGAATTTGTACGTTTCACATAAACAGCTATAAACCGTTGGAAGCCTGAATTAATATTTCATATAATTGGACAATTTAAGGTGGAGGAAAGACGAAATTTGTTTCACAATGCAACGTATTACTTTGCAACCCCGGTTCTCAGAAATATTGTAAGAAAGAAGGAACTGGTAAATGAGTGTTGTCATTTGCAACTGAAAATATAGGATAAATTAAGTAAAGACAAAAGTAAAGATAAAAACCTGGGGGGGGGGCAAAATTGATTTCAATGTGCAAAAGACAGATACATAATATAACCTTGAATTGTTGCACATTCCCTCCGTATGCATTATTATTATTATATTCGTAGCATTTTATTCTGAACACCATATTACAGAAGGCTTTAACGACAGGATATAACAAATGTCATATAATTTCATCAAAATGACATTATTATTGCCATATGTTGCACATTGCAGAAAATTATGAAAGCAGTATATTGGCACAAAGTTATGATCATAATTGCAGTACATTTGTGATAATTGCCATTCATCCAGGTAGCAACAACTAAGAAATTTAGAATTGCAATTTATTATAGATATCAGGAGTTACTATTTTGAGGGCAAAAAATCAAGATCGGATTTGAAAATTTGCCACTCAAAAAATAGTATTGCAGTTGTTTAGATTGCAATTCAAAATTTCATGATCATATTTTAACACTATATACCACAATAGCCTCATCCCAATGGTATAGTCCAATAACTTCAATTAAACAATCACAGTGCAAAATTTGACCTTATGGTGCAGAGTATGAGTTTTTGTACTCAACTTTTCAAAGGTCATTCAATGAATGTTCAAATGTATTGGGGTTAAAGAACTGTGTCCTGATAGATGGGCATGTTGTGGATCCTAGTGGGTAAACATATCTGCTACTTACATCCATTATAGTTGGCAACAAATCCATATTTGTCTGCATTAGCTGAATAAAACTCCAATCTAACAACTGGGCTTCGCACTTCAAATGTCTCCGGTACCTGATTCAAACAGAACTGCATCACTATAGGGGCGTCGAATTCCTCACCCGACCTGACCACCAGGAAGCTTTCCGTCTTTGGATTTTGGCATTCTGTTGCTGGATCTCCATGGACAATTTGACTGAACTGGAATGATATAGTGTTGGCTTTAGTGATGTCAGGTTTCAGGATCCAGATATATAAACCATCAGTGGCAGTTACTGGTGGGGAATTTGGCAGCCATCTTGGAGTAGCGAGTCTTCCCATCAGTGATGTGATAGTTGTTCCAGGCGCTGTCATTAAGAAACAAAATTTACATTGCCATTTAATAAACCGCCTTGTACTTGTACAACTATAAAATTAATCTTTTATTTTCTCCTAATGGCAACTTTTGAACATGGTTTTATAACTAGTTAGTTTTTACACTTCAGTTTAATATTACACATATAAATACAATACCTCATTAACAGACCTTTCTGTATTTTCACGAGATAATATCGTTGTTTCAATTCATGATCATGGTATTTTACAAATACAACATTGTATTATGGCAACTACATCAAGAGCAATTAAAACACACAACTGCGGAACAGATGGTACGTTGCCATAGCGAATAATGGTCATGGTAATCAGGTAATCAGATAATAGAAATGTTTTTCATCAAAGAGGGCATTAATGAACTTAATTGTGAATCTGAATCATCTACATAATGGCAAACGGTAAATCTGAATGTATAGTACATAAAATAACAATAAGTACATCACTGAGCGACGAACGACGGATTTTCAACCACTAAGTTTCAGCAAATACCGCGCTGACCCATTATTCAAAAAACAATCGCTCGTTAGCTCTGAGTAAAACTTCAGCTTAAAAATAATTAATCACACATTACCTGGGAATTTCTCCATTTCAAAGTGCGTTGTGTCCATATCTGTTGAATCGACAACTTTGTAATCTCGACCAGCAATATTACATGTGTGGTTCTTGTAGTTGAATGCCTGACAGGTGTATTGAGTTGTATTGAGACATAATTGAGCACATCTGTCAATGCTGTCGGTTTGGAATGTTTCAATGATGGAAGATTCGTCAAGTATTCTTGAGAAGAATGGGTCAAAATATATCGTGTGTCCATCTGTTAAAGAGAGATAATACTTAATAGTAAAACAAGAAATGAAATATAGGATATGTTACTGTGTATCCACTTTGATCGATAAGAATAATGTTGCTTTATGCTTTATGCTTTAAGTACACAGAATGGTTCTAAAACAATATACCCGCAATAGACACTTTAGGGGTAGAATCTGACACTTCGTTCGATTTGCATTAGAGCGGCAACGTAATATTATTATTCAATGATTGCAGAGTGATATTACTTTCTCCTTAAGGCATCAACTATAATAAATAGTTGTTAAACTACAAATGAACAAACAAACTAACATAAACACCCTACCAACAAACAAACAAACTCACCACAAAACTCTTCATCTGTGTCATAGAAGCACCCCTCATCTCTGACATCGTTGCACTTCCGGGAGTAGTCTACGCACCAGCCGTCTTCACATTGGAACTCGTTGTAGCTACATTCACTCGGTCCTGTAATTATTCCAATAGCATACACTTATTACAAAATGTTCAAAGTCATTGTTATTTTGTGACACGTCTGATTTGGGTAAAGGAGACAATCTTAACAAATCTGTTAATCTGATACCATCAACTCACCACGTGACCAAGTGTAATAATACATCCCTGCCTAGTTGCAAAGTGATGAGCTTTCATAATGTCTGTTTTTTGTGTATTATTGTTTTTCCTCCTCCCCACTTTCACAATTGCTACCTTTGGTCTGATTGGATCAAATCGCTTCACTTTTCGCTCAGGTTCTTGAGCCACTGACAATTTCTATTACTGGTGTCATGCCCATCTATGAGAAAGGCTTCAAGTTGATAATTGTGATGCATAAGGAATTTGCCGAGGCAATGAAAAGAAGTCACAATTCACAAGTGAGAAGAAAGTCGAAATAATTTATCACAAAAAGTCATGCATTATTTCCGTAAACATTTCAATAGCCGTCAGGAAATGATGCAATGAATCCAACTAGCATAACAGATTCCTGCAAAACTTAACAGTTTTTGAGAAAATCTAAACATTTGATTTTACATACAGGCTTTAAAGATGAATCTTGTATTAAAGGCACACCGGGGGATATAAAGGGACGGTTAATGGTAGTCAAGTGTCCGTCACTATGCGGAAATCATGACGAAATTAACTTACTTGTTTCTGGTTCGCCACCAGTGAATATGGGTTCCATCCAATCAGCAAAAGCAGACACCCTGGTATTGACACCTGGATACCCAGGTCTGGCACACCCATTACCCCAGCTAACGACACCAGTCAGAAACCATTGTTCACCAGCTTTGGTGACAACAGGACCTCCACCATCTCCCTGCAAAAGTAAACGAAGGTTGGTATTTGTTATGCAATGCGTGTAGATTATGCAATGTGTGTGCTATGTAATTGATACACTTCAACAATATAGAACATTTCGCGGTCAATGAGATATATATGCTCTTGCATATAGCATGTAGTACAGAACGCGCATCCTTGAAAGCCATGAAAGCATGCACTAGTACTAGATGAGTTTACTAGATGAATTTACTGCCGGGTAAAAAAAGCAGACAAAGCTATAGTCTCTAATGTTGTGCATCATTTCATACTAAGGTTTTAGAAACAAAAACAGCGCGATGCACCAGTGACGTATTGGTGTGGTTACACGCATACTTACCGAACATGAGTCTCTCCCGCCTTCTGGATATCCCGCGCAAAACATATTCTCTGTAACTGGTTCTGGTGCATATGCTTCTCTACACAAATCCTGATCGTACACGGGGACCTCCACTTGCCTCAACGGTGGGTATTCAGATTCTTGAAAGAATGAATAATAGAAACAGTGTTCAATTGAAATAAGCTACAAGTTCATTAAGAAGTTTCTGTTGGCAAAATTTGACTTTCTAAAAAAAAAAAAAACACCAACATTACAACAACAGTCGCATACTATAATTGTCTTATTGGTTTATGAAAACCTTGTATTCCCAAAATATTAAACCTGCGCTTATGAATCTTTTCTAAAAAAATCGCATTCGTTTCCACACTGCAGGGGTGATATAGAAAGACTGAGCCGTCCATTGAATTACGGTCTCTTTTGCTCCATATACTCCACGAACGAGTCTACGAAATATATACAATTAAATTGCGTTAAACAGAGGTGTTCCCTTCAATCATGTCCCGTATTTTGTAATCATTTTAACGCCCTGATTTGTATACTTCAAGAAGTAAACAATTTCATATAAATTATATTAAGGTGGCACTACACCCCCTGATAAATTTTGTGACTAATAATTTTGCATTTTTCTCCAAATATAACTACACACTGGTAACAAAAGTTATGTATATGGCAAGGAATCTAATTACTTCACTGAAATTTCAGTGATTCAAGACAAGTGGTTCATTATATATGTAAGAAAAGAGGTACATTCTAGTGGTACCTCTTTTCTTATCTTAATACTAATTACGGCGTGTCCGTCCGTCCGTCCTCTGTCCGCGCGCTATCGCGTTCGCGTCCGCGCGTTTCGCGTTCACACGGTGCACTACGCGGTGCACTATCGCGTGCTCGCGGTGCGCTATCGCGGAGTATCAACGGGAGTGTGCGCGGAGTACAGTGCGCGCATCGGAAAAGCATTACAGTGTGACTAACACAAAGTGCATCTCATCGGACCAATAATTATAGGCCTTATTTTCAACACATATTTCAACACCGAACACGTGCACACACCAAACACGTGCATGTAGGCCTATTTCAGCAGAACATGACTATTTCCGGAAGGCCTATGAACATTTTTAAAACGTTTTTGTGTTTGCTGGGTATAACCCGGGTTGACATTTTTCCCGATTGATTTCATTACTTTAGTAACGGCCTACATCCAATCTAGATACTAATTTCGGGGTATTTTAGGGGTCCTCCAACGTAGTAGCAGGACACTCAGAACTTGGAAGAGGCGAACAATGGCCGGTTTCCAGATTATGGTACCGAAATAAGCGTCACAGCTACAAAACAGAGTTGTGTCAAGTTGGATCTTGATCATTGAGAGACGGCGAGGTAACGGGTGTTGGGCAATTAGAGATAGGCCTATTACGAGAACCGCACAACCCGAGAACCGCGAAATCTAGTCATATATAAAGTGCCACTTGTCTTGAGTCTCTGAAATTCCAGTGTAGTAACTGGATTATTTGCCCCTATAATATACATAACTTTTGTTACCAGTGTGTTATTATTTTTTATTTATGAGAAAAAAGACAAAAATAGTCACAAATTTATCAAGGGGTGTAGTACCACATTAAATCATCAGGAACATATGATTCAAATAAGTATCAAATTATATCATTACCTCCCTCTGTAGTATGACCCCATCCAGTGATCGTATGATTTCTGCCGGTTTCATACAGGTCATCCATGTCTGATGGAGGTACACAAATAGTCCTGACGTAATCAGTTATTGTGAACGGTGATGATAACTTAAGAAGTGCTATGTCCCAATCGTTGCCGGGTTTTGTATAGTTAGGATGAATGTAAACGGCAGATACAGATACCCTTTGCTCATTGTCATGGACTTTGAGTAAATCTAATATTCCCATTCGGATTAAGTACACCGATACGTCGTTCAAAAATGGTCTGAAAAAATCGAGAGAAAAAAGTGGATGATAATTATTAAAAATGTGGTGATATTTTGAAGTAATAAAAAGCTCATAAGGATTTTGTTCTGCTATTATGTAGAATGAAACATCCACGAGTAATTACCATGGTAACCCATAAATGAGACCATGTGACTAATAAAAATGAATAATTTCAGTATTGGGTTTAGTTCTCAATCAATGAAATAATTTGCCTCAAGGTCTTGTTATTTTCCCCTTTTCTTTTCAACTTGGATGAGTCATTCAGATACTGCTCTCCCATGACGTTCAATTGCAGCGTAACTGGCGGCAATGGTTTTTTTAATCATCCACGGCATTTGTCTCGCAATGCAATCACTATTTGGACCACAATGGCCTCATCCCAATGGCATAGTACAATAACCTTAATGAACAATAATAGGGCAAATTTGACTTCAAGTTGCAGAGTATGAGTTTTTGTACCGAAATTATCACAGGTCATTCAATGAATGTGCAATTGTATATTGAGTTAATTAAAGGACTGCACCCTGATAGATGAGCATGTTGTGGCTCCTATATTCAGTCTACTCTGAAGTACAAAGTACAGACGCGGACGCACACATTGTGCCGACTTTGAAGGCACGCACACCTGCAGCAAAGACGCAGCACTACGCATTGTTAACGCACTGTATACGCGCGCGTTGTCACTTTGTACTTCAGAGTGGACAAACTGTAGTGAATGTTAATGTAAATGGAGAAAGCATTCCTATTTATGGTAAATCCTCTATACAAAACAGTAAAAGTTGCTAACACCACATTATGATGATTCTGTTTGTCTTTTTCCAAACTGCGTTGTGTCCCCATCTGCTGAATCGACAACTTGTTTGTCTCAGCCGGTAATGATGCAAGCCCAAGACCTTTTGCACCAGAATCGAACCAATGTGTCACGCTACTATTAAGTCTGCTATCTTGAAGAAAATTTAAAATGAGCAAAACTCACGTGCAAAGTGCCGATGTTACGATCCAATCTGGAGTCAGAAGTGACGCCCCACATTGGAACACGTTATTGACATAGATAGCCGCTTGCCATGGCCATTCGCCCATTTGTGCTGGTTGGCCACCAACAACACGTAACCCGGGTTCCATAGGTGCAACTTGACGTCCACACTCAAGATCCTCTGTGAATCAGAATAAAAACACCAAGGAAATATTTTGATTTGAGTATAATACAGAAGGGATTTAAGGAAATGGACTATGTCACCAAAGTAGCCATAATGCAATATAATTCTTGGGAGAACAAGTTGAACAACAATGACGATGGCAACATTTCTCCCAGAGAAAAACTAAAAGGTGTTTTTTCATTCAGAACAGGTCCAAGCCTCAAGCAGTGATCATTTGCTATAATGATGGCTATGAGAAAGGTAGAATAAGTTCGAAATACCCTTCACGCTATCCATATCATGTTACTAATAAAGCGCATTTTACGCTTAGAAATAGCATGCAGTTGTTCTTTGTTTGGCTTTGACAACCATTGATATCCCAAAAAATGCCTTATTACTATATTAGAAGCTTATTACTAATGCTTAAATTTGAACACCGGGACGGGTTGGAAACAGTTAGACTCTTCTAGAAACTGACTGCGAGCTACAGGTATGACTCCTCTAAACATCATGATGGGACCGACGGCTTAGCGTCCCCTCCGAAGGACGGAATTATCTCATGGTTCATAACTCTAAATGGCACCATGAGGAAAGCGAAAGCCTCAATTTAATTTGCAGATGTTGCCACTTAAATTCAGACTTTACTTTTTCAGGTCAATATCCCAGCAAGGTTTCACTACAAGGAATCGAACCTAGGATCAGAAGCGAGGATTTTAATCAAGCCATGCTCCTCCTTGCTATTCGTCAATATGCGAAAATCGTGCCGATCTTCAACTGCTTAGTGCCAGAAGTGGGTAAGTGCAATAGCTGCCATGTGAAGCCAAATGTTCAAGGCAGCTATTGCATTAACCCATTTCTGGCACTGAGCAGTCGTCTTAAACTTGTTTGATGAAGAACAGTTACCACCATAACCTGCCATTGTGCGATGTTTCTAATCTGAGGAGGAGATTTATTTTGCGGAATGTGGACCATAAACCTTTTTTTAAAAATAGCATGACTAGTGATAGGTTGCCCAATATTATTTGATTGACCGAGTGACTTACTGCGTGTAGGATCCCGGTCTTCATAGATAGGTTCAAGCCAATCTTCAAATGCTGTCATACGAGTGTAAACCGCTGGAAAGCCTGGCTGAGCACAGCCTGCATACCAACTTGGAATTCCAACCATATAATATTTATCGTTGACTTTAGATACGGACGGACCATCGCCCTGTAATGGTAAAAGAAGATTATATTCTTTGAACGAAAATGAAGAGGAATTTCAATTGATTTTATTTCCGCAATAAAGTACAACATTAGAGTAATAACCATGCATCTCATCAAGGCAATGATGAAAAATTTGTTGTTTAAATAGATACAAACCATGTAAAATCTACATTACTAACGCGCTACATACAAATAAGTCTTATTTTACTAACATTTTAGGGGTAATACTGTAACTCATTTTATTATAGCAATGAAATTGCTTCTGGCATGACAAATGTTACCAGCTGTCAATATTTGACAAACACTTGCTTGAGGAGAAGGTCACTCTCTGGAAAGCTGGACTGAACATTTCGGTCATCTGATGTGACAGATTCCCAATCTGGGTAGTGAAATTGTGCTCTATGTGACAAATTGGTAAACTGTTCATTTCAAGGACAGCGAAAGAATTCCCTTTTGAGCTAAAGCTGCATAAGAATAAAATTATTGCTTAAAACTTACAGAAATATGCAGCGTAATGGATTATTAAAAGTTATTAAAATGAGATATTTATTTGACTGCCGGAAATTACCATAAAATTGCAGTACAATTTCTTTACAATAACGTATATGTTGATTATGTTTAAAAGAATTCGTACAAACATAGACCTATGACATAAACTAGCAAATTACATTATTCAATGATACTAATTGTAGTAAAGATATGAAAAACATCTGTATAATTTACAAATGGAGCCATTATCCAAATGTTTTTACCACAAAATAACCACCCAAATCACTTTGTTTATAGTGAGTGTAACATAACGTAAAAATGGTAAAATGACGCAACTACTGAAACACACTTACAGTGCAAACTCCTTTCCCGCCCTCGATATAGCCCAAGCATATCATATTATCCGTCACTGGATATTCAGGGAATGTGGAATAGAGATCCCGGCACTTTTCTTGCTCTACCACTGGAACTTCAACTTCATTTAGGAAAGGCTGAATATGGTCTGTAATAATAAGAATGTATAATTATAAAAATAGCAATAGACATACCGAAAAAACTCGATAGTTAGCATATGTGCTAATTACTATCGAGCGCTTTTGAAAACATGAAATTGTATCAAAGTCCGGCGCTTTACCAACTGAGCTAATGGGGTTGAGACCCTGGGGTTGAGACACACATTTGCAGGTTTACTTGTTCGTATGTAACTATATGTGTATCGATGATTTGCTCACACCCTTTACACTTTTGTGATGGGGTTCTTCATGTTTGCATGTTTGCATGTTTAAAATCGCTCGATAGTAAGCACATATGCTAACTATCGAGTTTTTACGGTATTGTGTCAATCAATATAATGTATAGCCTTTGTATCAAAGCATGGAATAAGAATATCCAATTTCTTATTTCTCAGCCCAAGCGTCTGGACCGACTGGTGAAACAAACGAACAACATGGACTGCCTTTTGCTTTTGGAATCGGCAGGAGAGCATTTAAAATAGCTCTTCTGGAGGAGAGTAGTTTAGAGCATTTACAATAGAATGTAAGGAGATAATGGTCAACTAAGGAGAGCTAAAAATCACTCTCCTATATCAGATTTAAGGAGAGCTGTGAGAGAGCCATTGCTCTCGTTCTCCTCAAAAGGCAGTCCCTGGAACAAATGATCAATTTCATAACAAAAATTATTGTGGCAATCAAGTGATAAAATAGCATTGCAAATCTGTGCCATTATTAATAAAGCCATTTTGACATAGGCCTAAGTGTATAATTTATTAAGAATAAATTGTGACGAACAGGGTCACGAGTACATTTGAATTGTTATCATAATTAACATCCTTGTATAGCTATTGTTGTATTTTTTTAAAATCTTTATACGGCTTTACTTTGTGACTGATTTACTTACTGGAACCCAGCAATTTCTGTTTCATGCAGTGTAATTGGATTCTTTTGTAAACATTTGAACACCTTGGGTTTGAGCCACCCTGTATTTTCCTATTAACCGTCTAGACCTATACAATCATGTTCACTTAACATGGAATGTATTATCAGAGGGACCTACATCATGTTCAATATCACCAAAGCAGAATCGAAGAAGAACTATACTTAAATCGGTAACGATGAGCGATTGATAAATTGACCAATCAGAGGAATCGTTACTGATTACGCAGGAAAGTACGAAACACTTCATTGGGTAGACCTTAAATAGCTCTTGGCAGCTGATTGGACTCTAATATTCCACCTATTTGTCTGCATTTTGAAATTGTCATCGACTTGAGTTTTGTCGGGACACATAAGTCAACGTGGTTCAAAAAGTACTAAACCATGTTTTGATTGTTTTCTCTAATGTTCCTGAAATAAGCCTTATGACCACGCTGATAGATTTTGTTTAAAAGTGATGTTGTGTACTTCCAACAAAATCAAAGTGTGTGTTATTTGTTGTTGATCACAACACCGGTACCGGGGAACAACAGTTTTTTTTACATTTAGTTTAAGGTCGATTTAATTTTAGGTTTAAAACTAGGCTTAAGTCTTTTGGGTAACGGGGGGGGTAACCATGGTAACACAGTCCAAACTTATTTCTGACTATTAAATACAAAACAAAACAAAATAAACAATGCATCACGTATGCCTATTATATTAGTATAGTTCGATTCACATACATGCAAGCAGTTTCCTGGACAATCCTCTTTTTAACTTATGGCCTAATAATAATGAACTATATTATGAGCCTATGAGGAAATGTCATCACCGGTTACAAGGTCCAATTGGTAGTGAACGCATTACATCACACAAATATTTAGGAGAGGAGAGAGAAATGTGTGTAACTCGCAGTTAAATGTTGGTT